>NC_133761.1:36570500-37193500 GCF_036562045.2 Rhinolophus sinicus | reverse complement strand
AAAAGAATAAGTGAATGAACTAATCAGAAACAGTTTTGGAGACATAGAGGAAAAACTGAGGGTTGCTAGTTGGGCGGAGGGGTGGGATAAGGGGCAAGGTGAGGGGATTAGAAAATAGTCGGTAACCACAAGATGGCCACAGGGTTTTGAAAATTAATTTGGGGAACGTAATCAATAATGTTGTAAAGATTTTGTAGGGTATCCAATGGACACTTGTCCCATTTGGGAGACCACCTCAGGGATGATGTAAATGCCTGATCACTGCACTGTACACCTGAAGCTGAACAATAATGAATACCAAATATAATTTATATATATATATATATTTATAAGAAGCAGAGTACAGCATTAACAATAGAGACAATGGAAATGTAATGGCTCTGTGCGATGTCAGATGGATAATAGGTGGGGGGAAGGGGGTTCACACAGTGTGAGGGATATAAATGATAAACGTCTAAGTATTACTTTGTCTTGTGCACCTGAAACTAATTAAAAAATATCATATGATCATATGAATAGATGCAGAAAAAGCACATGACAAAATTCAGAGCCATTTAGGATAAAAACTCTAAAGAAAGTGGGAAGAGAGGGACCATATCTCAACATAATAAAGGCCATATGTGATAAACCCACAGCTAACATCATACTCAATGGGGAAAAGATAAAGCCATTCCCCTTAAGATAAAAAATAAGGCACGGTTGCCCACTTTCTCCACTTCTATTCAGCATAGTTCTAGAAGTTCTAGCCAGAACAATCAGACAAGAAAAAGGAATAAAATATATCCAAATTGGTAAGGAGGAACGAAAATTCTCATTATATGCAGATGACATGATACTAGATAGAGAGAATCCTAAAGACTCCACCAAAATCTATTAGAACTGATAAATGAATTTAGTAAAGTAACAGGATACACAATTAATATTCAGAAACAAGTTGTATTTGTATATACCAATAATAAAATATCAGAAGTAGAAATTAAGAAAACAATCCCATTTACAATTGCTTCAAAGAGTGTAAAATACCTGGGAATAAATTTAACCAAAGAAGTAAAAGATCTGTACTCAGAAAATTATAAGACACTGAAGAGAGAAATTAAAGAAGATACAAATAGATGAACACACATACCATGCTCATGGATAGGAAGAAGTAATATCGTTAAAATGTCCATACTGCCTAAGGCAATATACATATTCAACACAATTCCTATCAAAATACCAACGACATTTTTCACAGAAATAGAACATATAATCCTAAAATTTATATGGGACCATTAAAGACCCCAGATAGCCTCAGCAATCTTGAGAAATAAGAACAAAGTGGGAGGTATAACGATGCTTGACATCAAATTATACTATAAGGCTACAGTAATCAAAACAGCATGGTACAGACATAAAAACAGACATATAGATCAATGGAACTGAATAGAGAGACCAGAAATAAATCCATGTCTATATGGTCATTTAATTTATGACACTGGAAGCAAGAATGTACGTTGGGGTAAAGACAGTCTATTCAATAAATGGTGCTGGGAAACCTGGACAGACACACGCGCAAAAAAAATGAAGCTGGATAACCAACAACCTCCTGTAAAGTAAATATATTGTAAGTTAGGTGCCCCTTTGTTTCTTCTATTTATTGCATCAGGTGAATGCTCTTTCCAGGTGGCAGCTGGATATTGACTCCCCAGTCAGCAGGAGTAAACTCGGGAAGGCCTCACCAACCTTCCTGGTTGAACAATAGCTGACCACCAGTAGAAGGCAAGAATAGGATCACGTAGGTTGCTCTGCACCATAGTAACCTCATGTACATTGTGAATCTGCCAAAATTATGTCCCCTGAATTCTACCCTAGATAATTACCCTGAAACTTGTGATTCATTGTCCCCATGCTTGCTGATTGTAATCGTTATGGCCTAACATTCTTTCCAGACTGGTAATATATTAGAAAAAAAAACCTATAAAATTAGTGTCCTGGAGGAGCCCTACTTGGAACACTCTGCCGGGAACACACGACGGACACACCTGAAGCCACGATGCTATCTCAGTTCCCCAGCGCCTTGGAAATACTCTTCAGAGAACTCGCCATTACATTTTGTGTTACTTTGCTTCATTCTGTCTGTCTTCCTTATTGCCTCCCTTGATAAATCGTGTTTTGCTGCATCAACTCCATCTCAGTGAGCATGGTGAATGCATATTCAACACCCAAATTCTGTGGCCACTTAAAACATAGCCCCTTGTTGCTACACCTCCTTACACCATATACAAGAATAAATTCAAAATGGATTAAAGACTTAAATGTAAAATCTGAAACAATAAAACTCCTACAGGGAAATATAGGAAGAAATTTTACAGACATTACACGGAGAAAGATTTTCACTGATATATCCCCTCGGGCAAGGGAAGTAAGGGAAAAAAAACAAATGTAGGATTACATCAAACTAACAAGTTTTATCAAGACATCATCAAAATGGCTACGTGAGGAGAGCCTCTGTAAATCTCCCCTGGAATTTACAAATAATCGAACAACTATAACTCCACAAAGGACTCCCTGCACAGCAGACAGGCAAGACGAAGAGGCCTATTACTGAATTCACCTAAAGGTGGGTGAATCGCGCGAGTGGGGGAGGATTTGTGGCAACCAAAACATAAAAAGGGGGAGAGTAAAGGCCGAAATTGGAATATGGGAATGGAGAAAGTAAGTGTGCTGAAGAAAATGGAATACTCTAAATATCAAACATTCTTTTACATAAACTTAAGGGTAACCACTCAAAAAAAATCCAGAACTGATATATATATTGTAATAAAAGAAGAAACAGAGGGAAACATCATAAAATACCACCACACAGAAATAATAGAAAACGACAAAAAGGCAAAGAAACAATGGAGACACAGCCTTACCAGAAAACTAAAGATAGAATGACAGGAAATCCTCACGTATCAATAAACACCCTAAATGTAAATGGCCTGAACTCACCAAGAAAAAGGTACAAAGTATCAGATTGGATCAAAAAAACTAAACACAACCACATGCTGTCTCCAAGAGACACATCTCAGCTACAAGGACAAGCATAGATTCAAAGTGAAAGGGTGGAAAATGATACTCCAAGCAAATAGTATCCAGAGAAAATCAGGTGTAGCGATCCTGATGTCAGATGAAACAGACTTCAGGGTGAAAAAGGTAACAAGAGACAAAGATGGACATTTCATAATGGTGAAGGGGACTGTACAACAAGAAGACATAACAGTTATCAATATTTATGCCCCCAATCAGGGAGCACGGAAATATACCAAGCAACTACTAACAGAACTAAAGGGAGAAATTGACCAAAACACAATTATACTAGGGGACTTAAATACATCATTGACAGCTATGGATAGATCATCCAAAGAGAAAAAAAAAAAAAACAATGAAAGAGCTGTCCTAAATGACACATTAGAGGAAATGGACATAATTGACATATATAGAGCACTTCATCCTAAAACATCAGACTATACATTTTTTTCTAGTGTACATGGCACATTCTCAAGAATAGACCATATATTGGGACATAAAATCAGCCTCAACAAATTTAAGAAGATTGAAATCATACTATGTATATTCTCTGATCACAAGGCTTTGAAATTGGATATCAACTGTAAAAAGAAAGCAGGAAAAAAACACAAATACATGGAGATTAAACAACATACCTTTCAAGAACGATTGGGTCAAAGAAGAAATTAGAGGAGTGATCAAAAGATACATAGAAACAAATGACAATGAAAATACATCCTACCAAAATTTTTGGGATGCAGCGAAAGCAGTTTTAAGAGGGAAATTTATATTATTACAGGCTTACCTCAAGCAACAGGAAAAATCACAAATAAGCAACCGTACGTTACACCTTAAAGAACTAGAAAAAGAAGAACAAATGACACCCAAGGTCAGCAGAAGGGAAATAACAAAAATCAGAGCAGAACTAAATAAAATAGAGAACAAAAAGAGAATAGAAAAACTTAATGTGACAAAGAGCTGGTTCTTTGAAAAGATTAACAAAATTGACAAACACTTGGCTAGACTCACCAAGATAAAAAGAGAAAAGACACTAATTATCAAAATCAGAAATGAAAAAGGGGAAGTTATCATGGACACCACAGAAATACAAAGGATCTCCAAGAATACTATAAAGGACTATATGCCACCAAATTCAACAACCTAGAAGAAATGGACAAGTTCTTAGAAACATATACCTTCTTATGCTGAACCATGAAGAACTGGAAAATCTAAACAGACCGATCACCAGTAACGAAATTGAATCAGTCATCCAAAACCTTCCCAAAAGGAAAAGTCCGGGACCAGATGGCTTCACTAGTGAATTCTACCAAACTTTCAAAGAGGATCTAATACCTATCCTGCTCAAACTCTTCTAAAAAATTGAAGAAGAGACATTACTCCCTAACTCATTTTATGAGGCAACCATTACCCTGATACCAAAAAGCTGGTAAGGACAGCACAAAAAAAGAAAACGACAGACCAATATCTCTGATGAATACAGATGCAAAAATCCTAACCAAAATTCTAGCAAATCGAATGCAAACAATGCATTAAAAACATTATTCATCACAACCAAGTGGGGTTCATCCCTGGGGCACAAGGATGGTTCAAAACTGCAAAACCATTAATGTGATACATCATATAAGCAAAATAAAGGACAAAAATCATTTGATTATATCAATTGATGCAGGAAAAGCATTGACAAGATACAACATCCATATATGATTAAAACACTTAATAAAATGGGTATAGAAGGAAAATACCTTAACATAATAAAGGCCATATATGACAAGCCCTCTGCTAATCTCATAATTAATGGAGAAAAACTTAAGCCCTTTGCTCTACGTTCAGGAACACGACAGGGCTGTCTCCTATCATCTCTGTATTTCAACATACTGTTGGAAGTCCTTGCCAGAGCAATCAGGCAAGAGAAAGAAATAAAAGGCATCCAAATTGGGAATGAAGTAGTTAAACTGACACTCTTTGCAGATGACATGATGCTATATACAGAAAACCCTAAATACTCCACCAAAAAGCTATTATAGACAGTCAATGAATACAGTAAATTTGCTGGCTACAAAATCAACGTACAAAAGTCCATTGCATTCATGTATACTAACAATGAAATCTCAGAAAAATAGAAATTAAAAAACAGTTCCTTTTGAAATTGCAGCAAAAGGAATAAAATACCGAGGAATAAACTTAACCAAGAATGTGAAAGATCTATATGCTGAAAACTGTAAGACATTTTTAAAAGAATTTGAAGAAGACACAAAGAAAAGGAAAGACATTCCGTGCTCATGGATTGGAAGAATCAACATAGTTAAAATGGCCATATTACCCAAAGCAATATACAGATTCAATGCAATCCCCATCAAAATCCCAATGGCATTTTTGAAAGAAATAGAAAAAAAAAATCATCAGATTTGTTTGGAACCACAAAAAAACCCGAATAGCCAAAGCAATCTTAAGAAAAGAGAACAATACTGGAGGTATCACACTCCCTGACTTTAGCTTGTACTACAGGGCTACAATAATCAAACAGCATGGTATTGGCAGAAAAACAGACACATAGACCAATGGAATAGAATTGAGGACCCAGAAATAAAACCACATAAATATGGACGGACAATTTTTGACAAAGAAGCTAAAAACATACAATGGAGGAAAGACAGCCTCTTCAATAAATGGTGCTGGGAGAATTGGATAGCCACGTGCAAAAGAATGAAACTGGACTGCTATTTGTCACCATGTACCAAAGTTAATTCAAAATGGATTAAAGAGTTTAAAACCTGAAACAATAAACTGCATAGAAGAAAACATAGGTACTAAACTTATGGATCTTGGGTTCAAAGAATGTTTTATGAATTTGACCCCAAAGGCAAGGAAAGTAAAAGCTAAAATAAATGAATGGGACTATATGAAACTTAAAAGCTTCTACACAGCAAAAGAAACCATCGACAAAATAAAGAGGCAACCAACTGAATGGGAGAAGATTTTTGCAAACAGTGCTTCCGATAAGGGGCTAATATCCAAAATATACATGAAACTCAATAACAAAAAAACAAAAAACCGAATTGAAAAATGGGCAGACAACCTGAAGAGACATTTCTCCAAAGAGGACATACAAATGGCAAATAGACATACGAAAAAATGCTCAACATCGCTAATCATCAGAGAAACGCAAATAAAAACCACAATGAAATATCGCCTCACCCCAGTCAGAATGGCTATCATCAAGACAAATAGTAACAAGTGTTGGAGAGGCTGTGGAGAAAAAGGAACCCTCATACACTGTTGGTGGGAATGCAGACTGGTGCAGCCGTTATGGAAGGCAGTGTGGAGGTTCCTCAAAAAATTACCAATAAAATTACCATATCACCCAGCAATCCCTCTCCTAGGTATCTACCCAAGAAATCTGAAAACATATATCTATAAAGACACGTGTGCTCCAATGTTCATTGCAGCTTTGTTTACGGTAGCCAAGACATGGAAACAACCAAAATGTCCTTCGATCGATAGATGAATGGATAAACAAGTGGTGGTATATATACACAATGGAATGCTATTCGGCGGTAAGAAAAGATGATATAGGAACATTTGTGACAACATGGATGGATCTTGAGAGTATCCATATCTAAGCGAAATAAGTAAGAGAAAAAACAGAGAACCATATGATATCACTGATATGTGATATGTAAACCAAAAACAACAAAAGAACAAGACAAGCAAATGAGAATCAAAAACTCATAGACACAGACAATAGTTTAACGGTTACCAGAGGCTAAGGGGGGTGGAGGGTGGGAGATGAGGGTAAGGGGGATCAAATATATGGTGATGGAAAGAGAACTGACTCTGGGTGGTGAATACACACTGGGATTTATAGATGATGTAATACAGAATTGTGCACCTGAAATCTATGTAATTTTGCTAACAATTGTTACCCCAATAAATTTTAAGAAAAGATAGAAAGAAACTGTGGTACATTTATACAATGGAGTATTACGCAGTCATAAAGAAGAATGAAATCTTACCATTTGCCACAATATGGATGGACCTAGAGGACATTATGCTAAGTGAAATAAGTCAAACAGAGAAAGACAAATGTCATATCATTCACTTATATGTGTAATCTAAAGGAAAAAATAAATGAATGAACTAATCACAAACAGCCTCAGAGATGTAGAGTAAAAACTGAGAGTTGCTAGATGAGACGGGCTGGTGGAGTGAGGTAGAAGGTGAGCGGATTAGAAAGCACAGTCTGTAACCACAAGATTGCCACGGGGATACAAAAGTCATGTTGGGGAATATAATGAATAATGTTGTAAAGATTTTGTAGGGTTACCGATGGACACTTGTCTCATTAGGGAGACCACCTCAGGGATGATGTAGATGCCTGATCACTGCACTGTACACCTGAAGCTGAACCTGAACAATAATGAATATCTAATTTTATATACTTATATGTAGTCACAAGAAGTGGAGTACAGCATAAGGAATAGAGACAGTGGAAATGTAATGGCTATATGCGATGTCAGAGGAGTAGTAGATTAGGGGAAGGGGATTATCACTTTGTTTGGGATATACATGATAAAGGTCTAAGTATTACATTGTTTTGTACACCTGAAACTAATGAAAAAAAGAAAATATATTTTTAAAAAGTTTACAACTTGCTTTATTGCAATGATTACTGTATTGTGGTGATCTGGAATCAAACCCACAATACTTTCAAGGTATGCCTGTATAGGAAAAACATAGTATATATAGGGTTCAGAACTACCTGCCATTTTAGACATCCACTGGGAGCCTTTGATTATATTCCCTGTGGATAGGGGGAGACTACTGTACAAGGTTTTGTTGAAATTATAGTTGTTTCTTTGAATGCTTCCTTTTGCTAAGGCCATTGCAAAGGCATCTCAATTGCATTCTGGCAAGCTTGGAAGAGCACTTTATTCCCAAGGTAGCCTCAGCATTCTGTGCTGGTTTCACAGAATGTGCATCAAGGAAAATGTTTTAGGTTTGAAGTCAAAAGATATTGGTTTCAATTATTAATTGCATAAAGGAGTTGTTTAGCCTCTCTTCTTCCTCATTTTAGAAAGAAAAATGATAATTTCTAAACAGATACAGTATATACATGATGGGACTCAACCAGAAGAGAGTGGAATCATGCTGATGTTTTTGTAAGCACAGGGGCCTAATTTATAATTGTGTTCATAAAAAGAAAAACAAAGTACTAACACATAATACAACATGGATGAATCTCCGAAACATTATGCTAAGTGAAATAAGCCAGACAGAAAAGGCCACATATTGGATGCCTCTGTTTATAAAAAAGACCCCAATTGGGCAAATCTATACAGACAAGGAGCTGATTAGTGGTTGCCTAGAGCTGGCAGGTGGGAATGGGGAATGATGGCAAATAGGAACAAGATTTCTTTCTGACATGATGAAAATAATTTAAAATGAGATTGTAGTGATGGTTGCACAATAATAATAATTGTTGAATTGTACACTTAAAAACACATGTGCCCTTTTTTACTCCCAATTGATAGTGCTTCTGGGGGAGAGAGGAAAACATGTATTCTGAAAGAATTTCCTCCCATTGGTTCTTATACGGTACATACCTTCCCTGCCTCTACATGAGAATCACTGATACAAGCTTTTCTCCTCAAATTGTGGTGGATGTGGTGAAAAGCACTGGCCATCTCCTGGGAGTAGGTTGGAATTCAGAATCTGAGGCCTCATTACATAACTGTGATTGTGGTTTGAAATTGGTGAGCATTTTAAAGTTTGAGAAGTACTGCTCTAGAACACTCTGCAAACAATGAGAGTCACGCCTTCACAAGATCTTGTCTGTTGTCATGGCTTCATCCTTTAAGAACCCAACAATTGCTAGGAAAAGTCCTTTCTCTGAGAATATTCTTGCCTTCCTGAAATCAGGCACCAGGGGAAAAGAAATAGCTTCTTTTCAAATTAGGGCACCTGTTACTGTTCATAAATAGCACTCAGTCAATGTTGCCTGCCTGCCTCAAAGCCTTGACCAAAATGTGTTTATATGATGTGCAACCAAGAGTGAAATACCAGGCATCTGAGAAATTCATCCCCTCACCTCCCTTTCTACAAGGGCATTGGAGAATCCAAATACTTCTTTACTGTAACTAAGAGGCCTCCTCACAATCTGCTATGTTGGTAAGCTACCCCTACTGAGATTTCTCTCTGGAATCCCACTTAGCACAAACATCAGGTGATTGGCATTGTGCCTGGAAAACAACCTAAACATGAGTGACACTTCCATAGTTTAATGCTGCAAAGTGAATGAAACAGCAGGGGCCTAATTTATAATTGCTCTACTTCTGGCCTGGAGGACAAGCAAAAATGGGGTTTGGAAGCTGCTTCAGGGACTGTTAGTTGCAGGAGCTAAATGCTGTCCCATCTCCCAAAAGATGATGGCATTGAACATTAACCTCAGATATCTACATAATACTTTTCCTTGAAATTTTACTCTGAAACATGAGAGACATTATCTCAATTGTGTTAGACATTATGACTACCTCTAAACAACAAACTGTTTAGAAAGCATGTTCTTTCAGCATGATCTTGTCTTATTAGGCAAGGCATTTTAAAGAGTCTTGCCCTGCACTGTTACTCAAAGTGGTGATCCAGCCCAGGGTTTACTCCTGCCTTCCTGTGGTCTTATGGGTATCTTCATTTTGATCATTCTTCCCCCTCAATAACACTGCTTCTAAAAGAGGAGCAAGAGAAAGGAAAGTTTACCAAAACTGGGTTGGTTAAATTTCTATTCCTTTGGAGGTCTAGGGACAACAGTGGACAATATTTCCATCTTTCATGTGATGTTCCTCCTCAAGTTAGAGAAATCAAACTCACAGGGGATTCAATATAAGACAGCAGACAAATTCTGAGAGAAGTTTAAACAAACTTTAGAAATTAATACAAAAGAACATGCATTCACTCTTTCCAATAATGAGAAGTGTAAAGGATTTTCCAAACTCTATGCAAAAAATGTGAAAGACATTTTTCATGAATTACTTTAATTATGGTTGATGTAGGAGGAGAAAGAAGAATGGATTCATGATCTCTGGGGATCTCAGGCCAAAGATATAGAGACAAAAGCTGGAAATGGAAAGAAAGGGAAGAGACTGTCTGGAGCTGGGGCAGGCTGACCATGGCTGACCATCTGCGGCCATCAGATGAGGCTACTCCAAATACAGTATCCAGAGTGCTCAGTGATTTAGGGCCCTTGTAATGTCTTCCACACACCATGGGAAAAATATGATGTGCCTCTCATGGCCCTAATTTTACTTCCAAATATTTGAAGAAATAGTCACTTGAACTATGATTTTGGATGAGTTAGAGTTCTTGCAGCCTTGATTATCATCAACCCGAGACCCATTTCCAGCAAAGTCTGACTATACTGCCATCTATGGTCATTACAGATAGCCATATTAAATCTATCAGAATCAACCCAAGAGATTGCAATAATTACCAAAAAGAAACTATGTCCAAACAAGAGCAAGCTTGAGTGATTAAAAAATGGTTAACCAGAGATTTCTGGTCAAGAGGGCAAAATAGGATGACATCATAGAAATGGTGGCATGAGGTGAGCCTCTTGAAATCTCCCCAGGAATTTACAACAAATTGAACAACTATAATTCTACAAAGGACTCCCTGCACAGCAGATGGGCAAGACTAAGAAGCACGCGACTGAATCATCTAAAAGTGGGCAAATTGGGCGAGCGAGGGAGGAGGGATGGGGAAGTGTAGAGACAGATGCGGGCCACAGAGCACAGATGGGGCTCAGAGTGCTGAGCTCCCTGAATTCCAGAGCTACCACAGCCATGGGAGAGGAAAGAATTCGGACTGCTAGGGCTCCCCTTACGGCCCACAGTCCTGCCTGAGGGATCAGCATACAATATGGCTGAACTCGATGCTCACGACAGAGACCTTGAAGCAAAGACTGAGGGAAGAAGAGTGAAAATGGCAGTTTAAGCCCTCACTGTGAAGCAGAGGATGGAAGGCATAGGCATGGAGCCTACCTAACCCTTCCCACCCTCCCAGAGCTCACCCAACCACCACCTTCCCAGTACTAGAAGTGGAACAGTAGCAGTGTCAGATTAAAAGAACAGAATATTTTCAGTTCTGGGAACTGCAGCCCACAGCCACGGACTTGCAGCCCAACTAGTTCTGGCAAAGGGGAGGGAGCCCCAGGGACTGTGCTGGTGGTTGCCACCTTTCTTAATAGCCACCTCTCACAGCTCACCCCAGCACCACCCCCATCTCTCTGGGTGTATCCCTGCAGGGGTAAAGAGAGCCGGTCAAACACACAGGCCCTGAATCTGGTGCAGGAAGAGTTTCAGAACTTCAGAAGCTTTCTACACCCTCCAATGGAGGCAGTGCCCTGATACCCAAGGGGACATGCTCACAGAGGAGAAGCTCACCTTCCAGGGAATACCCCCCATTGTGTGAGAAGTTGGAACACTGCAGAGAAAATATAACACTACAGCATGAGAGAGAATGAAAGGCTGCATTTGGAAAGAAAATAAAGCATTCTACCAACATCAACTGGAAAGCAAAGGAAAGATCTCTTTCTAACAACCTGTTGCAGAACCTACTCCTGCAGACGCCAAGGAAAAGAAATAATAATTCACTAATTGCCATGAATAACCAAGGTAGCAGGGCAGCTCAGAGAGAAAATAAAAAGTCTCCAGAAAATGAACTTAGAGACATGGAAATATGTGATTTAAATGACAGAGAATTCAAGATTGCAGTTCTGAAAAAACTCAACGAGATGTAAGAAAAAACAGACAGGCAGTTTAGTGAACTCAGAAACACAGTCAAAGAACAAAAGGAACATTTTACCAAAGACACTAAATTTTAAAAAAAGAACCAAATAGAATTTCTGGAGATTAAGAACTCAATAAAAGAATGAAGAATGAAAATAACCAGCTTAGATAATAGACCGGACCAACCAGATGGAGGAAAGAATCAATGACATAGAAAATAGAAATCTGGAAATGACAAAGATATAAGAAGAAAGAGACTTGAGAGTTAAAAGAAATGAAAGACCTCTACAAGAACTTTCTGACTCCAACAAAAAGAGCTCTACAAGAACTTTCTGACTCCATCAGAAATATCAGAATAATAGCATACCAGAAACAGAAGAAAGATAGAAGGGAATAGAGAGTATATTCAAACAAATGGTCAATGAGAATGTCCAAAACTTGTGGAAAGAATTGGATCCTTGAATCCAAGAAGCAAATAGAACACCTAATTACCTCAACCCCAATAGGCTTTCTCCAAAGCACATTATATTGAAGCTGTCAAAAATTAAGACAAAGAAAGAATCCTCATGGCAGCCAGGAAAAAGAAGACAGTAACCTACAAAGGAAAGCTCATTAGGTTATCATCAGATTTTTCAGCAGAAACTCTACAAGCCAGGACAGAGTGGACTCAAATATGCGAACTATTAAAAGAGAGAAATTGTGAGCCAAGAATGATATCTCCAGCAAAGATATCCTTTAGATATGAAGGAAAAATAAAGCCGTTTCGAGACATACATAAGCTGAGAGGATTTTCTAACACATGACTTGCACTACAAGAAATACTGAAGGAGGCTATTCAACCAGCATAAATAGGAATAATTTGTGACAACAAAAACATAAAAGGGAGGAGAGTAAAGGCCTGAACCGGCATAAGGCAATGGAGAAAGTAAGCATGCTGAAGAAAATGAAATAGTCTAAATATGAATTTTCTTTTTTTTTTTTAATTAAATTTATTGGGGTGACAATTGTTAGTAAAATTACATAGATTTCAGGTGTACAATTCTGTATTACATCATCTATAAATCCCATTGTGTGTTCATCACCCAGAGTCAGTTCTCCTTCCATCACCATATATTCGATCCCCCTTACCCTCATCTCCCACCCCCCACCCCCCACCCCCCTTATGAATTTTCTTTTACATAAACTTAACGGTAACCACTCAAAAAAAAAATCCAGAACTGAATATATAACATAATAAAAGAAGAAACAGAGGAAAAAATCATAGAGTACCACCACACAGAAATAATAGACAGAAACTAAAAGGCAAAGAAATAATGGAGACACAGTCCTCTCAGAAATGACAGGAAATCCTCATATATCAATAATCTCCCTAAATGTAAATGGATTGAACTCACCAATAAAAAGTCACGGAGTAGCAGATTGGATCAAAAAACTAAACCCAACCATATGATGTGTCTACAAGAGACACATCTCAGCTACAAGGACAAGTATAGACTCAAAGTGAAAGGGTGGAAATTGACACTCCAAACAAATGGTATCCAGAGAAAATCAGGTGTATCCATACTGATATCAGAGGAAATAGACTTCAGGATATAAAAGGTAACAAGAGACAAAGATGGACATTTCATAATTATTAAGGGGACTATAAAACAATAAGACATAACAGTCATCAATATTTATGCCCCCAATCAGGGAGCACCGAAATATACCAAGCAACTACTAACAGAACTAAAGGGAGAAATTGACCAAAACACAATTATACTAGGGGACTGAAATACAGTGTTGGCAGCTATAGGTAAATCATCCAAACAGAAAATAAATACAGAAATATAGGCCCTAAATGACACATTAGATGAAATGGACATAATTGACATTATAGAGCACTTTGTCCAAAAACATCAGACTATACATTCTTTTCTAGTGTACATGGAACATTCTCATAGACGACATATTGGGATATAAAACTAGCTCAGCAAATTAAACACTGAAATCATACCAAGCATATTATCTGATCACAAGGCTTTGAAATTGGATATCAACTGCAAAAAGAAAGCAGGAAAAACCAAAAATATGTGGAGATTAAACAACATACTTTAAAAGAATGATTGGATAAAAGAAGAAATAAGAGGAGAGATCAAAAGATACCTAGAAACAAATGAGAATAAAAATGCATCCTACCAAAATTTTGGGGAGGCAGCGAAAGCCTTTTAAGAGGGAAATTTATATCATTACAGTCCTATCTCGAGAAACAGGAAAAATCCCAGATAAACAACCTCACATTACACCATAAAGAACTAGAAAAAGAAAACAAATGAAACCCAATGTCAGCAGAAGGAAGGAAATAACAAAAATCAGAGCAGAACTAAGTGAAATAGAGAACAAAAAGACAATAGAAAAATTAATATGACAAAGAGTTAATTCTTTGAAAAGATTAATAAAGTTGACAAACCCTTGGCTAGACTCACTAAAATGAAAAAAGAAAAGACACTAATAAACAAAATCGGAAACGAAAGAGAGGAAGTTATCACAGATGCCACAGAAATACAAAGGATCATCTAGGAATACTATGAAGGGCTACATGCCACCAAATTCAATAACCTAGAAGAAATGGACAAATTCTTAGAAATATATAACTGTCCTACGCTGAAACAAGAAGAACTGGAAAATCTAAATAGACCAGTCACCAGTAAGGAAATTGAATCGGTCATCCAAAAACTTCCGAAAAGCAAAAGTCCAGGACCAGATGGCTTCACTAGTGAATTCTACCAAACTTCAAAGAGGATCTGATACCTGTCCTACTCAAACTCTTCTAAAAAAACTGAAGAAGAGACAATACTCCCTGATTCATTTTATGAGGCTGACATTACCTTGATAGCAAAACCTGGTAAGGATAACACAGAAATGGAAAATTAAAGGTCAATATCTCTAATGAATACTGATGCAAGCCTCCTAAACAAAATTCTAGCAAATCGAATACAACAGTGCATTAAAAAGATTATACATCATGACCAAGTAGGGTTCATCCCAGGGGCACAAAGACGATTGAACATAAGCAAATTTATGAATGTGATACACCACACAAACAAAAAAAAGGACAATAATCAAATGATTATATTAATAGATACAGAAAAGGTGTTTGACAAGATACAACATCCATTTATAATTAAAACACTTAATAAAATGGGTATTGAAGGAAAATACTTTAACATAATAAACGCCATATATGACAAACCGTCGACTAATATCATAATTAATGATGAAAAACTGAAGCCCTTTGCTCTATATTCAGGAACACGACAGGGCTCTCCCCTATCACCTTTGATTTTCAACATAGTATTGGAAGTCCTCGCCAGAGCAATCAGGCAATAGAAAGAAATAAAAGTCATCCAAATTGGGAATGAAGAATTTAAATTGTTACTTTTTGCAGATGACATGATGCTATATATATAGAAAACCCTAAAGATTCCATCAACAAATATTAGAAACAATAAACGAATACAGTAAAGTTGCTGACTAAAAACTCAACGTACAAAAGTCCATTTTATTTCTATACATACTAACAACGAAATCTCAGAAAAAGAAATAAAAATCAATTTATTTTGCAACTGCAACTAAAGAATAAAATACCTAGAAATAAACTTAACCAAGGATGTGAAAGACCGATATGAAGTAATTGAAGATTACAGAAAGAAATGGAAAGACATTCCATGTTAATGGATTGGAACAATCAACATAGTTAAAATGGCCAAATTACCCAAAGCAACATACAGATTTAAAGCAATCTGCATACAATTTAATACAATTTCCCAGTAGCATTTTTTAAAGAAACAGAACAAAAATAATCAGATTTGTATGGAACCAAAAAAGACCCTGAATACTCAAAGCAATCCTAGGAAAAAAGAACAATGCTGGAAGTATCACAATCTCTGACTTCAGCTTGTACTAAAGGGCAATAATAATCAAAACAGTATGGTATTGGCAGAAAAACAGACACACAGACCAGTGGTTCAACAGAATTGAAAACCCATAAATAAACTCACATGAATAAGGACAGATAATTTTTGACAAAGAAGCAAAAAACATAAAAATGGAGAAACGACAGCCTCTTCAATAAATGGTGCTGGGAGAATTGGAAAGCCACGTGCAAAAGAATGAAACTGGACTGCTATCTGTCACCATGTACCAAAATTAATTCAAAATGGATTAAAGAGTTTAAAACCTGAAACAATAAACTGCATAGAAGAAAACATAGGTCCTAAACTTATGGATCTTGGGTTCAAAGAATGTTTTATGAATTTGACCCCAAAGGCAAGGAAAGTAAAAGCTAAAATAAATGAATGGGACTATATGAAACTTAAAAGCTTCTGCACAGCAAAAGAAACCATCGTCAAAATAAAGAAGCAACCAACAAAATGGGAGAAGATTTTTGCAAACAATGCCTCTGATAAGGGGTTAATAGCTAAAATATATAAGGAACTCATACAACTCAACAACAAAACAACAAACAATCAAATTTAAAAATGGGCAGAGAATCTGGAGAGACATTTCTCCAAAGAGGACATACAAATGGCCAGTAGACATGAAAAAATGCTCAACATCACTAATCATCAGAGAAATGCAAATGAAACCACAATGAGATATCACCTCGCCCCAGTTAGAATGGCTACCATCAACAAAACAAATAGTAACAAGTGTTGGAGAGGCTGCAGAGAGAAAGAAACACTCATACACTGTTGGTGGGAATGCAGATTGGTACAGTTGCTAAGGTAGCAGTGTGGAGGTTCCTCATAAAATTAAGAATAGAATTGCCATATGACCCAGCAATCCCTCTCCTGGGTATCTACCCAAAACCTCTGAAAACATTTATCCATAAAGATATATGTGCTCCAATGTTCATTGCAGCTTTATGTATGGTGCCAAGACATGGAAACAACCAAAACGTCCTTCAACAGATGAATGGATAAAGAAGTTCTGATATATGTGTGTGTGTGTATATATATATATATATATATATATATATATATATATGAATACTATTCAGCCATAAGAAAGATGAAATAGTACCATTTGTGACAATGTGGATGGACTGAGGTTATATTAGTAAGTGAAATAAATCAGACAGAAAAAAGTAGAGAAACATATGATTTCACTGATATGTGGTATATAAAACTGAAAACAAAAAAAAAAAACAAGATAAACAAATGAAAAAACAAAATTTCACTTCCGGAAAAATGGCGGCGTGAGGTGAGCCTCTGTAAAGCTCCCCTGGAATTTACAAAGAATCGAACAACAAAAACTCCACAAAGGACTCCCTGCACAGCAGACAGGCAAGACGAAGAGGCCCACTACCGACTGAAATCACCTACAGATGGGAGATTCGCGCGAGTGGAGGGAGGAGGAAAGAGAGAAGTGCGCAGAGACAGAGCCACGCGGGCGCAGGACGCAGACCTAGCTCAGTGCTCCGAGCTCGCTGCTTCCCGGAACTACCGCAGCTGCGGGACAGGGAAAAACTCGGACAGCTAGGGCTCCGCCAGGGTTCCACAGGGTTGAGGGGACAGCATATAACACGGCTAAACCCAACGCTCACGGCAGAGACCTCAGAGAAAAGACTGAGGGAAAAAGGCTGAAAATGGTGGTTTAAGCCCACACTGCGGAGCAGAGAACAGAGCCTTAGGCACTGAGACTGGCCGCCACCTCCCTCCCCTCCCAGAGCTCGCCCCGCCCCCACCTGCCCGGTGCTAGAAGCGAAACAGTAGCAGTGTCAGATCAAAACAACAGAAAATTTGCTGTTTTGAGAACTGTGGACCGCAGACACAAATTCACAGCCCAACTAGTTCCAGCAAAGGGGAGGAGGCTGTGGAAGCAGGACCGGCTGTGGTGGTGGTCGCTGACATTGCTCTGGGCCACCTCTCACAACTCACCCTGCCCCTGACCCAACCTATCTGAGCGGATCCCTGCAGGAGTAAACAGAACTGCTGAAACACACGGGCTCTGAATCAGTAGCTGGAAGAGCTCTGGAACATCAAAAGCTCTCTGCATACCCACCGGGACACTGCGCCCTGTGACCTAGATGAACTATTAACAGAGGAGAAGCCCGTCTCCCAGGGAATCCCCCCAGTGTGTGAGAAGTTGGAATAGTGCAGAGAAAACATAGCACTACCGTGTGGGAGAAGAAAAATAAGTTGCAGTTGGAGAAATAATAAAACATTCTACCAACAAGTACTGGCAAACAAAAGAAAGACCGCTTTCTATCAGCCTGTTACAGAAGTCACTCCTGTAGATGTCTAGGAACAGAAATAGTAAACCAGTAATCGCCATGAATAACGAAGGCAACAAGATAGCTCAGAAAGAAAGTGAAAAATCTCCAGAGAAAGCACTTAAAGATACAGAAATATGTGACTTAAATGACAGAGAATTCAAGATTGCAGTTCTGAAAAAACTCAACGAGATACAAGAAAACACAGATAGGCAGTTAAATGAACTCAGAAACTCAATCAAAGAACAGCATGAGCATTTTACGAAAGAGATTGAAATTTTAAAAAGAACCAAATAGAATTTCTGGAGATTAAGAACTCAATAGAAGAAATTAAGAATGAAATAACCAGCTTAGGTAGTAGAGTTGACCAGATGGAGGAAAGAATCAGTGACATCGAAGATAGAAACCTGGAAATGACACAGATAGAAGAAGAAAGAGACTTGAGACTTAAAAGAAATGAAAGAACTTACAAGAACTTTCTGACTCCATCAGAAAGAGCAATATAAGAATAATGGGCATACCAGAAGGAGAAGAAAGAGAGAAGGGAACAGAGAATATATTCAAACAAATTGTCGATGAGAACTTCCCAAATTTGTGGACAGAACTGGACCCTCGAATCCAAGAAGCAAATAGAACACCTAGTTACCTCAAACCCAACAGGCCTTCTCCAAGGCACATTGTATTGAAGCTGTCTAAAATCAACGACAAAGAAAGAATCCTCAAGGCAGCCAGGGAAAAGAAGACGGTAACTTACAAAGGAAAGCCCATTAGATTATCATCAGATTTTTCAGCAGAAACTCTACAAGCCAGGAGGGAGTGGAACCAAATATTCAAACTATTGAAAGAGAGAAATCATGAGCCAAGAATAATATATCCAGCAAAGATATCCTTTAGATATGAAGGAGGAATAAAGACCTTTCCAGACATACAGAAGCTGAGGGAATTTTCTAATACACGACCTGCACTACAAGAAATACTAAAGGAGGCTATTCGACCACCATCAACAGGGACAATTTGTGGCAACCAAAACTCAAAAAGGGGGAGAGTAAAGGCCTGAACCGGAATATGGGAATGGAGAAAGTAAGCGTGCTGAAGATAATGGAATATTCTAAATATCAAACTTTCTTTTACATAAACTTAAGGGTAACCACTCAAAAAAAATACAGAACTGAAATATATACTGAAATAATAGAAGAAACAGAGGGAAACATCATAGAATACCACCACACAGAAATAATAGACAACAACATAAAGGCAAAGAAACAATGGAGACACAGCCTTACCAGAAAACTAAAGATAGAATGACAGGAAATCCTCACATATCAATAATCACCCTAAATGTAAATGGACTGAACTCACCAATAAAAAGGCACAGAGTAGCAGATTGGATCAAAAAACTAAACCCAACCATATGCTGTCTCCAAGAGACACATCTCAGCTACAAGGACAAGCATAGACTCAAAGTGAAAGGGTGGAAATTGACACTCCAAGCAAATGGTACCCAGAGAAAATCAGGTGTAGCCATAATGATATCAGATGAAACAGACTTCAAGGTGAAAAAGATAACAAGAGACAAAGATGGACATTTCATAATGGTGAAGGGACTGTACAACAAGAAGACATAACAGTCATCAATATTTATGCCCCCAATCAGGGAGCACCGAAATACACCAAGCAACTACTAACAGAACTAAAGGGAGAAATTGACCAAAACACAATTATACTAGGGGACTTAAATACATCATTGACAGCTATGGATAGATCATCCAAACAGAAAATAAATAACGAAATAATAGCCCTAAATGACACATTAGATGAAATGGACATAATTGACATTTTTAGAGCACTTCATCCTAAAACATCAGACTATACATTCTTTTCTAGTGTACACGGAACATTCTCAAGGATAGACCATATATTGGGACATAAAATCAGTCTCAGAAAATTTAAGAAGATTGAAATCATACCAAGCATATTCTCTGATCACAAAAATTTGAAATTGGATATCAACTGCAAAAAGAAAGCAGGAAATAAAAAACACAAATTCATGGAGATTAAACAACATACTTTTAAAGAAGGACTGGGTCAAAGAAGAAGTTAGAGGAGAGATCAAAAGATACATAGAAACAAATGACAAAGAAAATACATCCTACCAAAATTTTTGGGATGCAGCGAAAGCAGTTTTAAGAGGGAAATTTATCTCATTACAGGCCTATCTCAAGAAACAAGAAAACTCCCAAATAAATAACCTCATGTTACACCTCAAAGAACTAGAGAAAGAAGAACAAGTAAAACCCAAGGTCAGCAGAAGAAAGGAAATAACAAAAATTAGAGCTGAACTAAATGAAATAGAGAACAAAAAGACAATAGAAAAATTAATGTGACAAAGAGCTGGTTCTTTGAAAAGATTAACAAAATTGACAAACCCTTGGCTAGACTTACTAAGATAAAAGAGAGAAGACACTGATTAACAAAATCAGAAACGTAAAAGGGAAGTTATCACGGACACCACAGAAATACAAAGGATCATCCAAGAATACTATGAAGGACTATATGCCACCAAATTCAACAACCTAGAAGAAATGGACAAGTTCTTAGAAACATATAGCCTTCCAAGGCTGAACCATGAAGAACTGGAAAATCTAAACAGACCGATCACCAGTAACTAAATTGAATCAGTCATCCAAAACCTTCCCAAAAGCAAAAGTCCGGGACCAGATGGCTTCACTAGTGAATTCTACCAAACCTTCAAAGAGGATCTAATACCAATCTTGCACAAACTCTTCCATAAAATTGAAGAAGAGACAGTACTCCCTAACTCATTTTATGAGGCCAACATTACCCTGATACCAAAACCTGGTAAGGACAGCACAAAAAAGAAAACTACAGACCAATATCTCTGATGAATACCGATGCAAAAATCCTAAATAAAATTCTAGCAAATCGAATACAACAATGCATTAAAAAGATTATTCATCGCGACCAAGTGGGGTTCATCCCCGGGGCACAAGGATGGTTCAACATACGCAAATCCATCAATGTGATACATCACATACACAAAATAAAGGACAAAAATCATATGATTATATCAATTGATGCAGAAAAAGCATTTGACAAGATACAACATCCATTTATGATTAAAACACTTAATAAAATGGGTATAGAAGGAAAATACCTTAACATAATAAAGGCCATATATGACAAGCCCTCTGCTAATCTCATAATTAATGGAGAAAAACTTAAGCCCTTTGCTCTACGTTCAGGAACACGACAGGGATGTCCCCTATCACCTCTGCTTTTCAACATAGTGTTGGAAGTCCTTGCCAGAGCAATCAGGCAAGAGAAAGAAATAAAAGGCATCCAAATTGGGAATGAAGAAGTTAAATTATCACTCTTTGCAGATGACATGATGCTATATATAGAAAACCCTAAAGACTCCACCAAAAAGCTATTAGAAACAATCAACGAATACAGTAAAGTTGCCGACTACAAAATCAACGCACAAATGTCCATTGCCTTCCTATATACTAACAATGAAATCTCACATAAAGAAATACAAAAAACAATTCCTTTTGCAATTGCAGCAAAAAGAATAAAATACCTAGGAATAAACTTAACCAAGGATATGAAAGACCTATATGCTGAAAACTATAAGACATTTTTGAAAGAAATTGAAGAAGACACAAAGAAATGGAAAGACATTCCGTGCTCATGGATTGGAAGAATCAACATAGTTAAAATGGCCATATTACCCAAAGCAATATACAGATTCAATGCAATCCCCATCAAAATCCCAATGGCATATTTTAAAGAAATAGAACAAAAAATCATCAGATTTTTTTGAACCACAAAAGACCCCGAATAGCCAAAGCAATCTTAAGAAAAAAGAACAGTAATGGAGGTATCACACTTCCTGACTTTGGCTTGTACTACAGGGCTACAATAATCAAAACAGCATGGTATTGGCAGAAAAACAGACACATAGACCAATGGAATAGAATTGAGAACCCAGAAATAAAACCACATAAATATGGACAGATAATTTTTGACAAAGTAGCTAAAACATACAATGGAGCAAAGACAGCCTCTTCAATAAATGGTGCTGGGAGAATTGGATAGCCACGTGCAAAAGAATGAAACTGGACTGCTATTTGTCACCATGTACCAAAGTTAATTCAAAATGGATCAAAGACTTAAGCATAAGACCTGACACAATAAACTGCATAGAAGAAAACATAGGTACTAAACTTATGGACCTTGGGTTCAAAGAGCATTTTATGAACTTGACTCCAAAGGCAATGGAAGTAAAAGCTAAAATAAACGAATGGGACTATATGAAACTTAAAAGCTTCTGCACAGCAAAAGAAACCATTGACAAAATAAAGAGGCCACCAACTGAATGGGAGAAGATTTTTGCAAACAGTGCCTCCGATAAGGGGCTAGTATCCAGAATATACAAGGAACTCATGCAACTCAACAACAAAAAAACAAACAACCCAATTGAAAAATGGGCAGAGGACTTGAAGAGACATTTCTCCAAAGAGGACATACAAATGGCAAATAGACATATGAAAAAATGCTCAACATCACTAATCATCAGAGAAATGCAAATCAAAACCACAATGAGATATCACCTCACCCCAGTCAGAATGGCTATCATCAACAAGACAAATAGTAACAAATGTTGGAGAGGCTGTGGAGAAAAAGGAACCCTCATACACTGTTGGTGGGAATGCAGACTGGTGCAGCCGTTATGGAAGGCAGTATGGAGGTTCCTCAAAAAATTACGAATAGAATTGCCATATGACCCAGCAATACCTCTCCTGGGTATCTACCCAAAAAATCTGAAAACGTTTAGAGATAAAGACACGTGTGCTCCAATGTTCATTGCAGCTTTGTTTACGGTGGCCAAGACATGGAAACAACCAAAATGTCCTTCGATAGATGAATGGATAAAGAAGTTCTGGTATATATACACGATGGAATACTATTCGGCAGTAAGAAAAGATGATATAGGAACATTTGTGACAACTTGGATGGATCTTGAGAGAGTAATGCTGAGCGAAACAAGTCAGACAGAAAAAGCAGAGAACCATGTGATTCCACTGATATGTGGTATATAAACCAAAAACAACAAAAGAACAAGACAAACAAATGAGAAACAGAAACTCATAGACACAGACAATAGTTTAGTGGTTGCCAGAGGGTTAAGGGGGTGGGGGGTGGGGGGTGGGAGATGAGGGTAAGGGGGATCAAATATATGGTGATGGAAGGAGAACTGACTCTGGGTGATGAACACACAATGGGATTTATAGATGATGTAATACAGAATTGTACACCTGAAATCTATGTAATTTTACTAACAATTGTCACCCCAATAAATTTAATAAAATAAAATTTAAAAAGAAGTATTTCCCTGTATCATTAGAGAACAGCACACAAAGTGGCATAAATTGATTGGCGCTGCACATGGGGCTATTACAAGTATGGAGAGAACGGAGAGATCAATGTGGGCTGTAAATCTCAGCAAAAGCTTCAGGAGGATGTGTGAAGTGAATTAGACTTTGATGATTGGATAGAATTGGACAGGTGGATCAGTTGACTCAGGGTTCAAGCTATTTGAGGAGAGGGGAAATGTTCTAAAAAAGCAAAATCCAAGTATAAGAGGTTGGGTGGGGGAAGATATCGAGGTCCTTAAGGAAGATCCTTAATGAAGTGTTGAAAAATCATAAAAACATTTTAACAATACAGTCGTGCACCATATAATTACATTTTGATTAACAATGGACTGCATATACAATGGTGGTCCCATAAAATTATAATGGAGCTGAAAATTTCCTATCACCTAGTAATGTAGTAGCCATCATAACATTGCAGCATAACGCATTACTCACGTGTTTTTGGTGATGCTGGTGTAAACAAACCTACTGCGCTATCAATCATATAAAAGTATAACACATACAATTACAATAGTAGGCTATCCCATCTAGGTTTGTGTAAGTGTACTCTATGGTGTTCACACAGTGACGAAATCGCTTAACACTGCATTTCTTAGTACGTATCCCCATCAAGTGGTGCATGAGTGTAACAGAAAATTTGAAATTTTATTTAAATGAAAAGTGTTACTTGCATTGAAGTTATTTTAAATTTTGTCTTTAGTTGCTAGTTAACTTCACATTCCATCTGGCTAAGCCTTTGGCCCTTAAGTGACAAAGAAGAGAAAGCAATTCTTCCATGTTGGCACTCAACGTTTGTGTCACAAGTTGAGAATTGACTTAGTCAGTCATGACATGCCCAAACAAGACTAGAGCTGACTCATTAGTGGCCTGTTTTATTAATAATATTTCTTCAGCTAGCAGATAAGGAGTTCTTCCCAGATGATGAGTATGTCTAGAAACCAGCTTTAACGGCCTTGAGTGGCCCTGAATGTTGGGACAAAACTGCCTGTGGGAGTAGGGTATATCCCACCCTCTAGGCAGTTGTAGACAATAGATACTGTACTTAAATCTGTGCTTGTATGGCTAGATAGGAGAATTTGAAGCTTCAAAAATGGAGTGGAGGAAATTTTAAAAATATTTACTATCAATCAAAAACCATTCCTCAAAGAAGAGGGTCTCTTGTAACTCTTCTAGCCATTTAGGAAATTTAAATTAATGGCTTACTGCCAATACAAGCCTGGGGCAGCCTCGGGGCCTCTAGTCATGATTTAATACCTTTGAAAAGATGGACAAGCAGAGGGCAGCAGGTCAGATAATTACAAACAACCTCAATAGCCAAAAGCCAAGGACCATGTGCAAGTCAGAATCCAGGAGAGGTCAGCAGGTGAAGAGACCAAATCAGACATCTGGCCAAGGCCACACTGAACTTTATAGGAGAAAGCTGGCCTCTGTTGATTCTGTTTGGACCAAGAGTTGGTGTATTGTTCTACACTGGCTGTCAAAACTTGGGTTTTGTTTATGTATTATTCTACATGGCTATCAGTTGGGGTGTTAGTTATAGAAATGTTAGCAGGATGCATGAGGTGATTAAGTTATTCTCTTTAGGTTTTCAAAGTTTAATCCCCTCATTTCTTCCCTTCCCTTCCCTTCCCTTCCCTTCCTTTCCATTCCCTTCCTTTCCCTTCCCTTGCTTCTTTTCTGTTCTCTTGTCTTACCATTCCTTCTGTTTTTTTCCTCCCCCCGCCATGCAATAAAGGTATTGGACCTTTAAAAACTGTATATGTAACTTTTATGTGGGTGACTCTAACTACACACCCAAAGTAAAGTTAAAAATGTCCTAAGTTTTGGTATAAGAATAATGGCAAACTGTTACATTAAATACATGTTTTAAGTGGATGATCTCCAAACATTTTTGATTGTATAAGTTGTAACTCCATCACAGTTCTTGGGTATGCACCCCAAGTATATAGAACTCATTTATTTACAAATTACACACATTTACTACTGTACTAATTGAATTGTCATTCTAATATTTTTTTCCATATCACAATGGGTCAACTTGTGTACTTTTTGGGATGCATGAATCACTTCCCCTCTCTCAACCATACTAACTCCACATAATGGTTTAAATAGTTACTAAACTAGTTTAAAGAAAGAAGTTTTAAAGTGTTTTCTTAACCTTAATCACAGGAGAGGAAAAATTCATAATTTTCAGAATTTAATCTTTGCTGCCAACATTCTACTTTTTGAGCCTACCCTCTATCTCATCAAACCAATAAGTAAGATTTCAAGGAACAGTATGAGGTAGAGTAGGGGACTGCTTGGAGGTAGTGCAGGGCAAGAACTCAGGGAAAGAGGAGAGATTCTAGTTTTATTTAATTTTATTCTCTGTTTTATTTTATTGTGTATCTACTATGTGCCAGGCACCAGGAACACAAAGCTATAGGAGAAATTGTCCTTCTCTTTAAGTTTTTTTTTGTAAAAGTCATAGTAACTTAGAGAAATGTATGTTTTTGGTGGAAAGAGCCTGATAAGCCTAACTATGTAAGCGTCAGCGTCATCCACACGACAGGGAACAATGGGTAGAAACAGGAAAGTTGAATATTAGTTGAATACCTATTCTGTAGCAGCCTCTTTTATATATGTTACCTCATTTAGTATTCTCAAGAATTCTGTATGCTAGGCACTGGTATCACTATTTGGAAGGAGGAAATGGAAGCTCATTTAAGTGAAGTAGTTTCAACAGCTGGTAAGTGATATAGCTAGGATTCCAACCTAATACACAACTTACCATTTATGGAGTGTTTCTTATACCAGGCAGTGACGTGTGCTTTATTTATATTATCTCATTAAATTTGCAGAACAATGAACTATTATTATTTTTCTCAGTTTACAGATAAGGAATTTGGGACTTGGAGAGTCATTCATGATGTAGAACTACTAAGTGGCTGGACTGTCATTTGGTTCCATTCCCTGATTTATTTCTCTAGATGTGGGACAGGAAGGTGTCAGGGCAAGGGAGAGACAGACTAAGATACCAAGCAGCCTGTGGCTCAAAGTGACAGCAGATTCCAGTAGCCTAAAGGGGAATTGCTTGCTTATAGGCTTATTTATAGCAACAGCAATATAGGTTATATACAAATAGCTGGATATGCTGTAGTTAAATGTTCAGCAAATTGTCTTGTAATCTTATCCATATGTCATGAATATTACATCTTCCCAGGAAACTTCTAGGTATATAGGACCAGTTTAAGAAGAATGACAAGAGATTGATTGTGTCTGAAATAAATCCTATTGAGTCTACTGACCATCTCAGCTCAGCACTGGTGCCCTGGCTGACAGAGGTCCCTAGACTGGCTCTCCTCTGCCTCTTTAGAAGGATGGTGTTATTTCCAGTCTGTTCTTGAAACTTGCCATTCCTGTTCATCCTCATTGTCCTCCCTGCAGTCTTCTGAGTCATCTCACCTGAAGGTCTTAGAGCTCTGCTTCATTTCAGGAATTGCAGGCAACCACATAGGTAAATATGATTTTATTCTTCCCTAATGTCATAAAAGTAGAATTGTGACTCAGTTATAATCCCCAGAGAGACAAAGTTATACTCATATGTGTCCAAGCAAGGAGTTAGTCACACAAACAGTGCAGGTTGCTAAGCAATATAATACACATTTCCTGAGTTGTAACAGTGCCATGTTTGCTCTCAGTCTCGGTGATATATGGGGGATTCCAAGCTAAAGATCCGAGGACATAGTACATGAGGTCCAGAAGGGTCATATGGCATCTTTTGATTTCAACCCCACATTCTCCTTTTTCCTTCCCAAATCCCTTTGGATTGATTTCACACTTCATAATTAGGAGTGAAATAATAAGACATATAATATCTGGAAATAAATCCTATTAACATCATCTTTCTAAAGAGGCAGAGGAGAGCCAGTCTGGGGGTCTCTGTCAGCCAGGGCACCAGTGGTGGACTGAGATGGTCAGTAGAGACAATAAGATTTAAGTCAGACACAGTCAATCTCTTGTCATTCTTCTTACATTGGGCCTTTATACCCAGAACTTTCCTGGGAAGATGCAATACTCATACTCATGATCTATGGATAAGATTAAAAGAAAATTTACTGAACATTTAGCTAATGGGCGAGGAGGCCGATGAGCTGTTTAATGCTGACTACATCAGTTAGCTAAAATACTTTATTAGGCTTTACTAAAATACTGGTCTTTATTGTGTGTGTGTGTGTGTGTGTGTGAGAGAGAGAGAGAGAGAGAGAGAGAGAGAGAGAGAGAGAGAGAGAGAGAGAAATAATTTAACTCTACAAACACCCGTGGCTACTTCTTTGGGTTTCACTTTAAATATCACTTTTCCCCCAAAGCTACCCAAGACGGGATTAGGTGTCTCCTGGTATGGATATTTGTTATTGTTGTTGTTTCTGGTTGTTAACATTCCAAAATCCCTACTGAATTTGGAGAAGAATTCCCTATGCGCAGTATTTGTGGGATCCCTTACTGCTCTTCCTACTAAGGAAGTTAAATGGGGAGGGGGGGTTTCTCTTCTATCCCCTGGCAGTCCAAGACTCAACCAATCGTATCCTACTTTCTGAAATTTTGGATCCTGAGTGAGTGACACAAAGACAAAAGAGATGGCTAGAATTAATATCTTGTTTCCAGTGGTAGGGGCAACTGGATTATTCCTCTCACGTCGCATTTGAAGCTTTCTGGGATCATCTCCTTTTTCTGAGCTTGCTCCTCCAGTCTGTCTAGATTGTGTAAGCACCCATAAGAGAACTCCATGGCTTTTCAGGGAGTCTTTTTGCCTAAATCAACCAGAGTCAGTTTCCAAGCTTGACCCAAGAATTCTGGATAAGCTACTCTCCCCTAAGCTTGCAGAGCATCTGTAGTAATTTCCTATGGCTCTCATAAAAAATCATCACAAATTTTGTGTATTTAAACAACAGAAATGTATTCTCTCAGGTCAGAAGTCTGAAATCACTATTAGTGGGCCAGCATCAAAGTGTTGGTAGGGCCACACTCCCTCCAGAGACTCTGAGGGAGAATCCATTCCTTATCTTTTTTAGCTTCCAGCTTCTGGTGGTTGCCATCATTCTTTGGCTTATGCTTTGGTTTCATCACTCCACTCTCTGTTACTGTGGTCACATTGTCTTCTCTTTTTTATGTATCAAATTTCCCTCTGTCTCCCTTTTATAAGGATACATGTGATTACATTTATAGTCTACTCAGATAATCCAGGATAATCTATCCATCCCAAAACCCTTAATTTAATTATATTTGCAAATAACCCCTGCCCCACTCCCCCTGTCTTTTGCTATATAAGTTAACATTCACAGGTTCCAGGGATTGGGATGTGGACATCGTTAGGGGACAATTTTCAACCTACCACAGTATCCTCAATTGACCCCAAGTAGCTCTGGCGGTTGGGTTACTCACTGTCTTCCTTCCTAGACTGTTAACTCCTGGATCTCAGAAGCCATTTGTTTTGCCCATCATTTATTTCTGGTGCCAAGCTTCTGGTAGGTACACACAGATAGTCACTGAATGAATCAATAAACAAGTTAAATCTGAGATACAATCATTATTGCATTATTTTTTCAGCACAAGTTTTGAAATTTTAAAATTTAAGGGCAACATTTCTCTTGCAATAGGTATGTTGATATCAATACCATCTATGTTTAATCAAGTTCGTTTTTCTTTCAAACCTCTAAGGTGCTTCTTATTATAAGTCAGTCAGCAGACATGAAGCAGGTGCATCACCATCCAACTCCCAGGACACACATTGCCAATCGATCATGACTCTTTTCTTAGAAGTGTAAACACTGCTTTAGAATCCTGATACAGTGTTCCAGGCAGCTGCTTATTGAGTGAAGTTGCCCTCGAGATACAATTTTTCATGTTATCATAGCCGGAAGACAGAAAACCAACCTCCTCAGTCTGGTCCTCCATTGCTTAAGCACTTTCTCACTATTTCAGAGTTAAATCTACTTCAACAAGGATCAAACATACCACATTCATTCTCCACTCTAAGTTCATAATGTTCCCTTTCTCCTACCCAGGTAGTACCTAGCCCTCCTTCAGGTTCCAAAGCAAGTCCCAGTTCAAGGAGGAGAGATTATTCTTTTTTTTTTTTTTTTAAATTAAATTTATTGGGGTGACAATTGTTAGTAAAATTACATAGATTTCAGGTGTACAATTCTGTATTACATCATCTATAAATCCCATTGTGTGTTCATCACCCAGAGTCAGTTCTTCCATCACCATATATTCGATCCCCCTTACCCTCACCTCCCCCCCCCACCCCCCTTACCCTCTGGCAACCACTAAACTATTGTCCGTGTCTATGAGTTTCTGTTTCTCATTTGTTTGTCTTGTTCTTTTGTTGTTTTTGGTTTATATACCACATATCAGTGAAATCACATGGTTCTCTGCTTTTTCTGTCTGACTTGTTTCGCTCAGCATTACTCTCTCAAGATCCATCCATGTTGTCACAAATGTTCCTATATCATCTTTTCTCACTGCCGAATAGTATTCCATTGTGTATATGTACCACAACTTCTTTATCCATTCATCTATCGAAGGACATTTTGGTTGTTTCCATGTCTTGGCCACCGTAAACAAAGCTGCAATGAACATTGGCGCACACGTGTCTTTATCTCTAAATGTTTTCAGATTTTTTGGGTAGATACCCAGGAGAGGGATTGCTGGGTCATACGGCAATTCTATTCGTAATTCTTTGAGGAACCTCCACACTGCCTTCCATAACGGCTGCACCAGTCTGCATTCCCACCAACAGTGTATGAGGGTTCCTTTTCTCCACAGCCTCTCCAACATTTGTTACTATTTGTCTTGTTGATGATAGCCATTCTGACTGGGGTGAGGTGATATCTCATTGTGGTTTTGATTTGCATTTCTCTGATGATTAGTGATGTTGAGCATTTTTCATATGTCTATTTGCCATTTGTATGTCCTCTTTGGAGAAATGTCTCTTCAAGTCCTCTGCCCATTTTCAATTGGGTTGTTTGTTTTTTGTTGTTGAGTTGCATGAGTTCCTTGTATATTCTGGATACTAGCCCCTTATCGGAGGCACTGTTTGCAAAAATCTTCTCCCATTCAGTTGGTGGCCTCTTTATTTTGTCAATGGTTTCTTTTGCTGTGCAGAAGCTTTTAAGTTTCATATAGTCCCATTTGTTTATTTTAGCTTTTACTTCCATTGCCTTTGGAGTCAAGTTCATAAAATGCTCTTTGAACCCAAGGTCCATAAGTTTAGTACCTATGTTTTCTTCTATGCAGTTTATTGTGTCAGGTCTTATGCTTAAGTCTTTGATCCATTTTGAATTAACTTTGGTACATGGTGACAAATAGCAGTCCAGTTTCATTCTTTTGCACGTGGCTATCCAATTCTCCCAGCACCATTTATTGAAGAGGCTGTCTTTGCTCCATTGTATGTTTTTAGCTTCTTTGTCAAAAATTATCTGTCCATATTTATGTGGTTTTATTTCTGGGTTCTCAGTTCTATTCCATTGGTCTATGTGTCTGTTTTTCTGCCAATACCATGCTGTTTTGATTATTGTGGCCCTGTAGTACAGGCCAAAGTCAGGAAGTGTGATACCTCCATTATAGTTCTTTTCTCTTAAGATTGCTTTGGCTATTCGGGGTCTTTTGTGGTTCCAAACAAATCTGATGATTTTTTGTTCTATTTCTTTAAAATATACCATTGGGATTTTGATGGGGATTGCATTGAATCTGTATATTGCTTTGGGTAATATGGCCATTTTAACTATGTTGATTCTTCCAATCCATGAGCACGGGATGTCTTTCCATTTCTTTGTGTCTTCTTCAATTTCTTTCACAAATGTCTTATAGTTTTCAGCATATAGGTCTTTCACATCCTTGGTTAAGTTTATTCCTAGGTATTTTATTCTTTTTGCTGCAATTGCAAAAGGAATTGTTTTTTGTATTTCTTTTTCTGAGATTTCATTGTTAGTATATAGGAAGGCAATGGACATTTGTGCGTTGATTTTGTAGCCAGCAACTTTACTGTATTCGTTGATTGTTTCTAATAGCTTTTTGGTGGATTCTTTAGGGTTTTCTATATATAGCATCATGTCATCTGCAAAGAGTGATAATTTAACTTCTTCATTCCCAATTTGGATGCCTTTTATTTCTTTCTCTTGCCTGATTGCTCTGGCAAGGACTTCCAACACTATGTTGAAAAGCAGAGGTGATAGGGGACATCCCTGTCGTGTTCCTGAACGTAGAGCAAAGGGCTTCAGTTTTTCTCCATTAATTATGAGATTAGCAGAGGGCTTGTCATATATGGCCTTTATTATGTTAAGGTATTTTCCTTCTATACCCATTTTATTAAGTGTTTTAATCATAAATGGATGTTGTATCTTGTCAAATGCTTTTTCTGCATCAATTGATATAATCATATGATTTTTGTCCTTTATTTTGTTTATGTGATGTATCACATTGATGGATTAGCGTATGTTGAACCATCCTTGTGCCCTGGGGATGAACCCCACTTGGTCGTGATGAATAATCTTTTTAATGCATTGTTGTATTCGATTTGCTAGAATTTTATTTAGGATTTTTGCATCGCTATTCATTAGAGATATTGGTCTGTAGTTTTCTTTTTGTGTGCTGTCCTTACCAGGTTTTGGTATCAGGGTAATGTTGGCCTCATAAAATGAGTTAGGGAGTACTGTCTCTTCTTCAATTTTTTGGAAGAGTTTGTGCAGAATTGGTATTAGATCCTCTTTGAAGGTTTGGTAGAATTCACTAGTGAAGCCATCTGGTCCCGGACTTTTCCTTTTGGGAAGGTTTTGGATGACTGATTCAATTTCGTTACTGGTGATCGGTCTGTTTAGATTTTCCAGTTCTTCATGGTTCAGCCTTGGAAGGCTATATGTTTCTAAGAACTTGTCCATTTCTTCTAGGTTGTTGAATTTGGTGGCATATAGTCCTTCATAGTATTCTTGGATGATCCTTTGTATTTCTGTGGTGTCCGTGATAACTTCCCCTTTTACGTTTCTGATTTTGTTAATCAGTGTCTTCTCTCTTTTTATCTTAGTAAGTCTAGCCAAGGGTTTGTCAATTTTGTTAATCTTTTCAAAGAACCAGCTCTTTGTCACATTAATTTTTTCTATTGTCTTTTTGTTCTCTATTTCATTTAGTTCTGCTCTAATTTTTATTATTTCCTTTCTTCTGCTGACCTTGGGTTTTACTTGTTCTTCTTTTTCTAGTTCTTTAAGGTGTAACATGAGGTTATTTATTTGGGAGTTTTCTTGTTTCTTGAGATAGGCCTGTAATGAGATAAATTTCCCTCTTAAAACTGCCTTCTCTGCATCCCAAAAATTTTGGTAGGATGTATTTTCATTGTCATTTGTTTCTATGTATCTTTTGATCTCTCCTCTAATTTCTTCTTTGACCCAGTCCTTCTTTAAAAGTATGTTGTTTAATCTGCATGTATTTGTGTTTTTTCCCGCTTTCTTTTTACAGTTGATATCCAATTTCAAAGCCTTGTGATCAGAGAATATGCATGGTATGATTTCAATCTTCTTAAATTTGTTGAGACTGATTTTATGTCCCAATATATGGTCTATCCTTGAGAATGTTCCATGTACACTAGAAAAGAATGTATAGTCTGATGTTTTAGGATGAAGTGCTCTATAAATGTCAATTATGTCCATTTCATCTAATGTGTCATTTAGGGCTACTATTTCGTTATTTATTTTCTGTTTGGATGATCTATCCATAGCTGTCAATGATGTATTTAAGTCCCCTAGTATAATTGTGTTTTGGTCAATTTCTCCCTTTAGTTCTGTTAGTAGTTGCTTGGTGTATTTCGGTGCTCCCTGATTGGGGGCATAAATATTGATGACTGTTATGTCTTCTTGTTGTACAGTGCCTTCACCATTATGAAATGTCCATCTTTGTCTCTTGTTATCTTTTTCACCTTGAAGTCTGTTTCATCTGATATCATTATGGCTACACCTGATTTTCTCTGGGTACCATTTGCTTGGAGTGTCAATTTCCACCCTTTCACTTTGAGTCTATGCTTGTCCTTGTAGCTGAGATGTGTCTCTTGGAGACAGCATATGGTTGGGTTTGTTTTTTGATCCAATCTGCTACTCTGTGCCTTTTTATTGGTGAGTTCAGTCCATTTACATTTAGGGTGATTATTGATATGTGAGGATTTCCTGTCATTCTATCTTTAGTTTTCTGGTAAGGCTGTGTCTCCATTGTTTCTTTGCCTTTTTGTTGTTGTCTATTATTTCTGTGTGGTGGTATTCTATGATGTTTCCCTCTGTTTCTTCTTTTATTTCAGTATATATTTCAATTCTGGATTTATTTTGAGTGGTTACCCTTAAGTTTATGTAAAAGAAAGTTTGATATTTAGAGTATTCCATTTTCTTCAGCACGTTTACTTTCTCCATTCCCATATTCCGGTTCAGGCCTTAACTCTCCCCCTTTTTGAGTTTTGGTTTCCACAAATTGTCCCTGTTGATGGTGGTCGAATAGCCTCCTTTAGTATTTCTTGTAGTGCAGGTCGTGTATTAGAAAATTCCCTCAGCTTCTGTATGTCTGGAAAGGTCTTTATTCCTCCTTCATATCTAAAGGATATCTTTGCTGGATATATTATTCTTGGCTCATGATTTCTCTCTTTCAATAGTTTGAATATTTGGTTCCACTCCCTCCTGGCTTGTAGAGTTTCTGCTGAAAAATCTGATGATAATCTAATGGGCTTTCCTTTGTAAGTTACCGCCTTCTTTTCCCTGGCTGCCTTGAGGATTCTTTCTTTGTCGTTGATTTTAGACAGCTTCAATACAATGTGCCTTGGAGAAGGCCTGTTGGGATTGAGGTAACTAGGTGTTCTATTTGCTTCTTGGATTCGAGGGTCCAGTTCTGTCCACAAATTTGGGAAGTTCTCATCGACAATTTGTTTGAATATATTCTCTGTTCCTTCTCTCTTTCTTCTCCTTCTGGTATGCCCATTATTCTTATATTGCTCTTTCTGATGGAGTCAGAAAGTTCTTGTAGAGTTCTTTCATTTCTTTTAAGTCTCAAGTCTCTTTCTTCTTCTATCTGTGTCATTTCCAGGTTTCTATCTTCGATGTCACTGATTCTTTCCTCCATCTGGTCAACTCTACTACCTAAGCTGGTTATTTCATTCTTAATTTCTTCTATTGAGTTCTTAATCTCCAGAAATTCTATTTGGTTCTTTTTTAAAATTTCAATCTCTTTCGTAAAATGCTCATGCTGTTCTTTGATTGAGTTTCTGAGTTCATTTAACTGCCTATCTGTGTTTTCTTGTATCTCATTGAGTTTTTTCAGAACTGCAATCTTGAATTCTCTGTCATTTAAGTCACATATTTCTGTATCTTTAAGTGCCTTCTCTGGAGATTTTTCACTTTCTTTCTGAGCTATCTTGTTGCCTTCGTTATTCATGGCGATTACTGGTTTACTATTTCTGTTCCTAGACATCTACAGGAGTGACTTCTGTAACAGGCTGATAGAGTGCGGTCTTTCTTTTGTTTGCCAGTACTTGTTTGTAGAATGTTTTATTATTTCTCCAACTGCAACTTATTTTTCTTCTCCCACACGGTAGTGCTATGTTTTCTCTGCACTATTCCAGCTTCTCACACACTGGGGGGATTCCCTGGGAGACGGGCTTCTCCTCTGTTAATAGTTCATCTAGGTCACAGGGCGCAGTGTCCCGGTGGGTATTCAGAGAGCTTTTGATGTTCCAGAGCTCTTCCAGCTACTGATTCAGAGCCCGTATGTTTCAGCAGTTCTGTTTACTCCTGCAGGGATCCGCCCAGATAGGTGGGGTCAGGGGCGGGGTGAGTTGTGAGAGGTGGCCCAGAACAATGGCGGCGACCACCACCACAGCCGGTCCTGCTTCCACAGCTCCCTCCCCTTTGCCGGAACTAGTTGGGCTGTGAATTTGTGTCTGCGGTCCACATTTCTCAAAACAGCAAATTTTCTGTTGTTTTGATCTGACACTGCTACTGTTTCGCTTCTAGCACCGGGCAGGTGGGGGCGGGGCGAGCTCTGGGAGGGGAGGGAGGGGGCGGCCAGTCTCAGTGCCTAAGGCTCCGTTCTCTGCTCGGCAGTGAGGACTTAAAACACCATTTTCAGCCTTTTTCCCTCAGTCTTTTCTCCGAGATCTCTGCCGTGACTGTTGGGTTCAGCCGTGTTTTATGCTACCCCCTCAACCCTGTGGGCCACAAGCGGAGCCCTAGCAGTCCGAGTTCTTTCCTCTCCTGCAGCTGCGGTAGTTCCGGGAAGCAGCGAGCTCGGCGCACTGAGCTAGGTCTGCGTCCTGCGCCCGCGTGGCTCCGTCTCCGCGTACTTCTCCCTTTTCTCTTCCCTCCACTGGTGCGAATCTCCCATCTGTAGGTGATTTCAGTTGGTAGTGGGCCTCTTCGTCTTGCCTGTCTGCTGTGCAGGGAGTCCTTTGTGGAGTTTTTGTTGTTCGATTCTTTGTAAATTCCAGGGGAGCTTTACAGAGGCTCACCTCATGCCACCGTTTTTCCAGAATCGACCCTATACAGGGAAATCTTAATCGAGTTCAATAATTATGAGGACATTTTCTTTCACCATACTGCAAAACTCAGTGCTCAATATCAAAATAATTATGTATGAAGCTACAGTCAATCAGCATATTTAGAACTTTCGGATAAGGATGACTGTTTCTGTGTTAATCAGAGGAGATATGCTATCATGTCAAGAAGAGCTTTGGTATGAAGGAAACACAATGTTCCTACAAATAAAAAATGTCAGATATTGAGATATTAACTTAAACCTCCCTATATATTAATAACTCCTGTTTTTTGAACTTTTTAATTTAAAAAGGAACAGTATAGGGGGGTTAGATCAAGATGGCAGAGTAGGTAAACATTGCTATAGGCGCCTCCCATGACCTCATCAAAATTACCACCAAACTCTAAAATAGCCATCATTCAGAATTGCCTAGGGTCTAGCTGAACAGAAATCCTATAACTAAGAATATACAGAAGAAGCCACGTGAAGACTGGTAGAAGGGGAGGAAAAGTGACACAGGCTGCTCCCACACCCACGTGGGGTGGTTAAAAATCAGGAGGAATATCTCAGCTGTGGAGGTACCCCCTCAGGAGGGAGTGGTCCCAGCCCCACATCAGGCTCCCCAGCCTGGTGTTCCAGTGCTGGGAAGAAAAGTCCTCATAAGTCTGGCTGTGAAAACCAGTGGAGATTGTGGCTGAGTGAGATGGAGGAATTCTGGAGACCCAGGAATTCCTCTTAAAAAGCCCACACACATATTTACTAACTAATGGACTCACTTACTCTGAGCTCCAGTGCTGCGGCACCAGCTTGAAAGTCACCAGGGACATACGGGGAAGAACTGAATTGTCTGGCTTCAGGGTAAGAGCTGGAGGGGAGCTTTCTCCCAGACAGAAGTGCTGCCAGAAGCCATTGTTCCTTTGTTGAGCCCTCCCCCGACCCAGACTGCATCTGCAGGCAGACAACATATCTGAGTCTTCATTAACCTAGCTAACACCATTCACCCTACCTGGTGATTCCCTGAGACCCCAACCTACCCAACTTGTGAGCCCATCCAAGTTCCTTCAGTGGCTCTTCCATACAAATGGCCTGTCTTTGCTAATGCTTTGGACTTTCCTAAATGTTCAAATGTTCACAAACCCCAAACAAGCAGCATGTGTCTTCATCATGCTTCATACATCTTGCTAAGCAGCCCTAAGCCCAGCATTAGTGGCAGCCAGCCTCAGTTCACAGCTTAGCCTTTCCCAGGCACCCCAGAACAAGTGGCAATCTTCTGCAGATTATATTGCAGTTCATATCAAGTCTTTTGTGAGCTGCCTTGTAGGTAACTAATTACTTATCTTTTGCTACCGCCTTATCTTCCAAAACCCTGATTCTATCTTTTGGTTTATCTAATCTACTGTTGATTCCCTCTAATGTATTCTTCATTTCAATTATTGTATTCTTCATTTCTGACTTGTTGTTTTTCATGGTTTCTATCTTCATTTTTATGTTTCGTATCTCTTTTGAAGTTTTGCCTGAGATCACTGAGCATCCTGATCACCAGTGTTTTGAGCTCTGTGTCTAGTAGATTGCTTATCTCCATTTTGTTTAATTCTTTTTCTGGAGTTTTGTTCTGTTCTTTCATTTGGGACATCTATCAAGTGGCCCCAGGCAGGGCACAGGCAGCAGCTGATCTTGACCTGCAACAGAGCCCCAGAACCCAACAAACCTTGTGGCTGCCTTCGCACCAGAGGACTTTTAAACCACTTCCATAAATGACGCATCCAAAGAACAGACTTAGCAGGCATCAGAGCCACACTTAATCAAATCTTCCTACCTAGAGTCAGCTGTTGCACAATAGCTCCTGAAGAATAGTCATGGCCAGTCCTCCTAACCAATCACTCAGAGGGTCAATCCTACCCATTGACATGCCAAAAGAAATCAAGCCTCAACTACAGCAGGAGGTCAAACACAACCCACACAAGAGACACACCAGGAGCACCTAGTTCAGGTAATTGGGGACTGCACTACTCGGCCCCACAGGACACCTACTATATAAGGCCATTCTACCAAGACAGGGAGATGTAGCAGTTCCACCTAATACATAGAAACAAACAAAGAGATGTAGCCAAAATGAGGAGACAAAGAAAGGTGTCCCAAATGAAAGAACAGAACAAAGCTCCAGAAAAAGAATTAAACAAAATAGAGACAAGCAATCTACTAGACACAGAGCTCAAAACACTGGTGATCAGGATGTTCAGTGATCTAAGGAAAACTTCAAAAGAGATACGAAACATAAAAATGAAGATAGAAACCATGAAAAACAACAAGTCTGAAATGAAGAACACAATAACTGAAATGAAGAATACATTAGAGGGCATCAACAGTAGATTAGATAAAGCAAAAGGTAGAATCAGGGATTTGGAAGCTAAAGTGGCAGCAAAAGATAAGTAATTAGTTAACTACAAGGCAGCTCACAAAAGACTGTCAGCTGATTTCTCAACAGAAACTTTGCAGGCCAGAAGACACTGGAGCAAAATATTCAAAGTGATGAAAAGCAGGGACCTACAACCAAGATTACTCTCCTCAGGAAATTTAATATTTAGAATTGAAGCAGAGATACTGTGGGGAAAGAGCCCCAGAAAGCAGTTTCCAGGCTCTCAGCCTCACATAGACAGGTGCTGGCTCAGGTAGTAAATGGCCATCAACTGGGATTGGATGGCCATCAGCTGTGGCTAGTTGGCCATCAGCTGTAACCAGTGAGCCATTGGCCACTAATATAACTGCTGTGGCTATGCTAGCAGAGAAGGAGAGGAGAAGAAGAATGGGGGCTAGCAAGAAGATGGCGGCTGGGCTGGCAAGCGTGGATGGCAGTTTGCGGACAGTGTGAATCCAGCCTCCATTGAGAGTATAGTGCCGCCAGAGAGAATATAGTGGTATGACTCCCCTACCTATGGCTCCGTGGGTGTTCCTTTTTGGCCTCACCATATCCTGCATTCTTGTATGGGGAGCGGGAGCAGAGACCCCGCAGGCCGCCCTGCATGACAAATGGTGCAGCGAGCAGGGTCTCCTGCACGACAAATGGCGCAGCGAGCAGGGTATGGTGCCAGCCAAAGCTCTCCAGAGTGGTGGAGCAGTTTGTGTGTATGAACACTCAGTCTGAGGAAGACCAGGAGCAACAGCTGCCGGAGAGCTGGACCCCCGTGGAGGGGTGGGAGGACGTGAACGGTTCTCCCACCAACACAGGAAAAGCCATGCAGCTGCTGGAGAGATGGAGCCCCGTGGAGAGGTGGAAAGATGTGGATGGTTCCCCAACCAGCACAGGCCGGAGAAAGCGAAGGTCGTTGCAGCCCTGTGGGCCGGGAGGTTCCTGCTCAGGCAGCCCGGATGCAGGACTTATAGTCCCAGGAGGTAATGCTTGCTGAGTCCTCCGTGGGAGATGAGGGTGAGGTCAAGGTCATCCCTCACACCCAGGACAGCCCTGGCGAATGACTATGGACTATGGGGAATTGCTTTCCATCCCTAATTTAATGGACCGCTTGACTGTTTGCTTGGGAACATACCACCATGTAGTGGAACTGGGGGATATTTGCTTTTGTGTCTTGACTGGCCGCCATTGAGAATATGTAAGCACCTTGATTGTGAGTCGTTATTGTTCCAGCAGGGTACCCCGAGAGGCCCAGGGACAGTGGAAGTGCCCTGAGAGCCCTGGCTGTGTCCAGGAAGTGTGGCTGTGCCCAGAGAGAGTGGCGGTGCCCTGAGAGCCCTGGCTGTGTCCAGGAAGTGTGGCTGTGCCCAGAGAGAGTGGCGGTGCCCTGAGAGCCCTGGCTGTGTCCAGGAAGTGTGGCTGTGCCCAGAGAGAGTGGCGGTGCCCTGAGAGCCCTGGCTGTGTCCAGGAAGTGTGGCTGTGCCCACAGAGAGTAGCAGTGCCCTAGGAGCCCTGGCTGAGTCCAGGAAATCTGGCTGAGCCCTGAAGATACCCTGGCTGTGCCCAGGAAGTCGGGCTGAGCCCTGAAGATGCCCTGGCTGTGCCCAGGAAGTCGGGCTGTTCCCAGAGAGAGTGGCAGTGCCCTGAGAGACCTGGCTGAGTCCAGGAAGTCTGGCTGAGCCCTGAAGATACCCTGGCTGTGCCCAGGAAGTCGGGCTGTTCCCAGAGAGAGTGGCAGTGCCCTGAGAAATCCTAGCTGTGCCCTGAGAAACCCTGGCTGTATCCGGGAAGACAGGTGGTACCCTAAGAAGTCCAGGAAGTCTGGCCATGCCCAGAAGTACTGGTGGTGCCCTGAGAAACCCTGGCTATGCCCGGGAAAACTAGTGGTACCCTAAGAAGTCTAGGAAGTCTGGCTGTGCCCAGAAGTATTGCTGGTGCCTTGAGAAACTCTGGCTGTGCCTAGAGAGCCTGGCTGTGTCCAGGATATTGCATTCACCTCCAGGCTCCTCGCACAGGGGCCCTCGCGGAAGACTCTTGTCGCGTAGATTGTGAGGCGAGAGCCTGTAGGGGTGGAGTGTGGGGACAGAGCCCCAGAAAGCAGTTTCCAGGCTCTCAGCCTCACATAGACAGGTGCTGGCTCAGGTAGTAAATGGCCATCAACTGTGATTGGATGGCCATCAGCTGTGGCTAGTTGGCCATCAGCTGTAACCAGTGAGCCATTGGCCACTAATATAACTGCTGTGGCTATGATAGCAGAGAAGGAGAAGAGAAGAAGAATGGGGGCTAGCAAGAAGATGGCGGCTGGGCTGGCAAGCGTGGATGGCGGTTTGCGGACAGTGTGAATCCAGCCTCCATTGAGAGTATAGTGCCGACAGAGAGAATATAGTGGTATGACTCCCCTACCTATGGCTCCGTGGGTGTTCCTTTTTGGCCTCACCATATCCTGCGTTCTTGTATGGGGAGCGGGAGCATAGACCCCGCAGGCCGCCCTGCATGACAAATGGTGCAGCGAGCAGGGTCTCCTGCACGACAGATACGCCTTTCCAAAATAGAAAAAGCTATAAAGAAATTCATCACCAGCAAACCAGTATTACAAGAAATCTTAGAAGGACTTCTTTAAGGTGAAAAGAAAAAAGAAAAGATGAAAAATTTGAATAATAAAGGGTTCCGGAAAAATGGCGGAGTGAGGTGAGCCTCTGTAAAGCTCCCCTGGAATTTACAAAGAATCGAAAAACAAAAACTCCACAAAGGACTCCCTGCACAGCAGACAGACAAGACGAAGAGGCCCACTACCGACTGAAATCACCTACAGGTGGGAGATTCGCGCGAGTGGGGGGAGGAGGAAAGGGAGAAGTGCGCGGATTCGGAGCCGCGCGGGCGCAGGACGCAGACCTAGCTCAGTGCTCTGAGCTCGCTGCTTCCCGGAGCTACCACAGCTGTGGGAGAGGGAAGAACTCGGACTGCTAGGGCTCCGCCAGGGCTCCACAGGGCTGAGGGGACAGCATATACCACGGCTGAACCCAACGCTCACGGCAGAGACCTCGGAGAAAAGACTGAGAGAAAAAGGCTGAAAACGGTGGTTTACGCCCGCACTGCCGAGCAGAGTACGGAGCCTTAGGCACTGAGACTAGCCGCCCCCAACCTCCCCTCCCAGAGCTCACCCTGCCCCACCTGCCTAGTGCTAGAAGCGAAACAGTAGCAGTGTCAGATCAAAACAACAGAAAATTTGCTATATTTGAGAACTGTGGCCCACAAACACAAATCCACAGCCTAACTAGTTCCGGCAAAGGGGAGAGAGCTGTGGAAGCAGGACTGGCTGTGGTGGTGGTCTCCGCCATTGCTCTGGGCCAACTCTCACAGCTCACCCCGCCCCTGGCCCCACCTATCTGGGCGGATCCCTGCAGGAGTAAACAGAACTGCTGAAATATACAGGCTCTGAATCAGGAACTAGAAGAGCTTTGGAACATCAAAAGCTCTCCGCATACCCACCGGGACACTGCGCCCTGTGACCTAAACGAACTATTAACAGAGGAGAAGCCCGTCTCCCAGGGAATCCCCCCAGTGTGTGAGAAGCTGGAATAGTGCAGAGAAAACATAGCACTACCGTGTGGGAGAAGAAAAATAAGTTGCAGTTGGAGAAATAATAAAACATTCTACCAACAAGTACTGGCAAACAAAAGAAAGACCGCTTCTATCAGCCTGTTACAGAAGTCACTCCTGTAGATGTCTAGGAACAGAAATAGTAAACCAGTAATCGCCATGAATAACCAAGGCAACAAGATAGCTCAGAAAGAAAGTGAAAAATCTCCAGAGAAGGCACTTAAAGATACAGAAATATGTGACTTAAATGACAGAGAATTCAAGATTGCAGTTCTGAAAAAACTCAATGAGATACAAGAAAACACAGATAGGCAGTTAAATGAACTCGGAAACTCAATCAAAGAACAGCATGAGCATTTTACGAAAGAGATTGAAATTTTAAAAAAGAACCAAATAGAATTTCTGGAGATTAAGCACTCAATAGAAGAAATTAAGAATGAAATAACCAGCTTAGGTAGTAGAGTTGACCAGATGGAGCAAAGAATCAGTGACATCGAAGATAGAAACTTGGAAATGACACAGATAGAAGAAGAAAGAGACTTGAGACTTAAAAGAAATGAAAGAACTCTACAAGAACTTTCTGACTCCATCAGAAAGAGCAATATAAGAATAATGGGCATACCAGAAGGAGAAGAAAGAGAGAAGGGAACAGAGAATATATTCAAACAAATTGTCAATGAGAACTTCCCAAATTTGTGGACAGAACTGGACCCTCGAATCCAAGAAGCAAATAGAACACCTAGTTACCTCAATCCCAACAGGCCTTCTCCAAGGCACATTGTACTGAAGCTGTCTAAAATCAACGACAAAGAAAGAATCCTCAAGGCAGCCAGGGAAAAGAAGACGGTAACATAGACTCAAAGTGAAAGGGTGGAAATTGACACTCCAAGCAAATGGTACCCAGAGAAAATCAGGTGTAGCCATAATGATATCAGATGAAACAGACTTCAAGGTGAAAAAGATAACAAGAGACAAAGATGGACATTTCATAATGGTGAAGGGGACTGTACAACAAGAAGACATAACAGTCATCAATATTTATGCCCCCAATCAGGAGCACCGAAATACACCAAGCAACTACTAACAGAACTAAAGGGAGAAATTGACCAAAACACAATTATACTAGGGGACTTAAATACATCATTGACAGCTATGGATAGATCATCCAAACAGAAAATAAATAACGAAATAGTAGCCCCAAATGACACATTAGATGAAATGGACATAATTGACATTTATAGAGCACTTCATCCTAAAACATCAGACTACAAATTCTTTTCTAGTGTACATGGAACATTCTCAAGGATAGGCCATATATTGGGACATAAAATCAGTCTCAACAAATTTAAGAAGATTGAAGTCATACCATGCATATTCTCTGATCACAAGGCTTTGAAATTGGATATCAACTGTAAAAAGAAAGCCGGAAAAAACACAAATAAATGGAGATTAAACAACATACTTTTAAAGAACGACTGGGTCAAAGAAGAAATTAGAGGAGAGATCAAAAGATACATAGAAACAAATGACAATGAAAATACATCCTACCAAAATTTTTGGGATGCAGCGAAAGCAGTTTTAAGAGGGGAATTTATCTCATTACAGGCCTATCTCAAGAAACAAGAAAACTCCCAAATAAATAACCTCATGTTACACCTTAAAGAACTAGAAAAAGAAGAACAAGTAAAACCCAAGGTCAGCAGAAGAAAGGAAATAACAAAAATTAGAGCAGAACTAAATGAAATAGAGAGCAAAAAGACAATAGAAAAAATTAATGTGACAAAGAGCTGGTTCTTTGAAAAGATTAACAAAATTGACTAACCCTTGGCTAGACTTACTAAGATAAAAAGAGAGAAGACACTAATTAACAAAATCAGAAAAGAACAAGGGGAAGTTATCACGGACACCACAGAAATACAAAGGATCATCCAAGAATACTATGAAGGACTATATGCCACCAAATTCAATAACCTAGAAGAAATGGACACACAATGGGATTTATAGATGATGTAATACAGAATTGTGCACCTGAAAGGTATGTAATTTTACTAACAATTGTCACCCCAATAAATTTAATAAAATAAAATTAAAAAAAGAAGAAAAAAAAAAGAAATGGACGAGTTCTAAGAAACATATAGCCTTCCAAGGCTGAACCATGAAGAACTGGAAAATCTAAACAGTCCGATCACCAGTACGAAATTGAATCAGTCATCCAAAACCTTCCCAAAAGCAAAAGTCCGGGACCAGATGGCTTCACTAGTGAATTCTACCAAACCTTCAAAGAAACTCTTCCAAAAAATTGAAGAAGAGACAGTACTCCTTAACTCATTCTATGAGGCCAACATTACCCTGATACGAAAACCTGGTAAGGACAGCACAAAAAAAGAAAACTGCAGACCAATATCTCTGATGAATACCGATGCAAAAATCCTAAATAAAATTCTAGCAAATCGAATACAACAATGCATTAAAAAGATTATTCATCGCGACCAAGTGGGGTTCATCCCCGGGGCACAAGGATGGTTCAACATACGCAAATCCATCAATGTGATACATCACATAAACAAAATAAAGGACAAAAATCATATGATTATATCAATTGATGCAGAAAAAGCATTTGACAAGATACAACATCCATTTATGATTAAAACACTTAATGAAATAGGTATAGAAGGAAAATACCTTAACATAATAGAGGCCATATATGACAAGCCCTCTACTAATCTCGTAATTAATGGTGAAAAACTGAAGGCATTTTCTCTACGTTCAGGAACACGACAGGGGTGTCCCCTATCACCTTTGCTTTCAACATAGTGTTGGAAGTCCTTGCCAGAGCAATCAGGCAAGAGAAAGAAAGAAAAGGCATCCAAATTGGGAATGAAGAAGTTAAATTATCACTCTTTGCAGATGACATGATGCTATATATAGAAAACCCTACAGACTCCACCAAAAAGCTATTAGAAACAATCAACAAATACAGTAAAGTTGCTGGGTACAAAATCAACGTACAAAAGTCCATTGCTTTCCTATATACTAACAATGAAATCTCAGAAAAAGAAATAAAAAAAACAATTCCTTTTGCAATTGCAGCAAAAAGAATAAAATACCTAGGAATAAACTTAACCAAGGATGTGAAAGACCTATATGCTGAAAACTATAAGACATTTTTGAAAGAAATTGAAGAAGACACAAAGAAATGGAAAGACATCCCGTGCTCATGGATTGGAAGAATCAACATAGTTAAAATGGCCATATTACCCAAAGCAATATACAGATTTAATGCAATCCCCATCAAAATCCCAATGGCATATTTTAAAGAAATAGAACAAAAAATCATCAGATTTGTTTGGAACCACAAAACACCCCGAATAGCCAAAGCAGTCTTAAGAAAAAAGAATAATAATGGAGGTATCTCACTTCCTGACTTTGGCTTGTACTACCGGGCCACAATAATCAAAACAGCATGGTATTGGCAGAAAAACAGACACATAGACAAATGGAATAGAATTGAGAACCCAGAAATTAAACCACGTAAATATGGACAGATAATTTTTTTTATTATTATTAAATTTATTGGGGTGACAATTGTTAGTAAAATTACATAGATTTCAGTGGACAGATAATTTTTGACAAAGAAGCTAAAAACATACAATGGAGCAAAGACAGCCTCTTCAATAAATGGTGCTGGGAGAATTGGATAGCCACGTGCAAAAGAATGAAACTGGACTGCTATTTGTCACCATGTACCAAAGTTAATTCAAAATGGATCAAAGACTTAAGCATAAGACCTGACACAATAAACTGCATAGAAGAAAACGTAGGTACTAAACTTATGGACCTTGGGTTCAAAGAGCATTTTATGAACTTGACTCCAAAGGCAATGGAAGTAAAAGCTAAAATAAACGAATGGGACTATATGAAACTTAAAAGCTTCTGCACAACAAAAGAAACCATCGACACAATAAAGAGGCCACCAACTGAATGGGAGAAGATTTTTGCAAACAGTGCCTCCGATAAGGGCCTAATATCCAGAATATACAAGGAACTCATGCAACTCAACAACAAAAAACCAAACAACCCAATTGAAAAATGGGCAGAGGACTTAAAGAGACATTTCTCCAAAGAGGACATACAAATGGCAAATAGTCATATAAAAAATGCTCAACATCACTAATCATCAGAGAAATGCAAATCAAAACCACAATGAGATATCACCTCACCCCAGTCAGAATGGCTATCATCAATAAGACAAATAGTAACAAGTGTTGGAGAGGCTGTGGAGAAAAAGGAACCCTCATACACTGTTGATGGGAATGCAGACTGGTGCAGCCGTTATGGAAGGCAGTGTGGAGGCTCCAAAACAAATTACGAATAGAATTGCCATATGACCCAGCAATCCCTCTCCTGGGTATCTACCCAAAAAATCTGAAAACATTTAGAGATAAAGACACGTGTGCTCCAATGTTCATTGCAGCTTTGTTTACGGTGGCCAAGAAATGGAAACAACCAAAATGTCCTTCGATAGATGAATGGATAAAGAAGTTGTGGTATATATACACAATGGAATACTATTCGGCGGTAAGAAAAGATGATATAGGAACATTTGTGACAACATGGATGGATCTTGAGAGTGTAATGCTGAGCGAAACAAGTCAGACAGAAAAAGCAGAGAACCATGTGATCTCACTGATATGTGGTATATAAACCGAAAACAACAAAAGAACAAGACAAACAAATGAGAAACAGAAACTCATAGACACAGACAATAGTTTAGTGGTTGCCAGAGGGTACGGGGGGTGGGGGGTGGGCGGTGGGAGATGAAGGTAAGGGGGATCAAATATATGGTGATGGAAGGAGAACTGACTCTGGGTGATAAACACACAATGGGATTTATAGATGATGTAATACAGAATTGTACACCTGAAATCTATGTAATTTTACTAACAATTGTCACCCCAATAAATTTAATTGGAAAAAAGAAAAGAAGATTGAAATCATACCAAGCATATTCTCTGATCACAAGGCTTTGAAATTGCATATCAACTGCAAAAAGAAAGCAAGAAAAAACACAAACACATGGAGATTAAACAGCATGCTTTTAAAGAACGACTGGGTCAAAGAAAGATACATAGAAACAAATGACAATGAAAATACATCCTACCAAAATTTTTGGGATCCAGCAAAAGCAGTTTTAAGAGGGAAATTTATATCATTACAGGCCCTCTCAAGAAACAAGAAAACTCCCAAATAAATAACCTAATGTTACACCTTAAAGAACTAGAAAAAGAAGAACAAGTGAAACCCAAGGTGAGCAGAAAAAAGGAAATAATAAAAATCAGAGCAGAACTAAATAAAATAGAAAACAAAAAGACAATAGAAAAAAATTAATATGACAAAGCGCCGGTTAACAAAGAGTAACAAAATTGACAACTCTTGGCCGGACTCACTAAGATAAAAAGAGAGAAGACACTAATTAACAAAATCAGAAATGAAAAAGGGGAAGTTATCACGGACACCACAGGAATACAAAGGATCATCCAAGAATACTATGAAGGAGTATATGCCACTAAGTACAGTAACCTAGAAGAAATGGACAAGTTTTTGCAAACAGTGCCTCCAATAAGTGGCTAATATCCAAAATATACAAGGAACTCATGAAACTCAACAACAACAAAAATAAAAAACCCAATTGAAAAACGGGCAGAGGACCTGAAGAGACATTTCTCCAAAGAGGACATACAAATGGCAAATAGACATATGAAAAATGCTCAACATCACTAATCATCAGAAAAATGCAAATAAAAACCACGATGAGATATCACCTCACCCCAGTCAGAATGGCTATCATCAACAAGACAAATAATAAGAAGTGTTGGAGAGGCTGTGGAGAAGAAGGAACCCTCATACACTGTTGGTGGGAATGCAGACTGGTTCAGCAGTTATGGAAGGCAGTGTGGAGGTTCCTCAAAAAATTACGAATAGAATTACCGTATGGCCCAGCAATCCTTCTCCTGGGTATCTACCCAAAAAATCTGAGAACATTTATACATAAATACACGTGTGCTCCAATGTTCATTGCAGCTTTGTTTACGGTGGCCAAGACATGGAAACAACCAAAATGTCCTTCAATAGATGAATGGATAAAGAAGTTGTAGTATATATCCACAATGGAATACTATTTGGCGGTAAGAAAAGATGATATAGGAACATTTGTGACAACATGGATGGATCTTGAGAGTATAATGCTAAGCGAAATAAATCAGACAGAAAAAGCAGAGAACCATATGATTTCACTGATATGTGGTATATAAACCAAAACAACAAAAGAACAAACAAATGAGAAACAAAAACTCATAGATACAGACAATAGTTTAGTGGTTACCAGAGGGTAAGGGGGTTGGGGGGTGGATTCAAATATATGGTGATGGAAGGAGAACTGACTCTGGGTGATGAACACAAAATGAGATTTATAGATAATGTAATAGAGAATTGTACATCTGAAATCTATGTAATTTCCCTAACAATTGTCACCCCAATAAACTTAAAAAAAAATTACAACTAAACTACAACTAAAAACAATAATTATTGAGAATCACCTGAAGTCTAGTGAACTGAGGTTCTACTTCTAAGAATATACAGAAGAAGCCATGTCAAGACTGGTTGAAGGGGCAGAGATGTGGAATGACTTGTTCCCACATCCACATGTGACCATTAAAAACCAGGAGGGATATATCAGCTGCAGGGTTTCCTCCCACCCCCAGGAGTGTGAGGTTCTAGACCTGCCAGGCTTCCCAGCCCAGGTTTCCACAGAAAGAGAGGTTCCCACAATTTCTGGTGCGTAAACCAGGGAAGATTATGGCTGAGTGAGACAGACGGCAGCTGGAACCCAGGCGCTTCTCTTAAAGGGTCCACACATGGACTTATTTGCTGATGGACTTACTCGCTCTAAGCTCCTGCACTGGGCAGCAGCTCAAAAGGCACCAAGGACATATGAAGAGGAACTGAGTTATCTGGCTCAGGACAATGAATGGAGGGTCACCTTTCTCCCAGACAGAAGTGCTGGCAGAACCAATTGTTTCTTTACTGAGTCTTCCCCCACTCCCAGCATGCAAGCATGCATATTGCCATATCTGAATCTCCATCAACCTGGTTAACACTGTTTGTTCACCCCTCCCCCCAACCCTGGTGATTCCCTGAAACCCTGCCCCACACAACTTGCAGGCCCACACAATCCACTTCTAGTGGCTTTTTTATACAAACGGCCTGTCTTTGTTCATGCTCTGGACTTTCCTAAAATCTCTCAAAGGTTCGCAAAACTCAAACAAGCAGCATCTAGCTTCAGTGTGTCTCATACCACTGGCTGAGCAGCCTGGCACTACCAGCAGCAAGCCTTGGTTTGTAGCTTGGCCTCTTGAGGTACCTCCAAGCCCAACACAGATGGTGGCCATCTGTGAATTGTTTTGTGGCTTGTACCAGGTGTCCTGGGGAGAGCATAGGCTGTGGCTGAACTTGGCCTGCAGCAGGGCCCCTCTCAGAAAGCCCTGGGACTCACATGCCTGGTGGCCAACGTCGGACTGAGCCAGAGCATCACTGGCTGCCTCTGAGGACGACACATTTAAAGGGCAGACTAGGCAGGCACCAGAGCCCTGCTAAAGTGAATCCTGCTCCATAAAGTGGTCAGCCCCTGCACAACAGCTTCTCCACTGTAGTCAAGGCTGGTCCTCACAACCAATCAGCCCAAGAATCAATCTCTCCCATTGGAATGCAAATAGAAATCAAGGCTACACTGTAACAGGAGGGCACACACAAGGGACACACCTGGAGCACATGACACAAGTGACCAGGGAGACTGTGTCACTGAGCCCACCAGGACACATACTACATAAGGATACCCTACTAGGACCAGGAGACACAACAGCCCTACCTAATACTTAGAAACAAACACAGGAAGGCAGTGAAAATGGGAAGACCAACAAACACATCCCCAATGAAAGAACAGAACAAAGCTCCAGAAAAAAGAACTGGAAAATGGAGACAGGCAATCTACCAGACACAGAGTTCAAAACACTTGTTATAAGGATGTTCAATGATCTCAGAAAGAACTTCAACAAAGAGATAGGAAACATAAAAATGGAGACTGAAAAACATATAAAAGAACCAGTCAGAAATGAAGAATACAATCACTGAAATGAAGAACATATTAGAGGGAATTAACTGTAGATTAGATGAAGCTGAAGATCAAATCAGTGATTTGGTAAATAAGGTAGCATAAAACCCAATCAGATCAGCAAAATGAAAAAAGAATTTTAAAATATGAGGATAACTTAATGGGCCTTTGGGACAACATCAAGTGTACCAACATTCACATCAGAGAGGTACCAGAAGAAGAAGATAGAGAGCAAGGCATTAAAAACCTATTTGGAGAAATAATAACAGAAAACTACCCTAACCTGGTGAAGAAAACAGATATAGAAGCCCAGTAAGTGTCAAGAGTCGCAAACAAGACACACACCAAGACACATCATAATTAAACAGGCCAACATCAAGACACATCACAATTAAAATGCCAGACGTTAAAGACAAAAAGAGAACCCTAAAAGCAGTAAGCGAAAGGCTACTAGCTACTTACAAGGGAGCTCCCATAAGACTGTCAACTGATTTCTCGACAGAAACTTTGCAGGCCAGAATGGATTTACATGAAATATTCAAAGTAATGAAAAGCAAGGACTTATAATCAAGATTACTCTACCTTGCAAATCTGTCATTTAGAATTGAAGGACAGATAAAGAACATACCAGAGAAGAAAAAGATAAAGGAATTCATCACCACCAAAATATTATTACAAGGAATGTTAGAGGGACTTTTTTAAGATGAGAAAAAAAAGATCAAAAATGAATAATAAAATGTCAATAACTACATGTAGGGAAGCTGTTGAAGAAAATTTGTCTTCATTGGTTGATGTGAGCTCTTGTCTATTGGCTTTTATCTGTTCCTGTATGTGAAGTGATTTCTGTGCTATGATCAGGAGTTGAGTATATTCCGCCTTTGGTCTCATTCTCCCGAGCAGGGGAGATATGGGATGAGGTTGTTTTTCTGTCCCCCTTTGGTCTCATTCTCCCCAACAGGGGAGACGTGAAATGAGGTTTTCTATTTGGTCTCATTCTCTCAAGTAGGGGAGATATGAGATGATGTTTGTTGTTCTGTCCATGTTGTGAAGTGATGGTTAACTTAGGGTTAAAGAAATTCTTGATCAGGGATTGAGAAAATTCCCTCTTTGTTCTGCCTGTTTCCCCCACATCAGCAGATGAAGTGAAGAAGTAGTTAAGTTATGTCAGGATGATGTGACAGGCATGTTGCCAGGCTTTAGAAGACCTTGGGCTGATGGTCCCAAGCAAGAACAGCTTGTCTGGATGAACTAGCCCTTCAGCTGGATAAGTAATATATTTTCTTTTTTTTAATCATTGACTGCCGGACCCTCCCAGAACTGGCTATTCTCAGAGGGGGAGGCAGGAACAAAGAGCCTGGTTCTAAGGTACATTTTTGAAAGAAAAAAAAAGAAAAGAAAAGAAAAAAATATATATATATATGACCAATCTTAGTTGAGTAGAGAGAGATTTTTACAATAGGGGAGAGAGAGTCTTTGGTATTTCATCATCATTCTGACATTCTTGAGAACTTAAAGAACGACATTGGGAGATGCTCTAGTTTCCAACCTTGGACCTGGTGAGCTCCAGCTTCCAGCGCTGGAGGCCGGAAGGCCTGTGAGGTTTGGCTGGTGCCCGACATTTCCAGAGTTATCTCCCACGGTTCAGTGAGCTTCTTTGGCATAGCATTGTTATTAATATATGTGTAGTTTAATCTTAACTGCATTTTATTTTTTGTTATTGCACATTCTTGTGATTGTATTCTTTGATTGCCTTAATTGCTTTTGGCCTTTACTATTGTATACTGCTAACTAGATTGAGTGAAGATTGCTAAATAACTTGATTTAGATATTGCTAAATTAATTAATTAATTAGCCCCACTGTAGCCTGTGTCCCTCTTCCTTCTTCCCCCCACCCCCTGCTCATCATTACATAATTGGCGTCATGAACAGGATGGCTTTCTTATTTCGAAAGTCCTGAGGGCTGGGTTCTCCTCCCACATCCCGGGATGGGAGGACACCCACTTTGCACCATTAGCGAAGGAATGGGCTCATGGACGAGCCTCTCTGAAAATCGGGATGCTTCTTTGCATCATGCTGAACCGGAGGATGTTCGGTAGGCATTAATGACAGCCGAGGGAAAGGGGAACAAAAATTCTTGTCTAGGTGTGGATGGTATTTGTTAACTGCTTATTAGGTTTTTGGAGCAAAAAGCTGCCAGAGGCCGCCAAGGCCTATACCCCTTTGAAAAACAATTACTAGCTTGTTGCTGGACTTTGTTGGATACTGAAGTTTTGACATTAAACTATAAATTATACATGTTTACAGTTTTATCAGGTGTACTAAAATGCCACTTGTACGGGTGACAGTGATGACTTATTACCAATAAATACAAATTTTGAGGCCGAATTGTAAGGAAGATGTTGAAGAAAATTGCCTTCATTGGTTGATGTGAGCTATCAGCTCTTATTTGTTCCTGTATGTGAGGTGATTTCTGTGCTGTGATCAGGGGTTGAATAAATTCCCCCTTTGGTCTCATTCTCCCAAGCAGGGGAGACATGAAATGAGGTTTTCTATTTGGTCTCATTCTCTCGAGAAGGGGAGATATGAGATGATGTTTGTTGTTCTGTCCGTGTTGTGAAGTGATGGCTAGCTTAGGGTTAAAGAAATTCTTGATCAGGGCTTCAGAGAATTCCCTCTTTGTTCTGCCTGTTTCCCCCACATCAGCAGATGAAGTGAAGAAGTAGCTAAGTATATCAGGATGACGTGACAGGCAAGTTGCCAGGCTTTAGAAGACCTTGGGCTGATGGTCCCTGTGGGGAGCCATGGTTGCAGTTAACTTTAAAGCCTTAACAGAATGGCTCGGTTTATACTTAACCTATTTCCTCCCCCTGAAGCAATTGTCTCTGCCTGCATCTGGAGAGTGCTTGCAGACTGCTCAGGAATGTGGTGGGAGTGGCCAGTTCCCAGAACAGAAGGCTGATGCCTATCAGGGCAATTGATAAGATAATTACATTTGGGAGTTTCAGTAAATTTTGTGTCTCCTGTGTTAAAGTTAAAGATTCACTGTTAACTAGGTAATGCATTTTTGTACTTGTTAAACTGCACGTCCACAGAAGGTATAAATTCTGGGGACAAAATAAACTCAGCGTCTTCAGGATCACTGAAGTCCGCGATCGCCATCATCATATGTGTGAGTGTCTTTTTTTCATTCCCACTCCCCTTGTCAGGAACCGTTCGACTCGTGGCGGCTGGCCCGCTACAGTCCCAAGCAAGAACAGGAGATATGGCTTATCTGGATGAATTGGCCCTTTGGCCGGATGGGCAACATTCATATCAGTAATTGCCGGACCCTCCCAGAACTGGCCATTCCTGGAAGGGGGAGGCAGGAAGAAGAAATTTGGCTCTAAGGTACATCTGAAAAATATATAAGACGGACCTCAGTTGGCAGTATTATTAATTATTATTTCATCATTTGGTCATTTTGTCATTAGTGATTTCTCATCATTCTAACATTTTGAAGACCCAGCAACATACAGCTTACAACACCAGGGGATGTCCTGACTTCCAGACACGAACCTGGTGAGGTCTGGCTGGTTCCCGGCCTCTCCAGTGTTGTTCCCCACAGTTAGCCTTCTTGAGAATTTGTTAGCATCTAGAAAACTTGTATGCAGCTTGCAGCTCACAACATCAGAAGAAGACACGTTGACTTCTAACAATAACAATAAAAACAACAGCAACATCTTTCAGATTATTAACACCTTGAAAACTTATATACAGCTTGCCGTTTATAGCATCAGATGACGCCTTGACTTCTAACAACAACAAAGACAAGAGCAGCAGCATTCTTGGGAACTAGCAAGCAGCGGTGTGGGAGACGCGAGTTTCTCTCAGCTACAGACCTGGCAAGGTTTTGATTTATGACTTTTTCAGTGCTATTCTCCCCCAGTTTGGTGAGCTTTTAATATCTACTGTAATAGTTACTATCCTATAGAGCTTATTACTGCTTTTGGATATTCCTTACTGATGTTATTTGTATATTTAGTCAAGTGATTTTTGATCAATAATAAACATATGTTGGGATCTCTTAAACTTATATGTATGTGTACTCCTTTGACATGACATTGATATCAATGTATATAATTTAGTCTTAACTACTTTTACTTTCTGTCATTAGCACATTCTATTAATTGCCTTTGTCTTTTGCTATTGCATATTGCTAAATAAGTTCATTAGCCCCACCCTAACGTGTGTTCCTCTCCTCCTTCTTTCCCCCACTGGTCATTACACTACATGTCTATCAACAATTACTTTTCAACTAAAATGGATTAAATGCTCCAATTAAAAGACAGGGTGGATGAATGGGAAACAAGCCCCTTAAATATGCTGCCTACAAGAGCAGACTGAAAGAAAAAGGATGGAAAAAAAGATATTTCATGATGATGGAAACAAAATAACAAAAAAGCTGCAATAACAACACTTATACCAGGCAAAATAGACTTTAAAACAAAGGCTATAAAGTTGTAGAGGCAGTTTGGGTGTCCGTCGATAGATGAAGAGTAGATGGTACATGTATACAATGGAATATTGCTTGGCCATGGAAAGGAATGGGTTCTTGTCATCTGCAGCAGAATAGATGGACCTGGAGGGTATTGTTCCGAGTAGAGTATGTCAGACTGCGAAAGACAGATGCAATTTGATTTTGCTTATATGTAGAACATAAACAGCAAAATAAAGAAACAAACTCACAGATACAGAGAACAGTTTGGTCGTTGTCAGATGGGAGGGGTATGGGAGGTGGGTGAAAAAGAGGAAGGCTTTAAAAAGTACAAACATTTTTACACAGTAGTCATGGGGATGTAGGGTATAGCATAAAGAATATAGTCAGTAGTATAGTAATAACTATGTATGGTGTCAGATGGATACTAGATTTATTGGGGTAAAAAGTAGGAGGGGGATTGGGAGCAGGGTGAAAATGTGAAGGGATTAAGAAGTACAAATTAGTAGTTACAAAATACTCACAGGGATGTAAAGTAAAGCATAGGGAATATACTCAATAATATTGTAGTAACTATGCATAGTGCCAGATGGGTGCTACGCTAGTCAGGGGGATGACTTCTTAAATTATGTAAATGTCTAACCACTATGCTGTACACCTGAAATTAATATAAAATAATACTGAATGTCAAATATGATTTTAAAAATTTAAAAAGCGGAGGAAGGTGAAGGGACTATGAGGTTCAAATACTCAGGTATAAATCAAATAAGCCTGGGGATGTAATACACAACATGGGGAATATACTCAATAATATTGTGATAGCATGGTATGGTGTCAGGTGGTTGCTGGACTTGCCATGGTGATCACTTCTTTAGGTATATAAATGTTGAATAACTATGGTGTATACCTGAAACTAATATAATATTGTATATTAGCTATATTTTAATTAAAATATTTTTTAAAAATGAAAACAAAGAACATCCAGAAATAAACCTATAGGATACGATATATCACATCAATGGGGAAAGAACAGCTTATTTACATGTACTTATTACAACTGGCCAACTATTTTCTAAAACTTAGATTCCTGATTCATCCCTCACACCAAAATTACAGATGATGAACCTGCAAAAATGAAAATAAGCATCTCTGAATCTAGGTGTTTAACAAAAACCTATGATATCATCAATTCTCAAACAATGAATGAATAAAAGAATGAGATAAGACATAGAGCTCCTTAATGAAGAAATGAAAGGAATTCTGTTGCTTTATATTGTCTTATTCATTCTTTCCTTCATTTAATTCACATGTATTGAGCATTTGCTGTGGCATCAACATCTCAGGGGATAGGAATGATTGAAGGCTCAACATGTCCTTCCAGCTTGATCCTATTTTCCATTTAAAAGGCTCCATCCAAATCCAATTTATGGATAGATCCCCTTTTACTTAGAAGGCACTCAGCATCCTCCTAGCCTCAGTATTTTTTCCTTCCATTAGAGGAGCCTGGATATGGTCTGCTGACATGTTCTACTAATGAAAAGGGTAGCTCTTCACATGCAAAAGAATGAAACTAGACTGCTGTCTGTCACCATGTACCAAAATTAACTCAAAATGGATCAAAGACTTAAGCATAAGACCTGACACAATAAATTGTATAGAAGAAAACATAGGTACTAAACTTATGGACCTTGGGTTCAAAGAGAATTTTATGAATTTGACCTCAAAAGCAAGGGAAGTAAAAGCTGAAATAAATGAATGGGACTATATCAAACTAAAAATCTTCTGCACAGCAAAAGAAGCCATTGACAAAATAAAGAGGCAAGCAACCAAACAGGAGAAATTATTTGCAAAAAAAGCCTCCGATAAGGGGCTAATATCCAAAATATATAATAAATTCATACAATTCAACAAAAAACAACAACAAATAATCCAATTAAAATGGGCAAAGGACCTGAATAGACATTTCCTCAAAGAGGACATACAGATGGTCAATAGACATATGAAAAGATGCTCAACATCACTAATCATCAGACAAATGCAAATAAAAACCACAATGGGATATCACCTCACGCCAGTTAGAATGGCTATCATCAACAAAACAAATAGTGACAAGTGTTGGAGAGGCTGTGGAGAAAAAGAAACCCTCATATACTGTTGGGAACTCAGATTGGTGCAGCTGCTATGGAAGGGAGTGTGGAGGTTCCTAAAAAAACTAAGAATAGAATTATCCTATGACCCAGCAATCCCTCTCCTGGGTATTTACCCAAAATATCTCAAAACATTTACCCGTAAAGATATATGTGCTCCGATGTTCACTACAGCTTTATGTACAGTGACTAAGACATGGAAAAAACCAGTGTCCTCCGATAGATGATTGGGTAAAGAAGATGTGGTATATATGCACAATAGAATAATATTCTTCCATAAGATGAAATACAAGGTCCGACAATTAAGTTTGTGAACTCATCCTAGAAAAAGTGCTACATACCTCATTGCTGAATATCACTACACCTTCGAAGTACTCCCTTTGGGAAACTATGCACCTATGCCAGCACCTAGTCCACCCTTCAAAGCAATTGTGGAACTCTTTTTCTGGAATGACCATCAGAGCTGTTGTTGTATTACCCTTGATGTCCTGAATGTCATCAAAATGTCTTCCGTTCAATATTTCCTTTATATTTAGATAAAGAAAGAAGTCATTAGGGGCCAGATAAGGTGAGTAGGGAGGGTGTCCCAATACAGTTATTTGTTTACTGGCTAAAAACTCCCTGACATATAGTGCTGTGTGAGCTGGTGCATTGTTGTGATGCAAGAGCCATGAATTGTTGGAGAAAATTTCAGGTTGTCTAACTTTTTCACACAGCTTTTTCAGCACTTCCAAATAGTAAACTTGGTTAACTGTTTGTCCAGTTGGTACAAATTCATAATGAATGATCCCTCTGATATCAAAAAAGTTTAGCAACATCAGTGCAACAAGTTCGCAAACTTAATTGTCACACCTTGTAGTGCCATTTGCGATAATGTGGATGGATCTTGAGATTAGTATGCTAAGCAAAATAAGTCACACAGAAAAATTCAAGAACCATATGATTTCACTGATATGCAGGATGTAAAACTGAAAGCAACAAAGGAACAAGACAAACAAAGAAACAAACAAAAACTCAGACACAGACAATAGTTCAGTGGTTACCAGAGGGTAAGGGGGAGAGGGGAGTGGTAGATGAGGTTAAACGGGGTCAAATACATGGTGATAGAAGAACTGACTCTGGGTGGTGAATACACAATGTGATATGTAGACGATGTATTACAGAATTGTACACTTGAAACCTATGTAACTTTACTAATGATTTTCACCCCAATAAACTTTAATTAAAAAAAAAAAAAGAAAAGTGTGGTTCTTCTATCTCCTCTTCTTTAACAGTACTCTAAAATCAGAAACAAGGCTCAGAGGTAGGGAGGCCTGTGGGGCTAAGGCACCTGGAGAGAAAGCAACATCCAGGTCAAAGCATCACTGTCTGACTATCTGAACCTTCTACACCTGGGACTCCAAGGACACTGCTAGGCGTGAGACAGCTCCTGCTGGTGACCTGAGGTCGGCCTTCAGAAACTGCAGAAATTTACAATTTCTTTTTATGAGCACTTCCTCAGGCATAAATAGAGCAACCAGAACATTCATTTATTTTCTACTACTTATGTAATAAACATAATGTTTCCAAGTTTTCAAAGCCATCTAACAGTCAAAGAATTCCTTAGCTATGTTTATGGAAAAGAACTGAAAAAATCGTTACTGAAGGTCTCTCAACAAATTCTTAGTAAAACAACAAATATTTCATTCTGTGCAAAAGTCAGTTTATTATTCTTATATTCACGTTACAACAAAACCAGAAGTTAATAACTAAGGTGTTACTGCTTTGCTTACTTTTCATTTAATTAAAAATTTAATACCTACCGCCGTCTAACCCCACAACCCACGCAGGAAAAAATAAGTGTAAAACTGGTAATATAAAATGTTCTTGAAAATAATCCTGTCAGTCATATTGATAGCTACAATGATTTGCCCATTTTTATAGCTATTATAACAACAGCCTGTGATTTGAAATCTCATAAAAACAGGAAGCTCTGTGCCTTAAGATTTGCCTAGAATTCCTAAGGAGATGAGGGAAAATTGTGATCTGTTGCTGCCACCAGCAGGTCATTCTCACAAAAATATTTTCCTGTTTGTTTTTTATTTTGTTCTGTTTCCAATTTATCTAGATATTTCTTGCTCACCAAATTCTTTAATCAGGACAAATAACTAGATAAAATAACAAATCTCTTTCATGAGTATTCTAAGTAACAATTTCTTTTTAAACATCTACTACATATGATTTTTTTTCTTTTAAAAATACACCTAATCTTTTTCCTTGTCTTCTATTCCTACTTCCATTTTTCTTCATAAGTCCTCATAATACTTGTTGGTTTTTTTTAGATCATTTTCTGGTGTATGTATCTTATTTTGAGAACAAGTGGTCCTGGCATAAAAGGTAGAAGTCCACAGTCCATCACACTGGATGACTACTATAAGATATTTCTTAAATTTTCATCTAACTTGTAAGTTTAAGGCTAGTGCATACAAGTGAGTGCTAAAGCCACATTGACTAGGACTAGATCCAGTTTCTACCACTAACCAGCATTGTGCTCTTGGGAAATAGTCAACTTGTCTTGGCCTAAGTTTTCTCCAGATTAAATGGGGATAATAATATGTACATCTTGGATTATCAAGAGAAATAAATGAAATAGTGAATATATAGCATTTAGCAAAATGTCTGGCACATAGTAAGCATTCAATAAATGATTTATTATTATTATTATTATTATTATTACCAGAAAGTGAGAAAATTTAGTGACTTCCATACAATCAGAAGCCAAATCAATGGGAGAGTTCTGTCTAGCACCTCCAGATTGCTGATTCCCATGCCAGAGCTCTGCCATGATGCTGATTTTATATTTGTCCAATTAATATTAAGGCTCTGGTTCTCTTGGGATAGACAAAAAAGTGTGCAAACATCATTTTTAAAAAGTGAAGCACTTCATAAACCCAGAATTATATGCATCATTAGGTCCACTGGACATCCCTCTAACATCTGATAACAGCTTTCTTCCCAATGGATGACAGAAATGTTTCCATGGTAATATTTCTCATAATCAAGTACATGTAATTTCCTACATGGAGTCAGGAGCTGGGGAGACCAGAATGCCAACAAAGGTCTACTTTGCTATACAGAGTGTGAGTGCAGTGTTTGTGTCTCAATGATAAGCCTCATATAGGTATCCTTAAAACACTATCCCATAACATTATCCTATGATAATCTGATTATCATAGGATAATGTTATGGGATTATCCTATGAGATTCTTATTCTATCTCCTTTTCTATTTGAACAGTAGGCATTCACAATTTGCTGTCTCATCAAATGTTAAATTATATGTTAATTATTCCTATGTCTACAAATGCTTTCTAATGAAAGATCTCCAAAGGTTAACTTTGGAGGTTAACTTACTGCATGGAACCTAAATACTGGAGTTTAAGTGAGTTCCAGGATGAGGGAGGGAATTTACAGGGTTTGCAACTCAAAGTTTATTAGACTAGAGAGATTTATAAAGGGTCATGTATCATTAGCAAGTGGTAAAAAACTCTGGCTACTGATCCTAATCCCAGGTGCCAGAGCCTTCTTTATTGCTCATTATGTTTTTTAAAGGCTCTGGTTCTCCATAGTTATCTGTGTCCTAGTGTATGGCGGAAAAGTGGACATCAATGCTCTTTGGCATCTGCTCAACCCTCTCAATCATGTGGTTCTTTCCTAACTACTTTTCAAGGGCATAATCACACCTATAACTTTTACTCCAGAGACAAAATGACAATATGTGTAGCTGACCACACAGCAATTTTTAATGCCTTTACTACAAATAAGTCTTGGTACGCATCCAACAGCTCTTTCCTGTCCCACATTCCTCCTGTTTCCATAGAAATGGTAGTCATCACTGGCCACTCTTTCCTTCAAGTTACCAACAAGTTGCTAAGCATCTACACACTATGGGCCAGGCCCCAGTGCATCAGGATAGCTGTATGCTTAGCATTCAGGAACAGCAAGGGGAACAGTGGGAATGGAGTGTAGTTAGTGAGTTCATAAAGATGTTTGTCTATAATCCATTTTTAGGACTTTGACTTACACTCTCAGAGGGAAGAATGAGGCGTGGAGGGAAAAGATGGGAATTTTTTTGCTTTGGTGTTTAAAAGCAAAATTACCGGGCCGACCCGGTGGCTCAGGCGGTTAGAGCTCCATGCTCCTAACTCTGAAGGCTGCCAGGTCGGTTCCCACATGGGCCATTGGGCTCTCAACCACAAGGTTGCCAGTTCGATTCCTCGACTCCCGCAACGGATGGTGGGCGACGCCCCCTGCAACTAAAATTGAACACAGCACCTTGAGCTGAGCTGCCGCTGAGCTCCCGGATGGCTCAGTTGGTGGAAGCGTGTCCTCTCAACCACAAGGCTGCTGGTTCGACTCCCGCAAGGGATGGTGGGCTGTGCCCCCTGCCACTAGCAACGGCAACTGGACCTGGAGCTGAGCTGCACCCGCCACAACTAAGACTGAAACGACAACAACTTGAAGCTGAATGGCACCCTCCACAACTAAGATTGAAAGGACAATAACTTGACTTGGAAAAAGGCCTGGAAGTACACACTATTCCCCAATAAGATCCTGTTCCCCTTCCCCAATAAAATATTAAAAAAAAAAAAAAAAAAAAAAAAAAAAAAAAAAAGGTCGCCAGAAGATGCCAATCTTAAAAAAAAAAAAAAAAAAAACAGCAAAATTACCAAATGATTAAAAATGGATGTCCCGACTCTAAGAGGTTCGGGATCAAAATGGCTGCGTGAGGTGAGCCTCTATAAAGCTCCCCTGGAATTTACAACTAATTGAACAACAAAAACTCCACAAAGGACTCCCTGCACAGCAGACAGGCAACACGAAGAGGCCCACTACTGAATTCACCTAAAGGTGGAGGAATTGCTCAAGTGGGGGAGGAGGGAAGGGAGAAGTGTGGAGACGGAGCTGCACGGAAGCAGGACGCAGCCTACCTCAGTGCTCCCAGCTCGCTGCATCCCAGAACTACCGCAGCTGCGGGAGAGGGAAGAACTCGGACTGCTAGGGCTCCGCTTAAGGCCCACTGGGCTGAGGTGGCAGCATATAACACAGCTGAACCCAACGCTGAGACTAGCCACCCCCTCCCTACCCTCCCAGAGCTCGCCATGCCCCCACCTGCCCGGTACTAGAAACGGAAGAGTAGCAGTGTCAGATTAAAAAAACAGAATATTTGCTGTTCTGAGAACGGTGGACCACAGATACAGATTGGCAGCCCAACTAGTTCCGGCAAAGGGGAGGGAGCTGTGGAAGCAGGACCGGCTGTGGTGTTGGTTGCCGCCATCGCACTGGGCCACCTCTCACAACTCACCCCACCGTGGCCCCACCTATCTGGACGGATCCCTGCAGAAGTAAACAGAACTGCTGAAACATACGGGCTCTGAATCTGGTGCAGGAAGAGCTTTGGAACTTCAAAAGCTCTCCGCACACCCTCACGGACACTGTGCCCGGTGACCCAGGCCAACTATTAACAGAGGATAAGCCCGTCTCCCAGGGAATCACCCCATTGTGTGAGAAGCTGGAATAGTGCAGAGAAAACATAGCACTACCGTATGAGAGAGAAAAAAAAGGCTGCAGTAGGAGAGAAAATAAAACGTTCTACCAACAAGTACTGGAAAACAAAAGAAAGACCTCTTCCTATCAACTTATTGCAGAAGCAACTCCTGTAGATGTCTAGAGAGAGAAATAATAAATCAGTAACTTCCGTGAATAACCAAGGCAACAAGAGATCTCAGAAAGAAATTGAAAAGTCTCCAGACAAGGAACTTAAACATATGGAAATATGTGACTTAAATGACAGAGAATTCAAGATTCCAGCTCTGAAAAAGCTCAACGAGATGCAAGAAAATACAGAAAGGCAGTTTAATGGACTCAGAAACACAATCAAAGAAAAACATGAGCATTTTACAAAAGAGATTGAAATTTTAAAAAAGAACCAAATAGAATTTCTGGAGATTAAGAACTCAATAGGAGAAATTAAAAATGAAATAACCAGCTTAGGTAGTAGAGTTGACCAGATGGAGGAAAGAATCAGTGACATCCAAGATAGAAACCTGGAAATTACACAGATGGAAGAAGAAAGAGACTTGAGACTTAAAAGAAATGAAACAACTCTCCAAGAACTTTCTGACTCCATCAGAAAGAGCAATATAAGAATAATGGGCATACCAGAAGGAGAAGAAAGAGAGAAGGGAACAGAGAATATATTCAAGCAAATTGTTGACGACAACTTCCCAAACTTGTGGACAGAATTGGATCCTTGAATCCAAGAAGCAAACAGAACACCTAATTACCTCAATCGCAACAGGCCTTCTCCAAGGCACATTGTATTGAAGCTATCTAAAATCAACAACAAAGAAGAATCCTCAAGGCAGCCAGGGAAAAGAAGACGGTAACTTACAAAGGAAAGCCCATTAGATTATCATCAGATTTTTTAGCAGAAACTCTACAAGCCAGGAGGGAGTGGAACCAAATATTCAAACTATTGAAAGAGAGAAATTATGAGCCAAGAATAATATATCCAGCAAAGATATCCTTTAGATATGAAGGAGGAATAAAGACCTTTCCAGACATACAGAAGCTCAGGGAATTTTCTAATACACGACCTGCACTACAAGAAATACTAAAGGAGGCTATTTGACCACCATCAACAGGGACAATTTGTGGCAACCAAAACATAAAAAGGGGGAGAGTAAAGGCCTGAACCGGAATATGGGAATGGAGAAAGTAAGTGTGCTGAAGAAAATGGAATACTCTAAATATCAAACTTTCTTTTACATAAACTGAAGGGTAACCACTCAAAAAAATCCAGAACTGAAATATATACTGTAATAAAAGAAGAAACAGAGAGAAACATCATAGAATACCACCACACAGAAATAATAGACAACAACAAAAAGGCAAAGAAACAATGGAGACACAGCCTTACCAGAAAACTAAAGATAGAATGACAGGAAATCCTCACATATCAATAATCACCCTAAATGTAAATGGACTGAACTCACCAATAAAAAGGCACAGAGTAGCAGATTGGATCAAAAAACTAAACCCAACCATATGCTGTCTCCAAGAGACACATCTCAGCTACAAGGACAAGCATAGACTCAAAGTGAAAGGGTGGAAATTGACACTCCAAGCAAATGGTACCCAGAGAAAATCAGGTGTAGCCATAATGATATCAGATGAAACAGACTTCAGGGTGAAAAAGATAACGAGACAAAGATGGACATTTCATAATGGTAAAGGGACTATACAACAAGAAGACATAACAGTCATCAATATTTATGCCCCCAATCAGGGAGCACCGAAATATACCAAGCAACTACTAACAGAACTAAAGGGAGAAATTGACCAAAACACAATTATACTAGGGGACTTAAATACATCATTGACAGCTATGGATAGATCATCCAAACAGAAAATAAATAACGAAATAGCAGCCCTAAATGACACATTAGATGAAATGGACATAATTGACATATATAGAGCACTTCATCCTAAAACATCAGACTATACATTCTTTTCTAGTGTTCATGGAACATTCTCAAGGATAGACTATACATTGGGACATATATTCAGCCTCAGCAAATTTAAGAAGATTAAAATCATACCAAACATATTCTCTGATCACAAGGCTTTCAAATTGGATATCAACTGCAAAAAGAAAGCAGAAAAGAACACAAATACATGGAGATTAAACAACATACTTTTAAAGAACGACTGGGTCAAAGAAGAAATTAGAGGAGAGATCAAAAGATACATGGAAACAAATGACAATGAAAATACATCCTACCAAAATTTTTGGGATGCAGTGAAAGCAGTTTTAAGAGGGAAATTTATATCATTACAGGCCTATCTCAAGAAACAAGAAAAATCCCAAATAAATAACCTCATGTTACACCTTAAAGAACTAGAAAAAGAAGAACCCAAGGTGAGCAGAAGAAAGGAAATAACAAAAATCAGAACAGAACTAAATAAAATAGAGAACAAAAAGACAATAGAAAAAATTAATGTGACAGAGTGCTGGTTCTTTGAAAAGATTAACAAAATTGACAAACCCTTGGCTAGACTGACTAAGATAAAAAGAGAGAAGACACTAATTAACAAAATCAGAAATGAAAAAGGGGAAGTTATCACGGACACCACAGAAATACAAAGGATCATCCAAGAATACTATGAAGGACTATATGCCACCAAATTCAATAACCTAGAAGAAATGGACAAGTTCTTAGAAACATATATCCTTCCTAGGCTGAACCATGAAGAACTGGAAAATCTAAACAGACCAATCTCCAGTAAGGAAATTGAATCAGTCATCCAAAACCTTCCCAAAAACAAAGTCCAGGACCAGACGGCTTCACTAGTGAATTCTACCAAACCTTCAAAGAGGATCTAATACCAATCCTGCTCAAAATCTTCCAAAAAATTGTAGAAGAGACAGTACTCCCTAACTCATTTTATGAGGCCAACATTACCCTTATACCAAAATCTGGCAAGGACAATACAAAAAAAGAAAACTACAGACCAATATCTCTGATGAATACAGATGCAAAAATCCTAAAAAAATTCTAGCAAATCGAATACAACAATGCATTTGTGGGGACAGAGCCCCAGAAAGTATTTTACAGTCTCTCGACCTCACGTGCAAAGGTGGTAGTAGATGGCCATCAGTTGTGGCTGATTGGCCGTCAGCTGTAGCCAGTTAGCCAATTAGCCGCTAATATAACTGCTGTGGCTACGGAGGAGAGCCGAGGAGAGTAGAGGAACAGAGCCGAGGAGAGTGGAGGAGAGTCGTCGTTCGGTTTGCAGAAAAACTGACAGCAGGTCACATGTCCGGTGAACCCAGCCTCCAGTGACACCATAGTAATATGACTCCCCTACCTATGGCTCCGTGGGTGTTCCTTTTCAGCCTCACCATATCCTGCGTTCTTGTGTGGGAGGTGGGAGCAGAGAACCAGCAGGGTCTCCTGCACAACAGCATTAAAAAGATTATTCATCACGACCAAGTGGGGTTCATCCCCGGGCACAAGGATAGTTCAACATCCGCAAATCCATGAATGTGATACATCACATACACAAAATAAAGGACAAAAATCATATGATTATATCAATTGATGTAGAAAAAGCATTTGACAAGATAAAACATCCATTTATGATTAAAACACTTAATAAAATAGGTATAGAAGAAAAATACCTTAATGTAATAAAGGCCATATGACAAGCCCTCAGCTAATCTCATAATTAATTGTGAAAAACTGACGCCCTGTGCTCTACATTCAGGAACACGACAGGGCTGCAATTGCAGCAAAATGAATAAAATACCTAGGAATAAACTTAACCAAGGATGTGAAAGACCTATATGCTGAAAAATATAAGACATTTTTTAAAGAAATTGAAGAAGACACAAAAAAAGACATTCCGTGCTCACGGATTGGAAGAATCAACATAGTTAAAATGGCCATATTACCCAAAAAAATATACAGATTTAATGCAATCCCCATCAAAATCCCAATGGCAGTTTTTAAAGAAATAGAACAAGAAATCATCAGATTTGTTTGGAACCACAAAAGACCCCAAAGAGCCAAAGCAATCTTAAGAAAAAAGAACAATACTGGAGGTATCACACTCCTTGACTTTAGCTTGTACTACAGGGCTACAATAATCAAAACAGTATGGTATTGGCAGAAAAACAGACACATAGACCAATGGAATAGAATTGAGAACCCAGAAATAAAACCACATAAATATGGACAGATAATTTTTGACAAAGAAGCTAAAAACATACAATGGAGCAAAGACAGCCTCTTCAATAAATGGTGCTGGGAGAATTGGATAGCCACGTGCAAAAGAATGAAACTGGACTGCTATCTGTCACCATGTACCAAAATTAATTCAAAATGGATCAAAGACTTAAGCATAAGACCTGACACAATAAACTGTATAGAAGAAAACATAGGTACTAAACTTATGGACCTTGGGTTCAAAGAGCATTTTAGGAATTTGACTCCAAAGGCAATGGAAGTAAAAGCTGAAATAAATGAATAGGACTATATGAAATTTAAATGTTCTGCAAAGCAAAAGAAACTATCAAAAAAATAAAGAGGCAACCAACTGAATGGGAGAATATTTTTGCAAACAGTGACTCCGATAAGGGGCTAATATCCAAAATATACAAGGAACTCATGAAACTCAACAACAAAAAAAACAAACAGCCCAATTGAAAAATGGGCAGAGGACCGCAGAGACATTTCTCCAAAGAGGACATACAAATGGCAAATAGACATATGAAAAATGCTCAACATTAGTAATCATCAGAGAAATGCAAATAAAAACCACAATGAGATATCACCTCACCCCAGTCAGAATGGCTATCATCAACAAGACAAATAGTAACAAGTGTTGGAGAGGCTGTGGAGAAAACGGTACCGTCATACACTGTTGGGAATGCAGACTGGTGCAGCCATTATGGAAGGCAGTGTGGAGGTTCCTCAAAAAATTACGAATAGAATTACCATATAACCCAGCAATCCCTCTCCTGGGTATCTACCCAAAAAGTCTGAAAACATTTAGACATAAAGACACTTGTGCACCAATGTTCATTGCAGCTTTGTTTACGGTGGCCAAGAAATGGAAACAACCAAAATGTCCTTCGATAAATGAATGGATAAAGAAGTTGTGGTATATATACACAATGGAATACTATTCGGCGGTAAGAAAAGATGATATAGGAACATTTGTGACAACATGGATGGATCTTGCGAGTATGATGCTAAGCGAAATAAGTCAGACAGAAAAAGCAGATAACCATAGGATTTCACTGATATGTGGTATATAAACCAAAAACAGCAAAAGAACAAGACAAACAAATGAGAAAGAAAAACTCATAGACACAGACAATAGTTTAGCAGTTATCAGATGGTAACTGAGGGGTGGGGGGTGGGAGATGAGAGTGAGGGGGATCAAATATATGGTGATGGACGGAGAACTGACTCTGGGTGGTGAACACACAATGGGATTTATAAATGATGTAATACAGAATTGTACACCTGAAATCTATGTAATTTCACTAACAATTGTCACCCCAATAAATTAAAAAAAAAAAAAAAAGAAAATACTCTTAGAAAACCAATAAGTTTAAATAAAAAGAAAATCATACCTTAGGACAACAGTAAAACCTCATAAAACCAAAGATAAAAAGAAAAAGATTATCATTAAATGAGCAGCTCTAATACTGATATAATGCAATGTAGTATCAAAAGTAAAATGGAGGCTAGAAAAATGTGGAATTACATCTTTAAATTAATAAAATCAATGCTAATACAATTTTTTTTATCAAACAGAAATGTTCGTCAATAATTAAGGTAAGTATTCAAAGAAAAAACTTTGAGAGATCCTCAGCAAGAGACAGGCATTTAATAAAGTAAATACTAAAAGGAATTCTTCAGGAAAAAGAAAAATCATCTAGATGGAAGCATAGAGGTGCAGAAAGTGATGCAGAACAATACAAAGAGTAAATACATGATAAAAAGACAAATATTTACAATATAAAAACCTATTAATACCTTGTGGAATTTAATAGTGAGGATTAAGATTAAACACAATAATTGCACAAATGTGATAAGGTGTAAATGGACTTAAAGTGTTTCAAAGTCCTTTTATTGTCTAAAAGGAAAGGTGGCAACAGTATAAATATATATTAAAATTTAATAAGTGATACATATTGTTATTTTTATGGTTATCAAAAAGAGTAAAACTATAATGGAATCTACAAAGGAAAATAAAATAGTGGAAGAAAAAAAAAATGGATATCCCAGTATCAAATACAATGGCTCCATCATCACCTGGGCATTGTCATGGGACTTCCACAGACACCTCAAGCACTGAGGGATTGAGCCAAATGTTCAGAGCACCCATGGCCTGATCTATAAATCAGCCCATAGACTGAGATCTGAACAAGGACTTTGTCCCCATGCTAATCACCTCCCTCTTGCTTTCTTACATTTGCCCACTCCTTCTACTTTCCCTAATCTCATCTTCAGGAACTTCTCATTAACTTTGAGTGAGCACAACAGTGGCTGCTGTGTGGGATGAGCAAAGTCCCTTATTCCAGCTAGGATGTGAGAGTCATGGGACCCTTCGCACGGCCTATGGACTCTAATGTACCTGTGATCTATCTTAGCTTTGCCTCTGAGTAGGAGAGAGCTTAAAGATGAGGAAAAATGAAAAAGCATCACCCACAGCAGCCTTAGTGATGTCTTTTTTTCTGGCCCCTGAATGAGAAACTGATTTCCAAAGCCAACACTGGGGGGAAATATGGCTACATTTCCATCCTGCCCATGTTTAATGAGGACTCATGAAGAAAATACGAGGCTTCTTGATTGCTGATGAGAGCAGCTGGTTTCATATAATAAAGCTGGCAATGTCTACTTTGCCAGTGATTGAATTTTAAAATATGAACAGGATTCAGAGAATAAAGGTTAATGTGACAGCCTATTGCAATGGTTATTCCTAACAATAGAAAATAGTCATTACTGTGTTAACATTTCCTAGTGTTGATATAAGCCACAGGCTATTAGCATTACTGCTGCTCTCATTATAACAGATTAAACAGCAGTCATATAAATAACCACACGCCATCCAAAACTTGCAAATAAATTCAACAATGCCTAAAAAAATTCTTAGCCTATATGTACAGCAGCCTTCTTTACAAAGACCTCTTATAAGCTACTTTTTCAAAGCTTATTGGGTACCACACTCCCCATCATCCTCACTTGTATTGTGAAAGGTCCACATCTGTTGATGCTCATTAAGATTGTGCTGACTGCCCAGTGTTAGGGGCATGTGCTGTTCCCCACCTGTCCAGTGAAAAGAGCTCAATTTGTATAACTCCTGGCCTCCCTTTTCTCCTTTATTCACCATAGACCTTAGGAGAAGGAGTAACTTATCTGATTGGTACATTTGTCAAGAATATATCTACCTTGGCATATGACTAGTTCTAGCCAATGTTATATAAGTGAAAGTGTGGTGTCCAAAGTCAAGAATGGGCCCTTAAGCGAAGGGCTTGTCCTTCTTGTCTGCTGAAATGCAGAGACGATAGCTACAGCCAGTCTGGACTACAGGTGGAAGCTGCATAGAAGGAACAGAAGAGCAGCAGCAAGCTAGGAGCCTGGGTCCTTGATGACTGAAATTACCACACCAGCCTGGACTGCCAACCCTGACATTTACTTCAGAAATAAACTTCTGCTTCGTTTTAGACCATTATTTTGAATTATCTGACAATCACAGACACAGAATGGCAGCAGATAGTCTAGGAATATAGGAGCAGGGGGAAGTGCAGCCCAGAAAAAGGACACTCAGATGGGTAAGTCCAAATTAAGCAGTAAAGTGATTAAGGGTGAACAGAACAGAAAGTAGATAAATTTGGGTGGACACGGATTTGGGGAACAACTTAACAAGTCACGATCTATTTTCATACACTGAGACTTTTATTCATGTACATATATAAAGCATCCCTATTAATAAGCATAAATACATTAAATGAGTTAATATTTAAAAGTACTTATAAAAGTTGTTTGGTGGTTGCCAGATGGTAAGGGGGGTGGGGGCTGGGGAGTGGGAGATGAGGGTAAGGGGGATCAAATATATGGTGATGGAAGGAGAACTGACTCTGGGTGATGAACACACAATGGGATTTATAGATGATGTAATACAGAATTGTACACCTGAAATCTATGTAATTTTACTAACAATTGTCATCTCAATAAATTTAATAAAATAAAATAAAAAAATAAAAAATAAAAAAGTCGCTGACACACAATAAATACCACATTGGTGCTATTAACTAAAAATAAATAAATAAGAATGAACAAAATGATGGTTAATTTTGTATCAGCTTGGCTAGGCTATTGTGCTCAGTAGTTTAGTCAAACACTAGTGTAGAGGTTGCTATGAAGGTATTTTTTAGATACGATAAACATTTATAATCAGTTGACTTTAAGTAAAGATTACCCTCCACATTATGGGTGGACTAATGGCAAAAACATTAAGAGCAAAAAACAAGTTCCCTAAAGAAGAAGGAAGTCTTCCTCAAAACTGCAACATAGAAATTGACTGCTTTTCCATGCTTCTGGCTTGCCCTATGGATTTTGGACCTGCCAGCTCCCACAATCACAAGTCAATTCCTTAAAATAGGATAAATTTAGATGATAGACAGACATAGATGATATAGATACAGATATAGATATATTGATATAGCTATAGATATATAGATATCTATATAGATATATAGATATGTAGATCCCCTATTGGTTGTTTCTCTGGAAAACCCTAATACAAATGGAGAGTTAAAATAGACCTGCACTAGAAGCCACTGGAATTTCTGTTTGTTAACCCCTGGGAGGTGGGATGAATCGCCAGTCAAGTCAAACTGGAAGACTTGCTCAGCACACAATGACTCCCCATTCCTACCCTCCTCCCATGGCCCTAAGGAATAATCTCTCTAGGATCCCAAATGTTTAGTCACCCCCTTTCCCTTGTCAGTGATTTAGAGCAGAAGATGAAAGTGACCAAGATAGTAAGAGTCTACCCCAGCACTGGGAATAAATGCTTACAAGCATGGGGTTTCTTTTTGGGGTGATGAAAATACTCTAGAATTAGATAGTGGTGATGGCTAGGCAACATCATGAATATACTAAATTCCACTAAATTGTTCACCTTAAAATGATTCATTTCATCTTATGTGAATTTCACCTCAATAAGTTATTTTTTAAAGGTGAGCTTTGTTATGTGAAGTTTACCTCAAAAAATGAAAATAAAAGGAAATATCTCCATCTCTTTCCTCTGAACAGAGTTCAGTATTACTCCCACTTGGGTAACAGACCTCAAGCCAAGTACATCAAGTAAGCTGTTATTAATACTAAGAGGGATATGTGGCCTCCATATTTACTTTGTTTTATTTCCAAACCTTAGCAAAGTATAGAGGCTGAAGTTCCCGAGCTGATGGCTCCCACTGAGATTGTCCATCCCCACTCATCTTGTTTTGGATAATCACATGTGTCCCAAGTACAGAGTGGTTGGGACAAATGAAAGCTTTGCCTGTAGTCATGAAACATCTGCTCTGTTTTCGCAATATGTGCTTTCTTATTGCCTGTACTGTATGCTTTTTTTTAAAGATAAGTGAACCTAAAGCTGGATGCAGCCTATTGTGTCCTGTGAGTTTGACTGTGAACCTGAGCAATTTGGGCAGAAAGGGTGATACAATCAAACCAACAGCATCAGTTTTAAAATATCATTTCTATTTCTAACAGTATAAACATGCACATGTATACCAAATATTTCCACCAAGATAAAAATAAAAATAACAGCAAAGATGAGGGATGTTGAAATGTGCTCCACTTGCTCCTCGTGCTATGTCCCCTACCTGTTGTGTTATACATATTTAAAATTACTCAGAAAATGTCTTCAGTATTTGCTGACATTTCCTTAAAAAATAAAAATAAATTGTTTCAGTCTACTTTATTGGATTTTCATTATCTTCTTACTCAAAAAGAGATTTATAATTTTTTATAAATCTAAAAAAATTATAAAGATTAAAGTACATTTAACAGTTTAGGTTTTCAAGTAAGTATAACAAACTCCAACAAATCATTCTGTCTCTGTCAGTAGGATCTTTTTCAGTTTACCATGAAAGCTGTATTCTGCATTGGTATTGATTTTGTGGATAACAATGGATCTTAGGGATGGAAAATTTGTAATGGCTTAAAGCTAAGAACGCAGGCCAGCTATGGAAGAGTGCCATAGGAAACTAGTCTAAACAAAAACCTGAATCATACAAGGTAAGAAAAAATATTCCTTCGTTGAGTCATTCCTTTAACAACAAAAATAGCATGTCTACAAACCCCTCTAGGACCCAATACATTAATTTGGGACCAACTCAGAGAAACAGTGCCATCTGCTGATTCTACATATTGTTTGCTGCAAGTCACAGAATTGCAATATTGCCAACACAATATTATTACACTAAGTTGCCCAGGTAATATGACATAGGCCATGACTGCACCACTCAGACCAAATGATAACAGGGTTTTTTGACTTGGTCCTTTATCATATCCTCTGTTAAATAGATAGATAGGCTGCCGGGAAGTTGAATTCTGCAGAGCAGAATTGCTCAGATTTTAATTCATCATTAGTGATTCAGTCCTAATGAGAACGTGATTAAATGCATTTACATTGTCACCTAGAGCAAGAACATTTTCAAGTGAAGATGTCAAAGTTGTATTTGTGTAATCAGAAATGATGGGGCCGGCCCGGTGGCTCAGGTGTTTGGAGCAACGTGCTCTTAACGCGGAGGTGGCCAGGTTCGATTCCCACATGGGCCAGTGAACTGCACCCTCTGCAACTAGAACGAAGTCATTGAGCTGCCGCTCAGCTCCCAGGTGGCCAGATGGCTCAAAGTTGCCAGTTCGACTCCTGGACTCCTGCAAGAGATGGTGGGCTCCGCCCCCCACAACTAAGATTGAACAGGGCACCTTGAGCTGACCTGCCAACTGAGCTCCCGGATGGTTCAATTGGTTGGAGCGCGTCCTCTCAACCACAAGGTTGCCGGTTGGACTCCTCAACTCCCGCAAGGGATGGTGGGCTGCACCCCCTGCAACTAACAATGGGAACTGGACCTGGAGCTGAGCTGTGCCCTCCACAACTAAGATTGAAAGGACAGCTTGACTTGGAAAAGTCCCGGAAGAACACACTGTTCCCCAATAAAGTCCTGTACCCCTTCCCCAGTTTAAAGAAAAAAAGAAAGAAATGAATTATGTATGTGACTCAAATAACACTCCTCTCACTGACAGCTTTTGTCAGCTTATGCAGCAGATTGATAGAGATCAGGGAAGCAAAGAGGGAAGTCTGCACGCTGCCGGAAGGCAAGAAAAAACTGGTGGCTCTACTTTCTTCAGTTTGTCAAGCACAGTTCCATGTTCAGCAATTGGCTTAATAAATACCATGAAACTGAGATCTATGAGCAAGGAACTGATCAAGGAAGTTAAGGAAGAATAAGCAATGAAATATCTCATTCGTTCGTTCATTTATTCATTCATTCATACTTAAAAGTAGCTGTTTTGTGTCAGGACCATACAAGGTCCTGTTATCCTAGCATGAGTAAGATGAAATTCCTGTCCTCAAAGAATTCAGCCTAGTGGAAGAGGGAGCCAGGAAAATTTGCAGTTACAGAAAATATGTTAAGTGCTACATAGCAGGGCTATAAACTGGGAGCTTAGACAAGGCAAAAAAAGAAGGGAATTCTTATAAATTGAGCATCTACCACAGAAAAGGTGCTTTTTATATGCAACCCAGTTATGAGCTGGGTGCTCTTTAATATCTGGGTTAAACAAGTTTGAACCCCCACAAATCTCTGGCCTGTAAAAATCCAAAGCTTTTCTCAATTCCCAAGGGATTACCATCATTTATGATTCTCAGCTTCTGTGCTCCCATGACACATGCTGCGTCTGTCCCATGTCACATGGATCCCTCAGAAAATTCAGCCTCTAGAAATTCTGGCAAGATTTCAAGGTGGGATATTGATGAAGGGTGACTTCCCATACTATTTAGCAAATAATGGAGAATAATTGTTACTCAAATATCCTTCAGTTCCCATCACTGGGAGTCTCTCTTATCTAACTCAGTGCCATCCTCCCTCCACATTCTCCTGTTTCTCTCTTCACTTTCCCCTCTCAAGTTGCCTTTACATTTTCAAAAATGTCCCCCTCTATTACAGTTTCACAGCTAACCCTAACCCAAGGTCTTGAGATGCTCGTTCAAGTTTTAAAAGGGTGTTTTTCCAAATAAGGACTAAGAGGAATTCTGATACAAGCTGTCCACATTAAGAAATGTCCAAACCTGTAGAGCATTTTTGTAAGAGTTTATTTGAGCCAAACTGATGACACACGCCAATGAGCAAGATCTCAAATGCTCTGACGAATAACAGTTTTTGCACTTTCTTTTAAGCATTTGAAATTAAGGAGAGAAAGTAAGGAAGATTACATGGAGGTGGGAGAAAACAAGGTGGGGATTGGATTACATGATAGTTAATAAGATTATGTGCTCTCTTGAGGGTGGTTATTGCAAAGGTGTGTTAACCTAGGTGCACTCCTCAGCTTTCTGGGATCAGAAATCCCAGTGGTATCCCATCTCCCTCAGAGTAAGAGCTAAAGCTCTCAAAACGGTCTTCAGGGTCCTGTAACATCTGATCTCCCCTACCACCATCACCTCTTTGACCCCATCTCTCACCACTCTTCTCTCTCCACAATGGCTTCTGGCTTTTTCTCAAATATGTCAAACATTTCTTCGCCTGTTTCAAGACCTTTTTACTTGAGGTTCCTTCTGTCTGGAATATTTTCCAAGAGAATGTCATGGTTCTCAATCCCTCACTTTTTTCAGGTTTCTGCCTAAATCCACCCTGTATATAGAGCAATCACCAACTCCACTTTAAGATCTCTCTTATTATGCTTATTTTTCTTCATAGTACTTACCATCATGTGCCATATTACATATATTGTCTGTGTGCTAGAATAGAAGCACCATGAGGGTAGAGACATTGCCTGTTTTAGTCATTGTTGTATGCACAATTATTAGGACAATGTCCGACATGTACTAGGTACTCAATAAGTATTTGTGGAATGACAAATGAATTTAATCATCTAATCAAAATAAGGAAGGTAAGAGTTTCAAGAAGGAAGTGTTCACCAATACCTAATGTAAACAAAAGCCAACATAAAGACTGAAAAGAGTTCATTGCATTTGTCAACCAGGGAATAACTGGAATAGAGGCCTTGAGTGCTGGGAGATGGAGGCCAATGGCTCTGGGTTGACAGTAACCAGGATGTAGGAAAGGGAGAACTCTTCTGAAAATGGGTAGTGGTGATGGTTGCACATTATTAATGTACAAGCGGTAATTCTTTTTGGCATAGTTAATTTTTAAATGTGGTATAAAACAAAACTTATACTTTAAAAAAAACTTTCATATTATCAGCTGATTCCATTAAATGATTATTCTGCCAATACGTATTACTGAATGCCATCAATTATAATTATTAAAATGCTTTTCCTCAGTGATACCACTGTGAATAGTGTCTTAGGTCAGGTTCCCTTGGAAAAGAGACAGATTTGCATGCAGAGTTTGTTGGAACGCTTAGGAACATCTGTAAGGGGGTGAGGGAAGCAGGACTGGACAGAGAGAGAATCTAAACTGTAATGAAGCTGCAACAAAGGCCTCAATGAGGAATTCTGAAGTTGGAATGGTCCTTAGGGTTGCCCCAAATTAAGGTAAGGGGGCTGGGCCACCCTGCAACAACAAATTACTTGATGCCAGTCACCTTGAAAGGGAGTGAACATTGGGTGAGGCAGCTCCTTTCAGCTGAGGGTGACTCTTAGGGAGGGTTTTGGCTATGAGTGGTCGCAGCCAGCTGGGGAATGAGCACCTTGGTCATGAAGGAGGCAATCTGGGCAGCACACTCAAACATTCATTACAGTTAAGACAGACAATAAAGTTGCTAGGCCCTTACTGTATTTTTTAAGGATTTTACACCAATGAATAATGTGATTCAAGACAGATATTGAAAGTTTTATACATAAAGCCTCACATATGGGGTCTATACATAAGGCCAAGAAACACCATTTTTGCCTATCATTAGTTGACTACTTCCTCACTGACAAATTTGGTCTCAAACTGCCTGTTCATGAATTCTAGATGTACAACTGCCCAGGTTGGCACTATAAATCTAAAGAACTCTGATTTAATGATACGCAATTGAGTATATATCCAATACCTCAAAACAATATTCAGTCCAGACAAAATTTTCCTAAATGGAAGCAAAAGTTGATTACAAAAGCACAAAATGGAGTTAAATAAGTAACTCCTTTTGTTGACTTCAGTCTTCTATTGCTTGCTTTGTGCATTAAAACTCTTTTTAATGTCAAAAATTACTATAGACACACCTTGACATAGTGGTAGTTGAATATTTATTCAATGTACAAATAATGTTTGGTGGACATAACTTTATAGACTGCATACCAGTGCCCCATGAGTCTGAGCTCTCAAGACAAGGAACCAGTGCTCTGATGTGTCCCATCATCCTTCCTTTCTTGCCCCAACCTACTGATCATTCACACTCAAACTGCCCTGCAGCAAATATCACCTCCAATATCTTCAGCATCTGCAATTGTAGTCTATGACCCTCTTTCTCCCTTGTGCTATTGTTTAAATTTATCAACTTTTCAATTAGTTCACACATCTATGTCTAATATTCCTAATCAGATTAGATTTCCCCAAGACAGAGATTAAGTATTTTATTTTTTATATTCCTTATGAAAATTCCTTAGTAGGTACTTGATAAAAGTGCATTTATTATGGAATTATTAATAAACAATTACATGATAGAAGTATGTCTTTAATGTTTCAACATTTAAAAATACATACAAAAAATTTAAACTCCAAAAATTTTGACTGTGTATCAAAACTGTGATACACTTTGCAAAAAATTTATTATTATAATTTAAATAACTATATTAGTTTTCAAAAATTACATTCAATAACTATGTTATTTTTTTAAAGGGGAAGCAAGGGAATATCATGAAGTAATCTTTCATTATAGAGCAGTTTGATTGGTTATATTCTGAAAAACGAATGACACATTTTCTCTTATTCTTTCAAGAAAAGGATCTGTAAGATTTAAATGATCTCCAGAAAAATGTTTCCATTGCTTCAGCTGTGACATGGAGAGAGGTTTCAGGGAGTTAAACTTCTGGTGTTGTGGACCAAGCTGACAATTTCTAGAGATAGGGAATTTTTCCAATGAATCACCTGAAATAAGTAAAACAATGAGAAAATCCTTAAGCCAAATCAATATCCTACTATATATAGTACATTTTTAGTTTACAATATAATGAGTTTATGTAATTTATTACATTTTGGTTTCTGACTTCAAGCACCTTATGGTTTAGTGGGAAAAAGATACATTAAATAAATAATCATCCAAAGAGATATATAACAGGTCCACAATCCCATGTCTAAAACATTTGGGTAAGATGTTTCCAAATTGAAAATGTAACTGGAACATTCTGGGACAGCACACCATAATCAAGCCTATTAATATTCTGCAGCAAATCATTAGTAGAATAGTTATCAAATGGGTTAAAGACTATTGAAAAATTCACATCCATTTTAGTAAGGTTTTTGCCACCAAACAAGTTTGTTGCAGATTTATAAAGATAAAACAAGTTTGGTCTTTCAAGGTTTCTGGATTTCAAAGAACATAAGGGACTGTGGAGCTGTATCACAAACAGAGATAAAGGTATGAAGTTAAGGATACAGGGGACATATCAGATACAGGGATATGAGCACAAATAATAAGATAAACTGACTTGTTTTATTAAGATCTGAAAGATGAGAAGGCAAGAAGTAGATGGGGGAAGAGAGGTAAAGCATTTCAGGAGAGGGACATACAAAGGTTACGAAAGGGAAGAGACATATGCCACAGCTGAGGAATTGATAAGAGCCTAATGCAATTAAAGCCGAGAGAGCAAAGGCAAAGAATAACACAAGAAGAGAAGTTGGGTAATGAAAGGTGAAGTGCACATTCAAGAGCTGGATTATGCAAAACATAATCAAATCATGAATGGATAAGGCTAGTAGTTATTCACTAAATCCATTTCTCTTTCCTCAGGGCACTTAGTCACATTTCCCAGCCTTCCTTACAGTTAGGTGCAACCACTGAGTCTGACATACAGAATGTGGATGGAAGTGATGTATCACTTCCCGGTTTGGCCTATAAAAACCCCTTACAACACATGGTTTTCTACTTTTTTCTTCTCTCACTTGCTGGCTGGCAAATGCAGGGATCCCAGCAGAGAACTCAAATCTAAAGATATGGTAGAGCCCAAAGTGAAAGAAGCGTGGATCAGAAAATCACCTTATAGAAGACTGTACACAACGTTCTATGTGACTTGTTACATGAGTAAGAAATATACTTCTATTGTGATAGGTCACTGTGATTTTGAGTTTCTTTTATAGCACTTACCCTACCCCAACTGACCACTTTAAAGATTTTAGTGTATTCTAAGATCAGTGGAAGCTATTGAAGATTTTATTTTTTTACCGTTTAATTATGAGAAATTTCAATTGCATATAAAAGTTGACAAGATAGAAAAAAGAACCTACAGGTTTATATTCCCCACCTTCAGTAACTATCAACTAATAGCCAATCCTGTTTTACTTAGACCCCACTTTCTCCACTTCCTTATTATTAAATATATAGCACATATCATTTCGCCTGTAAATTTTTCACTATGCATTTGTAAAAGATAAAGACTTCCCTTTAAATTTTATCATACCTAAAATAGTCGGTTTCCTTAATATGAAAATCCTGTCAATGTTTAAAATAATTGAGGTTTTAAGAAAACAGATGACAATACTGCCTTGAGAATCTAGAAGACAATAGAATAATACCTTCAAAGTATTGACAAAAAACAAATGATCAATTTGCTAGAATTGTACACCTAGCAAAGATGGCATTTGAGAGAGAGAAAAAACAAATACACTTTGTAAAAATAAAAGATTGACAGGATACACAAAAAACTAATACTGGTGGTTTTGTTGGGGGAAAAAAATACAAACAGTAGAAATGAATCAAAATATATCAATTATTGTAATAAACATAAACGACTAGATGCTCTAGTTAAAAAAGAACATCATACTAGATAAAAAAGAAAATCCAGCTTTATGCTATTAACAAGAAAGACACCCAAACCATACGAAGACAGAAATATTTAAGGTAAAAGAACAGAAAAAGATACACCAGACAAACATTAAACATAAGAAAGCCAGTGTAATATATTAACTTAAGACAAATGAAAGCAAAAGCCATTAGGGATAAAGAAATCACTACATAACAATAAAACAAATAGATCATAACGAAAATAAATTCACAAAGAAGATATAAAATATATAAAGCAAAAATTGACAGAATAATAAGAAACTGTCATATTGCAAGATTTTAACATATTTCAATAATAGATATATCTAGCAAAAACTAAGTTATTAATAGAAAAACGGTCAAGGACACACAGCTCTTAAACAAAGGAAAATAATGTTCAACTTCACTCATAGTAAGAGAAAAGCAAATTAAAACTAGACCAATATTACACTTTTTGCAAAAATCCAATCATTTGATAATGCACTAAATTGACAAAGCTGTGGGGAAATAGCCACTTTAATACATTGTTGATGGGGTGCAAATGATACAACCCCCACTAAAGGGAATTTTAGTAATATCTATTAAAATTACAAGTGCACATATTCTTTGACCCAATAACACTGATAATTTACCTTATAGATATACTTGAAGATATGGAAAAGGATTTAGAAATAAAGATATATACTCACTGTACATTTATGGGGGATAAATATATAAATGATGGTATAGTCATATAATAGACGATTATACAGCAGAGGGAAAAAAGAATGAGGAAACTTTCCGCAATGATACAGAAAGACCTCAAGATACACTATTAAATAAAAATGGTGCAGATATACACATATACTACGCTACCCGTTATTGGGGGGAAAATGGACAAGAACATATATTCAGAGTTCCTTAAATGTGCATAAAAATATATCTAGAAGGATACACAAAAAACTAAACTAAAAATATATCTAGAAGGATACACAAAAAACTAATACTGCCAGAGGCTCACAGGGATGTCCAAGAGAAGACTCAACCCGAAGTGACGGTGACCGGGTTCCTGTCTCCACCAAAGAAAGAATTCAACAGTGAGACAAATGTGGGAAAGTGAAAGTGATTTGTTGAAAATGAAAGTACATACTTGAGAGGAAAGTGCAGGTGAATTCAGAAAACGTATGGAGTGGAGGAAGTCACAATCAGGGGTATTTATCCCTCCCAAAGAAGAACTGGTGACCACCCATTGAGATGGTTTATTCATCTCCTCCCCGCTTTTTCTTATTTGGTTCCTCAGGAACTGTCATGGTGTAAGATGCATGATGGGAGTCTAGTTACTGAAATGTAAATGAGATTATAATGACATTATAATTAGCTAAAGGTCAGGTCCCAGTAACAGAAATCAGCCTAGATTAAAAAACTGGTTCTTGTTTTTCTCCAGCTGTAGGCACTGAATACAGTGACTTGTATTTGTGTAATCAGTGAAGCACCTCACGTTGTACCCTGGAGGGGGTTGTCAATTTCCTAGGCTACGTGTGTTTCCTCAGTTTCCAATGGGGTAGAAGGGCTAGAAATTAGGCAGATAAGAATATTGTGAGAGGAAACGTTTTCTCACCATATACATTTTATATTATTAAATAGTTGAGCTATGGAAATATGTTACCATTTTATGACATAAAACAGTAAATTTTTAAATCTATGAAATAAGACAAAATTGATTTGGAAATAGAAAATTTGACTAATACAGCAGAACTCTAAACTAAGTAATTAAGAGAATACACATGGTTTTCATGTACAAAAGAAACATTTACAAAGTGACCACATACCAAGCCAAACATTAAGTCTCTATAGCTATCAAAGAATCAATATCATGCACACCATATTTCAGACTACAATGCAGTAGGCAGAATTCAACAACAAAAACTAAAATACATTTTAAAACACTTTGAAATAATTCATGAGTCAAAGAAGAAATCATAATGGAAAATTCAAAATATTTAGAACTGAATAATAAAAAGACTGCGTATCAAAATTATGAGATTCAGCTTAGAGGAAAATTTACAGCACTAAATACTCATTTCGTAAAAGACTAAAAATCATTAAGCTAAGCATTCAATTTGAAAAATAAGAAAAAATATTAGAGTAAATACAAGGAAAAAGGAACAGAAAATAAAATGAGCAGAAATTATTAAATTAGAAAACATACAAGACAGAATCAAATATTGATTTATATGAAACATAAATTCTTCCATGTCAGTCTTGTGCAGTCTAACTTCTTAAACCAACGCAATATAATTTATCAAGTAATTTCCAACTACTGAACATTGCTCACTGAAGGCCTACTGGTGATCCAGTTTCTATTTAAATGATGTTAACGATAGGGGGCTGATATTTTTAGCTTCACTTAAGCAGCACTAGCAGTTCATCAAGTACTGAGAACTATGGTGGCCCTTACTAACTGCCTCAGAAAATATGACCCTATTATGATTAAGTTCTACATAAAATAAACAGAGTAGGATTATTCTGTCAAGTGTATGTTTTTTTGTGAACTAGAAATAAATACTAAAAAGATTATTGTAATTCTGAAGCCATCATATCAGGATTTGAAAGATTTTCCCAAATAAGTTAAATTTCTCAAAACTGATTCAGAAATAAGATGCTACATTGAGAGAACTAATAAGTTATAATTAATATTTTCCCAAATAGACATCTGGCAATTGCTCTACGATGTGAGGGGGGGAAAAAAAATAACCACTAACATATACAAATGGTAAATATTTTATTCTGTATTTAAATATTTTCAACTGCTGAAGAAAGACAAATTAACTTTACCATTGTAACAGAATCAAAATACAACAAACCTGGATGATCTTGTTCTCCTGTACATTCGCAGTCAAGCAGGTCATGAGTAACGCAATGTGAATTTTCATGTAATGTGAACAAATTTTTAAGTTCCTCTACTGAAAACTGAATATGTTCAGATGTCCTGGTGAGGTCTACAACTGCCCCAGAAAGACCCTGCTTACTGATCTGCCTTTGATAGATCTTTTCTTCTATTGTACCTGAAGAGAAAACATTCATTAGAATAACAGACATGTTCGCTACTATGTATAGAGAACCACAAAGATTCCACCAAAAAACTATTAGAACTGATAATTTAGTAAAGTAGCAGGATACAAAATTAATATTCAGAAATCAGTTCCATTTGTATACACCAATAATAAACTATTGGAAGGAGAAAGTAAGACAACAGTCCCATTTACAATTGCTTAAAAAACTGTAAAATTTAGGAATAAATTTAGCCAAAGAAGTAAAAGATCTGTACTCAGAAAATTAAAGACATTGAAGAGAGAAATTAAAGAAGATACAAATAAATGGAAACACCATGCTCATGGATAGGAAGAATTAATAAAGTTAAAATGTCCACAATGCGCAAGGCAATATATAGATTCAATGCAATAATTATCAAACTACCAATGACATTTTTCACTGAAATAGAACATATAATCCTAAAATTTATATGGAACCAAATAGCCACAGCAATCTTGAGAAATAAGAACAAAGTGGAAGGTATCATGATACCTGACATCAAATCATATTACAAGGCTAAAGTAATCAACTCAGCATGGTACATCCATAAAAACAGACACATAGATCAATGGAACAGAATAGAGAGCCCAGAAATGAATCCATAACTATATAGTCATTTAATCTACGACAATGAAAGCAAGAATTTACATCGGGGTAAAGACAGTCTATTCAATAAATAAATGGTGCTGGGAAATCAGGACAGACACATGCAAAAATATGAAGCTGGACCACCTCCTTACACCACATATAAAAATAAATTCAAAATGGATTGAAGACTTAAATAGAAGACCTGAAACCATAAAACTCCTAGAAGAAAATATAGGGAGTAAATTTGCAGACATTACCCTTAGTAACATTTTTATTGATATATCCCCTCGGGCAAGGGAAGTAAGAGAAAAAATAAACATATGGGATTACATCAAACTAAAAAGCTTTTTCACAGCAAAAGAAACCATCAATAAAACAAAAAGCAACCTACTGAATGGGAGAAAATATTTGTCAATGATAAATCTGATAAGGGGTTAATATCCAAAATTTGTAAAAAAAAACTCATCCAACTCAACACCAAAAAACAAACAATCAAATTAAAAAACGGGCAGAGGACATGAAGAGACATTTTTCTAAAGAGGACATACAGATGGCCAACAGACATATGAAAAAATGCTCAACCTCACTAATCATTAGAGAAATGCAAATAAAAACCACAATGAAATACCACCTCACTCTGGTCAGAATGGCTAGCATCAATAAATCAACAAACAATGAGTGCTGGCGCAGATGTGGAGAAAAGGGAACCCTTGTGCACTGTTGGTGGGACTGCAGGTTGGTGCAGCCACTATGGAAAGCAGTATGGAGGTAACACAAAACTGGAAATGGAGCTACCTTATGAACCAGCAATTCCACTCTTAAATATCTATCCAAAGAAATCCAAAACGCTAATTCGAAAAAATTATGCACCCCTATGTTTATTGCAGCGCTATTCACAATAGCCAAGACATGGAAACAACTGAAATGCCCATCGGTAGACGACTGGATTAAGACACTGTGGTACATTTATACAATGGAGTGTTACGCAGCCATAAAAAAGATGAAATCTTACCATTTGCAACGATATGGATGGACCTCGAGAACGTTATGCTAAGTGAAATAAGTTAGACGGAGAAAGACAAATACCATATGATCTCACTTATATGTGGAATCTCAAGAATAGAATAAATGAACAAACTAATCAGAAACAGTCTCAGAGATATAGAGGAAAAACTGAGGGGTGCTAGATGGGAATGGGGGATGGGGATGAGGGAGAAGGTGAGGGGATTTGGTAACCACAAGATTGGCATGGGGATACAAAAGACAGTTTGGGGAATATAATCAATAATGTTATAAAGATTTTGTACAGTGTTTGATGGACACTTGTTTTATTAGGGAGACTATTTCATGGATGGTGTAGGTGCCTCACCACTGCAGTGTACACCTGAAGCTGCAGCAGAATAATAATGAATGTCAACTATAATTTAATATATATATATATATATATATATATATATAATCACAGGATGTGGAGTACAGCATAAGGGATAGAGTCAGTGGAAGTGTAACAACTATATACGATGTCAGAGGGGTAGTAGATTGGGGGTGGTGGGTTATCACTTTGTGAGGGGTATAAATGTCTAACTATTACTAATACATTGTTTTGTACACTTGAAACTAACAATAAAAATAATAATAATAATAATGAAGAAAAAAGAAAGCACAAATTGGTAGCCACAAGATTGCCACAGGGATATGAAAGACAGTTTGGGGGATATAATCAATAATGTTATAAAGATTTTGTAGGGTATCCAATGGACACTTGTCTTATTAGGGAGTACACTTCATGGACAGTGTAGAAGCCTGACCTCTGTAGTGTACACCTGAAGCTGAATAATAATGAATGTCAACTATAATTTAATATTAGTATATATACATAGTCATAGGATGTGGAGTACAGCATAGGGAATGGAGTCAGTGGAATTGTAACAGCTATATATGATGCCAGAGGGGTAGAAAATTGGGGGGGGGGGGTCATCACTTTGTGAGGGGTATAAATGTCTATTACATTGTTTTGTACAGCTGAAACTAATTTTAAAAATGTGAAAAAAATAACAATAACAGACATGTAACAGGGTAAAACATGTTTAGCACGACAAGAAAAGAACAATATTCTTCATATTAAAATACACATTAACAAAAATTTTTTAAATTTATTTAATTTACAATTTTTTAATTATTCAAAAAAGCATATGTGTTTTTTTCACACTGAAGGGTTATTACCTGTGGTAAGGAGTCTGTAAATATGTACAGGATGTTTCTGACCATCTCTCCACACTCGAGACATTGCCTTAGAAAATAAATGAGAATTCTGACAGTACAGTAGAAAAAGCCCACTCCACATAAGCAATTTGCATGAACACATTTCAGATTAGGAATTCTAGATTTTACTTATAGCTTCAAAAAACAAAGCTAAGGCATACCAAAGCATTCTCTACTTCATTTTTTTTTCTTAGAAAGTGAAAAGGATGAACACTACTGTGATACTGTAAAATAACTGCAGCGGTGCCAAGCAACAGTGAAAGAAAAGGTCTATTTGCATCAAAGAATGGGATAGCAAGTTTGGACAGCAGAATGCAAAGAACTACTATGTTTCTCTGAAAATAAGACCTAGCCGGACCATCAGCTCTAATTTGTCTTTTGGGGCAAAAAGTAATATAAGACTGGGTCTTAGAATAATATATATGATATGATATGATATGATATGATATGATATGATATGATATGATATATGACATGATATATGATATAATATGATATGATATGATATAGCATGGGAATGGAGGGTTTATTCCCAGTTCAAAGTCACCCCTGAGGAATCCCTAGGATACCTGTAATCAGTTCAGGTTCTAGGTAGATCCTAGTGATTTCAGGATTTATCAATGATACTGTAAAGAGTTGATGTTTAAACCCAGCACATTACAAAGAAAAGTCTGGCTTTCCAAACACCTCCTGGGAGATAGCCTCTAAGTCCGTGGAATAATCTATTTGATAAGAGCATCTTCGTTCACCTGGGGACTTGAGCCACACCAGACAGTTTATGCTAACAATGTGATTTAAGTGGGGGATTTAAACCTGTAGTATCAGTTTGATCTCTGGTGGGGCTGGAGACTGAGAAAGTAAGGTCAGGAATTTGGGTACTCTATGACTGCATGATCGACCTCCATCAAAAACTCTGGACGCCAAGATGCAAGTGAACTTTTCTGATTGACATTATTCCATATGTGTTGTCACTCATCGATGCTGGGAGAATTATGTATTATCCATATAACTCTAGTAAGAGTGAACAGATGAGAGCTTATGCCTGGTCCCTTCTGGACTCTGCCCTATGTGCCTTTTACCTTTACTGATTTGCATCTACATCCTTTCACTGTACTAAACCGTAAGTGTTAATATAGCTATTTTCCTAGGTTCTGTGAGTCTTTCTAGTGAATCACTGAACCTGAGGGTTGTCTTGGGGTCCCTTAACACAGATACCAACACAGATACAAATCTATAGAAAGAAATCTGAAAAATACATGAAGATGGACTGTATTATGAAGAAAATCAAAGTCTTCTTCTGAAACATTTTCCTAAATAAGCTGATTTTTATCTTTACTGTACCCTGCACAAACATTGATCACAGAATCTATATTTTATTATCTTCCCCTGATGGTCATACTCATCATGAAGACCAAACTGTGAAATGAATTACAACCGACAGAAATATAGGCTTGTGTTTCAATACCGGTTCTACCTCTTACAAGCAATGTGACCTAGAACAAGCGTTCATAACTTCATCTGCAAAATGGAATCATATCTACACTTGTAGGGTTATTATAAAGACTAAATAGATGGAAAGCACTTAGCAAAGTGCCTAAGGCAAAATAAGCGCTCAATATGCAGCGGCTATCATACATCATCTCATCTTTATATCACCAGTAGGCATTCTATAGTATTTATTTAACGCATAATAGTCCTACCTGAATATCAGTGGCTGGATTCCAATCAATGTCATAGAGAATTAAGTGAGATCCTCCAACAAGGTTAAGTCCCACACCACCAGCTTTTGAACTTAACAAGAAAATAAAATCAGTAGAGTATTTACTATTGAAGCAATCAACAATTTGCTGCCTTTGAGAGATAGGTGTTTGTCCATCAAGTCTTGTATAAGCATATCCATGCCACTTGCATACTTCTTGTAAAATATTCAAGGTTTGTGTGTAATTGGATACCAACACCACCCTGTCAAACAATAAAGATTTTTTTATGTATACAATTTAAAGGCAGCATTAGATTTTTTTAATTTGAAATAAAACACAAAACAATACTATCACTCATTGTTTTTGTTTTTTTTAATTAGTTTCAGGTGTACAAAACAATGTAATAGTTAGATATTTACACCCCTCTTCCCCAATTTACTACCCCTCTGACATCGTATATAGTTATTACAATTCCATTGACTCTATTCCCTATGCTATACTCACTGATATTTACAGAACATGCAACAATGACCATGTACATTAAAACACAGGTTCTCCAAACTCTAAAAAAATAACTAAATAAAATAGAGGCAAGCATCATACCAGGTAAGTGTTCCAACAATGGTTATAAGGATTCTCAATGAACTTAGGGGAAGAACAGATGAACTAAATGAGAAGTTCAACAAAGAAATAGCAAACATAAAAAAGGATGTAGAAACTATAAAAAAGAACAATGAAAAATGAAGAATATAATAACTGAAATGAAGAATGTACCAGAAGGAATCACCAGCACACTAGATGAAGCAGAGGATTAAATCAGTGATTTGGAAGATCAGAAAACAATCAGAACAGAAAAAAAAAATAAAATCAAGAAAAATTAGAATGGTTTAAGAGGTCTCTGGGACATCAAGTGTAACAACATTTGCATCATAGGGGTATCAGAAGGAGAAGAGAAGAAGCAAAGAATTGAGAACGTATTTGAAGAAATAGTAACTGAAAACTTCCCTAACCTGGTGAAGGAAACAGACATACAAATCCAGAAGTGCCAAGAGTCCCAAACAATATGAAGCCACAGAGGCCCACACCAAGACACATTATAATTAAAATGGCAAAGTTTAAAGGCAAAGAGAGAATCCTAAAAGCAGCAAGAGAAAGGCAACTAGTAACTTATATGGGAGCTCCCATAAGATTGTCAGCTGATTTCTCAACAGAATCTTTGCAGGCCAGAAGGTATTGGCAAGAAATATTTAACGTGATGAAAAGCAGGGACCTACAACCAAGGGTACTTTACCCAATAAGGCTATCATTTAAAATTGAAGGACAGAGAAAAAGCTTAGCAGACAAGAAAAAGCTAAAGGAGTTCATCACCACCAAATCAGTATTACAAGGAATGTTAGAGGGACTTCTTTAAGATCAAAATTATGAATAATAAAATGGCAATAGCTACATATCTCTCAATAATTACTTTCAATGTAAAGATTAAATGCTCCAATCAAAAGACATAGGAGGGTTGAATGGATAAGAAAACAAGACCCATACATATGCTGACTAAAAGAGATCCACTTCATTTTGGAAGATGTAGACAGACTGATAGTAAATGGATGGAAAAAGATATTTCATGTGAATGGAAATAAACAAAAAAACTGGGATAAAAATACTTATACCAGGCAAAATAGACTTAAAAAGAAAGGCTATAATAAGAGACAAAGAGGGACATTACATAAAGATAAAGGGATCCAACAAGAGGATACGATCCTTATAAACATTTATGTACCCAATGTAGGAAGCACCTAAATATACAAAGCAAATATTGACTGATAAAACGGAGAGATTAACAGTAATACAATTCATAGTAGGAAACTTTAACACCCCATTAACACTAATGGACAGATCTTCCAGACAGAAAATCAATCAAAAAGAAAACAGTGGCCTTAAGGACACACTAGACCAGATGGATTTAATTCACATTTTTAGAGCATTTCACCCCAAAGCAGCAGAATATACATTCTTTTCAAGTACACATGAAATATTTTCCAAAATATTGGAACACAAAACAAGTCTCAATAAATTTAATAGTACCAAAATCATTTAAAGCATCTTCTCTGACCACAATGGTATAAAACAAGAAATCAATTGAAAGAAAAAAAATTGAAGAACACACAAACACATACAGACTAAATAACATACTACTAAATAATGAATGGATCAACAATGAGATCAAGGAAGAAATCAAAGATACCTTGAGACAAAAGAAAATAAAAACTCAATGACCCAAAATCTATGAGACACAGTGAAAGCATTCCTGAGAGGGAAACTCAGCCATACAGGCCTACCTTAGAAAAAAGAAAAATCTCAAATAAACATCTAACCTTACACCTAAAGAAACTAGAAAAAGAACAACAAAGTCAAAAATGAGTAGAAGAAAGGAAATAATAAAGATCAGAGCAGAAACAAACGAAATAGAATCTAAAAAACAATACAAAAGATCAATGAAACCAAGAGCTGGTTCTTTGAAAAGGTAAACAAAATTGATAAACTTTTATCCAGACTCATCAAGAAAAAAAAGAACCCAAATAAATAAAATCAGAAATGAAAGAGAAGTGACTACTGAAACCACAGAAATACAAAAGATTATTAGAAAATATTACAAACAATACATGCAAACAAACTGAGCAATCTGGAAGAAATGAGTAAATTCCTAGAAACATACAGTCATCCAAGACTGAATCAAGAAGAAACAGAAAATTTAAAAACCAATTACTACGAACAAAATCAAATCAGTAATTAAAAAATCTCCCAATAAACACAGGTAAATTTTACCAAACATTCAAAAAGAATTTACACCGATCTTTCTCAAACTGTTCCAAAAAATTCACCAGGAGGGAAAGCAGCCAATCTCATTTTATGAGGCCACCACTATGCTGATTCCAAAATGAGAGAAAGACATTACAAAAAAAGAAAATTATAGGCCTATATCCCCGATGAACAGCTGCAAAAATCCTCAACAAAACATTAGCAAACCATGCAAGCCAGCAATCCCTCTCCTGGGGATCTACCCAAAAAATCTGAAAACTTTTATCCATAAAGATATATGTACTCCAATGTTCACGGCAGCATTATTTATGGTGGCCAAGATATGGAAACAACCAAAGTGTTCTTTGAAAGATTATTGGATAAAGATGTGGTTTATATACATAATGGAATACTACTCTGCCATAAGAAAAGATGAAATTATACCATTTGCAACAACACGGATAGATCTTGAGATTATTATGCTAAGCAAAATAAATCAGACAGGAAAAGCTGAGAACCATATAACTTCACTCATACGTGGGATATAAAACTAAAAGCAACAACCAAACAAGACAAAGGAAAACAAACTCATAGATACAGACAACAGTTTAGTGGTTACCAGTGGGTTGAGGGGGGAGGGTAACTACTCATGGTAGAAGAGGGTAAAGGGGGTCAAATATATGGTGATGGAAAGAGAACTGACTCTGGGTGGTGAGCATACAATGTGATATATAGATGATGTATTATAGAATTGTACACTTTAAACCTATGCAATTTTACAAACCATTGTCACCTTAATAAATTTAATTTTTAAAAAGGCTAAAAAAATATTAGCAAACCAAATTCAGCAATACATTAAAAAGATCATACACCATAATCAAGTGGGATTTATTCCTGGAAGGTTGGTTCAATACCCACAAATCAATTAACGTTATATACCACGTAAACAAAATGAAAAATAAAAATCATATGATCATCTCAATAGATGCCAAAGAAGCATTTGACAAAATCCAGCATCCATTTATGATAAAAACTCTCAGCAAAGTGGGAATAGAGGGAACATATCTCAACATGATAAAGACCATATATGACAAACCCACAGCTAACATCTCACTCATTGGGAAAAGCTAAAAGCATTCTCCTTAAGATCAAGAACAAGACAAGGATGCCAACTTTCACCACTTCTATTCAACATAGTATTGGAAGTCCTAGCAACAGCAACCAGAGAAGAAAAAGAAATAAAAGGAATCCAAACTGGGAAGGAGAAGTAAAACTGTCAGTGTTTGCAGATGACATGATACTATATATAGAGAACTCCAAAGATTCCACCAAAAAACTGTCAGAACTGATAAACGAATTCAGTAAAGTAGTAGGATACAAAATTAATATTCAGAAATCAGTTGTGTTTTTATAAACCAATAATGAACTGTCAGAAAATTAGGAAAACAATCCCAAGTGACATCAGAAATATGGTAGCATGAGGGGTCCCCCTTAATCTCTCCCCTTGAAGTTATAATAAGTTGAACATGTATAGTCCAACAAAGGAGTCCCTGTGCAACACACAAACACATCTGAGAGATCTGCATATCAAAACATCTGAAGGTGGGTGAATTGGAGTGAAGAAGGGAGGAGGAAAGGGAGAAGATGAGAGATGGGTGCTCGGGTCTTTGAGGGGATGTGTGCAGCCATATGTTCATTGCAGTATTATTTACAATAGCAAAGATGTGGATGGAGCCTGGGTGTCCGTACATGGATGAATGGATAAAGAGTAGGCGGTATATATATACAATGGAATATTGCTCGATCATGGAAGAAAATGGGTTCTTCCCATCTGCAACAACATGGATAAACCTGGAGGATATTGAGCTGAATGAAGTATGACAGACAGAGAAATGCAATGTGATTTTACTTATATGTGAAATCTAAAGAACAAAATGAACAAACAAACAAAACAGAAACACCCCTGTAGACACAGAGGACATTTTGATGGTTGCCAAATTGGAAGGAGGTTGAGAAGGTGGGTGAAAAACAGGAAGGCATTAAGAAGTACAAATTGGTTGTTACAAAGTAGTCATGAGGATGTAGGTGTAGCATAAGGAATATAGTCAACAATATTGTAATAACTATGTATGATGTCAGACAGGTACTAGATTTATCAGGGTAATAGATGGAAGGGGAGTTGAGGGGCAGGTTGAAAAGGGGGAAGGGATTAAGAAGTACAAATTGGTAGTTACAAAATAGTCATGGGATGTAAAGTAAAGTACAAGAAATATAGTCAATAATATGGTAATCACTATGTATAGTGCCAGGTAAGTACTAAATTACTCAGGGGGATCACTTCTTGAATTTTATAAATATCTAACCACTATGCTGTACACCTGAAATTAATACAAAATAATATTGAATGTTAACCGTAATTGAAAAATTAAAATGGGGGAAAGAGGAATAAGAGGTTCAAATTTCCAGGTATAAAACAAATAAGTCATAGGGATGTAACGTAGAGCACAGAGAATATAGTCAATAATATTGTGATAGCATGGTACAGTGTCAGATGGTTGCTGGACATAATGGTGATCACTTCTTTAGATATATAAATGTTGAACAACAATAATGTACACATGAATCTGACATAATGATATATGTTAGCTATATTTTTTACAAAAAATCTTTTTTAAAAATTTTAAAAATACAATTAAAAAATGAGCAGAGGATCTGAACAGACACTTCCCCCAGAACACATAAACAGCCAACACATACATGAAAAAATGCTCAACTTCACTAGCTATTAGGGAAATACAAATTAAAACCACAATGAGATATCACCTCACACCTGTTAGAATGGTTATTATCAACAAGACAAATAATGACAAGCGTTGGAGAGGTGTGGGGAATTAGGAACACTCATATACTGCTGGAGGGAATGTGAATTGGTACAGTTAGTATGGAAAACAGTATGGAGGTTCCTCAAAAAATTAAGAATAGAATTACCATACAACCCAGCAATCCCTCTCCTGGGTATATACCAAAAAAATCCGAAAACATTTATCCGTAAAGATATATATACCCTTATGTTCATTGCAGCATTATTCACAGTGGCCAAGACATGGAAATCACCAAAGTATCCCTCGATAGATGACTAGATAAAGAAAATGTGGTACATAAACACAATAGAGTATTACTCAACCATAAGAAAAGACGAAATATTGCCATTTGCGACAACATGGAGGGATCTTGAGATTATCATGCTAAGCGAAATAAGTCAGACAGAAAAAAATCGAGAACCATACAAGTTCACTCATATGTGAGACATAAAACTGAAAACAACAAACAAATAAGACAAACAAACAAACAAAAAGTACTCATAGACACAGAAAACAGTTTCCCCCCAGAGGAAAAGGGGGGAAGTAGAAATAGAAAAGGGTAAAGGGGATCAAATATATGGTGACAGAAGGAGATCTGACTTTGGGTGATGAACACACATACAATATATAGATGATGCATTATAGAATTGTACACTTGAAACCCCAATAAGTTAAAAAACAACACAATGAGATATCCTCTCACACCCATTTAGGAGAGTTACTATAAAAACAAAACAAAACAAAACACCCTGAAAATAACAACATTGGTGAAAATGTGGATTTGCACTATTGGTGGGAATGTTAAATGGTGCAGCTGCTATGAAAAACAGTATGGTGGTTCCTCAAAAAATTAAAAAGCAAATTACCAGGGCAGCCGGATGACTCAGTTGGTTAAAGAGCGAGCTCTGAGCAACAGGGTTGCTGGTTCATTTCCCATATGGACCAGTAAGCTGCGCCCTCCACAACTAGATTGAAGACAACAAGCTGCCAGAAGGGTGACCAGATGGCTCAGTTGGTTGAGCGCGAGCTCTTAACAAGGTTGCCAGTTCAATTCCCACATGGGGTGGTGGGCTGCGCTCCCTGCAACTAAGATTGAAAACGGTGACTGGACTTGGAGCTGAGCTAAGCCCTCCACAACTAGATTGAAGGACAACTTGGAGCCAATGGACCCTGGAGAAACACACTGTTCCCCAATATTCCCCAATTAAAAAAATAAATAAAAAATAAAAAAATAAAAATAAAAAGCACCAGCGTGAGTGGCCGGCAGCCAGCGTGAGCAGCCGTGAGCTGCTGTGTGCTGCCATAGGCTGCTGTGTGCTGCCATGGGCTACCATGTGCTGCCATGAGCGGCCGGTGGCCAGCATTTGAGTGGTCGGCAGCCAGCGAGAGCTGCCGTGAGCTGCTGTGAGCGGCCAACCCACCACTGGTGACCAACTACTTCAGCCAGGCTCATAATACCAGCATGGGCCAGAGAGCTGTGTCCTACACAACTAGACTGAGAAACAACGGCTTGAACTGGAGTTGGGGGGAGGAGGTGGAAGAAGAGGGAAAAAAGAAAAAAGAAAGCGAACTACCATATGATCCAACAATTCCACTTCTGGGTATATGCCCAAAAGAATTGAAAACAAGGTCTTGAAAAGATATTTGAACACCCATGTTCATAGTAGCATTATTCACAGTAGGCAAAGTCCATCAACAGGTAAATGGGTAAACAAAATATATATACATACAGTGAAATATTCAGCCTTATAAGGAAGGGCATTCTGATGTAAGCTACATATGGAAGAACCCTGAGGACATTATGTTAAGTGAAATAAGTTAGTCACAAATAGACAAAATACTGTATGATTGCACTTATATGAGGTATAGAAGAGTATCAGATTGACAGAGACAGAAAGTAGAAGAGTAGATGCCAGGGGCTGGGGTAAGTGGGAATGGGAAGTTATTTAATCGGTATAGTTTCAGTTTTGCAAAATGAAAAGAGTTCTGGAGATTGGCTGCACAACACTGTAAATGAACCTAACACTACTGAACAACACATCTAGAAATAATTAAGATGGTACATTTGTTATGTGTATTTCACTACAATTAAAAAAAGAAAGGGCCATCTCTTCAGTCAATGTGTAGCAACAGAACACCCAATCTGTGCTATTGATGGAAGTGCTGCTGCTTCTTTCATGGGACAAGGCAGGATACAGTTTTGTTAGGTACCCACCAACTGGCAAAATGACTCCTTTTCAACCCCTACCCCAAACTATATTTTTCCTCATCACTTCTTTCTTTCTGCCACAAGAGGGAAACTTTCCCCTATGACATCCTCAAGGATAAATTCTCATACCAATGTTCATACCCTCTCTTCTCTTTCCTCTAAAACTCTGTTCACTTATTATTCTCTGTCCAATAACAGCCATCTATACCCCACTCAGAGAAGACAAAAAGGATCCAGTAAACAAAAGATGCAAATAAAAGTCTAAGTAAAAGTATATACACTTAAATTCAAACTGGGTCACAGTCTGCATATAATTATACATGTTCCTCTCTACATATCAAATATCTAATAAAACATTTTAATCAAACTATATTAATCGCTACATAGAAAGTTTCCTTGTTTTAGTCACTTTATTGTTATAAAAAATAAATCTAAAAATTTACACAAGTCAAATGATACTATAAATCCTCCAAAGAGGTGAAGACCCTTTGACACACTTTGTGAGGGGTGAAATCTAACTATTGCATTGTTTTGTACACCTAAAACTAACTAACTAACTAACTAACTAACTAACTAAATAAATAAATAAATAACTCTTTGACAATCAACTATAATCATTATTTTGCAATCTTTTATGTATTTTTGCCTTAATTCTCAAACAGTTTGAATGCCTCCTAACGTAAAGATAATGAAGACACAGTCCCTGTACTACAAGCAGTGACTTATAAGACAACCAATGGTTAATATAATGTGAGATGAGCTCCATTAGAGGGAGGTTATACTCCAGGATGCTATGGAGTACAAAAGAGGGGTGGCTAACTCAATCTGAGGCCAGAGGCTTTCAAAAGAAGAAAGCCTCTAAACTGAGTATTAATGAAGAGAAAAATCTGGCGAGAAGAATGAGAAGTGGAAATAATCATGGCATAGGAAACAGCAACAGTAAGAGCAGAGGGTGAGAACTAGAGCAAATTACAGGTTCTGCAGGTATCAATAGTTTGATATGAAAGGATCATATGAAAAGTGTGAAGGAATGGTGAGAGTTGAGGCTAAAAAGGAAGCATTAGCCAGGTCATGAAGAGTCTTGCCCAATATGCTAAAGTGTTTAGGAATTTCTGGAAGACAACTGAGAGTCTTTGAAAGAAAGGCAGTGACATGTTGTTACCTTTGTATTTTAGAAACATGATTTAGGGCAATGTTGATATATAATGGGGGTTGAAAGTAAGAGGGAAATAGTTTATAAGAGACCATCATAAGCCAAATCAGTAATTATAAGAATCAAAACAAAAATCTTGGTACCAGAAAGGAAATGGATTCCTGAGATTAAGAAATAAAATCAATAGAATTTAATGACTGACAATGTTGGAGAAGTAAAGGAGAAAGTGAGTCTAGCATGATAAGGTGTTTTGCTTACATTATGTACCACTCATCAAACCAAGGAATAATGAAAAAGGATCAGGTTTGCTATGGCAAAATGATGAAGCTGGACTTCCGGAAAAATGGCGGCGTGAGGTGAGCCTCTGTAAAGCTCCCCCGGAATTTACAAAGAATCGAACAACAAAAACTCCACAAAGGACTCCCTGCACAGCAGACAGGCAACATGAAGAGGCCCACTACCGACTGAAATCACCTACAGGTGGGAGATTCGCGCGAGTGGAGGGAGGAGGAGGAAAGGGAGAAGCGCGCGGAGACGGAGCCGCGCGGGCGCAGGACGCTAACCTAGCTCAGTGCTCCGAGCTCGCTGCTTCCCGGAACTACCGCAGCTGCGGGAGAGGGAAGAACTCGGACTGCTAGGGCTCCGCCAGGGCTCCACAGGGCTGAGGGGACAGCATATACCACGGCTGAACCCAACGCTCACGGCAGAGACCTCGGAGAAAAGACTGAGGGAAAAAGGCTGAAAACGGTGGTTTAAGCCCACACTGCCGAGCAGAGAACGGAGCCTTAGGCACTGAGACTAGCCGCCCCCTCCCTACCCTCCCAGAGCTCGCCCCGCCCCCACCTGCCCGGTGCTAGAAGCGAAACAGTAGCAGTGTCAGATCAAAACAACAGAAAATTTGCTGTTTTGAGATCTGTGGACCGCAAACATAAATTCACAGCCCAACTAGTTCCAGCAAAGGGGAGAGACCTGTGGAAGCAGGACCGGCTGTGGTGGTGGTCGCCGCCATTGCTCTGGGCCACCTCTCACAACTCACCCCGCCCCTGACCCCACCTATCTGGGCGGATCCCTGCAGGAGTAAACAGAACTGCTGAAATATACGGGCTCTGAATCAGCAGCTGGAAGAGCTTTTGAACATCAAAAGCTCTCCGCATACCCACCGGGACACTGCGCCTTGTGACCTAGACGAACTATTAACAGAGGAGAAGCCCGTCTCCCAGGGAATCCCCCCTTTGCGTGAGAAGTTGGAATAGTGCAGAGAAAACATAGCATTACTGTGTGGGAGAAGAAAAATAAGTTGCAGTTGGAGAAATAATAAAACATTCTACCAACAAGTACTGGCAAACAAAAGAAAGACCGCTTTCTATCAACCTGTTGCAGAAGTCACTCCTGTAGATGTCTAGGAAGAGAAATAGTAAACCAGTAATCACCATGAATAACCAAGGCAACAAGATAGCTCAGAAAGAAAGTGAAAAATCTCCAGAGAAGGCACTTAAAGATACAGAAATATGTGACTTAAATGACAGAGAATTCAAGATTGCAGTTCTGAAAAACTCAACGAGATACAAGAAAACACAGATAGGCAGTTAAAGGAACTCAGAAACTCAATCAAAGAACAGCATGAGCATTTTACGAAAGAGATTGAAATCTTGAAAAAGAACCAAATAGAATTTCTGGAGATTAAGAACTCAATAGAAGAAATTAAGAATGAAATAACCAGCTTAGGTAGTAGAGTTGACCAGATGGAGCAAAGAATCAGTGACATCGAAGATAGAAACCTGGAAATGACACAAATTGAAGAAGAAAGAGACTTGAGACTTAAAAGAAATGAAAGAACTCTACAAGAACTTTCTCACTCCATCAGAAAGAGCAATATAAGAATAATGGGCATACCAGAAGGCGAAGAATGAGAGAAGGGAACAGAGAATATATTCAAAGAAATTGTCGATGAGAACTTCCCAAATTTGTGGACAGAACTGGTCCCTCGAATCCAAGAAGCAAATAGAACACCTAGTTACCTCAATCCCAACAGGCCTTCTCCAAGGCACATTGTATTGAAGCTGTCTAAAATCAACGACAAATAAAGAATACTCAAGGAAGCCTGGGCAAAGAAGACGGTAACTTACAAAGGAAAGCCCATTAGATTATCATCAGATTTTTCAGCAGAACCTTTACAAGCCAGGAGGGAGTGGAACCAAATATTCAAATTATTGAAAGAGAGAAACCATGAGCCAAGAATAATACATCCAGCAAAGATATCCTTTAGATATGAAGGAGGAATAAAGACCTTTCCAGACATACAGAAGCTGAGGGAATTTTCTAATACACGACCTGCACTACAAGAAATACTAAAGGAGGCTATTCGACCACCATCAACAGGGACAATTTGTGGCAACCAAAACTCAAAAAGGGGGAGAGTAAAGGCCTGAACCGGATATGGGAATGAAGAAAGTAAGCGTGCTGAAGAAAATGGAATACTCTAAATATCAAACTTTCTTTTACATAAACTTAAGGGTAACCACTCAAAATAAATCCAGAATTGAAATATATACTGAAATAAAAGAAGAAACAGAGGGAAACATCATAGAATACCACCACACAGAAATAATAGACAACAACAAAAAGGCAAAGAAACAATGGAGACACAGCCTTACCAGAAAACTAAAGATAGAATGACAGGAAATCCTCACATATCAATAATCACCCTAAATGTAAATGGACTGAACTCACCAATAAAAAGGCACAGAGTAGCAGATTGGATCAAAAACTAAACCCAACCATATGCTGTCTCCAAGAGACACATCTCAGCTACAAGGACAAGCATAGACTCAAAGTGAAAGGGTGGAAATTGACACTCCAAGCAAATGGTACCCAGAGAAAATCAGGTGTAGCCATAATGATATCAGATGAAACAGACTTCAAGGTGAAAAAGATAACAAGAGACAAAGATGGACATTTCATAATGGTGAAGGGACTGTACAACAAGAAGACATAACAGTCATCAATATTTATGCCCCCAATCAGGGAGCACCGAAATACACCAAGCAACTACTAACAGAACTAAAGGGAGAAATTGACCAAAACACAATTATACTAGGGGACTTAAATACATCATTGACAGCTATGGATAGATCATCCAAACAGAAAATAAATAACGAAATAGTAGCCCTAAATGACACATTAGATGAAATGGACATAATTGACATTTATAGAGCACTTCATCCTAAAACATCAGACTATACATTCTTTTCTAGTGTACATGGAACATTCTCAAGGATAGACCATATATTGGGACATAAAATCAGTCTCAACAAATTTAAGAAGATTGAAATCATACCATGCATATTCTCTGATCACAAGGCTTTGAAATTGGATATCAACTGTAAAAAGAAAGCGGGAAAAAACACAAATACATGGAGATTAAATAACATACTTTTAAAGAAGGACTGGGTCAAAGAAGAAATTAGAGGAGAGATCAAAAGATACATAGAAACAAATGACAATGAAAATACATCCTACCAAAATTTTTGGGATGCAGCGAAAGCAGTTTTAAGAGGGAAATTTATCTCATTACAGGCCTATCTCAAGAAACAAGAAAACTCCCAAATAAATAACCTCATGTTACACCTTAAAGAACTAGAAAAAGAAGAACAAGTAAAACCCAAGGTCAGCAGAAGAAAGGAAATAACAAAAATTAGAGCAGAACTAAATGAAATAGAGAACAAAAAGACAATAGAAAAAATTAATGTGACAAAGAGCTGGTTCTTTGAAAAGATTAACAAAATTGACAAACCCTTGGCTAGACTTACTAAGATAAAAGAGAGAAGACACTGATTAACAAAATCAGAAACGTAAAAGGGGAAGTTATCACGGACACCACAGAAATACAAAGGATCATCCAAGAATACTATGAAGGACTATATGCCACCAAATTCAACAACCTAGAAGAAATGGACAAGTTCTTAGAAACATATAGCCTTCCAAGGCTGAACCATGAAGAACTGGAAAATCTAAACAGACCGATCACCAGTAACTAAATTGAATCAGTCATCCAAAACCTTCCCAAAAGCAAAAGTCCGGGACCAGATGGCTTCACTAGTGAATTCTACCAAACCTTCAAAGAGGATCTAATACCAATTCTGCACAAACTCTTCCAAAAATTGAAGAAGAGACAGTACTCCCTAACTCATTTTATGAGGCCAACATTACCCTGATACCAAAACCTGGTAAGGACAGCACAAAAAAAGAAAACTACAGACCAATATCTCTAATGAATACCGATGCAAAAATCCTAAATAAAATTCTAGCAAATCGAATACAACAATGCATTAAAAAGATTATTCATCACGACCAAGTGGGGTTCATCCCGGGGCACAAGGATGGTTCAACATTCACAAATCCATCAATGTGATACATCACATAAACAAAATAAAGGACAAAAATCATATGATTATATCAATTGATGCAGAAAAAGCATTTGACAAGATACAACATCCATTTATGATTAAAACACTTAATAAAATGGGTATAGAAGGAAAATACCTTAACATAATAAAGGCCATATATGACAAGCCCTCTGCTAATCTCATAATTAATGGAGAAAAACTGAAGCCCTTTGCTCTACGTTCAGGAACACGACAGGGATGTCCCCTATCACCTCTGCTTTTCAACATAGTGTTAGAAGTCCTTGCCAGAGCAATCAGGCAAGAGAAAGAAATAAAAGGCATCCAAATTGGGAATGAAGAAGTTAAATTATCACTCTTTGCAGATGACATGATGCTATATATAGAAAACCCTAAAGACTCCACCAAAAAGCTATTAGAAACAATCAACGAATACAGTAAAGTTGCCGGCTACAAAATCAACGCACAAAAGTCCATTGCCTTCCTATATACTAACAATGAAATCTCAGAAAAAGAAATACAAAAAACAATTCCTTTTGCAATTGCAGCAAAAAGAATAAAATACCTAGGAATAAACTTAACCAAGGATGTGAAAGACCTATATGCTGAAAACTATAAGACATTTTTGAAAGAAATTGAAGAAGACACAAAGAAATGGAAAGACATTCCGTGCTCATGGATTGGAAGAATCAACATAGTTAAAATGGCCATATTACCCAAAGCAATATACAGATTCAATGCAATCCCCATCAAAATCCCAATGGCATATTTTAAAGAAATAGAACAAAAAATCATCAGATTTGTTTGGAACCACAAAAGACCCAATTAGCCAAAGCAATCTTAAGGAAAAAGAACAATAATGGAGGTATCACACTTCCTGACTTTGGCTTGTACTACAGGGCTACAATAATCAAAACAGCATGGTATTGGCAGAAAAACAGACACATAGACCAATGGAATAGAATTGAGAACCCAGAAATAAAACCACATAAATATGGACAGATAATTTTTGACAAAGAAGCTAAAACATACAATGGAGCAAAGACAGCCTCTTCAATAAATGGTGCTGGGAGAATTGGATAGCCACGTGCAAAAGAATGAAACTGGACTGCTATTTGTCACCATGTACCAAAGTTAATTCAAAATGGATCAAAGACTTAAGCATAAGACCTGACACAATAAACTGCATAGAAGAAAACATAGGTACTAAACTTATGGACCTTGGGTTCAAAGAGCATTTTATGAACTTGACTCCAAAGGCAATGGAAGTAAAAGCTAAAATAAACGAATGGGACTATATGAAACTTAAAAGCTTCTGCACAGCAAAAGAAACCACTGACAAAATAAAGAGGCCACCAACTGAATGGGAGAAGATTTTTGCAAACAGTGCCTCCGATAAGGGCTAGTATCCAGAATATACAAGGAACTCATGCAACTCAACAACAAAAAACAAACAACCCAATTGAAAAATGGGCAGAGGACTTGAAGAGACATTTCTCCAAAGAGGACATACAAATGGCAAATAGACATATGAAAAAATGCTCAACATCACTAATCATCAGAGAAATGCAAATCAAAACCACAATGAGATATCACCTCACCCCAGTCAGAATGGCTATCATCAACAAGACAAATAGTAACAAATGTTGGAGAGGCTGTGGAGAAAAAGGAACCCTCATACACTGTTGGTGGAGATGCAGACTGGTGCAGCCGTTATGGAAGGCAGTGTGGAGGTTTCTCAAAGAATTACGAATAGAATTGCCATATGACCCAGCAATCCCTCTCCTGGGTATCTACCCAAAAAATCTGAAAACATTTAGAGATAAAGACACGTGTGCTCCAATGTTCATTGCAGCTTTGTTTACGTGGCCAAGACATGGAAACAACCAAAATGTCCTTCGATAGATGAATGGATAAAGAAGTTGTGGTATATATACACAATGGAATACTATTCGCTGTAAGAAAAGATGATATAGGAACATTTGTGACAACATGGATGGATCTTGAGAGAGTAATGCTGAGCAAAACAAGTCAGACAGAAAAAGCAGAGAACCATGTGATTTCACTGATATGTGGTATATAAACCAAAAACAACAAAAGAACAAGACAAACAAATGAGAAACAGAAACTCATAGACACAGACAATAGTTTAGTGGTTGCCAGAGGGTAAGGGGGGCGGGGGGTGGGGGGTGGGAGATGAGGGTAAGGGGGATCGAATATATGGTGATGGAAGGAGAACTGACTCTGTGTGATGAACACACAATGGGATTTATAGATGATGTGATACAGAATTGTACACCTGAAATCTATGTAATTTTACTAACAATTGTCACCCCAATAAATTTAATAAAAAAAAAAAAAATGATGAAGCTGTTTTGGGACATGTGAAGCTTAAAGTATAGTAGGACATCAGGATAGGGTTAGATGTGCATTAAACAGTTAGAAAGAAGGATGTGGAAACTAGAAGAGAGAGTTGGAATAGAGAGATTTGTAATCAATAATATATGGGTGATAGTTAAAATCTACTGGGAGTAGAGATAACCCAGGAAGGGTGTTTAGAGTGAGACGGAGGGTAAAAAGAAAACCCTAAGGAATATCAACATTTAAGGGGTAGTAAAAGAAGGATTCTGAAAGAGATTAGAAACAAGCTACGTGTTATATATCAGAAGACATCTCTGGGTTTTTTTAAATATATGTATTTACTTTATATTTAATTTTTCTTAAAAACTTAGACACATTGTTAATAAGTTTTAAAAATACTGGGAGCTGACCAAAGAAGAAAATAACTTACTTTTAATGTTTTCTTCTTTTTAAAAAAGAGGGGGGAGGGAGTAAGGATATAGTCTAAACTAAAATTCCATGAGCACTTACAAGAAGTCTATTAAATTGACCTCTTACTTTTCAGTAGGACGAAGTCTTTGGATAACTGCTAAGAGCTTTGTCAGCACCTGTAGTTTTCCTGACTCCTTCTCACTAAACATGAGAGGGTTGTAGTCAGCAGGGAACACATTTATCAAGCCTTCATATAGACTCCTTTCTTCAGTTTCATCCCAAGTTGAACTACATTCTTTTTCCTATTCAAAAGAATAATTGTTAACACTGGCTCATGGTTTTTTTGTTTTGTTTTTTACAATTGGGAGGGAAAAAAATGCTAAAATTATGGGGGGAGGGGGGAATGAAGATTAATAGCTACCAAAAAGATCAAGCTAAAAATCATGTAAATATTCATAGGTTACGATTTAGTCTTTTTTTTTTTTTTTTTAAGTAACATGTATTCTACCGAATTAATTACAGAGCAGTTCTAATGCAGGTGCCCAATGCCTCCTGCCTTCATCTTGCAAGTGCAATATCATCACTCAGTGGGTGTGGGGAGCAGAGAAATAAAGGAAAGCAAAAAAGAGGGCAAACAGTGCTACAAAATCTATCCCCTCCAAAACCCTGAGATTCCTCATCATTGATCCTTTTTCACTCTTCTTCCTCTTTCCCTCCCTGCTATTACTTTCTCTTCTGGTTTGTGGGCTTCACACAGCACCTCCTGGGTGATACTCAAAAACAAACAAATTAGTTTACTCAATCTTAACAATTTCTTCTGCAAGAATTCTGCCAATAAGTTAACAAAGAAATTTATTCATACTTACAACATTTATTATTTTACCAATAGTTTTTAGAATAATTTTATTCCAAAGTGATTATCAGCACTTCTGAAATTCCCCCTCCAAAACTGCTTAGCTGACATGTGAACACATAACTAAAGATTATATTTATTAATGACTATATCACCTTTTAGGTTAAATTTCTGGGACTGACAGATCTCATTCTCTCCCACATTTACCAAATTTATCATTGTTATTTACATGTGGCAGGCTCATTTCAGCCATTATATATATATATATATATATATATATATATATATATATATATATATATATATACACACACACACATATATATATATATTGCTATAATATTAGGGAAGGTTTACTGAATAAATCCCAGATTGTAAATTATGCACCCTTTTTGAAGTCTGTAGTATCCTATGCCTATTACTAGTTAACTGATACATTCTGGACCATCAAAAAGTCTTCCTTTTAAGGAAGAATTTTTAGCTTCTATTTTTGCTGGGCATCATGCCCAAAGGGTTTAATTTTTATCACTATGTATAGAATCTGTTTCTTAAAACGTTGCTTAATAAATGGTTATAAGCCTGTCTACTGCAGTTACAGAAGCTGACTTCTACGATAAGCTATATAAGTATAACCCACTACAGGATAAACTTAGAGACTTCTGGTACAACACTCCATTTTCTAAGTATATAATGCATGGCCTCAAACATCATGTGGCACCCACAGGTTTTCGTTTGCAAACTATGATTTTATTGTTTAAAGAAAAATATATAAGAATAAAAATTGTTAACAGGGTACTAATAATTACTGTGCAACTTCCATGGCCAGGCATTTTACTAGGTTCTTTCCACACTATTTCATCAAATTGCCCAGTAACATTGTCAGGAAGTTATTATTGTCTCTGCTTTCCAGTGAAGAAAACTAAGGCTCATAGATGTAACTTGACCATGATTAGAGAACTTGTAAGTAATACAGTGGGGACTGGTACCCAGTTCCAACTCCAAAACAGAAAACTCTCGTTATACTCCAAATTGCCTTATGTTCATTAAATATCCAAATGGTCAGCTCAACTATGCAGCCAGGAAAAATCATCCTTGTAGAAAGTATCTAATTTAGGAAAATGTTCACAATTTGTTGAGTGAAAAAAATAGATTTAAAATGAGAAACTTTAAATTGAGTTTCTTTAGAAAAAGACTGATATACTCGTATGCATATCTCTGAGCCCCTATTTCCTCACTACAAAATGGAGATGGTAATAATAGTACTTACTACATAGAGTTTTGTGAAGAATAAATAAAATACTAATAGAAAAATTTTTCATGTTTAGTACATGGTAATTGCTTAATAAATGTTAGTTAAGATTACTATTAATATCAAAATGTGGTTTTCTCTGGCTGGAGAGCTTTATTTCTTTATTATAAATTCCAAAAAGTGGTATACCACGTCACAAGATATACAAAATTGTAAGGCTTTTGATAGTTCATCAAACTATTTTTCTAGTTATACCAGTTTACAGTCTAACTAGATCATTTTTATTTTCTTCTTTGCAATTTTCTGAATTTTATAAATTTCATACAATTATGTATCACTTTTATAATGAGGAAAATAGAAATTGTTTTTAATGGCAAATTTTGTATTTGTTAGCACCAACCAAAACTGACTGTCTATATTAATATAAAGTAGGAAGGGAGACCATGACAAAGTATTAGACAGATGTCAAAGGGCATAGGGCACATACTCTAGAAGGCAGAGCCTCAAACCCATTTCATCCTTAGTTCAGCTATACGAATGTAGACATGAAGAACAAGTAGAAGGGTGGAGCAGCTCTACAACAGAACCATACTAGAGAGACTTAAAGCTTTGGGAAACCCACAAATGCAGCCCCAAGGATTAATCCAATCTGCCCTCTTAGAGTCACATGATACAGAACACTCAGCTCATATCCCTGACAGTCTCACATACTACTTACCTTTATAGAGTTGAACAAAAGGCAGGGGTGATTGCACAGTTTTTTAAGAGCTCCTATACACATTAGATGAGGACTATTTTCCAACAACCCTTCCAGACAGAATCTGACAGCGTGAGAATTCAACAGCTTTTGGTAAAGCTCAATCTGTAGTGCCCCTGGTCGGCAAAAGACTACATTCTCTATTTTAGGTGGGAGATATTTATTTATGACTTCTTGGGTTCTTCTAAGGAAAAAGAGTCCAGTGAGGCAGGTAAGTTCAGCTGCTCTCCTATCTCCTAACTCCTTTTCTTCCTATGGAAAAATAGCAGATTAAAAGTATTATAGATAAAAATACTTGCAGTAAAAATGAACTTAAATATTTTATAATGATAAACTACTTCCCTTCGAATTTTTTTTTTTAACAGAAGAAATGAAATATGAGTTTGGAAAAGGAAGACCAACCATTATCTCTTCATAATCATTTAATTAAGTGCAGCTACGGTCTCCTAAATCCTTCTTTATTTGGCTATCGGTATATTGAGAGACATTAGAATCAACAATCTACAATCTGGATTATTCTGAAAGTAAGCTTTTATGTGAAGACTATAATGGCACATAGCCCTAAAATCAAAGAAAAGAATTGATATAGAAAATTCTTGGAAGCAAGTACTTTGACAAGTTATTGATCCCAAAATTAAGCCTACAAGAAATTACTGGCACAAAGCATTACTGATTCTTTCAAAATCATTATACATTATTCATTAAATAATAGTACAGTTTTAAAGTCAAAATACAGTATGAATGAAATATATGTTCAAATTCTCTATATACAGTATTTTGAGTGTAGAGAACGTCACAACGAAGCTTAAATAAATCTCATATGTACATATGTGTTTACATATAAATCACAGAAAACTTCACTTATATTTTAAAACTATTTTCAATTTTTATTACAAAAGAAATAGGTTCAGGGTAGAAAAGTAAGAAAATACAACTGGGCAAATATAAGGAAATTAAAACCAACTTTAATCAACCAGAAACAACCACTGTTGTCACGACTTATCTTACAAATTTTTTTTCTTTGCATAAACATGCAAATATATTTAATGTTCTATTTGTTTGGTTTTTTGTAACAATAAAAAGATATCAAGCTATAAAGCTTCATGGGAACAAAAAAACCAGTTTAGCTTAACATTCTATACCAAATGTCTAGTACCTAGCATTTGTCCAACTTTAGGTGTTTAATATGTTGGGTAAATATATGAATATGATTTTATTCTTAAATAATGTATCATAAACATTTTCCATGTTACGAAATACTTGCATAAACCATTATTTTTATAGTTCCTAGTCCATCAGAAATACTCAATAATTTCTTGACCAATTACCATATTTTATTAATTGTAAGATATAATTTTTTATACTCTAGATTCTCTGAAATGGATACTTTTCATAACTCGTGACTTCTTACAATTATAACTAGATAGCATGCTTTTCTTGCTGGTACATAAAATAATGATGCATTTTAGATTGGTAGTATCTTAATAATGAAATATTGAGTCCATACAACATGTATACTCTAACCATTTACCTACCTCAGAAATGTTTATTTCCAGTTAGTTTGTTTTCTTTAACATGTTTCTAGGTTTCATTTTTACACCTAAATCTTTAAGCACATTTATAATTATTTCTTTAAAATACATTCCTTAAGTGAGACAAGGCCACAAGATATACACAATTCTAAGGCTTTCGATACACGTTGCCAAACTAACCTCCAGTTGTACCAATTTACATTCCAACCAGTAAAGGACAGTACTCTCATCTACACTTGCTATTACTATGTAAATCCAACCAAATAAAACACAATAGAAGAGAACAAAAGTTATTTCTTGGTTATTTTGGTTAACTTTTCAATACTAGTAAGGATGAGTATTTCTATATATTTCCTGTCATTTATAATTATTTTTGAAATACCTATTCATGAATTTTTAAAAAGTGATGTCATTAATGACAAATTCATTACCATCAAGCCAGTATTACAAAAAATGCTAAAAGGACTCCTTTAAGCAGAAGAAAGGACAAACAAATAAGTGAAGATCAAAAATATGAATAATATTGAGGGAGTTATCACTTTGAGAAGGGTGTAAATGTCTACGCAGTATGATGTTTTGTACACCTGAAACTAATATAAAAAATAAAATAAAATTTTAAAAGATGAATAATAAACTGGCAATAACTACATACCTATCAATAATCACTTTAAATGCAAATAGATTAAACGCTCCAATCAAAAGACATAGGGTAGCTGAATGGATAAGAAAACAAGACCAATGCAGACGCTGTCTACGAGAGACACACCTCATGTTGAAACACAGACACAAACTGAAAGTAAGGGACAGAAAAAGATTATTTCACGCAAAACGGAAATGAGAAAAAAGCTAGGGTAGTAGCAATACTTATCTGACAAAATTGACTTTAAAACGAAGACCATCATGAGAGACAAATCAAGGACATTACATAATAAAAGGATCGATCCAACAAGAGGACATAACCCTAGTAAACATTTATACACCCACATAGAAGCACCTAAATATATAAAGCAAATATTGACCAACATAAAAGCCGAGATCAACAGTAACACATTCAGAGTAGGGTACTTTCACACCCTACTGACACCAATGGACAGATCTTCTTGACAGAACAATCAACATGGAAACAGCAGCCTTAAATGACACACTAGACTAGATGGATTTAGTCGATATTTTTAAAGCATTTCACCCCAAAGTATCAGAATATACATTCTTTTCAAGTGCACATGGAAAATTTTCCTAGATAGAGCACACGTTAGGCCACAAAACAAGTCTCAATAAATTTAAGAAGATTGAAATCATATCTGACCACAATGGCATGAAACTGAAATCAATTACAACAACAAAAAAGCCCTGAAAAACACACAACCACATGGAGACTAAAAAACATGCTACTAAATAATGAATGGGTTCTAAAAAACATGTAATAATGAATGGGAGACTAAAACACATGCTACTAAATAATGAATATCTCATGGTTATGAGATAAAGGAAGAAGTCAAATGATATCTTGAGATAAACAAAAATGAAAAAAAACGACCCAAAATATATGGGACAGAGCGAAAGAAGGCCTAAAAGGGAAATTTTAGCAATTCAGGCCTACCTGAAGAAACAAGAAAAATCCTGAATCAACAGTTTAACCTTAAATAAGGGAATTGGAAAAAAAAACCAGCAAACACAGCCCAAAGTGAGTACAAGAAAGGAAATAATAAAGATCAGAGCAGAATGAAACAAAGACTTAAAAAACAATACAAAAGATCAATGAAACCACAAGCTGGTTCTTTTAAATGATAAATATAATTGATAAACATTTAGCCATCAAGGAAAAAAAGAGAGAGGGCCCAAATAAATAAAATCAGAAACAAAACAGAAGTGACAACAAACACCACAGAAAATTTTAAGAAAATACTACAAGCAACTATACACCAGCTAACTGGACACTCTGGAAGAAATGGATAAATTCCTAGAAGCATACAATCTTCCAAGGCTGAATCAAGATGAGACAGAAAATCTGAACACAGTGATTACTACCAATGAAATGGAATCAGTAATCAACGAAATCCCAACAGATAAAAGTCCTGGACCAGATGGCTTCATAGGCAATATTTACCAAATATTCAAAAAAGAGTTAACACATATTCTCCTCAAACTATTCCAAAAAATCCAAGAGGCGGGAAGTCTCCCAAGTTCATTTTACAAGGCCACTATTAAGCATTCCCCTTAAGATCAGGAACAAGAGAAGGATGACCCCTTTCGCCACTTTTATTCAACATAATACTGGAAGTTCTAGCCACAACAATCAGACAAAGAAAAGAAACAAAAGGCATCCAAATGGGAAAGAAAACTAAAATAAAAAAAGAAAACTATAGACCAATAGCCCTAATGAACATAGGTGCAAAAATTCTCAATAAAATATTAGCAAACTAAATTCAACAGTACATTAAAAAGATCAGACACAATGATCAAATGGGATTTATTCCTGGTGTGCAAGGTTGATTCAATATCTGCAAATCAATTAACATGATACACCACATAAAGAAAATGAAACATATAAATCATATGGTCATATCAATAGATGCAGAAAAAGCATTTGACAAAAATCCAGCATCCATTAATAATAAAAACTCTCAGCGAAGTGGGAATTGAGGGAACATACTTCAACATGATAAAGGTCATATATGACAAACCCATAGCTAATATCATACTCAATGGGGAAAAGCTAAAAGCATTCCCCTTAAGATCAGGAACAAAAGGGGGGTGGGGGGTGGGAGATGAGGGTAAGGGGGATCAAATATATGGTGATGGAAGGAGAACTGACTCTGGGTGGTGAACACACAATGGGATTTATAGATGATGTAATACAGAATTGTACACCTGAAATCTATGTAATTTTACTAACAATTGTCACCCCAATAAATTTAAAAAATAAATTAAAAAAAAAAAAGATCAGGAACAAGAGAAGGATGCCCACTTTCACCACTTTTATTCAACATAGTACTGGAAGTTCTAGCCACAACAATCAGACGAGGAAAAGAAATAAAAGGCATCCAAATGGGAAAGAAAGAAATGAAATTGTCATTATTTGCAGATGACATTATACTATACAGAGAGAGAACCCGAAAGATTCCACCAAGAAACTATTAGAACTGATAAATGAATTTAGTAAAGTAGCAGGATAAAAAATTAATATTCAGAAATTGGTTGCATTTTAATACACAAATAATGAACTATCAGAAAAACAAATTAAGAAAACAATGCCATTTATAATTGAATCAAAAAAAATACTAAGGAATAAATTTACCAAGGAAGTCAAAGACCTGTACTCAGAAAATTATAAGACACTGAAGAAAGAAATTAAAGAAGATACAAACAAATGGAAGTACATACATGCTCATAGTTCAGAAGAATTAATATACCGTGCTTCCCCAAAAATAAGACCTAGCCAGAAAATCACCTCTAATGCGTCTTTTGGAGCAAAAATTAATATAAGACCAAATATTATATATTATATTATATCATATTATATTATATTATTTAAGACTCGGTCTTACAGTAAAATAAGACCGGGATTTATATTATAGTAGCATAAGAAACAAGTCTTATATCAATTTTTGCTCCAAAAGATGCATTAGACCTGATAGACTGGCTAGGTCTTATTTTCGGGGAAACATGGTACTATTTAAAATGTCTATACTATCCAAAGCAATGTATAGATTCAAGGCAATCTGTATAAAAATACGAATGGCATTTTTCACAGAACTAGGACAAATAATCCCAAAATTTACATGGAACCTAAAAGACCCTGAATAGCCACAGCAATCCTGAGAAAGAAGAACAAAGCTGGAGGTATCGCGCTACCCAATATCAACTTATACTACAAGGCTATCGTAATGGTATTGGTATAAAAACAGACACATAGGTCAATGAAAACAGAACAGAGTCCAGAAAGAAATCCATGCTCATATGGTCATTTAATCTACGACAAAGAAAGAATTTACTTTGGGGTAATGACAGTCTATTTCATAAATGGTGCAGCAAAAACTGGACATATACATGAAAAAAAAATGGAACTGCAACACCTTCTTATGCCATATACAAGAATAAACTCAAAATGGATTAAAGACTTAAATGTAAGACCCGAAACCATAAAACTCCTAGAAGAAAATATAGTAAGTAAATTTATAGACATTACCCTTAGTAATAGTTTTACTTGATGTATCACCTCAGTAAAGGGAAACAAAAGAAAAATTAAACAACTGGGACTATATCAAACTAAGAAGTTTTTTCACAGCAAAGGAAACCATCAACAAAACAAAACCACATCCTATGAATGGGAGGAGATATAGGCCAATAATACATCTGATAAGGGGTTAATACCCAAAATTTATAAAAAACTCATACAACTCAACACCAAAAAAATGAACAACCTAATTTTAAAAATGGGCAGAGGACATGAAGAGACAATTCTCTAAAGCAAACATACAGATGGCCAACAGATGTATCAAAAGAGGCTCAAAGTCACTAATCCTCAGAGAAATGCAAATAAAAACCACAATGAGATACCACCTCACTCCTGTCAGAATGTCTATCATCAATGAATCAACAAGCAACAAGTGCTGGCGAGGATGTGGAGAAAAGGGAACACTCGTGCACTATTGGTGGGATTGTAGGTTGTTGCAGCCACTATGGAAAACAGCATGGCAGTTCCTCAAAAAATTAAAAACATGGGCCGACCTGGTAGCTCAGGTGTTTGGAGCTACGAGCTCCTAATGCCAAAGTATGCTAGTTGGATTCCCACATGGGACAATGGGCTCTCAAACACAAGGTTGCCGGTTTGACTCCTTGACTCCCACATGGCATGGTGGACTCCGCACCCCACAACTAAGATTGAACATGGCACCTTGAGCTGAGCTGCCGCTGAGCTCCCAGGTGGCTCAGTTGGTTGGAGCGCGTCCTCTCAACCGCCAGGTTCCCAGTTCGACTCCCATGAGGGATGGTGGGCTGTGCTCCCTGCAACTAACAATGGCAACTGGACCTGGAGCTGGGCTGCGCCCTCCACAACTAAGATTGAAAGGACAACAACTTGATTTGGAAAAAATCCTGGAATTGCACACTGTTTCCCAATAAAGTCCTGTTCCCCTTCCGGAATAAAATCTTTAAATGAAAATAAATTAAAAACAGAACCACCTTATGACACAGCAATTTCACTCCTGGGTATTTATCCAAAGAAATCCAAACCACTAATTCAAAAAAATATCTGCAAGTGACATCATAAAAATGGGAGCATGAGGTGAGCCTCTGGAAACCTCCCGTAGAATTTACAACAAATTGAACAACTATAACTCCACAAAGGGCTCGCTGCACAGCGGACAGGCAAGACGAAGAAACTCACTCCTGAATTCACCTAAAGGTGGACAAATTGCATAGCACGGGAGGAATGAAGGCAGAAGTGTGGAGAGGACGCAAACCTAGCTCAGTGCTCCGAACTCGCTGCATCCCGAACTACAGCAGATGCCGGAGAGGGAAGAACTTGGACTGCTACGGCTGTTTATGGACCACAGGGCTGCGGGGACAGCATATAACACGGCTGTACCCAACGTTCACGGCAGAGATTTCGGAGCAAAGACTGAGGGAAGAAAGCTGAAAACAGTGGTTTAAGCCTTCACTGCCGCAGAAAACGGGAGACATAGGCACTAAGACTAGTCGCCCCCTCCCTACCCTCCCAGAGCTCAACCTGCCACCACCTAACCACTGCTGGAAGCAGAACAGTAGCAGTGTCAGATCAAACCAACAGAATATTTGCAGTTCTGAGAATTGTTGTCCACAGACTCGGACTCCCAGCCCAATGAGTTCCGACAAAGGGGAGGGAGCTGTGGAAGGAGGGACTGGCTGCGGTGGTGGTCACCACCATGGCTCTGGCCATCTCTCATAACCAACACTACCACTGGCCCCACCTATCGGGGCGGATCCCTACAGGAGTAAAGAGAGCCGCTGAAGCACAAGACTCTGAATCTGGTGCAGGAAGAGCTCTGAAACCTCAGAAGCTCTCCAAATCCCCACACGGAGGTGGTGCAGTACGACCAAGGCCAACTGTTCACAGAAGAGAAGCCCAATTCCAGGGACTCTCCCCATTGTGTGAGAAGACGGAATAGTATAGAAATAACAAACCACTACTGTGTGAGAGAGAATAAAAGTCTACATTTGGAGAGGAAACAAAACATTCTACCAACACTTACTGGAAAATAAAAGAAAGACCTCTATCAACCTGATGCAGAATCCACTCCTGAAGATGTCTAGAAAGAGAAATCATAAATCATTAATGGCCAAGAATAACCAAGGCAACAAGACAGCTCAGAAAGAAAGTGAAAAGTCTCCAGAAAATGAACCTAAGATATGGAAATATGTGACTCAAATGACAGAGAATTCAAGATCGCAGTTCTGAAAAAATCAATGAGATGCAAGAAAACACAGAAAGGCAGTTTAATGAACTCAGAAACACAATCAAAGAACAAAATGAACATTTTACCAAAGAGATTAAAATTTTTAAAAAGAACCAAATAGAATTTCTGGAGATTCAGAACTCAATAGAAGAAATGAAGAATGAAATAGCCAGCTTAGGTAGTAGAGTTGACCAGATGGAGGAAACAATCAGTGACATCGAAGACAGAAACCTGGAAATGACAAGAATGGAAGAAGAAAGAGACTTGAGACTTAAAAGAAATGAAAGAACTCTACAAGAATTTCCTGACTCCATCAGAAAGCACAATGTAAGAATAATGGGCATACCAGAAGGAGAAGAAAGAGAGAAGGGAACAATGAGTACATTCAAACAAATAGTCGATAACAACTTCCCAAACTTGTGGAAAGAACTGGATCCTCGAATCCAAAAAGGAAATAAAACACCTAATTACTTCAACCCCAACAGGCCTTCTCCAATGCACATTGCACTGAACCTGTCAAAACTCAACTACAAAGAAAGAATCCTCAAGGCAGCCAGGGAAAAGAAGACGGTAACCTACAAAGGAAAGCCCATTAGAATATCATCCGATTTTTCAGCAGAAACTCTACAAGCCAAGAGAGAGTGAAACCAAATATTCAAACTATTGAAACAGAGAAATTATGAGCCAAGAATAATATATCCAGCAAAGATATCCTTTAGATATAAAGGAGGAATAAAGACCTTTCCAGACATACAGAAGTTGAGGGAATTTTCTAACACACGACCTGCACTATAAGAAATACTAAAGGAGCTATTCGACCACCATCAACAGGGACAATTTGTGGCAACCAAACCATAAAAAGGGGTAGAGTAAAGGCCTGAACTGGAACATGGGAATGGAGAAAGTAAGCATGCTGAAGAAAATGGAATACTCTAAATATTCAAATTTACATAAACTTAATGGTAACCACTCAAAAAAAAAAAAAAAAAAAGAAAAAAGAAAATCCAGAACTAAAATATATAACATAATAAAAGAAGTAACAGGAAAAAATCGTAAAGTACCACCACACTGAAATAATAGATACCAACTAAAAGGTAAAAAAACAAATGGAGACACACTCCTCCCAGAAAACCAAAGATAGAATGATAGGAAATCCTCATATATCAATAATCACCCTAAAAGTAAATGAACTGAACTCACCAATAAAAAGTCACGGAGTAGCAGATTGGATCAAAAAACTAAAGCATATGCTGCCTACAAGACACAGTTCTCAGCTACAAGGACAAATATAGACTCAAAGTGAAAGGGTGGAAATTGATACTGAAAGCAAATGGTATCCAGAGAAACACAGGTGTAGCCACTCTGATATCAGATGAAACAGACTTCAGGATAAAAAAGGTAACAAGAGACAAAGACGGACATTTCATAATGGTAAAGGGGACTACTCGATATTTATGCCCCCAATTAGGGAGCACCAAAATACACCAAGCAACTACTAACAGAACTAAAGGGAGAAATTGACAAAAGCACAATTATAGTAGGGAACCTAAATACATCGTTGACAGCTATGGATAGATCATCCAAACAGAAAATAAATAAAGAAATATCAGCCCTAAATGACACATTAGATGAAATGGACATAATTGACATTTATAGAGCACTTCATCCTAAAACATCAGACTATACATTTTCCTCTACTGTACATGGAACATTCTCAAGGATAGACCATATATTGGGACATAAAACTGGACTCAGCAAATTTAAGAAGACTGAAATCATACCAAGCATATTCTCTAATCACAAGGTTTTGAAATTGGATATCAACTGTAAAAAGAAAGCAGGAAAAACCACAAATACATGGAGATTAAACAACACACTTTTAAAAAATGACCGGGGCAAAGAAGAAATTAGAGGAGAGATCAAAAGATACATAGAAACAAATGAGAATGAAAATACATCCTACCAAAATTTCGGGGATGCAGTGAAAGCAGTTTTAAGAGGGAAATTTATATCATTACAATCCTATCTCAAGAAACAAAAAAATCCCAAATAAATAACCTCATGTCACACCTTAAAGAACTAGAAAAAGAACAAATGAAACCCAAGGGCAGCAGGAGAAAGGAAATAATAAAAATCAGAGCAGAATTAAATGAAATAAAGAACAAAAGGACAATAGAAAAAATTAATGTAACAAAGAGCTGCTTCTTTGAAAAGATTAACAAAATTGAAAAACCCTTGGCTAGACTCACTAAAATAAAAAGAGAAAAGACACTAATAAATAAAATCAGAAAGGAAAGGGGAAGTTATCACGGATGCCACAGAAATACAAAGGATCATGCAGGAATACTATGAAGGACTATATGCCAACAAAATCAATAACCTAGAAGAAATGGACAAGTTCTGAGAAACATATAGCCTTCCTAGGCTGAACCATGAAGAATTTGAAAATCTAAATAGACCAATCACCAGTAAGGAAATCGAATTAGTCATCCAAAACCTTCCCAAAAGCAAAAGTCCGGGACCAGATGGCTTCACTAGTGATTTCTACCAAACTTTCAAAGAGGATCTAATACCTGTCCTGCTCAAACTCTTCCAAAAATTTGAAGAAGAGACTGTACACCCTAACTCATTTTATGAGGCCAACATTACCCTGATACCAAAATCTGGTAAGAACAGCACAAAAAAAGAAAACTACAGACCAATATCTCTAATGAAAACAGTGGCAAAAATCCTAAACAAAATTCTAGCAAATCGAATGCAACAATACATTAAAAAGATTATTCATCATGACCAAGTAGGGTTTAACTAAGGGGCACAAGGATGGTTCAAAATACACAAATCCATCAATGTGATACATCACATAAACAAAATAAAGGACAAAAATCATATGATTATATCAATTGATGCAGAAAAAGCATTTGACAAGATACATCCATTTATGATTAAAACACTTAATATGAAAATCGTTTAACGTAATAAAGGCCATATATAACAAACCCTCAGCTAATCTCATAATTTATGGTGAAAAACTGAAGCCTTTTGCTCTATGTTCAGGAACACAACAGGCCTGTCCCCTATCACCTCTGCTTTTCAACATAGTGTTGGAAGTCCTTGCCAGAGCAATCAGGCAAGAGAAAGAAATAAAAGGAAAACGGCACCCAAATTGGGAATGAAGTTAAATTGTCATTCTTTGCAGATGATATGATGCTATATATAGAAAACCCTAAAGACTCCACCAAAAAGCTATTAGAAATAATCAACGAATACAGTAAAGTTGCTGGCTACAAAATCAACGTACAAAAGTCTATTGCCTTCCTATATACTAACAATGAAATCTCAGAAAAAGAAATTAAAAAAACAATTCCTTTTGCAATTGCAGTAAAAAGAATAAAATACCTAGGAATAAACTTAACCAAGGATGTGAAAGACCTATATGCTGAAAAATATAAGATATTTTTAAAAGAAATTGAAGAAGACACAAAGAAATGGAAAGACATTCCGTGCTCATGGATTGGAAGAATCAACATAGTTAAAATGGCCATGTTACCCAAAGCAATATAAAGATTTAATGCAATCCCCATCAAAATCCCAATGGCATTTTTTAAAGAAGTAGAAGAAAAAATCATTACATTTGTTTGGAACCACAAAAGACCCTGAATAGCCAGAGCAATCCTAAGAAAAAAGAACAATGCTGGAGGTTTCAAACTCCCTGACTTTAGTTTGTACTACAGGGCACCAGTAATCAAAACAGTATGGTACTGGCAGAAAAACAGACACATAGACAAATGGAATAGAATTGAGAACCCAGAAATAAAACCAAATAAATATGGACAGATAATTCTTGACAAAGAAGCAAAAAACATACAACGGAGAAAAGACAGCCTCTTCAATAAATCGTGCTGGCAGAAACGGAAAGCCACGTGCAAAAGAATGAAACTGGACTGCTATCTGTCACCATGTACCGAAATGAATTCAAAATGGATCAAAGACTTAAGCATAAGACCTGAAACAACAAACTGTACAAAAGAAAACATAGGTACTAAACTTTGGACCTTGGGTTCAAAGAGCATTTTATGAATTTGACTCCAAAGGCAAGGGAACTAAAAGCTAAAATAAATGAATGGGACTATATCAAACTTAAAAGCTTTTACACAGCAAAAGAAACCATTTATAAAATAAAGAGGCAACCAACTGAATGGGAGAAGATTTTTGCAAACAGTGCCTCCGACAAAGGGCTAATATCCAAAATATACAAGGAACTCACACAACTCAACAACGAAAAACCAAACAACCCAATTGAAAAATGGGCAGAGGACTTGAAGAGACATTTCTCCAAAAAGGACACACAAATGGCAAATCAACATATGAAAAAATGCTCAATGTCACTAATCATCAGAGAAATGCAAATAAAAACCACAATGAGATATCACCTCACCCCAGTCAGAATGGCTGTCATCAACAAGACAAATAGTAACAAGCGTTGGAGAGGCTGTGGAGAAAAAGGAACCCTCATACACTGTTGGTGGGAATGCAGACTGGTGCAGCCGCCATGGAAGGCAGTGTGGAGGTTCCTCATATAATTAAGACTAGAATTACCATATGACCCAGCAATCCCTCTCCTGGGTATCTACCCAAAAAATCTGAAAACATTTATTCAAAAAGACAAGTGTGCTCCAATGTTCATTGCATCTTTATTTACAGTGGCCAAGACATGGAAACAAACAAAATGTCCTTCAATAGATGAATGGGTGAAGAAGTTGTGGTATATATACACAATGGAATACTATTCGGTGGTAAGAAAAGATGATATAGTAACATTTGTGACAACATGGATGGATCTTTAGAATATAATGCTAAGCGAAATAAGTCAGACAGAAAAAGCAGAGAACCATAGGATTTCACTGATATGTGGTATATAAACCAAAAACAACAAAAGAACAAGACAAGCAAATGAGAAACAAAAACTCATAGATACAGACAATAGTTTTGTGGTTACCAGAGGGTAAGGGGGGTGGGGGGTGGGAGATTAGGGTAAGGGGGATCAAATATATGGTGATGGAAAGAGAACTGACTCTGGGTGGTGAACACACAATGTGATTTATAGAGGATATATTACAGAATTGTACACCTGAAATTTATGTAACTTAACTAACAATTGTCACCCCAATAAATTTTAATTTAAAAAAAAGAAAAAGAAATAATATATGCACCCCTATGTTTACTGAAGCACTGTTCACAACTTCCAAGATATGGAAACAACTGAAATGCCCATGAATAGACGATTAGACAAAGAAATTGTGGTAAAATTTTTATACAATGGAGTGTTACTCTGCCAAAAAAAAGAATGAAATCTTACCATTTGCAACAACATGGGGATATTATGCTAAGTAAACTAAGTCAGACTGAGAAAGACAAATACCATATAATCTCACTTATATGTGGAATCTACAGAACAGAATAAACGAGCAAACAAAACAGAAACAGACTCATAGATACAGAGAACATACTGATGGTTGCTAGATGGGAGGGAGGTTGTGGAATGGGTGAGAAATATGAGGGTATTAGGAAGTACAAATTGGTAGTCACAAAATAGACATGAGGATGTGAAATACAGTATGGGGAATATAGTCAATAATGTTGTATAGACTATGTAGGGTGTCAGATAGGTACTGGACTTAGCAGGGGGATCACTTCATAGATTATATAAATGTCTAACCACTGTGCTGTACACCCGAAACTAATATAAAATAATACTGAATGTCAACTGTAATTTAAAAATATATATATGTATATTCACAGGATGTAAAGTACAGCATAGGGAATACAGGCAATAGTATTGCAATAGCTATGTATGGTATCAGATGGGTAGTAGACTTGGGTTTATCACTTTGTGAGGGATATAAATATCTAACCATTATGCTGTTTTATACACCTGAAACTAAAAAAAAATAAAACAAAATAAGGAACGCAAGAGTTAGAGAATTATGAGGAAAAAAGAATTCACTATACTAATTTAATTTTTCCTAGATTAAGATAATAACCAAGTTACACATAATTTTCTGACATATTGCTCTTTTTATTTTTTTCACACTGCTCTTTCTTAACCTAAATTTTTTCACGTAAATTATACCTCAGAAGCAGAAGCTTGTCTCGATATAATGATGGGTTCTTCGTATATTTTCCTATAAGATGACAAAGAGCCTAATATTCCTGGATTTACAAAATCAATTAACGCAAAAAATTCTTGCAGATCATTCTGAACTGGAGTACCTAAAGAGATAAAAGTGATGAGAAGGTCAAGTTTCTATTTTACAATTACAGGTCTATATAGAAATGTGTATGTACTTTCTTCCCTATGAGAACTAAATATAAGTCAAGTCCCTAAAACTGAGGACAAAAGAGCAACCAAATCAAGCTGAAAAAAGAATATTAATCATCATATAAATTTTTTACTCTGGTTTTAACTGTGTACTAAATTCTTATTTAGTATAGCATAGTGGCTGAGTACAGGTTTTGAAGTTTGGTTGGGTTCAAATCCTACCTGCATCACTTACCCTCTAAGTGACCCAGTTTTATTATTTATAAAATAAGGATAACAGTAGCTCCTAGGGTCGTAAGGATCAAATGAGTTCATTCATATACATACTTAGAATAGGGCCTGGAGCACAATAAATGTTCCATAACTGTTAGTGATTCTTAATATTATTATAACTGTGTGACTATGGATAAATTGCTTAAACTCTTTAAGGTAAACTCAGGATTTTTTATTTCACTTATAAAAGTGGGAAGATAATAATTTCCCACTGATATTACAAAACACAGAGACAATATGTGAAATAACCAGCACAGTGTCTACTAAATTATCATTATTTCCTTTTATTATTACCTATTATTATTACCTTTCAAAGTTATCATAGCAAATTGGGATTTTAACTAATCCTAAAAGTTTACACAGACTAGAATGGAACAATATACCCTGCATATATTACATACTCAATAACTTTGGGCTAATTTTCAAAGATACATTAGCATGTTTCAATAATTATAATATCAAAAGAATATATAAATCAGCATGGTCCAACAGTATGTCAGGTGACTTTTAAATAACAGACTAAAAAATATTATCCAAAGATATAAATAATATAAAAGGTACTAATTTCATTAAAATAAACGATACAAATTTCACAATGTCAGAGTTTAATGTTCACTTCCTTGAAAACTAAATGGGGAGAGTTCCGGTAAAATGGCTGAGTGAGGTGAGCCTCTGTAAAGCTCCCCTGGAATTTACAAAGAATCGAACAACAAAATCTCCACAAAGGACTCCCTGCACAGCAGACAGGCAAGACGAAGAGGCCCACTACCGACTGAAATCACCTACAGGTGGGAGATTCGCGCGAGTGGGGGGAGGAGGAAAGGGAGAAGTACACGGAGACGGAGCCGAGCGGGCGCAGGACTCAGACCTAGTTCAGTGCGCCGAGCTCGCTGCTTCCCGGAACTACCGCAGCTGCGGGAGATCGGACTGCTAGGGCTCCGCCAGGGCTCCACAGGGCTGAGGGGACAGCATATAACACGGCTGAACCCAACGCTCACGGCAGAGACCTCGGAGAAAAGACTGAGGGAAGAAGGCTGAAAACGGTGGTTTAAGCCCGCACTGCCGAGCAGAGAACGGAGCCTTAGGCACTGAGACTGGCCGCCCCCTCCCTCCCCTCCCAGAGCTCGCCCCACCCCCACCTGCCCGGTGCTAGAAGCGAAACAGTAGCAGTGTCAGATCAAAACAACAGAAAATTTGCTATATTTGAGAACTGTGGCCCACAGACACAAATTCACAGCCCAACTAGTTCCGGCAAAGGGGAGAGACCTGTGGAAGCAGGACCGGCTGTGGTGGTGGTCGCCGCCATTGCTCTGGGCCACGTCTCACAGCTCACCCCGCCCCTGGCCCCACCTATCTGGGCGGATCCCTGCAGGAGTAAACAGAACTGCTGAAACATAGGGGCTCTGAATCAGGAGCTGGAAGAGCTTTGGAACATCAAAAGCTCTCTGCATACCCACCGGGACACTGCGCCCTGTGACCTAGATGAACTATTAACAGAGGAGAAGCCCATCTCCCAGGGAATCCCCCCATTGTGGGAGAAGCTGGAATAGTGCAGAGAAAACACAGCACTACCTTGTGAGAGAGGAAAAAAAAAAAGCCTGCAGTTGGAGAAAAAGTAAAACATTCTACCAACAAGTACTGGAAAACAAAAGAAAGACCTCTTCCTATCAACTTGTTGCAGAAGTCACTCCTGTAGATGTCTAGGAAGACAAATAGTAAACCAGTAATCGCCATGAATAACCAAGGCAACAAGATAGCTCAGAAAGAAAGTGGAAAAAAAAAAAAAAAAAAAAAAAGAAGAAGACTAAATGGATCAACCCCAGGTAAGACCAATGCTTATTAATTTTTTTAATAGATCTAATCAGTTCTAAATATTTAGACACATCATAGAAAGACTATAGAAACTATATTTATGCTGGTATGCATTTTCTTAAGCCTTTAAAAGAATATCGATGACAATGACTAATAAAGATAGGAAGAATGGGAAAAGCAAGAAGAGGGGAGAGAAAGGTATAAGGATCACTGTGGTTGCCTTCCAGACATTCATCCAACCAAGCCTTTGTCATGCGTCTTACTTTGTGTCAATGAGAGGAAGGGTTTGTGTCTTATACTGGGTTTCCCCAGAAGCAGAGCCTGAGACAAGGATTTGGCTGCACATGATTTATGGAGGGAGTGCTCTCAGGAGAAAGGGAATAATGGAAGCAGAAAATAGCAGGGGAAGAAACTAAGCAAGGATGGCATCAGCTAAATTATAGGGAACATTAGAATATAAATTGTACCATAAAATTGGTACAAAATTAGCGAAAGCAAGGAAATTAGCGAAGCAAGGAGGCTGGCATTTTTTTCACTTTCTGCTATATTGTGAGTGAATCACTGACCAAGCCACAGGTGAGAGAGTAAGCTCTTATTCAACCAAGGGTAATTCTCCAGAAAATACAGGAGACCCGAGTTGTTTAATCAATAGTCCCAGCACCTAAAAATTATCTGATTTTCAAATGGAAGAAAATCCTATTTTGATTCCTTACCTTTGGTACTTTTCAGTAATCCATATTTCTCAATCTTTTTAATTTCTTTTTCTTCCCCTTCTAATGCCATTTTAACTCCATAGCTGCTACTACTCTTCAAATAAGCAATACTGCCCCACATTCAAGAGTAAAAAGAAACAGCCTCTGTTTTTCTCTTCCAACACAGTGTAACTAAATTCAACTACATCTTGTTTTCCTTTGCTTTTCTGGCCCCAACGATCTCAAAATCAAAGGCCAGTCAAGAACTTTAATTGCAATTTTGGAAATCAAATATAAAGAATCCACTCAGTTCTTCAAACATCCAAAGATACATGAATCACTAAGTTAAGTTTTCCATTTCCTAATTTTTTTCCTTTAAAAATAGCTTTTTCTAAATGTACAACGTTAGTTTTTCTATTCTCTGTTTTCCATGTTACTATTATCACTGACAACATTTGTTGGGCATCTACTAAATCTTGGGGATACAAATAACTAAGAGATTTGATCCCTGTCCTTTTACCTTTATAACCTTTAAGTGACTAAATCTGAAGAATATAAAGATCATTTAACATTTCTCAAAATCTTAACATTTAAACTTTCAAAAAAGCTTGTATAGTTTTAAGTCACTTTTAGTAATGGTTAATATAATCCTCCTACACAAACTGCAAATCAAATGACCATGAATTACTTAAAAGATGGGTACCCTCCATACCTCAACTCAATGAGAATGGTATAGGGGAGTTTTCTGTTGCTCTAGGGCACACTTCTACTCTAAAGATGTCAAATGGAGGAAAAAGCTACTGGTCACACCTCTTCCCTCCTCATTGTCACTTCAAAGAAGAGCACAGCAGTACAGAAAGGACACAAGAAAGACAAAATGACACAAGAGATCATGATATAATAAGAACAACCACGCCTTGCCCACTCCTTCCAAAAGGATGGAAGATGATAAGGAAATGAAGCCTTGAGTAAAAATGGAAGAGTTGTAAATATTGGCAATAAGTATAACTCTTTTCTTTCTTCTGCTGCCAGAATGACAGATTGAAAGGGCCACTCAGGACCATGGTGAGGTGTGGAAGAAAAGCTACACTGAGCTACTCAGGCCTGATTCTAGTCTAAACCTTAAGCTACAAAGAAGTGGGTAGAAAAGGACTCTTGTATGTACATACAGTCCATCCCACCTTTCCAGACAGTGTAAACCAGAAATTTTGGCTAGCAATAAATAAACTACGTGCATGCAGCACATATATACTATATAAAAATAACACATATTTTATTAATCACTTACCATGTTTCAGGTAGTCTTCCAAGAATTTTACATGGATTAATTCCTTTACCCTCACACAACTCTATGAAGTACATGGTATTATTATCCCTATTTCACAGATAAGGAAACTGAGGCACAGAGAAGTTAAATAACTTGCTCAAAGTTGCACAGCTATAAAAGTCAGGCTTAGGGACCAAGAAGAGGCAGTCCAATCCCGTCTCCTACATTGTTTGCCATGATAGCATTGTTTTTTTCCCTCAAAACCCCAAAATCTGAGTTCTAGAAAATTACATAAGAATTTGAAAATTCAATCCTACCAAGGCTGAATTACCACAAGTTTATTAGTATGAATTCCATCCTACACTATCAATTCTTTGGATGCCAAGAATCATATTATAAGTTTTATATGTTCACTAGGCAACAATTCCATCCTATCTCCCCAAAAGTAAATACTGACCAGTTAGAATTATTCTTTTCTCACAAGAGAGGCTACTGAGGGCCGTAGTTGTCTTAATGGCTCTGTTCTTCAAACGATGTCCTTCATCACAGATTAGAAGATCAAATTTTATATTTTTAATTTGATCCAGGGAACGAAGTAACATTTCATAACTGATGATAAGAACAGAATAAAATGGAGATTTGATAAATTCATCTACTTTGTGGTCCTAAAAAAAAAAAAAAAAAAGATAATATTTAATAAATCATGGATAGAAACTGTGTGAAATGAAATTTAAGCAGCATATTTCTCACAGCCATTAATCAAGTATTAGAATACATTAACACAAAACCAAATTACAACCAAGAGTTTCATTTTTCTGCAAAGGAGTTAGAGATTTACATACACTTGAAAAACTGCTACATAGAGTGAAAACGGCAGTATTGATTTGAAAAGCTGGAGATTTAGAAAATAACCAAGACTAAACTTTTAAAAATCTCTTACCTGATCAACAGTAAATATCTTGATCCTTTCACTTCCTAACCATTTTTGAAATTCTTTCCTCCAATTATTCACCAAGCTTCCAGGTGTGACAATAAGTGTCTTCTTTATTACTGGCTTGCCTCCATAGGGTCCCTGACACTGTAGAGTCCAGATGAGCGAAATACATTGCAATGTTTTCCCTAAACCCATTTCATCAGCAAGAATAGCTCCACATCTGTTATTCACCCTGTTAGAAATAATTATACTTCTTTAATCACAATAAGAAAATACTTTATTCCTCTAACATCATCACTTATTAGTCAAGAACCAGATGCTGGTATTTTGTAATTAGGACAAACTCTACACCCCCAATAAACACTTTTTCTAGTTTTTCATTCACCTGTTTTACAACTTATCTCTTTTGCATCTTAAATCATTGTAATCATTACATACTTATTGTCAGCTAAACTGGTAAAACAAATCTGAAATTAGTTCAATCTAAATCATCTGTTGCTATTATATGTATATATTTAGAGACCAGAAATGAATCTAAATTTTATATCTACATTTGAATACTTTAACTCTGTGCTTCACTAGCAATTCAGCAATTTTTATCAGTTTCAGTATTAAATATTGAAACAGTTTAAAATATATTGTAAGAAATATTAAACACTAAATACTTGATCTAATACACATAATTTAGCATTATGCTACAGATCTACTAGCTTAATGCAATTTAAAGTCAAATATTATAAATATTATACAGAATATTATTAATGAGTGGCATTTCATACCACTTTGTAGTTTGTAAAGCCCTTTGAGATACACACACACACACAGGGTGCCAAAAGAAAGTACACACATTTTAAGAAAGGAAAAACTATTAAAATTACAACGATGGTAATGAGTACCTATTATAATTGCAGAAGTCAAATGTGACTTGTATTCATCTTTTGTTATTGGTATCTATTGAGTATTACAACGTCAATACAGTCCTTTCCTTTCTTAAAATGTGTATACATTTTTTTGGCACCCTCTGTAGATGATACATATTTAAAAAGTTACAGGGCTTAGGACAAGCAAGGAGGCGCAGTAGGTAAACACTGTGCTTACCTTCTCTCACAACCACGTCAAAATTACAACTTACCTACAAAACAACCATTATCAAGAATTGCCTAAAATCAAACTGAACTGAAGTCTTTCAACTAAGGACGTGCAGAAGAAGCCAACTCCAGATTGGTAGGAAGAGCAGAGATGCAGAACGAGCTGGTCCCACAACCGTGTGTGACTGATAAAGATCAGGAGGGATATTTTGGCTGTGGAGGTCCCCCCTACCCTCCAGAAGAGCGAGAGGTCCCTGCCTCACCCCAGCCCAGGATTCCAATGCCAGGGAGAGAAGTCCCCATAATTTCTGGTTATGCAAACCAGCGTAGACTGTGACTGAGACTGAGTGCAGCTGCACTTCTAGGCGCTCCGCTTAAAGGGACTGCACGGGGACTTACCCACCAAAGGAATCACGCACTCTGAGCTCCGGCACAGCGGCTGGAAAGGTAGCAGGGCCATATGGGGGGGGCGGGCAAGAGGGGGAAATGAGTTGTCTGGCTTAGCATGGGGGCTGGAGAGGCAGTTTTCTCCTGGACGAGGGAGCTGGTGAAAGCCATAGTTTCTTTGCTGAGCCCTCCCCCTTCCTCACTTGCAGACGCAGGCAACCATCATATCAAGTTGCCACTGATCAATCACCACACTGTGGCGATTCAAGACCCAGCCTCGCCCAACTTTTGAGCACACCCAGGTCGCTTCCAGTGTCTTTTTCACACAGACCGCCTGCCTTGGCTCAAACTGCAGACTTTCCTAGGGTCGCTCAAAGGTTCACAGAACCCAGATAAGCAGCATCTGGCTTGAGCATGTCCTGTACCTCTGGCTGTTCAGCCCTAAGCATGGCATTAGCGGCAGCTGGCCTTGGTTTGTGGCTTGGCCTCTCAAGGTGCTTCCAAGCACAATACAAGCGGCAGCCATCTGCGGATTTGTGGTTCCTGTCAGGTGGCCCTGGGTGGGGATGACCTGTGGCTGAACTTGACCTACAGCGGATCCCCTTCAAGGTGGTCCTGGGGCTGGCGCCCCCAGTGGCCATCTTCAAAACAAGCTGTAGCATTACCCAGCCATCTCCAAGTATGACACCCAAAGTGTGGATTGGGCAGGCATCAAAGTCCTGCTGAGGCAGATCGTGCTCTGTAGGATCAGCCCCTGCACAATAACTCTTCCACTGTAGTCAAGGCCAGTCCTCACAACTAGTGAGCCCAAGGGTCAGTCTCTCCCATTGATGTGCAATTATCAACCAAGGCTCAACTATAAGAGGAGGGCACACACAACTCACACAAGGGACATACCTGAAGCGTGTGGCTCAGGTGACCAGAAAGACTGTGCCACTGAACCCCACAACACGTCTACTACTTAAGGCCACTCTACTAAGACTGGAAGACATAGCAGCCCTACCTAGTATATAGAAACAAACATAGAGAGGCACCCAAAATGGGGAGACAAAGAACATGTCCCAAATAAAAGAACAGAACAAAGCTTCAGAAAAAGAACTAATCGAAATGGAGATAAGCAATCTATCAGACACAGAGTTCCATACACTGATTATAAGAATGCTCAATGATCTCAGAGAGAACTTCAACAGAGAGATAGGAAGCATAAAAATGAAGATGGAGACCATGAAAAAGTACCAGTCAGAAATAAAGGATACAATAACGGAAATGAAGAATATATTACAGGGAATCAACAGTAGATCAGATGAAGCAGAGGATCCAACAAGTGATGTAGAAGATAAGGTAGCAGAAAACACCCAACCAGAACAGCAAAAAGAAAAAAGAATCCAAAAAGTTGAGGAGAGTTTAAGGGGCCTCTGGGACAATATCAAGCATACCAACATTTGCATTATAGGGGTACCAGAAGAAGAGAGAGAGCAAGAAACTGAAAACCTACTTGAAGTAATAATGACAGAAAACTTCCTTAACCTGGTGAAGGAAATGAGCATACAAGCCCAGGTAGCACAGAGAGTCCCAAACAAGATAAACCCAGAGGCCCACACCAAGACACATTGTAATTAAAATGCCAAAGGTTAAATACAAAGAGAGAATCTTAAAAGCAGCAAGAGAAAAGCAGTTAGTTACCTACAAGGGAGCCCCCATAAGACTGTCAGCTGATTTCTCAACAGAAACTTTGCAGGCAAGAAGGAAGTGGCAGGAAATATTCCAAGTGATGAAGAGCAACGACATACAACCAAGGTTACTCTACCCAGCAAAGCTGTCATTTAGAATTGAAGGACTGATAAGGAGCTTCCCAGACAAGAAAAAGATGGAGTTCATCACCACCAATCCAGTATTGCAAGAAATCTTAGAGGAACTTATCTAAGATGGGAGTGGGGTTAAGGATGGGTGAAAGGAGAAGGGATTAAGAAGTACAAATTGGTTGTTATACAGTAGTCATGGGGATGTAGGGTATAACAAAAGGAATACAGTCAATAATACTGTAATAACTAGGTCTAGTGCCAGACTGGTACTAGATCTATCATGGCGATAGAAGGGAGTGGGGTTGGGAGCAGGATTAAAAAGATGAAGGTATTAAGAAGTACAAATTGGTAGTTAATACAGCATGGGGGATATAATCAACAATGTTGTAAAGATCATATAAGGTGGGCACTGGACTTATCAGGGGATCACTTCATAGACTGTGCCCAATGCGCTGGATGCCTGAAGTTGAAGAAGAATAATACTGAATGTCAACTATAACTAAATATATAGGTATATATGGTCCTGGGATGTGGAGTACAATGTAGGGAAGATAATCAATGGCATTGTAACAATGGTATTGTAACAGCTATGTAAGTTGTCAGAGGGGTAGTAGTTTGGGGGCGGTGCGTTATCACTTCATGAGGGGTTTAAATCTCTAACTATTATGTTGCTTTGTACACCTGAAACTAATAAAAAATTAAAAATTAAAGTTACAAAGTCCAAGGAACTTAAGGATACTACCAAAAACGTAAGTATAGTTTGTTTATCATTCTATTCCTCATTACTAGAATAATCAAAAAGTAATTTTATATATGTTTTCTATTTCAAAGTATAGAGAAAAATTACAAATACAAATTATAGCCACTATTATCATTTTTGATCAACAATTTGCCAAGGCAAGACCAACACCAGTTGAGATATACAGAGTGGCAAAGACAAAATAGTGATCCATCCTTTCATGGTGAAGGGAAGAGAGCAAGAAGCCTTCACTGAGAAGATGCACCTTGAGCAGAGTTCTAAAACATGAATAGGAATTCACTACATGAATTAAGTGGTTCAGTATAGTTGGAACTTGAACTGAATTCCAAGCAGGGCAATACAAGGCTATTGGCCTGGCAAGACAGGCAGAAGACAAAAGATGAGGATAGTTATCCTTGAAAGCTCAGACTGTATCTTGTAGGTCAGTGTCACCAAACACCAGTCTTTCATGACTACCATCACGATTTTTTGCCATATATATGTGTTAATTATTATTTTTCCTTAAATCAGCTCACTTTTTTTATTTATTTGAAAACTCTTTCTAAGCATAATTTATCTGTGAAACCTAAAGTTTAATGTACAATAATAATTCATTAGCTAAAATATGCTACTATTAAAATTTAAATACCAGGCTTGCCCATGTATACCTGAAATAACCCCACACACTACCAGTGGAGTGCATTATCACAGATTAGGAAACATTGCTCTAAGTTCTGAGAGTCTGAATTATTTTAAACAAGGAAATGCCATGTTCAAAACTGTTTTTCAGAAATAGCAAGCTGGTGGTGATAAGTAAAATGAATTTGAGGAGCAGATGTACAAGTTAGGAGCCACTGCAATATCCAGATAAAAATATAATTTTATATCAGTTACTAGTGCTGCTGCAGTGGGATGCCAGAAAAGATTAGGAATCAAGAGATATTTAGGAGGTCAAAATAATTAAAAGTTCGGTTTTGATCAGATTGAGAAGGTGAAAGAAAAGAGATCAGAGATGATTTCCAGGCCAACTAAGATAAGAGTTCCAAAGAGAAAAGCAAATCTGAGAGAGAACACGAGTCTAGACCATTTCCAGGTGACAGCATTCCCTTAATTTGTCACCATTCAATGGGTTCTGAGAGCTTGGGAAAATTTACATTCCCAACTTCCTGTTAAATGACCAATTTAAAAATCATGGGCCTATGCATTAAAAACAAAAGTAAAAAGAACTGGAGGAAAATATACCAAGATGTTAGCAAGGACCTTTGATTCTCTTTTATTTCCTTTGGGGTTTTCTGGCTGGGGTGGGGGTGAGGGGGTGTGGGGGGAGGTCTTCTATAATATCTTTAAGAAAGGATACTACAATTCTTTAATCAGAAAACTCAATTTAGAAGGTGGCCTCCTTTTTTCATTTTAAGTAGAGGTGATTAAGGAGAAAACCTTTTTCTAAAATTCTCATGAGGAGAATTAAGACTTCTTCCATTTTTGCCCCCATCTAGCTTTATCATACTACTAGTGAATTCTTCTTATACCACATTAAGGTTTGACTGTATTTAGTTGTTTCCTCAAATACTTTATAAGCTATTTATGAGTGAGAACCATGATTCTGAGTCCAGCTTCTAGCAGGATGGCTAGCACCATCAAGAACCACTTGAACACTTAACGCACACATTAAGTATCATTCACCATTCCCACTAAAATTCATGATGTACCTTCTGAGAGTTATTATATCAGACTCTTCCTAGAAAACCATAATGTTGCAGGCTGAATCAAAACAGATTGGACTCAACAAATGATTTATTTTCCTACCTCATTCCCATCACACATTCATAAAGAAACATGATTCCTTCTTTCTGATGTGGTCGAAGATGACGTACGAGATGAGGATCTATCACTACATCCACAATAGGGAAACAGTTCCTATTGAACATCCACTGATGATTATTGTCTGGTTGTAGCATAACAAGAGAATCTTAAGAAAAGGTAAAACTATAATTACAAATGAATTGCAATTTCACATTGTTAGCAGCTATATTATCTTGCTTTAATTACTTGTAAGATAGAACTGATTGCCATCATTTGTGGCAAAAAAAGAAAAAAAACCTTCAAATTTAGTAAACTAATGCTAAGCAACGGTACAAAATAAAAAAGTAAAATCTCATGCTTTATTGATGTAAGATTTCATGCAAAAACTTACAAAGTTTTCCAAACTTCATATGCTCAAAGTGCTCTTAAACCACTAAAATTCACTATTGTCTAATAAGAAATTCACTAAGCCACAACATTTAATAGTTCAGTATTCAAAGCAAAGAGAACTATTTCCAACAGAAAGCATAGGTTGGAATTTTGCCAAGATGCACTTGCTAATGCTCACAGCTTCTTATTCTTGAAAGGCTCCCTAAATTTAACATAAAGGCTCCTTTTGTTTTCAGTACTGTACACACTAACAATGATCATCACTCCTATTAGTCAGATTGAGAATTTTCCATTGACTTCACTATTATTTGCTTAAAGTTAATTACTACATTCATGAATATCAAATTAATGAATCTTTGCAAAGGAGCATGAAGTAACCATAGAATAATGTAATTCTTTAGAAATATGCTAATACAATTTAAAAGATTAAAATACCACCAAAACTTATTTAATAAAATATAACAAGATAGTAGGTCTCAACTGATAAATCTGAAGTCACATAATAAACTCAACAAAATATTTTTTGAATTTATTTGTATGTCTACGTCATGGTTAAAAAAGAAACCAGATTTTAAAAACAAACAAACAAAAAGAAAAAGAGGACAAGGAGAGGGGAAGATAAAAAAAAAGGTTACAGTAGATTAAATAAATATCCATCAGTGTGGAAATAGGCACAGAAATGAAAGTTTGATCATGTTTACTATTAGCAATTACCCAGAAGAAAGTTTTCTGTGGCTCTTCCTAAGTTTCTGAACAAGTAAAAGGAACTCTAATTTTTGAGGTTAACTTCTGGCAAGTAGGAGGACACTGAGAAGTGAAAATGGAAAACTTAGCCCTTGGCTTTCCTCTATATCCCAGTAGCAAAGCAAGAGTATATCCCTTGTAGATTTCCAACAAAAAAAATGGCCTCGGTTTTTTTTGTTTTTTTTTTATCTTTTAAAAAGGACAAAGGAGGTAAACAGAAGACAGAGGTGAAGAGCATACAGTGTTCAAGCAAGAAGGACCATAGGATCATAAGTCAACTAACAAGTTGCCCATCTTCAAGAAAGATAAAACATAAACCACCATGATAATAGGACACCAGTTCAAATTTTAAGATGCCGGTGTACCTTCACAGTGAGGCATCGTTTAATGCTAACAAAATCTCTCATGCTTTAGTTTAAACTCTATAACATAATTCTACCCTTGGCAAGATAAAATAAGTAAATGAGACTAATGAATTATCATTTACACAAAGGGCTTCCATATATATACACATATATGTATGTGTGTATATATATATGTATATATATGTATATATACATATATATAAATTATCACAATAAAATGTTTAATTTGCTCACTCAACAAATATTTATTGTATACAGTATACACCAGGCACTCTAAGTCTCTATGGCAGTTATTGGAACCCACATTTTACACATGAGGAGGCAAAACATTAGTGAGGTAAGGGACTACCCCCAAGGTCAAGGAACCACTGGTTCAGTGGCAAAACCAGGATTCTAATTCAGGTCTCTGAATAAGCACAATATTCTTTCCAGTTCCCCACAGTCCTCCCTTACATAACAGGAAGAAGGTAAAGAGAAAGGAGAAATAAAGGAGAGAAGTAAGCTTGTTAAAAGATCTGATGGGACAGAATGTTTGGATAAGGAAGAAAATCAGAAGCATAAACTTCCAGTGTCTGTATTTCAAATAAATCTCAAAAAGCTCATATAGAGGTAGGAATTTTTAATTTAGGGTTTTTTATCCCAATTATGCCAAGAATTATTTGAATTTAGTTAAGTCAGTTCACCTTTCTGGGCCTCAGCTTCCTAAAATGCAAAGTTATGTAACTGATCTAAATGATCTCAAAGGAGATATATCACGATATATAATACATACAATATATATTACACTCTTTTATTTCTTATAGTTTTTGCTATCCTAAACTTAATTTTTATTTCTACTTATATTCACTACAAACTTTCAACATATCAGTATTATACATGCTAACATTCACATTTCACAAGAAGTTTACCTGTTCCCAGGAGGAATTTTTCTTTATTCCTGGGACTGATACTTTTAAATCTATTCTGGCCATTTCTCACCATACTGGATTATTTATTTCTGATGATTGATTGAGTCACAATTTTTATTAGCCCTTTTCAAATTCTACTAGGTAGGTAACTGTGCTGCCTCAAAGGCCCCTTGATTTCAATAATTCTGTTTCCATAATACTAGCAAGAGGACAAAGTACTTAATTATATTACTTCACATATTTTCACTTTACCACTATTATGAAAAAAGCATACTCTTTTCTCCAATTTTTCCACTACACTATAATTCAAATTTACTGCCTGTCTCCTCACCAAATGATAAGCTCTCTGATGACAGTTTTACCTTTGGGCCCAGTATATAAAAGGCACTCAAGAAAATACTTGTTGAGTGAATAATCAATTTTTTTTTAAAAGTCAAAAACAGGCTAGGTTTCATTTTTTAATGTTATTTTTAAATTAAATTCATTAATGTGAAAATGAACTGACTGAACTGAATTCTTTTCATGACAACTCACCATTCAATATTGTAATATACTAATGCAAGTGATCAAACATATGGTCCTCAAAACAGGAATATAAACATAATCCTGTCTCATGAATTTACTAATTTTTCTCCTTACTAAAGATATCAGATTTTATCCAAAATTATACACATGTATGTGTACATCTACGATTTGCATATTTTCCTTCAACACATAATTTTGATTACTGTTTCTTGGAATGCATTTACTTATCGAATAATTCCCAAACTATATTCTTACTCAACATCAGTATCATCCCTTGCGCCAGACTGTATATCTGAAGAACAATATAGTTTCACCTGAAAACTTTAAAATTGAAACTTTAAATTCACATACCAAAAATCTTATGACAGGAAAAACAGAATAGTCAAATTATTTTTTAAATCTTACTTGGTGCATATGGGTCATGGCGTGGTTTGCAGTTTTGGAAACTACTCTGCCTATTTTCCTTTGAACTTGGTTTACAGACACTTTTTAAAGGGTTAGAAAAACACTTCTTGGAAACTTGAAAAGAATGTGATGTAGAAGGACTTCCACCTCCAAGCTGAAAACATTTGCCACTGCTGAAATCATCTGGGGAGATTATACCCATGACTTCTATTTCTTTTCCACCAATCATCATTGTTTGGCCCTCTTCGATCTTTTCAAGCTCTTTGAATTTATATCCAGTGCCTTTAAATTGAAAACAAAGAAAGTTAATTTACTGACACTCTAAGATGATTTAATTAGTGATTTTCACCTTCCCTTAACATACAGAATGATAACTGTGCTTTGAATGCAAATAGCCTTGTATAAACCATTAGCCAGAATGAAGACATAATTTAACATTTTGGCAAAAGAAAAATTACTAAAATCAGAAAAAATAAATAATAATATAGCTATAAAAATTAGTCAAGTTTTAGACAAAGCAAGTTTTTTTGTTGGTTTTTTATTGAAACTATAGCCAATTGTACCTATAGTTTTACCATCTCTGCAGAAAATCAAGAAAAGTTTTTGGTGGCTATATATCCTCCTTGCTTGTGAACAAACTACAGAAACACCATCACATTTCTATTTCTATTTAGGAAGAGCTGGAAATTTGAAAGAGAGCTATCAATAAAAGCAACTGCTACCACAATTACCATGCTGTTCTGCATGAGATAGGAAAGTTGAAATACACTGTGGCAAGAGGCCACTGATGGTCCAAATTCCAGCTCTTGAATAAAAAATGGGATATTTTATAATATCAAGCTTGTTTGAATTATTAATTCAACAGACATTTATTAAGTGTTGCCATGTGTAAGATGTTGGTGGAATATAGATATGAGTAAGTCAAGTCAGTTTGCTCAAAATGGGCTCAATTAACCAGATAGATAGTGATGGAATTTCAGTCTCCTATGCCTGTCTATACTAAATGCATAGTTATTGTGTGATTCCAGGGGACAAGAACTGTGTATACCATAAACTTTTAAGTCCCTAAAAAATAAAACACTCACATTTTAGAAAATATGACCTTTTTAAACTAGTTGGAAATTGCTACAATTTTCCCTATTAAAATTAGGCTAAAACTTACAATTTGTGCCAATTGGTAAGTTATATTCTTAAATAATTTATGATGGAGCACTGTTTAATGTTATTGCTGATATAGAAAGAAATTACTTAGCTGATGTTCCTAAATGCCAAAGACTCATTGCTCTATTCCCCAAACTATGTGAAGTTAACAGTAGTGTTGACTTCTCCACATTAATGAAGAGCATAGTCCTCTTCAGACACAATAGTCCCCTCCTTTTCCATGAAGGATATGTTCCAACACCTCCAGCGGTAGCCTTAAAACCATGAATAGTACTAAACTCTATATATATTATGCTTTTTCCTATACATACATACATACATAACTATGATAAATTTCAATTTATAAATTAGGAACAGTAAGAGATGAACAATAAAAAAGAACAATTATAACAATATAGTGTAATAAAAGTTATGTGAATGTGGTCTCTCTCTCAAAATATCTTATTGTAAGTCAGACAGGAAAAGCAGAGAACCATGTGGTTTCACTGATATGTGGTATATAAACCAAAAACAACAAAAGAACAAGACAAACAAATGAGAAACAAAAACTCCTAGACACAGACAATAGTTTAGTGGTTACCAGAGGGTAAGGGGGGTGGGGGGTGGGAGATGAGGGTAAAAGGGATCAAACATATGGTGATGGAAGGAGATCTGACTCTGGGTGGTGAACACACAATGGGATTTATAGATAATGTAATACAGAACTGTACACCTGAAATCTATGTAACTTTACTAACAATTGTCACCCCAATAAACTAAAAAAAATTTAAAAAAAAAATCTTATTGTACTGTACTCACCCTTCTCATGACATGAGATGATAAACTGCCTTAAGGTGAGCTCTTCTACCTTTTCACTTAAAGGAAGCACCCAAACTATTGTGCTTTGGGGCCAATGTTAAGCAAAATAAGTGTTACTTTGAAAACAAATACTTAACAATACCTCCACAAGGACAGGGCTACTAAGTGACTAATGGGCGGGTAGCACATACACCATGGATATGCTAGACAAAAGGACGATTCACATTCTGGGTGAGATGGAAGAGGACAGAACAAGATTTCATTATACTATTCAGAACAGTATGCAATTTAAAACTTATGAATTGTTTATTTCTTGAATTTTCCATTTAATATTTTTGAACCATGGTTGACTGTAGGCAAACTACAAAAAGTGAGACTAAGGATCGGGGGGCCACTGCAGAATCCAATTATAGTCATCCTTCAATGTCTGTGGGGGATTTGTTCCAAGACACCCTGAGGATACCAAAATCTGCTCATGCTCAAGTCCCTTATATAAAATAGTGTAGTATTTGCATATAGGCTACAGCGGGGTATGCCTACGCATCAGCTCATTTACATGGATTCAGCTTAGTGCTCGGCATATAGCAAATTCAAATTCTGCTTTTTGGGAACTTCTTTACCTGAAGATAAAGGAAATATTGAATAGAAGACATTTTGATGATATTCAGGACATCAAGGGTAATAAAACGACAGCTCTGATGGCCATTCCAGAAAAAGAGTTCTAAAATTGCTTTGAAGGGTGGGCTACTCACTGGCATTGGTGCATAGCTTCCCAAGGAGAGTACTTCAAAGGTGACCATAGTGATATTCAGCAATGAGGTATGCAGCACTTTTTCAAGGGTGAGTTCGCAAACTTGTCAGATCTCATGTACTATAACATATTGGTAAGAGCTATTCCAGGGTAATTTTGATCATTTTCATCTCTCCAGTTGACTTTATATAATTCTACTAAATAGGCATGAACAAGTTCTCCCAAAATCTAGCCCCTATCTACCTTAACCAACAACACACAATGTATGCTGCAATTTTTCTTAATTCCTCTAAACACTGAGCATGATACTGTTTATGCAGTTGCTCAATATTTTTATAATTTAAAAAATCTGTTGCAGATAATTTAGTTCAACTTCAACTCTTTGTCCCTCTGTCACTGCCCTTCATATGCTATATTCCTGAAACCTTGAACTACTTTTATAATTCTTTCTTGCCTTTGTGCCTTTGCATGTTATTTCCTCTTGTATATGCCGCTTTCTCATACCCTAAACAAAACTATTTAGTCATCCTTCAAATATTACCTTACACAATAACTCCTATGACGTTTTTCCCTATCCTTCTAAGCAGGCTTAAATGGCCCTTCTAAAGACAGTCTGGGAAATATAATCAATAATGTTGTAAAGATTTTGTAGGGTATCCGATGGACACGTGTCCTCTTAGGGAGACAACTTCATAGACGGTGTAGATACCTGACCACTGCAGTGTACACCTGAAGTTGAATAATAATGAATGTCAACTATAATTTAATATATATATAGTCACAGGATGTGGAGTACAGCATAGGGAATAGAGTCAATGGAATTGTAATAGCTATATACGATGTCAGAGGGGTAGTAGATTGGGAGAGGGGGGTTATCACTTTGTGAGGGGCACAAATGTCTAACTATTACATTGTTTTGTACACCTGAAATTAATTTTTAAAAATTTTGAGCAATTAAGCACATATTTCCATAAGGACCTGGACTTTGGGAGTAATTACAGTGTTTTCCTTCTCAAGTTAAATAAATGCAGCAACAGGACCAAAAAAAATGGCCCTTCTATGTATGATCCTATTGCACTTAGTAAAATACTCATTGAAACAATTATCTTATGACTTCCTAATTTTCAAGTACATCGGCCTGTCCCTGCTAAACTACAAATAATACCCATCTCTGAATGTTTACTCATAGCATAGTGCTTGGCACATAATAGTTATTAAAAACTATAAACTATGAAATTTTTAAATGAATGAATAAACATGTAGAATACATTTTATAATTATGGGTCACACTGAAAATTGAACAGTAAGAGAACATGGTTGGTGTTAAGCATTCTAAATCTGTGGGCTAACTTGTATTAGTACAAATCATGCTGGCAACATTTTACAATGGAAATAATGGTAATCTCCAATTTAAATGTATTAATCTAGGTCATGCCTAACCATTATCTCCTTGCTTTTTAAAAAATTTTATTGGACATTATTGAAATCAGATACTATTCCACTCCTGATATCAACATCTTTTTAACTTTTAACCACTTAGCACTGTGCAAAGAAAAAGGGAAAAAAGTGCACTAAGACAAACTGCTTAATCACAGAAAAATGCGAAACTGTATATACCAGGCTGACCATTTGATTTTGGGAGAAAATAAAACCATGAGATAGGATAAGCCTCACTGAGCTTACATGCATAAGACTGCCAGATGACTAAATATTATATAATTTTATGTTTATGAAATAATTTAGACATAAAAATCAATTAAAGAACAAGTTAATCTATACCTTTATAAAATCTAATTATATTTCAATTATGTAACCAGCGATATATACTAATTTTAGGCCAAATCATAAACATTAGGTAATGTCACAATACCTTTTCCAATGTCTTTGCCTTCCAAGTCCTTTAATATAAATGACTTTCCTTTGACAATAAGAACAGCATCACCTTCCCACTTTTTGTGTTTTTTCTTTGAAGCCTTACACCAAACAACACTGAAATATTTAACTAGACTATCAGGTTCTGCTTCTTGTCCCTTAGATACTGTTACTTCCTTAGGGGCTGAATTAACTAGAATAAAAAAATATATACAAACCACATTATTAAAGATCACTTTAATATTTAGAAGGTCATTCAAACAAAAGTAAACAAGAAAATCAGACTATATTGAGTATAAAAGAATATTTGATCATATCATGTTAGCATTTTATAAACTGAGAAATTCAAATATCAGGTATTAGAATTATCATGAGTACAATGAATGTAAATTTCTTATCATCTCAAAGTCATATAAACTCAGTTGAAGAATAACATAATAATCACTAAAAATATTTTTAATCTCTGTGAATTAAAGACAATATTTCAACATCCATGGGAAAATACCTAAAATCACTGTTTTAAACTGATTTAATTAACAGAGACAGGACAAATCAGGAAAACTAAAAGATCACGAAGTTCTCTGAAAGAAAAACCTATAGTTTTTTCCACAGAAGATCAAAGGAATAAAACTAAATTTCACTAAAATACTTTTGTGTCTAAGTTAGAGAGTAATCAGGCTTGACCACCAATTCTGAGAATTCAGTAGTAGATGATCAAGAAATAAAAAGTTTCTTCTTACAAAAGCCTGTGCTTTTCTCGAAAACATTTTCAGATTCAACTCATAAAAACATATCCAATGTTAACTAGACTTACTGTGGTGATCATTTCACAATATATATGAAACATCATATTCTGCAGCTGAAACTAGTATGTCAATTATACCTCAATTTAAAAAAACCTCCCAAACCAAATATACCATGTTTCTCTAAAAATAAGACCTATATGGACCATCAGCTCTAATGCGTCTTTTGGAGCAAAAATTAATATAAGCCTGGGTCTTATATACTATGAGACTGGGTCTTATATGAGACCGGCTTTTATATTAATTTTTGCTCCAAAAGATGCATTAGAGCTGATGGTCCAGCTAGGTCTTATTTTCAGGGAAACATGGTATATACCGGGGTGTCAAAAAAATGTATACAAGTGGACACTTTGGTCAATGTTGCTCATGCAGTAGTTTGCCATTATCAGAAGTGTCTGGACACTGATGGTAACCACTTTGAGTATCACTTGTAATTGCAGAAGTCAAACATGACTTGTATTTATCTTTTGTTATCGGTATATATTGAGTATTATAATTTTAATACAGGTTTCCTTTCTTATAATGTGTATATGTTTTTTGGCACCCTCTGTATACATATATATACCGCATATATCCATATAGTCTAACACAGGAAATTCTCTAGCAACTGGGCAACAGGGAAACTAATTTTGATGACAGAACCCAAAAAGTTGTTGCTGCCTCTGGAGTTGGGAGATTGACTAGAAAGGGACAGGAAAGAACTTGTTCTGCGTGGTAGTTAGATGAATAATTAACAAAAATAATCACTGATAATTTTAGAACTACTACATTTTACTGCTTGTAAATTATACCTCAAGTTTTAAAAAGCAAAACACAATAAGACAAAACTTAAAACAGCAGAATAGGTTAAAAACATGTATATGATATTCTAAAATTTTTGGTGTTTTGAAGCAGAAATACTGTAACTTATCTATTAATTCAAAGAACCTTTTACACTACAGACAAAATCTCCCTCTGCTCTGCCTTACTTCCTCTCTTTTCCCCTTTGGCAGTTACAGTTAAAACACCAGCTCCCCCATGAAAAATACAGACCACCCTCATACAGAGTCATAGCTCCTGCTTCTCACCTAATTTGTATACTAGATTTCCAGTGGCTAGATAAAAGGCACTTAGTTAAAGACAACAAAATCTCATTTCCTCATTTACTATGTCTCTTACCAAAACACATTTGACCCCAACAAGCTATCAAAACAACAGAATTTACAAACCAAAAACTAAATTACTTTACCTTTAAGATGTACCATTTACTTAAACAGGAAAAGAAAAAGCAAAAACACTGAGATCAGGACTAAGACAAGGATGCCCACTTTTACCACTTCTATTCAACATTGCCCTGGAAGTCCTAGCCATTGCAAAAGGCAATAACAACTAAAGATCAGAAAGGAAGACGTAAAACTGTATCTATGTGCAGATGGTAAGACTGTTTACACAGAAAACCGCAGGGAATCTAAAAAAAAAAAAACGAATGACTAGAACAAAACAAATTTAGCAGGGTCACAGGCTGCAAAGTTCATATGTAAAAAATCAACTGTATTCATATATAGACTAGCAAAAAATAATTGGAAAATGAAAATTTTAAAAGTCCATTCACGGTAGCTAAATATATATATATATATATATATATATATATATATATATATATATATATATATATATATATATATATATATAAAATAGCTAACAAAAGGCATCTAAGACCTCTATCCTGAAATTTTTAAAGCTGTGCTGCAAGAAATTAACAAATCTAAATAAATAAAGCTCCTATATCATGGATTGAAAATTTCAATTTTAAGAAATTCTCCCCCGAATGATTTTCATATTCAACACAACACAAATCAAATCCCAGGATGCTTTTGGTAGAAATTGACAAGTTGATTCTAAAATTTATATGAATGTAAAGAACATAGACTAACCAAAGCAATTGTTAAAAAGAAGTTGGAGGACTTATCCCATCTGATTTCAAGGTTTTCTATCACACTACAATAATCAAGATGGTTTAATAATGGCAAGAAAAGACAAAAAGACATACAAATCAATGCAACAGAATAGAGGGCCAAAAATAGACTCACACATGTATGGCCAACTGATTTTCAACAAAGCTGGTGAAACAAATTCTATGGGGAAAAGAAAGTCTTTTCAATAAATTTTGCTGAATCAACTAGATATCCATATGGAAAAAGAAGAACATCAACCATTAATTCACCCATACACAAAATTTAACTCAAAATTGATCACAGACCTAAATGCAGAGCCTAAAATTACAAATTTGTACAAGAAAATGTAGGAGAAAATGCTGTTGACCCTTGAATAACACAGGTTTGAACTGCACTGATCTACTTACATGCAAATTTTTAAATAAATACTGTAAATGTATTTTCTCTTCCTTATGGTTTTCTTAATAACATTTTATTTTCTCTAGCTTACTTTACTGTAAGAATACAGTATATAATACACTTAACATACAAAATATGTGTTAATTCATTATTTGTGTTATCAATAAGGCTTCTTGTCAACAGTAGGTTATTAGTAGTTAAGTTCTGGGAGAGTCAAAAGTTATACTCAGATTTTCAACTGCGCAGGGAGTTGCCGACCTCAACTCCCACATTGTTCAAGGGTCAAGTAACCTGGAAGTAGGCAAAGGTTTCTTACACAAAATACAAATGCACAAAACATAAAAAACAAAAACTATAAATTGAATTTTATTAAAATTTTGCTTTTTGAAAGATGCCACTAGGAAAACAAAATGGCAAGCCATCATAGGATTAAAATATTCACAACACATATGTAAGACTAAAGACTTCAATCCAGAATAAAGAATTCTTACATTTCAAAACCAAAACAAATCAGCAGAAAATGGGCAAAAGACAAACAGATTATTCAGGAAAGAATATATACAAACAGCAATTAGCACATAAAAAGATATTTAACATTATTAGTCATCTGGAAATACAAATTAAAAACACAATAGGATACACTTTATATCCACTGGGATGACAAGAATAAAAAAGCCAGATTATAATAAGTGTGGTGAGGATATGAAGAAATTAGAACGCTCCAACACTGTTGGTGGGAATGTAAAATGTACAGCTACATTTGTAAATGGAAAAAGTCTTGCAATTCTTCAAATGATTAAGTAGTTACCATACTACTTAATTCCACTCCTAGATATACACCCAAGAGAAATAAAAACATATCTCCACACAAAAACTTGTACATGAATATTTGTAGCAGGATTATTCATAATAGCCCAAAGGTAGAAATATCCCAAATGTCCATTCGACGGACAAATGGATAAACTAAATGTGGTGTCGCCATACAGTGGAATATTATTTGGCCATAAAAAGGAATAAAGCACTGATACAAGCTACAACATGGATGAACCTTGAAAACATTATGCTAAATAAAAGAAACCAGTCATACAAGACCACATAGTATATGATTCCATTCATATGAAATGTCCAGAACAGGGAAATCTATAGAAATATAAAGTAGATTAGTGGTTGCTTAGGGTTGGGGGGTTAGGCTTGGAGTAGGAAGTAGGCAGTTGAAGTGTAAAAACTAAAAACTAGTCTTTTTTTTTGAAGTGTTGAAAATATTCTAAAATTGTCTGTGGTGACAGTTGCACATAATTGTGAATATACTAAAAACTATGAATTGCACACTTTACATGGGAGAATTACATGGCATATAAATTATATCTCAATAAAGCTGCTAAAAAAAACACATACATACGCCCACTAGATTGACTAAAAGCAACAAAACTGGCCATACCAAGTGTCAACAAAGATGTAAAGAAACTGGAAATACCATACCTACCGGAAGGAATGTAAAGCAGTACAACTACCTGAGAAAACAGCTTGGCAGACTCTTAAAAAGTTAAACATACACGTACTATAACCAGCACTCCACTGGAAGGTAATTACCAAACAGAAAAGAAAATGTAAATCCACACACACAGAAAAAATAAAACTTGTACATCTTTAAGCCAATTCTAGTGACTACTAGAATTCAAGTAATTCATATCTTTGTCATTAGTGCATTTTAGAAAGTTGAGTCTTGACGATCTTCAAACAATAAATTATGTTCAAAACTTCCAAAGATTTTTTTCTTTTTCTGAGAAAACAATAGGTTCATATGCAGCTTAAATCAGCAGTGTTCACAATGCGTGGGTCAATGAACTTCAGTCCCTGAAAAAATTCAGGCTGCTGCAACCCTAAGTAGAAGCCAAGCATCATCATCTCTGATCTGTACTGCTGTACTATTGTAGGATCTTCCCAACAGATCGCTACATCAGTCACTTTTTTTATGTATCATTTTACTGATTGTAGTTTTGCTAACATGAGTTTTCTTTTATAACCATCATTTCTATCAAATGCACTTCTGCTAAGTCAAATTTTGAATACTTAATATTATCAAGAGTATATCACTCCATCGATTTTTAGTCAAGAAATTTTACCAGTTTTTAGATAAAATGATGGTTGTTATGTATTATTTCTATTATTTTACCAACTTTTTTCCCCAGATAAAGTTGATGTTTTTTACTATTAACAAAAAACACAAGATACTTTGATTAGTTTTTGAATTCTAAAAAATTTTGTCTGCAATTTTAGCCAATTTTAATTAGTTTTCTTTTTGCATTATTTCTACCAGTAGCAGTCACTGTGTACTGAATGGAAAGGCTGACAATAATACCTTTCCTCATTTTTAAAATTTGTTCCTGTTTTTTAGTAGGTTATCCAAGAAAAAACTGTAATTCCTCAGGATTGCTGTAAAGTGGGAGTAAAAAGAATGTCTTCATTAAATGGCTCGGAAAAACATTCTAGATTCAAATATCCTGTTGTATTCCCAGGGCCTAAAAGAGAACTGTTATGTCTAAGACCCTCCCCCGTCAAAAAAAAAGGAATAGGAAAACAATATTTAAATTTGGAGAATTCAAAAATTACCTATAATTAACTGAAATACCATAAGATTCTCAGACTTAAGTATATCCTTTCTTTTGCAGAACAGCAGGAGGATAAAAGCATGATCTAATCTGGCTGGGTTTGAATCTTGAGTCTGCCACTTACTAGCCATGTGACCCTGGACTCGATACTTACCCATTTGTGACAGTTTATGAATCTGTCAATGAATGTAATACCAATACTACCTCACAGACTTGTATGTATGTAAAACGCTTAGGACAGTACTTCCCATAGTGAGTACTCCCTAAATGTTACCTACTATCATCATCATCTTACTCTTGTCTCTTTCCCATTTTAAATGTAGGACTCTGGCCAAGGAAGGGAGAGTGAATAATTCCAAAAAGTATAATAAAGACAAATAGAAACTAAACATGTATTGAACATAAATCTTGAGTATCTACTCTCGTAATACATAAAATACTAATTTGCTACATCCCAGACTAACCACCCCTAACAATTCCACTCAAACTGTAACTTTTATTTTTAAACTTGGTTCTGATCTATTTCCCCCTTGACCCTGTAATATACGTCTCAAATCAATACCAAAAACTAGTCTACATAAACAAAAGACTTGAATGTCTATCAGCAAGATTCACAAGGTAAAGATACTTAAAATCATGCTTTGATAAAAGAGGAAGAGGGTGGGGCAGCCGGTTGCTCAGTTGGTTAGAGCACGGTGCTCTTAACACCAAGGTTGCCGGTTCGATCCCCACATGGGTCACTGTGAGCTGCGCCCTTCACAACTAGATTGAAACAACTAGTATTTGACTTGGAGCTGATGGATCCTGGAAAAACACACTTAAATAAACAAAAAAAGTTTTTTAAAAAAAAAGAGGGAAATAATGTTATTTTAATATTGATAGTGGATATTATAATCTTAATGATTCATAAGCAAAGTTACTCTAGGGTTGGATGACTTCCTTATACATTCCATAAACCCAAGTCTTCAATATTAATAGCCTTTCTTTCCTTTCAAAAATTCTAATCACACATTGTTTACAATTGAGCATATAAAATTTAAAATGTCTCATACAATCAAATTCAATAAAGAATGTAAATACCCTTGCAGGTCGTAATTTTTCTTTAGTTTTAGAATTACCGAAACCTACCATACATTAACATATAACTGCAATATAAATTTCAGATTTGAAATATATAGTTTTATTACACTAAAAAATATATATACAAACATTAATATATAAATTCCTTTAAATTGGTAATCATCCAGTTTTATCTAATAAGAGAGACTGAATGTCAACTAAGTAGAAGTATCATTATATATAAAATTAACCTAGATGATACTTCTTTTCATTAAGGTCATTTTCAAAATGCTACTTTATGAGCATGATGGGACTATACATTATATCGTATTTCTCAATACCTCTTGTCAAAGCATATATGCAGTAAGTGCTAAAATCAAAAACAAAAAAAAATCAGCAAAACTACAACATTGCCAGATATCTAAACTATACACTCAACATTTTAAATTCATTTAAATTTCATAAAAGTTATTCATCAATTTCAATTCTGACATTCCAATCATTGAACATGAAAAGATTTATTTAAAAAAAAAACAACACATACACTGCTAATGGAAGTTTAAGTAGTACATTCACTTTGGGAAAAGATCTGGCAGTTTTTTAAGAAGTTAACCATATAACTTCCCTAATCCAGCATTATGTCGTTAAATTTATACAAGAATATTCATAGAATCTTTATACATAATAGCCAAAATCTGTAAATAGCCCATTAGTCCGTCAAAAGATTATGGATAAACAAACTGTGGTACAATGGAATACTACTCAGCAACAAAAAGCAATGAACTACTGACAAGAAGATGGATGAATAATTAAAAATAAGATGGGTGAAAGAAATCAGAAACAAAGGGTACATACTATATGATTCCAATTATTTAAGTTCTAGGACAGGCATAATTTATTCATGATCTTTAAAAATTAGAACAGTGATTGATTAATGTGCCAGAGGATTGATTAGGAAGGGGTAGAACAGAACTTTCTAAGGTAACAATAATACTCTGAATGTGAGAGGGATTTAAACTACATAGGTGCAGTCAAAACTCATCACTGAAGGTTTGTGCATTAAGGTTTGCAAATATTCCATAAAACTACACATTCACAAATAAATATTGAACTCCAGTTCATAGTACTCATGCTGAAGTATTTAAGAAGCATTCTAATTCTACAACTTGTTTTAAAATAAGTTTTCTTTAAAAAATGAATTGATGGATGGATAGATGGATAAATATATGATAAAGCAAATACAGCAAAACAAAACATTAATTACAGAATTTAGGTGTTAGGCATATGAATGTTTACTGTAAAATAATATAAAAACACGAAAGATCTTCCAACATAGTGTAGTAAGTCTAATGCTATAGCCATTTTAGTTTAAACTGTTTGGGCTGACTTGGGTGGTATTTTTATTTATTTATTTTGCTTTCCACTATTTACAAAGCAATTGAAAACTAAAAATAAATTTAAATTACAGCTACTAGTTTTAATCAATTTAAAGACATATAAAAATATATTGAATCAATTTTCAAAATCATATGCAAAGACTTAACATAATGATTAATTAGGTTGTATAATTTAAGAATTTACTTTTTTGTATTTGTTAAATATTGCAACTATATTTCATCTAATTATTTTTAAGTACTTATAATCAAATTTACTATCAAATGTTTAATTGATTTTGAGAATTTGTGGATCTTAACATTTGAAAAAACATGATATTTAGACATCGTACATTTGAGATCTACTATAACACAATCACGTAAATAAATGTATTTCAATTATGCCTCATTATAAAATTTTACCTCATTAGTACTGAATTCTTTGTCCTATGGCACATAATAAGTACATAAATCAGTACTTTATATTTAAAAGAACCTGTATTAACAAAACATTTAAGCATCATCATCTACAGTACATATTAAATACATTTTATCACACTCAAAATTATTTAAACATGTCTATTTACAATTTGACATTAAAAGAAGACACATGGAAAATAATGCATATTTTAAACAATTTCAAATAAGTAAAGATGCAACAGGATAGTCAACCTTTCAAAAATGAAAGAACACCAAGTTGACGTCTCATTATACATAAAAATACTTGATTTGAATGTTTTAAGATATCTGCTGGCATTTTTAGAAATTAAAGAGCTTCATTATCTTTTTCAGGGTGCCAGTATAAATCATACCTAATGTGGAAAATCATAAGTTGTAAAAATAACAATGTTCCATTCATATGGATAAAAAAAAAAAAAAATAGGAAGGTGGCAAAAATAACCTAGCCACTATTTAAAGTACTAATATATTGGATGAAATAATATTTTAACTTTATTTTTAACTACATTTTAACTATATTTTTCAAATTTAATATACTTCTATAGAATCAACTCTACATTTTAAAAATAAAATCACTCTTTCTTAGGTTTTCCCAGTATTACATTTTGTAGGTAAACTCATGGCCCCAAACAGTTCTCTATGGTATGTAGTATGTCTGGTGGCTTCAGTTGTATTCCACTGGTACTAACAAAATTTTGCCCTTATACATTCCCCTTAGTAAAACTTATCTGCAGCAAAAACTGCTAACATAAATTGGTAAGTAGTCAACTCAATAGTTACAATATCAAAAAGAAAAAAGCGTTAGCTCAGAATAACCCTAAGCTACTCCAAAAAATGATAAACACCTCCAGAAAGAGTTCAACAGTCAAATAAGTTTTCTTTATACAGGAATTTTCAGAAACTATACTATGCTAATTATAGTTACATGGGTAGAGAGGTGGTCATACAATGGAGCAGAATCATAAGCATTTAAATTTTTGCAAATTAAAATTACAGAGGAATGACAGAAAAACTACTACAGTGAACTCACTGCAATGAGTGCAATTCTGGTGTTTAAAACTATGTAAAAATAAGTGTTTTTTTATTCTACTTAGTTCCTAAATGCTACTGAATTTGTCACCTGACACAACCAAAGAAACAATATTGAACAATGCTAGAAAAAAATCTGACTGTAGTAGACTATGTTTACAACTATTATATGGGCAGCAAAAGAATTTAAGGGCAATTTTGTGTATACATTTTTACCATCCACACTGATTTTAGAACCTAATCACCAAAAATGATGAATGTTGCACAGTACTCTTTCCTAGAAACATGTTACAGAATTAAAGTTCCGCAGAACATAATTTGGAAAACTCTGATCTAGCTGCACTAAGTCAACATTCAAATTGAACATTCATCATCAATTCTGAGTAGTATCATGCTGAGATTGTAACATGAATTTTATTATATATATATATATATATATATATATATATATATATATACATAATTTGCTTTCAATAATCTCAAAAAGTTTAAGCTGACTATTGCAAGAATGTATTTACTAGAATTATATTGTAAAAACATTACCTCAAATTAGAATTATAAGATTCATTAGAGTCAAAGAAAAGTCATAGCACAGATTAAAGATGAAATTGTCAAAAGGATATATCATATTATATTAGTCAAGGCATTTTTATAAAATATTTAACCCTAATAGCAGAAATAAAATGTCAATGAAATTAAGTAATCAACAAGCTAAAATAGTACACCATGAGAGTCCATTTTATTTTTATTATTTCTATGTCTACAGCCATAACCTAAATTTCAAATTGAATTTCCTCTCACTACAATGCCCACCCCTAAAAGCTGCCATTATAACACTAACTTAGAGCTCTAATTTATATCCCCCTAATCAAAAGTCTTCAATGTCTTCCCATTGCACATTCAAGTCTGATTCCTTAAAACAGCTTTTAATGTAATCTATAATCGGGCACCAACCAACTTCCAAATCGATATCCCTCAATCTTCACCTTTACCCACTCCTCTCTGCTTCGTTGTTGTTGTTGTTTTTAAATATTTTCCAGACTGACTGAGGATTTTTTTTTTTTTTTTAAGATTTTATTGGGGAAGGGGAACAGGACTTTTATTGGGGAACGGTGTGTACTTCCAGGACTTTTTTCCAAGTCAAGTTGTTGTCCTTTCAACCTTAGTTGTGGAGGGTGCCATTCAGCTTCAAGTTGTTGTCCTTTCAGTCTTAGTTGTGGAAGGCGCAGCTCAGCTCCAGGTCCAGTTGCCGTTACTAGTTGCAGGGGGTGCAGCCCACCATCCCTTGCGGGAGTCGAACCGGCAACCTTGTGGTTGAGAAGATGCACTCCAACCAATAGGAGCCATTCGGGAGCTCAGCGGCAGCTCAACTCAAGGTGCCGTGTTCAATCTTAGTTGCAGGGGGCAATGCCCACCATCCCTTGTGGGACTCGAGGAATTGAACTGGCAATCTTGTGGTTGAGAGCCCGCACTTCAACCAACTGAGCCATCCGGGAGGCAGCTCAGCTCAAGGTGCCGTGTTCAATCTTAGTTGCAGGGGGCGGGACTCGAAGAATTGAACTGGCAACCTAGTGGTTGAGAGCCCACTGGCCCATGTGGGAATCGAACCGGCAGCCTTCGGAGTTAGGAGCATGGAGCTCTAACCACCTGAGCCACCGGGCGGGCCCCACCCCACCCCCACTCCTCCTCTTAACAAATATTTTTTGAGACTCTAGTATGATTTAGGCACCAAGCTAGGTTCCAAATACTCTATTCCAGTGGTTCTCAAACTAACTTGCATCAGAATCTCTAGAAGGTTTGTTAAAATAGATTGCTGGATTCCACCTCCGGAGTTTCTGATTCAAAAAGCATGGATTTACATTTCTTAGAAGTTCTCAAGTGATGCTGACACTGCTGGTCTATACTTGGTGAACCACTGCTCTACTCCAAACGCCACAAACTGGAAGCCCACTGGCTGAATGAGAATTATTTGCAAACATTTTAAAATTGGAAAATTTCACATTAAATGCAGATTTCTGGCTTAATCCTGCATGTAAAATTTCTGCTGGAATGAAACAGTAGCTAACCCATCAAGGGAGATGTCCTAGTCCAAGTTACCACCGCCCTAATTCACCCTCTACTCTCACATAAAATCATCTGGCTTAGCACTGTATTTGTGCTTGTACACGGTGATCGACTTTTCCCCATTCTCTAGGCCTTTTTTCATACTGCTCACTGTGACTTAAACATTTTTTCTCCACTATACCGCTGAAATCCTACCTACCCCATTCTAAAGATGGGCTTAAAAATCCTTCCTCAACAAAGTCCATGCAAAAATAGAAATCCTAAGTAACATACATACTAAAGATTTAACTTAAATTTAATGTGTGCTTTAAGAATCGAGGTTTTATTTATTTCCACAAATACTATCTAGCAATATTTACAAAAAACATTACAGATTATATCACAACTAATAAATATATTTTTGCTATTTTCAATATATGTAAAATTTTCATTTTATTCATTAAAACTTTTACTATGAAAGAAACCTTTTTCAGAATAAAACATTAAAAATGAATTAAGACATTAAATCTTATAGCCAAAATATATGTATTTTGCCATGTATAATGTGCTCCTGTGTATAATGCACACCAACATTTTTGACCCAAACTTTCAGGGAAAAAATCTTTTGCTTTAATTTTCTTAATTCAAATTTTTATTTGTTTATATATATGTACTTTTGTATTATAAAGGAATTTTAGCATATATTTTTTAACATATTATGGTACAAGAAATTTTATGTAACAAATAATTACAAAACACAAGAACAGATACAAGGTACAAGAAATTTTATGTGCTGGTAACAAATTTACGATATTTACGCATCATAGGCCAAGAACTCTTCTTCATAAGTTTGTCATAAGTTCAACAAAACCTATTATATTCCAGAGTATTGTTTTGTATACAGATATTGTTTTTTATTTCTAGCATTACACTTTTAACTCATAGGCATAAATAAAAGAATTGAAAACATTTATATAGATACGGAATTAGTACTACCCATGTATAATGCACATCCTTATTTTTCCCTCACGAATTTGGGCAAAAAAGTGCACATTATACACAGCAAAATACAGTAATAGCGCCAAAGAGTATCTTATTTTGCTGGACAAAAAAAGGGTGGGAGGATGGGGGTAACTGATACAATTCCCCTGATTTCATAACCTCCCAATCTTTAAAAAAAAGTTTAATGAAATAAATACTGCCAATTTTTTAATATGGAGGATTTTAGTGGATTATTTACTTCTACAGAATAGCTGAGGGAAAAATAACAGAAACAAAAACTCAGTGCTGGTCTTTGCTCTGCCATAAATAGCTTTGTTACATCAAGTAAGTCATTGAGTTCTTCCTGGACATCAGGTTCATTACCTTTTAAATTGAAGAGGTCGAAAAAATAATCTCCAAATACCTTCTATCTCTAAAAATGTAGGACTTACTCCTTCAAAAAATGAAAGCCAAAAAAAATCAATGTCATATAGACAAGCTTCTGTTATTAGGCTAGTATTCCTCCTAAATTAGACTGACTTAGAAACCTTGAATTACAGCTTTCAAAGCTCTACTTTAAAATGTTGAAGACTCAGAACTTCAACAGAATATGTTGAATATGTATGCTTGTATATATATTTATGTATGTTATATTTTAATCAAAATAAACATCTTTTGTAAGGCCAACAATTAAACTTCTTAGAAAAAAATTAAGGGAAGACAAAAAAAATATAACCATGCCAGCCAATGAATAAGTATCACAAAAGAAAATTTAAAAATTAGAAATTAATGTCAAGAAAGACTATTTTCATAATAGATATTAACATTTTTAAGAATATGTATTCTGCTTTAGCATATTCTCAAATGAAAGCAATTTGGCCAAAATTAAAATGATCCAATTGCAAGTTTGAAAAAAAATCTTAGAGACTATTATATTCAGGCAGATCATGCCGTAAGCGAATTGCTTTCAACTTCTCCACTTCAATTTTTGCTCTTAGCAGCTCTTCTTCTAGCTGCTGCCTTCTTTTCAATCCATCCCTCTTCTCCTGAACATATAATCCAAAATTTTTTTGATTTTCTAAAATTATCTGATGCTCCTCTTTCAGCATTTGCAGAATCTGAGGATCATACCCTAATCGTGACCTAAAGTGTCCTTCACTCTCATGATGAAAAAAATCATCTCTCCTTGGAATAGAAGATGGAGACGATGTCATTCTCATATCAACAGAGGAAAGTGATGATGACACAGATCTTTCCATAACATGTACTAAATCATGTTCTTCTCTTTGCTCTAAAGTATAACTCTGTTGAGAATTTAAAACCAGTGGAGGAGGGGGCTTAATGTCTTCTTCTTGCTTCACCTCTACTGTAATAGCAACTGGATGGTGATCCAACATTACCTGTAGTGAACTGGTACCAGCCTGTGCGTCCTCATCCAAGTTTGCACTACAGCACATAAGAAAGCATTATAAAATATAAATCAAATGACGATAAGACTATTTTTATACCATAATTTCATGTTTAATATACATTAAATTATGAAGCTATAAAGAAAATTAAGAAACAAAAAAATTTTTAATTCTTGAAATAACAAAAAGTGCCTTAAGTTTAGGATTATAATAATGTATATATATATATAGCTCTCTCCCATCCTTAACTTTAAAATCAGGCTCTTAAAAAAACGTGAAATTACAACTACTATACAAGGTCAATGAAGTAAATAAAAAAGAAAAGCCATTTTAAATGTTCTCAAAGAGACACCAATTGTTCCTACAAGCATGACATTCTTTAATGGAATAGAAGGCCATTCAATGCATTCTGGGCCTTGCTATCCCCATACCTTGGCGCTCAATCTATTTCTGCTCTCCTGGACTGATCTACAAATCACCAAGGTCCAAGATTTCTAGGAGCATCGTGGAAGGCCATCTACCGTGTTTCCCCAAAAATAAGACTTGGTCGGACCATCACCTCTAATTTGTCTTTTGGAACACAAATTAATATAAGACCCGATATAATATAATAAATATAATGTAATATAACAATATGTTATGTTATAAATTAATATAATAATAATAAAATATAATAATAATAAAATCTTATATTAATTTTTGCTCCGTAAGACACATTAGAGCTGATAGTCCGGCTAGATCTTATTTTCAGGGAAACATGCTATGAGAAGTAATAATTTCCATATTTGTCAAAAAAAATCAAGATATTAAAAAAATCAAGAAAAATATAAAAAAATCCTTATTTTCAGGGAAACATGATATGAGAAGTAATAATTTCCATATTTGTCAAAAAAAAAATCAAGATTTTATAAGGCTTTCAGTATGCCCTTATCCTAACTATCAATTTCAGATGCAATGGTGGTTAGTCTTAACTATCCTAAATCACATGACTCAGTTGCTCTTTCAGTCTCTCAACGATTGGTCAGGTAAAGTTCACAGGCTAAGGGTTTATATCCACCACTGTATCTCTAACACCTAGCATTAGACCATACTTGGAACCTAGTAGGTGTTAATCATATGTTAATTGATTAAATAAATGAAATGGTTTTTTAATGCAATGTTTTTTAATGGCCTATATACAATATAGTGAAAGTTTATTAAATTTACATGTTATTTCCATAAAATATACATTCCTATTAGAGGCATCTACAGTTTTAGCATAATTTAAACTTTAACAGTGTTCTTCAACAGCACATATACTAAAACTGGAAGGATACAGAGATTAGCATGGCCCCTCTGCAAGGATGACACGCAAATTCATGAACTGTTCCATATTTTTAAAATATATTATGCAGAAACTACATGTAACTACATGTAACTCTAACATAAGTATGTTTGGGGAAGTATTCTATTTTATACTTGCCAATATGAAGAACAAAATAGTTTTCTAAGAAAGAAGTATATATATCCATTCTGTACTTTACGTGTAGCAATTATCTTCCATAGGAGTTTTCTGTGTATTCACAAGGTGATATTTGTATGGTAAAACAATAATAGTGAAGGAAATAAAAAGGCTTTTAAAATTAAAAAAAATAACTTTGACATAACATTTATTAAGATAAACACAATGTACCTTAAAATTCTACTGTTTTTAAAAAAAATAATTTCATGTATAACATGAAGCCGTGAAGAATATATAATTTTGTTTCTTGTGGCTTTTTAAAAATTTTTACTTAGGCCTAACTTAAAAGTAAGTTATAGAGGTGAAAGAAATTATTGGAACATTAATGGGAAAATGCTATACTTAACATTATTTAGAGAACATTTTACAAATGATAAATAATATAGTAAAGAATATATTCTACATGGATGATTAAAATGCTGGAACAAGTTCAAGTAAAACATAAGGGAAAAAATTAAAACTCCCCATATGTCACTTACTAATGGTATTAAACTGCCAAAAATACCAGATATTTGTCTAAGGCATACAAATAAAATAGAAACATATAAAGTATGTTATAAAAAATCTATTTGTTGATTACATAAATTCATTCATTTTCATTCTTGTCATGTTATGATTTTCAAAAGCAAAGCAAAACAATAGAATATGTAATTCAAGTTAGTAAGTTTGCTTTTATTAACATTTCTAAAACCTTGAATGGGAAAAGATTAAAACTACAGAAGAATATTAAGTTTTTAAAAATCTAATTACTATTCCAAATTAGTATGTATAACAGAGTATAATACAATTAGACAAAGACATTATACTCCCATGTAAATTAAAAATATGCCTTATATTTGGAATATTCCATTCCATTTTAGTTGAAACATTAAAAGTAAAGTCATTATGCAAAAAATGTTTTAGAGAAAGTCACAAAAAATAATAAACATGACTTCTAAAATTTATAAATATGAATTCTGAGGATCAAGTAGGTTACAAAAACAAAATGTAATTTGGTATTAGAGAGAAAATAAAAACATAAATGAGTGTGTTATAGAGAGCTTTACAATTAGGTATTTATTTTCAAATGTTAAATAAGCAGCACAATTTTTCTTAATAAGAATGGAGGGTTTAGTGAGATTAACAGGCACATTTATATAGAAGCATAATTAAGATTATAGAATATGAACTTCTGAGAATTATTAAGACTCAAGACGATGTCAATCAAATAAGTATAATCACATTAAATATATAAATATATTACATGGAAATGCTAATATATAGAATTGCTAATATATGGAAATGCTAATATAGAGAATTGCAGTATAGACACTAACATAAGCATTTAAAGGGTTTATTTCTAATATGCTTCCTTTTAAAATCAGAAAAATTGTTATTGTTTAAACAGTAGGTATAAAAATGTGTAAATCAATTAACTCAGAGAAATGTTGTTGTCCCAAAAGATTGTGTGCATATGGGTGTGTGAAAGATAATTCTGCTACACGCAAAATACAGAATGGATATATACACTTCATTCTTATAAAACTATTTTGTTCTTCACATTAGCAAGTATATGTGACACAGACCCATATATACACACAAAATGGTCAAAATATAAACACACACTTGTATATTATTTCTTTTCTATACTCACTGTATTTTTAAAATATGCAAGTAACTAAAACTACAGTTTCTATATGTAGTTTTCAAATTATGGAAGCCTATACTTAATACCCAAAAGATAGTTTTATATCTGTAATGCAAAAGCCACTTTTCTCTCTGGGTGACATTTTTTTAATAAGTAGCACAGTATAAAACAGTCTTACTGTGGAGTTTTTGAGACATCCAGGATATTAGGATTTAATCATTTGTCATCACAGTGCATATTTTAAGCAGTGACCCCATGATTTAATACACTGTATGTATATCCATGTCCCAGATTCCCACTGGTTCTATTTTTTTACTATGCTATCAACTAGAAATAAGCAGTATATGGAAAGAAGCTGGGCTCAAAATACTATCCTAGTAGATAATCAAAATAATAAAAAATGCTTGGCTAAAAAGTTTTAGTCCCCTGTTTCTCCCTAACTTCAAAAAGATTTCACAGGTAATCAATAATTTTGCTTATATAATGATTTTTCTTCCACCAATAGGAGAGCACATTGTAAAGCTTTGTTTGAAAGGTCTCTCAATCAACAAGAAGTTTACAATTTGTTTAAATTATCCTAAGTGGTTCAAAAGAATATAGCTGCCATTTTTATCTTTTGCCAGGGGTTAAAATTTGAATTAGTTATAGTTTTGAAGATTCCCAGGCAAGTAGTTACATAGAGCATTAATTTCACCAAAAAGACTGCTTCTAACCTTTTAAGAACCCAATTGCTCTTACTAGTATATTAAAATTTATAGTTGATATCCTGCAAAAGGATATGAGAAAGCTTACCCTTTTCTATATGACCCAAGATCAAAGTGAAACTAGACCATTAATAAATAAAAACACAAAAGCTTTGAATTTTATTAATATAAATCCCTAACTAGGCATTAACTCCTTTCCTTATGTCTTTTTTATTTTAAATATAAGAAAAATATTTTAAACTGTCTTAATGTATACAATACCATTAATAAGTTTACTTAATTATTGATTTTAGTTTTTTAGCTCAATGAATATTCAATAAATATAGACAGACTGACAATTTCATTAAAAAGCAAAGATTCCATTTCTCCTGAAATTAAGTTTATATAAAATTGAAAATTACAATTATATATAATCTTAAATGAAATAAGAAAAAGTTATCTCTCAGATAATTAATTTTAAAGCTTAAAAAGTTTATGAGGTGATCTCACAAATTTCATCCCATTTTTTTCCTCCCTAACCTTTACTTTTTAGAAACTACAGAGGGAGGGAAGGGGAAAGGAAAAACAAAAAGTGGCTTAAATGAAATGCAGCAGAAAAATTCCTTATAGCCTCACTTTTCTTTTTTAAGAATGCAAAACAAAGACACTATTCATTGCTCCCATCGTGGAGATGCTTACTATGCATATCTCTATCACAACTAAGCCAGAGCCCAATAGATAGGAGGCGCCATAATTTTCAACAACAAAATAAAATAAAGCTTACCTTTGTATGTGGTTCCTGTCTCTTACCAGGCAAAAACTGGAAATCTGGGGAATCATCTCCATAACTTTCTTGGTTGGCTCAGAAATATTGCTTTTTAAATCTGACTGGGTCTCTTTTTGCTGCGATAGCTCTTGTTTGGCATATTCTTTGAGCCTTTTGTAAAGGGTGCGCAGGCCCTGCGCTGTTCGAGGAGGGCGGTCTACTCCAATTGCATTATAGTTAACTGCTATGATATCCCAACATCTATTCTTTTCCACTATTACTGAATGTTTATTAGTGTGTTCTTCAAGAATTTTCACATACGGCTTCACAAGCTTTAGCAAATCAAGCTTTTCAGATAAGGTAAAATTGGAAGATCTAGCCTTTCCTACCATTGTTCTTTTGAAATTAAGTAGGCAGTTTCTGAAACCACCAGGCAGCCTTCAGCTCTGCTCAGCTCTTTTCACAAACAGAAAAAGATCAGGCTTAACTAGGCTAGCCTCATTTAGGCCCACGCCTACAGGGGAGGGTTTATTAAAATTCCTCCAGCTTAAACTGACGCAGGTTCAGGAAATCTGCTTAAGCCAAGCCTGACCTACATAAAGCTTCTCTCTGAAGAAGACAGGAAGGCACAAGCAAAACACACTTGTGTATAAAGAGAAAACCTCAAGATAGAATTTAATACACAAAGGTCTAGACATAAGCATGGAACACAGCTAAAAATTAGCTAATTTGGTAAGAATATTAAATTTCCACACAAGTATGCCTGGCTGATAGATTGAAACTGCACTGCAGTATCACTTTAATAAAACAAAAGAGTAACTGTTTTGGTGCTAATTGTTTACAAATCCTGTAGACAGAAAAATGAAAACTAAAGATATGAGTGCTGACTGTAGTGATTCCAAACTGAGCCCCTACGCACTGTTTCTGAGCTGTTCGCTTACAAAATCTGCATAATGCTGGTCCTGCTGTCAATCAGAAATTGCACATCCTCTAGCTAGTTAGGTTACATCCAGGCTCAGACTCCACAGTCAAGCTAAGCTTCTCCTTCATTTTACAGTCTACAGTAGCCACTGCATATTTTTTTCAGTTACTTAAGAAAAAATGTTTGTCGAACACTGCACCTAAAAAGCAGATAAAAATTATGTTTAGCTAGATTGATTATTCTAGCTATAACGTACGTGAATATGCTAGGCTGCTTTATCATGTGTAAAAATCACCATTCACAGCTAGAACAGCATAATCATGCCTTAAGACTGCACACAACAAAATCACATTTGCCATTATTACAGAGTGGGATTTTTATTTAGCTATACTCACACAATTTGGACTATGAAAGGAAACAGCTAGTCTAGCCATTTGCAAGGTCACCAGTTTGCATGATTAGAATATATTTTCTAATCCCAGTCTGAAAATATGATAAATAACAATGCAAGCAAAATAAGCCTATTTTTTCCTGATATACATGTTTCTCCAGATAGGAGAATGAATTAAAACATACTTGAACACAGTTCCATTCAACCAATTACTGAACACCCATTATAAATGCTCCCAAGCACTGTAGAAGGCCCAAGGAAAACAAAGGTCAATCTAGGTAACAGCCCCTATCCAGGAAACTAGTTCTGCAAAAATGCCATAAATTTTCAATTACCTTGTTTTTCATTCTTTCCATGGAAGAGAAACAAATTAAACTTACTGAGTTCTCACTATGAGCCAGACAATGTGCTACAAGCTTTAAATGTGTATCTGTCAGGGAAAAAAGTGAGATTGCTTACTGGGTGTTCTGTGGAATGCTAGGTGTTCTCTGGCATAACCTACTGGGTTTTCTGATTATTAGTAGTCCTAACTTTTCATTGTCTTTGGGCGGTTTTATTGCTCAGTAAATTGTAGAAAATAATAATGCAAATAATTCTTATCCATAGAGATGCAAACTGAAAATCGACCAGCCCCAGCAATCTAACCGCGGGTACTCAAAGAAAAGCAAGAACACAGGATATATATACTGTCTGCAAGTAATATTTTGTTATTTTTGGAAGAAATACAGTTATTATGTTAAGAAATGAAATATTAATAAAGGTATAAAAAATCATTCATTCTAATTATCATGGAAATATACACTAAAAATGATTTTTATCTATAAGATTGGCAAAATTCTTGAAGATTGAAAATGTCAAGAGTGAATAAGGGGGCAAAGAGCACTCTTCTGTATTATCAAAGGGAGTGTAAAATGCTCTTTTGGATGTCGATCTGGGAGCATCCAGTAATATTTTACATGTGTGAAACTTTCTAAAACTGTTAAACTAAAAATAAATAACCAAAGTGAGAGGCAACAAGTGTTTATTTGAGATCTAAAATAATAGCTAGTCAGGAAGCAGTGATTCAGACAGAAACCTTCGGATTGGGAGGTGAAGGCAAGGGGTATTTATTAGAAAGGAAAGAGGAATGATTACATGACTAGAAAGAAGAATGTTCACAAGCTAAGGAATTTCTAAAGGTGCAGAAAAGCTAACATAGTGATTCTAATTCTAAGGAATGTCTTTTTAATTTTCAGTCCAGTAGTCATAATTCTTGTTATGTTTGCAAACAGTTCTTTGGGACACATGTTTACATGCAGTCCAAAGGTTATTTTGCCCAGTTTTAACATTCCAAAGGTTTGAGGAGTAAGATGTGCAAGGCAGTTCCTCTCGGAAGGCAGCTCTGACTCCATTTTGAAGTGGCTCCTCTATATTACTTTTTACAATACTATAGTCTATACTAGGCAGCATTAAAATGAAAGAGGCAGATTTCTATGTGTTGACATAGAACAAGCTCCAAAACATATGGTAAGTGAAAGAGACAGTAAAACAAAAATACAGTTGACCCTTGAACAACACGGGTTTGAACCTCATGGCTCCATTTACATGCAGATTTTTTTCAGTAACTACGTATAGTACTGTAAATGTATTTTCCTTATAATTTACTCAATAGCATTTTATTTTCTCTGGCTTATTTTATTGTAAGAATATAGTATATAACATACAAAATGTGTTATTGTACTGTTTATGTTATTGGTAAGGCTTCCACTCAACAGTAGGCTATTAGTAGTTAAGTTTTGGGAGAATCAAAAGTAATGTGAATTTTCAACTGCACAGGGGGGTCAGCACCGTTAACCAGAGTTGTTCAAAGGTCAACTGTACATACAGTATAATCCCATAGGGATAGAAGGTAGGTACATACATATGTATGAAAATACACTCCAAAAAGGTTTAGAACTCCACTGTTCAATACAGTAGCCATGAACCACACACAGCTACTGAGCATTTTAAATGTGGTTAATGAAACCGAGGAACTGAATTTTAGATTTTATTGAATTGTTATTAATTTAAATTTAAAATTTTTAATTGAAGCAGCATATTTTCCCATTAAACATAACTTTATTGTTTTGATAGGATTACATTTTACTTAACCCTGAAACCGCATATGATACTGTTGTTTCTAATATTACTGACAAGAACTGCCTCCTTAGTCAAACTTTAGGTAGGCTCCTCTGAACCCTCTTCTCAAAAACTAGGCCTTGGCCACCGGCCAGGCCCAGATTTGGCAAGAATTCTACTAAACCAATTTATCATGAATGCCCCCACCCCTGATACCTAACCAAGTTCTTCTCAGTAATTTTTCACCCACTGACTCCCCACCCTCCCTCTTTGACTATAAATTCCTATGTACTGGGAGTTGAGTTCAATCTCTCTCCCCTACTGCAATAGTGTTGAGTTAAGTCTTCTTACCTGTTTAAATTGTCCAGTGAAATTTTTCTTTGACATTATACATAACCACATCACCAGCGTAGTCTATCTTAGCAAACTGAATGATTTTTTTCTATGCACTGATGTAACATTTAATGGATTTGTTTGAATATTTTATGTGAATAGCATAAATTACAGAGCTACCCTGTGTAAATTGTAATTGATTATAAATCTAAAATACTTATTACTGATTTGTGTTATAATTAAATTCTTTTTCTAACTATAAAAACAAGATGGGCAAATTTTTTAGTATAAAAAGGAAATATACTACTGATGCAGAAGCAAATGGAGATGCATACGCTAGTACTCCTATTGGAACAGTAAATTAAAAAAAAAAAGGCTGAAATAAGGCATATCACAAATTTCACAATGAACACCAGATACAAATTGCTACAGCAGAACAGGAATAAGCTGTTTATTGTGTAGAAATAATTTTAAGATAATAAACTAGACAACAGTAAGAGACATTATCAACAAATACATAGTAAATTTGAGAAGTCTCCTCTCAACAAAAAAGAACTGATGAAGTTTAGTACCTCAAATCAGAACTATCCAGAGATATTTTTAAGTAATATGTAACAAGGTCTGAGCTTGTAGCTTTGACTAGCTATAAAACAGTTTGGTTTCTTGCACAAAAAAAGAAAACCATTTTTAGGTGAAAAGATACTTTAAAAATATTTCAGTTACGGAAATTTTGTTAGAAAATTATGGGGAAAAGATTTTTTTTTAATATATTTTTAAAATAAAATATCTTCAATTAAGTAACTAACAACTGCCTATAGAATATAAGACGTAACATATCAAACACCAATTGATTAAATACTTCTAAAAATCTCAAGTACTTTTCTTTAGAACTTTAGATTTAAATGAGTTGTACAATATAAGAGATACTGCCCTATTAAATACTTGTCATATTTTATCTCAAATGATTTCCAAATTTAAAAAGAAATGTTACCAATTCATAACCAAATATATATATGAACTCATGACATAGATATTTTTGAATCTTCAATGTCTGTCAAAGAAGAATTTCAGCTAGACATGGGGAAAAATAGTTCTACCACAATAGATGATGCTCTGTTAGGTTAGATAAAAAACATCTGGGTTTATTGAAATTCTAAAACAAGAAACTAATCTTTCACTTATTACTTTGTTCCACATACATTATGAAAATATTATGCTCAACTTTCTGAAGCAGCTTATGAAATGTGTCATGAAAATAGTTGTTAAACCATTTGGAATATGTGTGCAAGTGCTATGAATCACTACCAAAAGAAAAAGAACATAATTAATGATTTTTTTTTTTTTTGGTCTTTGCCAGTGCTTCTTGGTTGAGTCATGAAAAGTTTTATAAAGAATTATTTTATTCATTTGTGACAACATGGATGGATCTTGAGAGTATGATGCTAAGCGAAATAAGTCAGACAGAAAAAGCAGAGAACCATAGGATTTCACTGATATGTGGTATATAAACCAAAAACAGCAAAAGAACAAGACAAACAAATGAGAAAGAAAAACTCATAGACACAGACAATAGTTTAGTGGTTACCAGAGGGTAAGGGGGGTGGGGTGTGGGAGATGAGGGTAAGGGGGATCAAATATATGGTGATGGAAGGAGAACTGACTCTGGGTGGTGAATACACAATGGGATTTACAGATGATGTAATACAGAATTGTACACCTGAAATCTATGTAACTTTACTAAATATTGTCACCCGAATAAACTTTAATTAAAAAAAGAATTATTTTATTATTAACTCCAAATCATGATTTTCTTTAAACAAAAATAATGCCTGCCAAACACTCAGTAATCAAAGACAAAAAAATGATAATGCAATCTAGTACAGGTTAAGCAACAGGTCAGCCTCCTGCAGTAGCAGGGCAGTCTAGGTAGGAGGCAGATGGTGCCAGAACGAGAATCTGACAAAGCACATAAGATTATGTTCAATACATTACAACGCAACATGTGAGGAAGATGAGACTTAAGGGAAAAAAAAGGAAAAAAAAAGTCTACCACAGAAAGTAGGGTAAAAACTAGGGTGAATCCAAATCCTAAAAATCACTCAGTTACAGCATTTATATCTCACTCTTCATCACTGTGCTTTGGTAATGATTTTCCATGATGTTAAGCACTCAAGACAACCAAAACCTAGGTATCAGGGATCTTGAAAACACTTACAGAACCAAGAGCCTGAGAGAGAAAACCTCAATCCTCTTCCTATGGTTCTCTTTTACTTTAACACTACTACCACACTCACAACACTTCTGACACAAGATGTGTGGGTTTTCCCCACACCAAGCAATTCACTGACACCAGCTGGGTGTCCTACAATTCAACTCAATTTTTACACTACTATCTACCTGGATAGTGTCAGTCCCACAAGATGGTCCCCACTCCACTTCAGGTGCAAATCACAAGCTCAGGTTATCACCTGTTTCTGAGACGTTCCCATGACCCCCCCCCCCCATCCTCGGGTTTGATTAATTTGCTAGAGAGGCTCACAGAACTCAGGAAAAAGATGTACTTTACTATTTACCAGTTTGTTATAAAAAGACATAATAAAGGATACAGATGAACATTCAGATGGAGGAGATTTACAGGGCAAGGTATGTGGGAAGGGGCTGGGAGCTTCATGCCTTCTCTGGGTCTGCGACTGCAAATACTGTCACATGTTCACCAACCCGGAAACTCTCCAAACCCATACTTTTGAGATTTTTATGAAGGCTTCACATCACATAGGCATGATTGAATATCAACTCCATTTCCAATCCCTCTCCATTCTTTACAGAATAAGGATGGGGTTGAAAATTGTAAGCTTCTAATTATGGCTTGGTCTTTCTGGTGACTAGTGTCCATCCAAGAACCCACCAAGAGTTACCTCATTAGAACAAAAGACATTCCTATCACCCAGGAAATTCTAAAGGAAGCAAGACTCCCAGTCAAGATGGCAGAGTACATAAATGCTGTGTTAGCCTATTTCCATGACCACATCAAAATTACAACTAAATTATAAAACCACCACCCTTGAGGACCACCTGAAGATGAGCCAAAGAGAACTCCTATAACTGAGGATATAAAGAAAAAACCATGTTGAGACGTGGAACAGTCAGAGAAGCAAAATGGGTGGCTCCTATATGCATGTGTGGCTACTAAGAATCAGGAAGGATATCTCAGGAGGGACTCCTCAGGAGCAAAGGGTACCCGCCCCACACCAGGCTGCTGTAGACCCAGGCATCCTCTTAAAGGGCCAGAGCACAGACTGACTTGCTCACAAACACTCACCCTAAGCTCCAGAGAAGGGACAGCAGCTCAAAAACCACCAGGGACATACAAGGAGTAACTGAATCTTATGGCTTCATGGCAAGGGCTAGAGGCACCACTGTTCTTTTGTTTAGCCCTCCTACCACACAGCTGGCAGGTGCAGGCAGTGGCAGGGGCAGGTGGGAGCCTATCTGAGTCTCCATCAACCTGGGTAACACTGCTAGCCCCATCCTGGTGACTCCCTAAGAGCTCACCCCAGCCAACTTGCACACCAGCCGAATCTCTTCCAGTAGCTCTTCAAAAGCAGCCCATGAATAAACATTCATAAAATCTCTCAAAGGTCCACAAACACCAAACAAACAGCGTCTAACCTCGGCATGCCCTACACCTCTTGGTAAGCAGCCCCAAGCCTGGTATTAGTGACAGCTGGCCTCAATTCGCAGCATAGCATCTCCCAGGCACCTCCAAGCCCAGCAAAAGCAGCTACTAAACCCAGATCACTCAGTAACTCCTACCAGGTGACACTGGACTGGGTACAGGCAGCAGCTGACAATGGCCTACACTGCAGTCCCTCCCAAGAGGCCCCAAAAATCAATACACCCAGTGGCCGGCTTCAGACCACACAAGAGAAAGCACCTAATTAGTTCCATAAACAAACCCAAAGGGTCGACTCAGGCAAAACAGCCCCGCTAAAGCAAATCCCACCCTGTGGCGTCAGCCCCTGAACAAGAACTCATTCACTGTAGTCACAACCAGTAGTCACAGCCAGTCAGCCTGAGAATCAATCGCACCAACTGAATTGCCAACAGCAGTCAAGGCTCAACTACAACAGAAGGGCATACACAACCCACACAAGGGACAGCCCTGGAGTACTTGGCTCAGGTGACAGAGAAACTGTGCCACTGGGCCCCACAGGACACCTACTACATTAGGCCAACCTGCCACGTCTGAGACACATAACAGATCTACCTAATACATAGAAACAAACAAAGGGAGCCAGCCAAAATGAGGAGACAAAGAAACATGTCCCAAATAAAAGAACGGGACAATCTCCAGAAAAAGAACTAAATGAAATGGAGCCAAGCAATCTACCAAAATAGACTTCAAAACACTGGTTAGTTATAAGGATGTCCAATAAACTTAGAGGAAGAAGAGGTGAACTCAGTGAGAACTTACACAAAGAGATAGAAACCATAAAAAAGAACCAGTCAGAAATGAAGAATACAATAACTGAAATGAAGAATACATTGGATGGAATCAACAGCAGATTAAATGAAGCATAGGATTGAGTCAGTGATCTGGAAGACAAGGTGAAAAAAACAGTCATTTGGAAGAGCAAAAAGAAATGAGAATCAGAAAACTTGAGGATACCTTAAGGGACCTCTGGGCAACATCAAGTGTACCAACATTTACTTCATAGGGGGACCACAAGGAGAAGAGAGAGAGCGAGGAATTGAAAACCTATTTGAAGAAATAATGACAGAAAACTTCCCTAACCTGACAAAGGAAATACACATCCAAGTTCAGGAAGTGCAGTTATCCCCAAGCAAGATGATCCCAGAGGCCTACACCAAGAAACATCATAATTAAAATGGCAAAGTTTAACGACAAAGAGAGAATCTTAAAAACAGCAAGAGAGAAGCAGTTAGTTACCTACAAAGGAGTTCGCATAAGACTGTCAGCTGATTTCTCAACAGAAATTTTGCAGGCCAGAAGAGACCAGCACAAAATACTCAACGTGATGAAAAGTAAGGATCTACAACCAAGATTACACACCACCCAGCAAGGCTATCATTTAGAATTGAAAAACAGATAGCTTCCCAGCCAAAAAAAAGCTAAAGGAGTTCATCACCACCAAACTGGTATTACAAGAAATGTTAAAGGGACTTCTTTAAGAATTAAAAAAAAAAAAAGATAAAAATATGGATAATAAAATGGCAATAACTACGTACCTGTCAATAATTACTTTAAATGTAAATGGACTAAACACTCCAATAAAAAGGCATAAGGGTGGCTGAATGGATACAAAATTAAGACCCATACATATATGCTCCCTCCAAGAGACTGATTTCGGATTGAAAGACACACACACACACACACACACACACACACACACAGAATGAAAGTAAAGGGATAGAAAAAAACATTTCATGTAAATGGAAATGAAAAAAAAATCTAGACCACATAAAACAAAACCTACAACAAGAGACAAAAAGGGACATTACATAATGCAATCCAACAACAGGATATAACTCTAGTAAACATTTACACTCCCAATGGAGAATCACCTAAATATATAAAGCAAATAGTGATGAATATAAAAGGAGAGATCCACAGTAATATACAAATAGTAGAGGGCTTTAATACCCCACTGACATCAATAGACAGTCATTCAGACAGAAAATCAACAAGAAACAAGTTGCTTTAAATGACACATTAGAGCAGATGAATTTGATATTTTTAGAACATTTTACCCCAAAGCAGCAGAATATATATTCTTTTCGAGCACACACAGAACATTTTCCAGGATAGACCACATATTTGGCCACAAAGCAAGTCTCAATAAATTTAAGAAGACTGAAATCACATCAAGCATCTTCTCCAATCTCAATGGTATGAAATTGGAAATCAATCAGAAGAAGAAAACTGAAAAACATACAAGCACATGGAAGCTAAATAACATGTTTCTAAACAATGAATGGGTTAACAATGAGATCAAGGAAGAAATCCAAAGATAACTTAGATAAATAAAAACGAAAACACAAGGACCCAAAAATCTATGGGATACAGCCAAAGAAGTTCTATGAGGTAAATTCATAGCAATACAGGTGTCCTTCAAAAAAAAACAAGAAAGATCTGAAATAAACAATTTAACCCAACATCTAAAGGAATACTAGAAATGAGAACAAACAAGGCACAAAGTGAGCAGAATTAAGGAAATATAAAGATCAGAACAGAAATAAACAAAATAGAGTCTAAAAAAATACATAAATCAATGAAACTAAGAGCTGGTTCTTTGAAAAGGTAAAAAAAAAAAGATAAACCTTTAACCAGATTCATAAATAACAAAAGAGAACCCAAATAAATAAAATCAGAAATTAATGAGCAGTGACAACTGACAGCACAGAAATACAAATAATTGTAAGAAACTACTACAAATAATTATATGCTGACATACTGGACTACCTGGAAGAAATGGATAAATTCCTAGAAAAATACAATCTTCCAAGATTGAATCAAGAAGAAACAGAAAGTGACCGGCCCAGTCGCTCAGGCGGTTGGAGCTCCGTGCTCCTACTGCCAAAGGCTGCCAGTTCGATTCCCACATGGGCCAGTTGGCTCTCAGCCACAAGGTTGCCAGTTCGACTCCTCGACTCCTGCAAGGGATGGTGGGCTCCGCCCCATGCAACTAAGATTGAGCACAGCACCTTAAGCTGAGCTGCCGCTGAGCTCCCACATGGCTTGATTGGAGAGCGTCCTCTCAACCACAAGGTTGCCGGTTTGACTCCCGCAAGGGATGGTGGGCTGCACCCCCTGCGACGAGCAACTGGCAGCTGGACCTGGCACTGAGCTGTGCCCTCCACGGCTACAATTGAAAGGACAACAACTTGACTTGGAAAAAATCCTGGAGGTATATACTGTTCCCCAGTGAAGTCCTGTTCCCCTTCCCCAATAAAATCTTTAAAAAAATAAAAAGAAGAAGAAGAAGAAGAAATAGAAAATATGAACAGAACAATAACTACTAACAAAATCGAACCAGTAATCAAAAAACTCCCAACAAACAAAAGTCCTGGACCAGATGGCTTTACAGGTGAATTTTAGCAAACATTCAAAGAATTAACACCTATCCTTCCCAAACCATTCCACAAAATTGAAGATGAGGGAGGGCTCACAAGGTCATTTTCTGAGGTCAGCATTACCCTGATTCCAAAACCATAGAAAGACATTACAAAAAAAGAAAACTATAGGCCAATATCTTTGATAACATAGATGCAATAATCCTCAACAAAATATTAGCAAGCCAAATTCAGCAATCCACTGAAAAGATTATACACCATGATCAAGTGGCAGATGCAAGGTTGGTTCAATATCTGCAAGTCAGTTAATGTGATACAACACATAAACAAAATGATGGATAAAAATCATATCATATCAATAGATGCAGAAAAAGCATTTTCAAAAGCTAGCTTTCATTTATGATAAAAACTCTCAGCAAAGTGGGAACAGAGAGAACATACCTCAACATTATAAAGGCCATATATGACAAAACCACAGCTAACATCATACAGAACGGTGAAAAGCTATTATAAAAGTGTTTTCCTTAAGATCAGTACAAGACAAGGATGTCCACTTTCACCATTTTTATTCAACATAGTATTAGAAGTCCTAGCTACAGCAATCAGAAAAGAAAAAGAAATAAAAGGTATCCAAATTTGAAAGGAAGTAGTAAAACTGTCATTATTGGCAGATCATATATAGAGAACCCTAAAGATTCCACCAAAAACTATTAGAACTGATAAATAAATTCAGTAAAGCAGCAGGACACAAAACTAATAAAAGTTTTGCAAAGCAAAGGAAACCATCAACAAAATGAAAAGACAACCTACTCAATGGAAGAACATATTTGCCAATGATACAACCAGAAAGGAGTGAATATCCAAAATATATAAAGACTCATACAACTTAACACCAAAAAAACAAACAATCCAATTTAAAAAATGGACAGAGGACCTGAATAGACTTCTCCAAAGAGGACATACAGATGGCCAAAGACGTGAAAAAATGTTCAGCAACATTAATCATCAGAAAAATGCAAATTAAATCACAATGAGATATCACCTCACACCTGTCAGAATGGTTATCATCAATAAATCAACACGTGACAGCAGGATGTGGAGAAAACAGAACCCTTGTGCACTTCGGTCGGATTGCAAATTGGTATGGTCACTATGGAAAACAGTATGAAGGTTCCTCAAAAAAATAAAAACAGAATTAGCATATCACCCAGCAATCCCTAGATTTATCTGAAGAAATTCAAAACACTAATCTGAAAAGATATATGCATCCCTATGTTCATTGCAGGATTATTTACTATAGCCAAGATATGGAAGCAACCTAAGTGTCCATCAATAGATGACTGTACAAAGAAGATGTACATATATACAGTGGAATATTAGTCAACCATAAAAGAATGAAATCATACCATTTGCAACATTGATGGACCTAGAGGGTATTATGCTAAGTGAAATAAGTCAGACAAATACCGTATGATATTTACGGTATTTGTAAATATACCGTAAATATATAAGAAAGACAAATACCGTATGATTTCACTTATATGGGGAATATAAAAAACAAAATAAAAAAACTAACAAACCAGAAACAAAATTATAGACATAGAGAACAAACCGATGGTTGCCAGATGGCCAGGGGGGTTGTAGAGCTGAGTGAAAAAGGTGAAGGGAGGGAGACTGGGATGGCTCAGTTGGTTAGAGAGTGAGCTCTGACCAACAGGGTTGCCGGCTGGATTCCCACATGGGACAGTGAGCTGCGCCCTCTACAACTAGATTGAAAACAATGAGCTGCCGCTGAGCTTCCAGAGGGGGCTGAGCTTCCAGAGGGGCGGCCGGATGGCTCAGTTTAGAGCACCAGCTCTCAACAACAAGGTTGCTGCTTCAATTCCCGCATGGAATGGTGAGCTGCGCCCCCTGCAACTAAAGATTGAAATGGCAACTGGACTTGGAGCTGAGCTGCGCCCTCCACAACTAGATTGAAGGACAACTTGGAGCTGACAGGCCCTGGAGAAACACACTGTTTCCCAGTATTCCCCAATAAAATAAAATAAAATAAAAAAAGGTGAAGGGATTTAGAAATACAAATTGACAGTTACAAAATAGTCACAGGGATGTAACGTATAGCATAAGCAATATACAGTAATACCTCGTTTTTCGAATGTCTCCAATGATGAACATTTCGGTTTATGAACGCCGTAAACCCGGAAGTAAATGCTTCGGTTTTCGAACACGCCTCGGAAGTCGAACATGTCATGAGGCTTCCACTGAGTGCAAGATCCTGGAGGCCTAGCTGTCGGCTGTTGAGTCCTGAGCACCCGCACAACACAGAGGTGATATTTGGGCTTATTTGGTGACTCTGTGCAATCAATATGTGCTCATCTCATCTCAGGAGCACTCTTGCAACCAATTTGTTTTTGTGACTCTGTGGAACCCAGTGCATAAATCTGTTCAGCTACCGTGTTTCCCGAAAATAAGACCTAGCCGGACAATCAGTTCTAATGAATCTTTTGGAGCAAAAATTAATATAAGACCCGGTCTTATATATTATTATATTATTATATAATTATATTATCATATTATATTATATAAGACCGGGTCTTATAGTAAAATAAGACCAGGTCTTACATTAATTTTTGCTCCAAAAGATGCATTACAGCTGATATTCCGACTAGGTCTTATTTTCAGGGAAACACAGTAATCTCAGGAGCTCTCTTGCAACCAATTTGTTTTCGTGACCGTGTGCAATCAGTCTGTGTTCATGTCATCTCAGGAGCCCTCTGCCAATCACCCCTTGTTGTGAGAAATGGATAAAAGCTGCAAAGCAGGAGAATCATTAACAACAATAGCGGTGAAGAAGGAAATTATTTCCAAACATGAAAGTGGTGTCCGTGTATGTGATCTGGCAATGCAGTTTGGTATTGCCAAATCTAGAATTTGTACCATCTTAAAAAATAAAGAAGCCATTAAAGGAGCCAATGTTGCAAGAGGTGTTAAAACACTTACAAGACAAAGGACACAGACAATTGAAGTGGAAAAACTGCTTTTCAGATGGATAAATGAAAAACAGTTGGCCATGACAGCATTTCTGAGAGCACAATTTGTGAAAAAACCTTACATTTGCATGCTGACCTCATCAAAAACACCCCTGGAACAAGTGCTGAGAGTGATATTTTCAAGCAAGTGGAGAGTGGTTTGAAAAGTTTAAGATAAGTGGCATACACGATGTGGTGAGACACGGTGAAGCTGCCAGTGCCAACAAAGAAGACGCCAATCAATTTGTTTTGGAATTTAAAGATTATGTAGAGGCAGAGGGTTTCCTTCCCCACCAACTTTTCAACTGTGATAAGACAGGCCTCTTTTGGAAGAAAATGCCAAAGAGGACCTACATAACAAAGGAGGAGAAATCATTGCCAGGATACAAGCCCATGAAAGACAGGCTAACCCTTTTGTTTTGTGGGAATGCAAGTGGGGTTTTTAAGTTGAAGCCTTTGCGAGTCTATCATTCTGAGAACCCCTGGGTATTTAAGAAAAACAATGTCATAAAAAGCAAACTGCATGCGATGTAGAGGGCAAACAGCAAAGCTTGGGTAACCAGGCAGTTTTTTATTGAGTGGGTTCATGAAGTGTTCGGGCCAAGTGTAAAAAAAATACCTTCAAGACAAAAATCTTCCAATGGAGTGCCTGCTTGTTATGGATAATGCTCCAGCTCACCCCCTAGGCTTAGAGGACAAGTTGATGGAAGAGTTCAGTTTTATCAATGTAAAGTCTTTGGCCCCCAACACGACTCTTCGCATCCAGCCCATGGACCAGCAGGTCATATCTAATTTTAAGAAGCTTTACACCAAAGCACTGTTCTAAAGGTGCTTTGAGATGACCTCGGACAGAGGTAACCCTTAGAGAGTTCTGGAATAATCATTTCAATATTCTACATTGCTTACATCTCATAGACAAAGCATGGAGGGATGTGTCTCACAGAACGAAGAAGTCAGCATGGAAGAATTGTGGCCAGAAGCTGACCCTGAACATGTATATGAGGATGTTGAAGAGGATGCTCCTATTGTTGAGGATATTGTGTCTCTGGGAAAGTCCATGGGCTGGGAAGTGAGCAGTGATGATGTGGAGGAGTTAGTGGAGGACCACAAGACTGAACTCACCACAGAAGAACTTCAGAACATTCTGACGGAGCAGCAATAGGCGCAAGCAACTGAGGAATTGTCTTCGGAGGAGGAGGGAAGAGCAAGTGTTTCTACTGCACTGATCAAAGAAATGTGTGCAAAATGGGTCAAAGTGCAAATTTTTGTTGAAAAATATCACCCTGATAAAGCTGCTGTAAGTCATGCCGCTAACACTTTCAATGATAATGCTATGTCTCACTTTAGACAAATTTTAAAACATCGGAGAAAGCATATATCAATTGAAAAATTTTTAGTGAGGAAAAGATCCAGTGAGTCTAAACCAGGTGTCAGTGGTGTAAAAAAATCAAGGGAAGGAATGGCAGGAGAGGAGTCACCTACAGTGATTATGGAAGAGGGCTACAGAACACCTGAAGAACAGTCACCTATTGTGATTATTGAAGGGGACCCCCTATTCAAACCATGACTATCATCATTGCAGGTAAGAAAAAAATTACTTTCATTTTTATCATCTACAGTACTGTTTTTACATTGTGTTTATTTATTATTGCTTTTACAGTACATTATATTGTGTTTATTGCTTTCATTGTGTATCATTTTATGGATCCATGGTATCTTTAGATAGTAAAATTCATGCTAAATTGCTGTTTTAGGGGTTGATTTTAAAGGTCTGGAACGGATTAATCCATTTTTGCATTACTTTCTATGGGAAACTGTGCCTCGGTTTTCGAACGTCTCAGAACTCGAATGGTCTTCCGAAACAGATTACGTTCGAAAACCAAGGTACCACTGTAGTCAGTAATGTTACAATAACTATATATGGTGCCACGTGGGTACTAGACTTATCAGGGGATCACTCCGTAATATAAATCTGTTATGCTGCATACATGAAACTAATATAATATTGAATGTCAACTGTAATTGAAAAAAAATTTAATTTATTTAAAAGACAAAAGATGCTCCTAGTGCTCTTATCATTCAGAAAATTACAAGGGTTTTAGGAGCTCTGTGCCAGGAACTGCAGGGATAGACCAATATATTCATAGTTATTTTCTATTATCTCAAATTATAAAATTTAGTCTAGCCATGCTACATGAATCACAGATTTACTCTATACAATCTAAACTGACATACATCTACATAGAATTTCTCCCAGTCATCTGTCAAGGAATTCCATTTGGCCAAGTCTTGTCCTTAAGGTACAAATATTTTGAGCAAAAGAAGTCTCTGCCCCAGAAGCTGGTTGGCAGGAACCTAGCCTTCAGTGAAATTTTGTATACTAACAATGTGGCCAAGCTACTCATACTTATTTTAGCCATTTTTTCACTGGATCATTTTTTAGTATAGTTAATATTATGAATGTTGAGGGTGTCTCACCCACATCCATTTCACCCCTTCTTCTTCAGTGGTACTCCTAGGTCTAAGGTTAGGAATCCCTCTGGTCACAGGCAGTGGCCCAATATCAGTATGAAGTTATGGAATCTTATTTAATGATTATGAGTAGGAACCATCTGTCTGTCATTAAACAGATGAGAAAAAGGAAGTACATGGCCCCAACAGTTGCTGGGATCTATCATTTAACATGAGGGGGAACCAGTCAGTCTAAGAATAAAGCCAATTCTGTAAATGACAAACGGGAATAAAATGGAAAGAAGGTGGGCTGATGTTGACATCCTTTCAACTGCTAGACTAGTCAGTCCTAAAGCCTGAAATTTCCGGTACACATAACATTAAAATTCAATTATATAAGCCAGTATTTTTATCATTACTTAAACCAAAAAGCATAGTACCTGATGTAAGAAAAATTTGTTGTGTTGTTTTTCTTTCCACTGTGCTTATCATGCGTGACTATTTTATCTTGCTTAAATCACTACATCCCACATTTTGTTTTTAAATGAGGATTCAAATAAGAAGCATGCTATGAACACAGTTAATTCCCCAAAAAGCAGAGGCTGAAAGCCATTATTATTTCAATTAGTCTACACTGGCCCTCCCAAAAGCATAAAGCAGACTCCCAGAGTAAAGCCCTGTTCAACTAGGAATACTCCCATTTGCACCCACTGCAGGTAACTGAGGAAGTCTTAGACCAAATTACTTGCTAGAGATGAAGATATTTTCCAAAAGACGGCTTAGGGAATACACCTCACACAAAGTTTATAAAGCCGTAGTTTTTTTTAACCTTGGGGGAGGGATGTCAAGAATTACATGCCTGTTTGAGAAACTCAGTAAAGCTTCTTAGAAAAATGCAGGAATTGCCTCCTATTCATCTAGCTGTGAGAAAAGGATTACTGCTCTGGGGTTATGGGGTTGGCCAAACATACAACATCTGACACTACACAGATGAGATCAACAGCAGTCACATATACTCACAGCCTGGGGGAAAAGGACACCACACATGCAGGGCTGCACAGGGACTGACCTTTGGAACAGAGTGAACCACTAGGGGGCTGTGGGAGGCAGGCTTTATAATAGCAAGAGGATGGAGTGTGCCTGGCTCCTGTGGGGGGATGTTATTGGCTTGTTTGAATAATTCTGTAGCTGGCAGGGAACTGAAAACTGCTACTCAGGGAACTGGTTTATTTAATAGGAGGGCTGTTTAAATGGAGGATCTTATCCTCAGGAGCAGAGTGGGGAGGGCAACTTGCAGTTAGGTCATTCAAGGTCCTCCTGATTTTACCAGATGTCAGGGCAGCACACAACATTGAGCCTTAATCTTAGGTCTTACACTACACACTCCCCTATGGAGATACACACACACTACCCTCTAGAATTCATGCTAATTAAGAAACATGAATAGACAACAGAACGGTGGTTACCAGAGGGGAAGGGGGAAGACAAAGAGGGTAAAGGGGACCCAAAACACGGCGATGGTAGACTAGACTTTGGGGGGTGAGCACACAACAAAGTATACAGATGTTGTATTATATAGTTATACACCTGAAATTTATGTTATTAACCAATGTTACCTAAATAAATTTAATTTTATAAAAGTGGGGGGAGGGTTCTGGGCAAGATGGTGGAGTAAATAAACACTGCTTACCACCTCCCACAACCACATTAAAATTACAACTAAGTTGGCACCAGCCCAGCTGGTGCCCAAATGGTGCCTGCTGTGCCACCTGGTTTCAAGATCCCACATGCTTCACTGGCACCATGGGTGCCTTTATGAAGACTGAGACATGAGGGCACCAGGATCCTGTGGAGTGGCCGCCCAGGCACCCTGGTGATCACTATGCCAGCCACCACCATCTACTTTACTGCCCACAACTAACTCAAGGCCTTCCATAGTTGTCGAGCCCTGACCTCTGACCTCTATGCAACTATGGTGGCAGGCACACTGGCCCGCTTAGGCACCATGACTGCTGTGATCAGCCCCCTAGAGCTGGTAGACAAAACTGCAGGCTCGGCACATGTCATACGGGGAACTAGATGACTGTGTCTGTGCTGCTGTGGCTCAGGATGGCTGGCACTCACTGTGGCTGGGATGGGGCACCACTATCCTTTGGGATATGTTTTTTCAGCCCTGTACTGGTTCAACTATGAGCTGGTGAAGAGCTGGCTGAGTGGGCTCAGGCAAAAAGAACGGACATCGGTGGGCTTCAGCTCTGTGGCTGGCAGCATCTCAGGGAGAGTGGCAGGCATCCTGATTCTACCCTTCGACATGCTGAAGATACAACGCCAGGTTGGCTGGGAGCGGTGGAGGCTGAGAGAGTGTCACCCCTGCACGCTACCAACAACATCTGGCTGTTACTGAGGAGGATCCGGACTGAGTCAGGCACCAGGCGATTCTTCGCAGGCTTCCTCCCAAAATCATCAAGGCTGCCACCTTCTGTGCCATCATGATCAGCACATGAGTTTGGCAAAAGTTTCTTCCAGAGGCTCAACTGGGAACAGCCTCTGGAATCTGTGAAAAGATCGAGTGGATTTGGGCCCAATTTCTTGCATGGATGGGGTGGGGTAGAAGGAGACAGCCAAGTGCCTTGTGGCCAGGGGAGGGGACTCATTTTTCTTCCCTCTCAACTGTGAGCCCCAAGGGTTGGGTGCCACCCCTCTGGGCCCACCCAGGCCCCCTTCAGACAGCTTTCTTCATGCTGATCCTCATTCCCAAGCCCCAGGATCATCTTTTCCACTCCATCCCCCAAGTTCAAGATTAAATCTATTAACTCTTCCCCCCCCACCCCACCCCTCCATTTCCCTATGTGTTTGTTGTAGCTAGGCCTGCCCCCAGGAGCCACAAAACCCTGGGCCTGGTGTAATCTGAACCCACCCCTGTTAATTCCTTGAGTCTAAAGCTGATGAACTCCTAAAAAAAAAAATTACAACTAAATTATACAATAATCAAACTGGAGAACCATCTGAAAAGTAGCTGAACAGAACTCCTATGACAAAGGACATAAAGAAGAGGCTACATCGAGACTGTATTGAATGTCAACTATAATTGAAAATTTTTTAATTTTTAAAAAATAAAGAGGGCAGGTTCTCTTACATCGACCGCCTAAGAGTTGCGCTATAAGGAGCAATAACTTCTTCCTCTCAGCCATCCACCTGACAGCCACAAAGCAGCAACAATACATGAGTGCATCTCCATCCATGTTGGCCAGGCTGGTGTCCAGATCAGCAATGCCTGCTGGGAGCTCTACTGCCTGGAACATGGCATCCAGCCCAATGGCCAGATGCCGAGTGACAAGACCATTGGAGGAGATGACTCCTTCAACACCTTCTTCAGAGAGACAAGCACTGGCAAGCATGTGCCCAGGGCAGTGTTTGTAGACCTAGAACCCACTGTCATTGATGAAGTTCACAGTGGTACCTACCACCAGCTCTTCTACCCCGAGCATCTCATCACAGGCAAGGAAGATGTTGCCAATAACTATGCCCAGGGGCACTACACTATTGGCAAGGAGATCACTGACCTTGTCTTGGACCAAATTCAGAAACTGGCGACCAGTGCACAGATCTTCAGGACTTCCTAGTTTTCCACAGCTTTAGCAGAAGAACTGTTTCTGGGTTCACCTCCCGATGATGGAAAGTCTTTCTACCGAATATGGCAAGAAATCCAAGCTGGAGTTCTCCATTTACCCAGCCTCCCAGGTTTCCACAGCTGTAGTTGAGCCCTACAACTCCATCCTCACCATCCACACCACCCTGGAGCACTCTGATTGTGCCTTCATGGTTGACAACCAAGCTATCTACAACATCCATCATAGAACCCTCAATATTGAGAGCCCAACCTATACTAACCTGAACAGGCTGATAGGTCAAATTGTATCCTCCATCACTGCTACTCTCACATTTGGTGGAGCCCTGAATGTTGACCTGACCAAATTCCAGACCAACATGAATGCCCTATCCCCTCCATCCACTTCCCTCTGGCCACATATGCCCCTGTCATCTCTGCTGAGAAAGCCTACCATGAGCAGCTTTCTGTAGCAGAGATCACCAATGCGTGCTTTGAGCCAGCCAACCAGATGGTGAAATGTGACCCTAGCTGCCTGTTGTACCAGGGTGACATGGTTCCCAAACATGTCAATGCTGCCACTGCCACCATCAAGACCAAGTGCAGCATCCAGTTCGTGCACTGGTGCCTCACTGGCTTCAAAGCTGGAATTAATTACCAGCCTCCCACTGTGGTACCTGGTGGAGACCTGGCCAAAATACAGCAAGCTGTGTGCCTGCCGAGCAACACCACAGCTATTGCTGAGGCCTGGGAGCCCGGACCACAAGTTTGACGTGATGAATGCCAAGCGTGCCTTTGTTCACTGGTACGTGGGTGAGGGCATGGAGGAAGGAGAGTTTTCTGAGGCCCGTGAAGACACGGCTGCCCTTGAGAAAGATTATAAGGAGGTTGGTGAGGCTTCTGTTGAAGGAGAGGGTGAGGAAAAAGGAGAGGAATACTAAAGTTAACATGTCACAAAGGTGCTGCTTTTACAGGGAAGCTTATTCTGTTTTAAACATTGAAAAGCTGTGGTCTTTTTAGTTAATTTGTGTGTAGCAGTGTATACTCTCATATACAATTACTGACCTATGCTTTAAAACATGACACTTTGTTACAGACCCAACCTGTCTGATGGGTTAAATAAATTATTCCCTGTATTAAAAAAAAAAGGGCCAGCCCAGTGGCTGAGGTGATTGGAGCGCCGCGCTCCTAACGTTGGGGTCGCCAGTTCGATTCCCACATGGGCCAGTGAGCTGCACCCTCTACAGCTAAGATTGTGAATAACAGCTCTCCCTGGAGCTGGGCTGCCGTGAGCAGCCGGAGGTTGGTGTGAGCTGCCGTGTGCTGCCATGGGCTGCTATGTGCTGCCATAGGCTATCGTGTGCTGCCATGAGTGGCCGGTGGCCAGCATGAATGGCCGGCAGCCAGCATGAGTGACCGGCAGCCAGCATGAGTGGCTGGCAGTGAGCTGCTGAGTGCTGCTGTGAGCTACCATGCGCTGCCATGAGTGGCCGGCAGCCATCGTGAGCAGCTGGCAGCCAGGGAGAGCTGCCGTGAGCTGCTGTTAGTGGCCCACCAATGACTAGCGACTGACTGCCTCAGCCGGGGGGAGCGCAAGGCTCATAATACCAGCATGGGCCAGGGAGCTGTGTCCTACACAACTAGACTGAGAAACAACAGCTTGAACTGGAGTTGGGGGGAGGTAGAAGAAAAGGAGGGGGGAGGGTAAATAAATAAATAAATAAAGAGTATAACTTTCAAAAAAAATAAATTAAAATTTAAGTCCTAGATGGCATCTTCCAATACAAGAATGTTCCATCTACATTGAAAATTTGTTGTTTAGTGTAGCCACCTTCATAATTATCTTAGCTAAGAGCTTCTGGATAACTTGCTACAACGTCTCCATCAGCATTTGCTGCTTCACTTTGCACTTTTATGTTATGGAGATGATTGTGTCCCTTAACCTCATCAACCAACCTCTGCTAGCTTCAGACTTTTCTTCCGCAGCTTCCTTACCTCTCTCAACCTTCACAGAATTGAAGAGTTAGGGCTTTGCTCTGGATCAGGCTTCGGCTTAAAGGAATGTTGTGCCTGGTTCCATCTTCTATCCAGACCACTAAAACTTTCTCCATATCAGCATAAAGGCTGTTTCGCTTTCTTATCATTCATGTGTTTACTGGAGGAGCACCTTTAAAATTTCCTTCAGTACTTTTCCTTTGCTTTCACAACATGCCTGTTTGGCACAAGGGGCCTACCTATCTCAGCTTTCACCTTTTCACTGCATTAATCGATTTCAAGTTGGTTCTCTAAAATGTGTCAAAAATAATTACAGTATTTACATTTTTAAGTAAATACAGTTAAAGTATTATATTTTATTAAAATAAATGATTACTTTAAAGTACAAGAATTTCCTATTGTTATTCATTCTTGAAAAACACAAAAATACAGAAAAATGTACATATGCTTTCCTAAACTTCCTTTCTGGAACACTGAGCTCATGGGGTAAGATCAAACACTGCAGTCAGTGGCATGGAAGTATCATTCAACTACAAACATAGCAGCCAAAGTGTTCAACATGCATTCCTCACTAAGCTTAATCATTTCTAGCTTTTGACTTAAAGTGAGAGGTGTGCGACACTTCCTTTCACTTGAGCACTTAGAGGAGATTGTAGGGTTATTAACTGACCTAATTTCAATATTGTTTTGTCTCAGGGAATAGGGAAGCACAAGGAGAGGGAGAGAGATGAGGAATGGCCAGTCAGAGAAGCAGTCAGAACACACACAACATTCATAGATTAAGTTTACTGTCTTATTTGGGGGCAGTTGTAGCACCCAAAACAATTACAATAGTAGCATCAAAGATCACTGATCACAGATCACCATGACAAATATAATGATAATGAAAAAGTTTGAAATATTGCAAGAATTACCAAAATGTGACACAGACACGAAGAAAGCAAATGCTAGTGAAAAAAAGGGGGCCAACAGACTTGTTCAATGCAGGGTTGCCAGAAACCTCAATTTGCAAAAAAAGGAAAAAAAAAATACGTTATCTGCAAAGCCCAATAAAACAAAGTGCAATTGTCGACATTAGAAACGTCTAAACTAGATGTATGAGGTCACACACGAACTCATCCTAAGAAAAGTGCTACATATCTCATTACTGAATATCACTACAGTCACCTTTGAAGTACTCCCTTGGGAAGCTATGCACTGATGCCAGCACCTAGTCCATCCTTCAAAGCAATTTTAGAATTCTTTCTGGAATGGCCATCAGAGCTGTTGTATTACGCTTGATGTCCTGACTGTCATCAAAATGTCTTCCTTTCAATATTTCCTTTATCTCCAGGTAAAGAAAGAAGGCATTGGGGGCCAGATCAACTGAGTAGGGAGGGTGTTCCAACACAGTTATTTGTTTACTAGCTAAAAACTCCCTCACAGACAGTGCCGTGTGAACGGGTGCATTGTCGTGATGCAAGAGCCATGAATTGTTGGAGAAAAGTTCAGTCGTCTAACTTTTTCACACAGCCTTTTCAGCACTTCCAAATAGTAAACTTGGTTAACTGTCCAGTTGGTACAAATTCATAATGAATAATCCCTCCGATATAAAAAAAGTTTAACACCACTGTTACAACTTCGCAAACTTAATTGTCAGACCTTTGTATTGTAGAATTGTATACTTACGACCTACGTAATTTAGTAACCATCGTCACCCCAATAAATGCAACTAAAAAGAAAAAAGAAACGTCCAAACTGCAAACTTTTTATAAGAATTTATTTGAGCCAAACTGATGACAAATGCTGGGGAGTAAGATCTCAAATGCTCCAGAGAATAACAGCTTTGCAGCTTCTTTTATGCATTTGAAATTAAGGAGAGAAGGAAAGAAAGATTACATGGAGGTGGAAGAAAAGCAAGGCAGGGACTGGGTTATAGGATAGTTAATAAGAGTATGTGCTCTCTTGAGGGTGGTTATGCCTATTTCAAGGGTGTGTTAATCTAGATGCACAGAAATAAGGAAGGGCTTACTTAAAGCAAAAATAAACCTTTTACTAAAGAAGATATATGCCTAGGGCGTGACTACCCACCATGACCTGCCCAATTAGGAATTTAAAATCACATCACCCTGTGATGTTACTTTCCCTAGAACCCCTGTTTTTGTCCACACAATAAAATGAGGTATGTCTATATACCGAAGGAGTGACAATTAAGTTTGCGAAGTTGTTGCAACAATGTTGCTAACCTTTTTTTCGTATCAGAGGGATTATTCATTATGAATTTATACCAACTGGACAAACAGTTAACCAAGTTTACTATTTGGAAGTGCTGAAAAGGCTGTGTGAAAAAGTTAGACGATCTGAACTTTTTGCCAACAATTCATGCCTCATGCATCATGACAATGCACCATCTCACCTGCCACTGTCTGTGAGGGAGTTTTTAGCCAGTAAACAAATAACTGTATTGGAACACCCTCCCTACTCACCTGATCTGGCCCCCAATGACTTCTTTCTTTACCCAAAGACAAAGAAAATATTGAAAGGAAGACATTTTGATGACATTCAGGACATCAACGGTAATACAACGACAGCTCTGATGGCCATTCCAGAAAAAGAGTTCCAAAATTGCTTTGAAGGGTAGGCTAAGCGCTGGAGTCAGTGCATAGCTTCCCAAGCGGAGTACGTCAAAGGTGACTGTAGTGATATTCAGCAATGAGGTATGTAGCACTTTTTCTGGGGTGAGTTCGTGAACTTAATTGTTATACCCTGTACTATATGATTCTATTCATAAGAAATATCTAGAATAGGCAAAACCATAGAGCCAGAAAGTGGTTTCTGTCTCTAACCAATTAGTGGTTACCAGGGCTGGGAAGAGAGTGAGGAATGAGGAGTTGACTGCTTACTTGTTCCAGGGTTTCCTTACTGTGTGATGACAATGTTCTGGAACTAGATAGTAATAATGGTTATACGACACTGTATTCATGCTAAATGCCCCTAGACTGTACACTTAAAAAGGTTAAAATGGTGAATTTTACATTATGGACATTTTATCACAATAAAAAAAAAAAAACATTTATAATTTAAATATAAATAAAACCAATAAAATTCAAAAATCACATTAATTTAATGATAGTGATTAACTTACTGAAATTAAACTGCTAATCATAATATAAATATGGTACTAACATATTCTTTTGTTGGTACAGGTTCTTTCATGTTCAAAAAGCCTGTTCTCCAATAGGGCATATTATAGCTCTATTTGAATATACAAAACCTTGATTTGGTAGGAGTATTCCTTGCACATTCTGTCCACCCCTACTGTTATTTACAGACATGAAATATTGTAATACTCAATTATAGGGTGACATCCAAAAGATCCCAACACTTGCTTATATACTTTTACTCATATCATTTAAAAGAAAACACATGAGGCAAAATGTTAGTAACTATTGAATTTAGGATAATAATTGGATTATTCTCTTAACTTCTCTATATGCAGGAAATTTTTCAAAATATAAAGGTGATTGGGAAAATGAGGAAATAGTTTAACTCAGACATATAGGCTTGGACCTCACTTCAAGGTGCATTAGACCTACCCTGTTTCTCCGAAAAGAAGACCTAGCTGGACAATCAGCTCTAATGCATCTTTTGGAGCAAAAATTAATATAAGACCCGGTTTATATTACTTATATATATTATATCATGTTATGTTATGTTATATTATATTAAATTATATTATATAAGACCTGGTCTTATAGTAAAATCAGACCGGATCTTATATTAATTTTTGCTCCAAAAGATGCATTGTAATTAATTATCCGGCTAGGTCTTATTTTCGGGGAAACACAGTAGGATTGAAAGACTATCAAAAGGTGAGTGCAGGAGCGACAGTGACGCAAGATGGCAGCCACCACGGGCTCAGGAGTAAAAGTCCCTCACAATTTTGAACTGTTGGAAGAACTCGAAGAAGGCCAGGAAGGAGTAGGAGATGGCACAGTTAGCTGGGATCTGGAAGATGACGAAGGCATGATACTTACAAGATGGACAGGGATGATCATTGGACCTCCAAGAACAATTTATGAAAACCAAATATACAGCCTTAAAATAGAATGTGGACCTAAATACCCAGAAGCACCCCCCTTTGTAAGACTTGTAACAAAACTTAATATGAATGGAGTTAGTAGTTCTAATGGAGTGGTGTACACAAGAGCCATATCAGTGCTAGCAAAATGGCAGAATTCATATAGCATCAAAGTTGTCCTCCAAGAGCTTCGGTGCCTAATGATATCTAAACAAAATATGAAACTCCCTCAGCCACATGAAGGACTGTGTTACAGCAATTAATCAAAAAGAAAAACCACAGGCCCTTCCCCTGCCCCCATTCAATTTAAGCAGTCTTCATTTTCCATAGTAAATTTTCTAGCTATGTCTTGTAGACCTCAAAGTACTGAAAAGGAAGCTCCCATTGAAAGGCAGTTGTTTATCTTAAGATATTGTAAATGATACTAATTTTTTGTTCATTTGAAATATATAAGTTGCGCTATACAAAAAAAACAATAGGTGAGTGTATACAATATACGTCTTTCATCTCCATACTTTTCAATATACAACATCTCTCTCCAGCAATCACCCTAAAAAGCAAGATTCTTCTTATAATGCTCTTTTCCCCCAGTTAACCTCTCTTTCTGAATGAGAGGCAGGAAGGTATCAGGAGATTGGCACAGGTTTCTCAGTCCAGTGAATGTACTAAATCAGAGAAGGTTTAAGGGATGAAGGGTTGAATAAATTAACTCCATCTTCAATTTATCTTAACTCTTAACTCTCTTCTTATATTTAACAGGGAAGAGAATGAGAAACTATAGTAGAACACAAATAATGCCCAAATCAGTAACACGAAATATATTATACTATAGAGTCTAAATATCATCCTCTGGTGAAGAGATTTACTGGCACGATAGAGAAAAAAAAAACAAAACAAAACAAGGTTGACAGGAGATAAGAAAGCCTGGGAAAATAGGATATTCACCTAACAAAGGCGGAAGGAAGAAAAGAGGAAGGGAAGTGAGGTGGTAAGAAATAAAGAGAGAGCAAGTCAGTGAAACAGAGCAGCAGCTAAACTGCTATGCCCAGAGCAGAGCCATCTCTAGGGATATCACTGAATTGATACCAGCTCCAAAAGTCCTTCCCAACTTTGTCCTGACACTAGTTATACCTTTTGAAAAGTTATAAGCAGCATAAATGATACTAAGGATCCTGGCCAGTTGGGAAAATACAGAATTCCTTTCTGCCCCAACAAGAAATGAACCAATTTTATAGGTGAAATTAATTAATCATCACAAAGTTCAAGAACTTCCTTCAAAAGGGTAAGCACTTAAGGCACTTCATTGATTTGCATTGATCTCTTAAGTATGGCAGTTATTATTCTATAGACCAGCAGATGGGGCTCTCTCCCTGAATGTGTTTATTCAACCAAAAAATTTTAAAAATGCAATTGGGAAAAATGTAGTCTTTTTTTTTTTTTTTTTTAAAGATTTTATTGGGGAAGGTGAATGACTACTTCCAGGATTTTTTCCAAGTCAAGTTGTCCTTTCAATTGTAGTTGTGGAGGGCGCAGCCCAGCTCCAGGTCCAGTTGCCACTGTTAGTTGCAGGGGGCGCAGCCCACCATCCCCTGCCGGAGTCAAACCGGCAACCTTGCGGTTGAGAGGAGCCCACTGGCCCATGTGGGAATCGAACCGGCAGCCTTTGGAGTTAGGAGCACGGAGCTCTAACCGCCTGACCCACCAGGCCGGCCCCAAAAATGTAGTCTTAATGTTGCCTTTCACAAGGCCAAATAAACATCTGTGAACAATCCTAATTATTTTTTTAATTACGTAAAAACTACCAATCTACTGCTGATCCAAACTCATTATTTTAACTCAATTCAACAAAGAGAGGAGGGAACATTTGTTAAATGCTTGGTTTTCCTGAAATTATATACCTCCATAATTCAAAGCTAACTGATTTGAAGTTACTCCATGGACTATAATGAATTAACAATTTTACTCATTTCAATTTCACCTCTCCAATTTTAGTACTATTACTGTGTTTCCCCAAAAATAAGACCTAGCCAGACAATCAGCTCTAATGCATCTTTTGGAGCAACAATTAATATAAGACCCAGTTATATTATATTATATAAGATCCGGTATTATATATTTTATATTACATTATATTATACCCGATCTTATATTATAGTAAAATAAGACTTGGTCTTATATTATAGTAAAATAAGACTGGGTCTTATATTATAGCAAAATAAGACTGGGTCTTATATTAATTTTTGTTGCAAAAGACACATTAGAGCTGATTGTCCGGCTAGGTCTTATTTTCGGGGAAACACAGTCATAGTTTTTTAGAAACTTTTTTTTTCAAATTTTTACACACATTTTGGTACTTGGAGAAAAGACTGTATTTGACCAATAAGTTTATAATGAAGTCTTAGACATACATCTATTACAAAGTACAAGATTTGAATTACAAGGTTATTAATCCAATCATTAAAGATAAATTATGACAACAAAAAATCTGAATTATCAACAATCTAGTGGTAATATATCAATAACTTTTGAATATAACATATTCATTCTTATAATCAACTTAAGTAATACTGCAATAAAACTGGTCAACTGTAAACCCTATCAATAAAAAATACAGTCTTACCTATATGATGTAGGTCTACTGCTGTCATTGCAGATGCTTCAAAACAATATTTTCCCTTGTAATTATCCCTGTGATTAATTTCTCTAGCACTTTCTTCAGCAGGTAGAAGATTTAAACTGCATATTCTGGGATCAGTTTGTGACTGGAGAAAAGTAGTCTTATTTGCTGCGATCTAAGAGAATGAAATATGTATTTAATGCAGAAATTTAATCTAATTTTCCATATTTTTACAAAAGAAAAGATATTCCTGGGATTTGCATCAAAATAATGAATGGGAGCTAGGGAGAGAGTTAGGGAGGTAAAAATAAAGCAAAAATAAAGCTTAATTTAAAATATGAACTACCAGTTTTTCTATATCTAAACAGGAAAGAGATATTTTTAAATAAATTTAAAATCCAATTTTCATTATTTTTAAAATTAGTTTTAATTATGTCATAAAAGCTAAAAGACGTAACAGAACGAAAATTGTGCTAAATTATAGTGTTCTTTAAACAACATATCAAAGAGCTTTTAATCAAGTAATATGCTACTCTGTCATTTGCTCTTTCTCTTGCTAAATTTATCAGTATTAAGATAAACACTTTAAATATTGTTAAATTTTTATGGTATTGTCACTGTGTTCTTTTTTTAAAGAGTCCTTATATTTCACAAATACAAAAATATTTACAAAAGACAAGATATTCCTGGGATTTGCATCAAAATAATGAATGGGAAGGAGCTAGGGAGAGAGAGAGGTAAAAAAGCAAGATTGGTCATGAATTGACAATTGTTAGAACTAGGTATTGGGTACATGGGAGTTCTTTATATACTAGTTCCTCTATCTTTACTTTTAGTTTTAGTATTAGTTTTCTGTTGCTGCTGTAACAAATTACCACAAACTTAATGGCTTCAAACAATGCAAATTTACCGTTTTATAATTCTGTAAGTTAGAACTCTACCTTGAGTCTTACTGGGCTAAAACCAAAGTTATCAGCAGGGCTATATTTCTGAAAGCTCTAAAGGAGATTACATTTCTTTGTCTTTTCAAACTTCTAAAAACACCCACATTCCTTTGGCTTGTGGCCCCTTTATCCACTTCAAATCCAGCTATGTTGCATCTCTCTGACCCTGCTTCCATAATCACATCTTTCTCTAACCCTCTCTTTTGTCTCCCTCTTCTGCTTTTAAGGACATTTATGATTGTACTGAGCCCACCCAGATAATCCAGGATAACCTCCCCATCTCAAGGTCCTTAAAATTAATCACTTGGTCAAAGTTCCTTTTGCCATGTGAAGTAACATATTCACAGGTTCCAAGGATTAGAACGTGGACATTTTTAGAGGGCCATTTTTCTGCCTACCACAGTATATTAGAATTTTTCGAAAATAATAATTCACAACAGACACAGCTATGATACCTCTATAAATATTCATTATAAGAAATTTCAGAGATATTAAAAACCCATCTGGTAAGATTTTAAAGTAAGTCATAGTAATAAACCAATAGAGATCATAAATTTTATTTTTTGCAACATTTTGAGATTCAAAGTTACAGAAACATTCCAAAAATAAGTCCCATGTACCCTTTACCCAGATTCACCATTTGATTACATTTTGTTACATTTACTTCCCCTCCCTCCCTCTGTGTGTGTGTGTGTCTGTGTGTGTGTGTGTGTGTGTACACCTTTCAGAATAAGCTGTAGGCACTGGCTCCTTTCCCTCCAAATACTTCAGTATTTCCAAAGAGCAAAGACACCACATTCGATAATCACAGTAAAATTATCAAAATCAAGAATTTAACATTGGTATACTACTATTATCTAATCCACAGTCCATATTCAAATATAGTCCCTTATCCCTAAATTGTCTTTTATACTTTTTTCCCTGAGCCAGGATTCAATCTCAGGTCATACATTACACTTAGTCATTATGTTTCTTTAGTTTCCTTTAATCTAGAACAGCTCCTCAATCTTTATTCGTATTTTATGACTTTGACATTTGTGAAGAATACAGGCCAACTATTTTGTACAATATCCCATAATTTGGATTGTCTGGTATTTCCTTATGATTAGTTTCAAGTTATGCATTTTGAACAGAAATATCACAGCTCATCACATTGGGAAGCACATGATATGGATTTGTCCCATTATTGGAGGTATTCATTTGATTAAGGTAGTGTCTGTCAGATCTCCCTGCCAAGTTAATATGTGCCCCTTTATAATTTTTTAATGTTAGGAGATGCTATTCAAACACTCTACTTCCTGATCAAACATTCATCCACTACTTTTGGCATCCATCTAACACTATTAATACTTCTATTTTTATGATTTAGCATTCCATTTCAAGAAGTTACTCTTCTCTTTTATTTACTTAGTATGCATTCAGACTCCTATGTTAATCAAAGAGTTATCATCTACCAGTATAATTATTCTGATGCTCAGTGGCCCCAAATTTTGTATTTAACAGACAAATTAAGTAGAAAAACTCTTAACTCACCAAAATAATATTTTCTTAGTATGAATTAATTCAATCTAAGAAGAAAAATAATTTAATAACAAAAATTTAAGAATATAGTAGACAAAGTAAGGGGGAAGGAGAGTTGCCTACTTGGACTAATACTGTTAGGCTTCTCACGTTGCCATGCTTAAAATAGCTGTATAATTTCATAAATGCCTACTTCGTTCGTTTTAAAAAATAAAATAATAGAGTTCCGGTCAAGATGGCAGAGTAAGTAAACGCTGTGCTTGCCTTCTCTCACGACCACGTGAAAAGTACAACTAAAGTACAGAAAACCATCATTGAGAATCACCAAGTCTAGCTGAACAGAAGTAGACTGGTAGGAGGGGAGGAGATGTGGAACAGGCAGGCCCCACATCCATGTATGTCGGTTAAACACCGGGAAGATGTTTTCAAGGTCCCGCTAAGGAGCCACGCATCAGGCTCCGCAACCCTGGGCTCCAGGGCCGCAAAAAGAGATCTCCATAACTTCTGGCTACGAAAACCAGCAGAGATTGTCACTGAGTGAGATTGAAGGTGGCTGGAGTCCCAGGCATTCCTCTTAAAGGGCCCATGCATGGGCTTACTCGCTGATGGATTCACTCACTCTGAGCTCCAGTGCTGGGGCAGCAGCTCAAAAGCACCAGAGACATACAGGGAGTAACTGAGTTGTCTGGCTATCGGGTGAGGGCTAGAGGGGCAACTTTCTCCCAGACAGAAGTGCTGGCAGGTGTCATTCTTCCTTTGTTGAGCCCACTCCGCTGGCAGCCTGCAAAAATAGGTGGCTGCCATATCCGAGTCTCCATCAACCTGGCTAACACTATTTGCCCCACGCTGGTGATTCTCTGAGACTCCACTCCACCCAAGCAGCTACTTCCAGTGGCTTTCCCATATAAATGGCCTGTCTTGGCTCATCTCTCAAAGGTTCACAAACCCCAAACAAGTAGCATCTGGCCTCAATGTGCCTTGTACAACTTGCTGAGCAGCCACAAGCCCAGCAATAACAGCAGCTGGCACCTGTTCACAGCTTAGCCTCTCCCAGGAACCTCCAAGCCCAGCACAAGGCAACCATATGCAGATTACTCTGTAGGTCATACCAAGTGGCTCCAGGCAGGGCACAGGCAGCAGCTGGCCTTGGTCTGCCACAGCACCCCTCCCAAGAAGCCTCAGAACCAACACACCTGGTAACCAGTTTCAGACTACACCAGAGCACCACCCAAAGGGCAGACACCAGAGCCCGGTTAAAGCAAATCCTGCTCCGTAGGGTCACCCCTGCACAAAAGCTCCTCCACTGTAGGAGCTTTTGTGCAGTCCTTACAACCAATCAGCCTGAAGGTCAATCCCTCCCACTGACATACAAACAGCAACCAAGGCTCAACTACAACAGAAGGGCACACAACCCACACAAGGGACACACTTGGAGCACCTGGCTCAGGTGACCAGGGAGGCCATGCCATTTGGGCCCCCAGGACACCTACTATATAAGACCACTCTATTAAGACATAAGAGCTCTACCTAACACATAGAAACAAACACAGGGAGGCAGCCAGATGCGGAGACAAAAACATGTCCAGATGAAAGAACAGAACAAAGCTCTAGAAAAATAACTAAACAAAATGGATACAAGCAATCTACCAGATGCAGAGTTCAAAACACTGGTTCTTGGGATGCTCAATGAACTCAGGGAGAACTTCAACAAAGAGATAAGAAACATAAAAGTAGAGACAGAAAACATGAAAAAGAACCAATCAGAAATGAAGGATACAATTACTTAAATGAAGAATACATAACAGAAAATCAACAGTAGATTAGATGAAGTAGAGGTTCAAATCAGCGATTTGGAAGATAAGGTAGCAGAAAACACCTAACCAGAACAGAAAAACAACAAAAAAAAGAATACAAAAAAATGAGGATAGTTTAAGGGGTCTCTAGGACAATATCAAACATACCAACATTCACATCATAGGGATACCAGAAGAAGACAGCAAGGAATTGAAAACCTATTTGAAAAAATAATGAAGGAAAACTTCCCTATCCTGGCAAAGGAAACAGACATACAAGTCAGGAAGCACAGAGTCCCAAACAAGATGAACCTAAACAGGCTAACACCAAGACACATCATAATTAAACATTATGCTAACTGAAAACACTTGGCAAGAAAAAGCTAAAGTAGTTCATCACCACCAAACTAGTATTACAAAAAATTTTAAAGGACTTCTTTAAGAAGAAGAAACAAAGAAACATAAAAAATATAAGTAATAAAATGTCAATAGCTACATATCTATCAACAATTATTTTACATAATAATGGATTAAATGCTCCAATCAAAAGGCATAAGTTGGCTGAATGGATAAAAAAACAAGAGCCTTACATATGCTGTCTACAAGAGATTTGTTTCAGATACAAAGAGACACACAGACTGAAAGAAAAGAGATGGAAAAAGGTATTTCATGCAAATGCAAATGAAAATAAAAAGCTGGGGTAGCAATACTTAATCTAGACAAAATAAACTTTACAAGAGACAAAGAAGGGCCCAGTAATCCCACTTCTGGGTATTCAAAGAAACCCAAAACAGTACTTCAAAGGGACATTTACATCCCTATGCTCATTGCAGCATTATTTACAATACCAAGATATGGAGGCAACTTGGTGTCCACCTGAAACTAATACATTGTATGTTAACTGTAATTGAAAATTTTTTTAAATCAAAAAAATAATAAAATGTATAAATAAATAAATAAATAAATAAACTAACTACTTAGTTTCCTGACATAAAGAAAAATATAAGTCAGTGTTTTGGGTTTGGCATTAGTCCTTAGAAACTACACCAGAAAATAAACCTTAAGACAAGGGTGTCAAGATTATTTAATGAGGAAAGAATAGTCTTTAAACAAAGGGTTTTGAAACAACTAGATACCCACATGCAAAATAATGAAACTGGACTCCTACCTCACACCATACACAAAAACTAACTCAAGATGGATCATAGGCTGAACTGTAAGAACTAAAACTATAAAACTCTTGGAAGAAACTACAGGAGTAAATCTTCATGACCATCTTAGATGTATCACCAAAATCACAAGTACAAACACCAAAAGAGTTAGATAATTGGACTTCATCAAAATTAAAAACTCAAAAACCCAAATGAGATACTACTTTACCTGCTGTAATAAAAAAGATAAATTGGCAATAATATGGAGGTTTGAACTCCTCATACACTGATGGTAGGAATAAAAATGATGCAGCCACCTTGGGAAAGAGTCTGGCAGTTTATTAAAAGTTTAAACATAGAATTATCATATGATCCAGCAATCCAATCCTAGGAATGCACCCAAGAGAAACAAAACATGCCCACATAAAAATTTGTAAACAAATATTCATGAGCATTATTCATAATACCTCATAAATTAAAAAGTGGGAACAACGCAAATACCCATCAAGTGATGAATGGATAAATAAAATGTAATATTAATACAATGGTTTATTATTCAGTGTGTTAGGCAGAAAAATGCCTCCCAACAGTGTCCATATCCTAATCCCCAGAAGCTACGAATATGAAATCTGACATGGCAAAAGGGACTTCGCAAATGTAATTGAGGTTACGGATCTGGAGATGAAGAGATTGTCCTGGAGTATCCAGGTAGGCCCAATCTAATCAAATGAGTTTCAGTTTCTGAACTGCCATTGCTGGTTTGGAAGAAGTGGGCCATGAGCTAAGAAAAGCACCTGGCCTAGAGAACATAGGAAAAGCAAAGAAAACATAATTACCAAAAACCACCAGAAATGAATGCAACCCTGCCAATACCTTGAATCTCAGCTCAGCAAGACCTGTGTTGAACTTTTGACCTACAGAACTGTAAGATAATACATTTGTGCTATTTTAAGCCACTAAATGTGTAGTACTGTTACAGTAGCAATAGAAAACTAATAAATTCGGTAATAAAAAGGAATGAACTACTGATACATGCTACAACATGGATGAGCCTTGAAAACATGCTAACTGAAAAAAAGCCAGTCAAAAAAGGTCACATGGGGATCAAATATATGGTGATGGAAGGAGAACTGACTCTGGGTGGTGAACACACAATGGAATTTATAGATGATGTAATACAGAATTGTACACCTGAAATCTATGTAATTTTACTAACAATTGTCACCCCAACAAATTAAAAAAAAAAAAAAAAAAAAGGTCACATGAAATATCCACAATAGGCAAATCTATAGAAACAGAAACCATCAGTGTCTGAGCGTTTCAATCCTCCATATTCTTGCCAATTTATTATCTTTTCGATTATAGCCATAGTAGTGGATGAAGCAGTATCTCACTTGGGGTTTTGAGTTTTTAATTTTCATGAAATCCAATTTATCTAATTTTTTGGTGTTCGTACTTGTGATTTTGGTATTATATCTAGGGCTGAGAGATTTGGAGAAAAATCAGGAATGAGTGCTGCTGTGCAAACTTTTTTTTTTTTTTTGGAGTAATGAAAATGTTCTAAAATTGATTTTGGTGTTCGTTGCACAACTCTGTGAATATACTAAAGACCACTCAATTGCAGTAGGTGGATTGTATGGTATATGGATTGTATTTAAATAAAGATGCTTTTAAAAAAACTATTTAAAATGTAAAAGTATGTTTTCTATTTATGTTGCAGCCAGAATTCTAAAGAAATGTAGGGTAAAACAAATGCAGACCAAAAAAGGCAGAGTCAAAAATTAGTAGATGTTTTCAACAACAATAAGACAAACAACCAATTAAGAACCTGAAAGGACTTGAATAGATATTTCTCCAAAGACATACAGACAACCAAGAAGCACATGTAAAGATGCTCAGCAGCACTAGTCATTAAGGAAATGCAAATCAAAACCGCAATGAAATCCCACTTCACACCAACTAGGACTGCTATAATCAAAATTTAAAAAAAAAAAAAACCAAAATAACAAGTGTTGCTGAGGATGCAGAGAAACTGGAACACTCAGACATTGCTGTGGGAATGTAAAATAGTGCGGCAGTTGTGGAAAACAAATCTTTTTGGCAGTTTGGTAGTTCCTCAAAAAACTAAACATAACATAACACAGCAATTCCACTCCTAGGTATATACCTAAGAGAACTGAAAACAAGGACCCAAACAGAAACTTGTACACCAATGTTCATAGCAGCGTTATTCACTATAGGCAAAAAAAAGTAGAAATAACCCAAATTTCATCAAGTTACATAAATAAACGAGTGGATAAACAAAATATGGTATATACACACAATTGAATATTATTCAACCTATAAGGCAACTAAGCTCTGACAAATGTTACAACATGGATGAACCTTGAAAACATTATGCTAAATAAAATAAGCCGGACACAAAAGGGCAAATATTTTATGATTCCACTTATATGAGGTAGTCAAATCCATAGAGATCCAAAGTAAAATAGTGATTACTAGGAGATGGGTAGAGGGGAGAATACGGAGTTATTATTTAATGGTTATAGAACTTGTTTGGGATAATGAAAAAGTTTTGAAAACAGATAGTGGTGATTGGTGTACAAGAGTGTGAACATAATTAATGCCACTTACTTGTGATATGGGAGAGCCCCCTCACTATAGAAATTTTAAGCCTCCTTTTCCCTAGTTTCTTAGCTCCCTAGCCCGTCTTAATCGCTTTTCAAATCAGTTTCTTAATCTTAAACTAAAGATTGCTCCTAGCCTAAATCACAGAAGGTCTCTCTCACCCCTGCTTCAAATAACTACTTAAAAGCCTGTAACTTAATCGTATTAACTGTAATCATTGTAGCCCAACACTCCTCCAGGCCATTCCAGACCTAAACCCTGGGTGAACAAACACCACCTGAAATTAAGATAAATGGACTCTTGAGTTCTGTTCCTGGGGCCAGCACTTTTAACTTATTAACTGAAATCTGTGTCTCCTCATCTGCGGGCCATCGGGATATGAATAACATCCCAGTGACGCTTCCAGCGCACCCCGACCAAGCTAGATATGAGACCCCTCTTTTCTATTCAAGATCAGATAGGATCAGAGTTCCGTGAATCCCCAATAGGTAGGGACAGCCCTACACCCCTTCCCAGGAGGAAGCAGATACAGAAGAGAGACATCCTGATCCTCAACTTCCCACAGAGATTTATGGGGATCATGTCTCTCAGGGGAAATAAGGCAGGCAGTTAGAGACAGGCATTACATCTCTGCATTCCTGCACGTCCAACACAACCTATGGGGAGCACTGCCTGGAGACCTCCCAAATTCTTCCGGTATCTGCCCTAACCATTAACCACTGTGAAGATCTAACTAGATTAAACCAGTTGCTCACATCTGCAAAATAGAGGCAATAGAGGCTACAACGACCTCCATCTCATCTTAACCTTATTATATCATCATTATAGTATCATACATATGCCCAGTAGTTCATTAATATCATTATAATGGACTGATTTCTGGGAAGGAACATGTGAAGTCTAAAAAGATGAGGTAATAGCCCTCTGTCCATCACAGATGTAAATCAGGTGGTCCAACGCCTGGAGGGGAACAGCCCATCCTAGAAAAGAAACAATAAAACCGCCAAATTCTCAAGGGCAGGGGGCCCTCAGATGCTTTTCTTTGTGCTCGGGCGCTCCTAACTCTTTGAAGTGTACAGTCTGTTCTAATAAAATGCTCTTTCACCACTTTACCCCTGTGTCTCGTTCAATTCTTTGCTCGAGATGCCAAGAACCTGGACATCGCACTGAGGACGGCCCACCCTCAGGCAACGCAGCAGCCAGGATTCTCGGTTCTCCTTCAGTAGGCCTGGGTTCGACCTCCAGTATGGTAACCTAGCCCAGACTCCACCAGGTTTGACCCCCATGTGAGAGCCAAGCCAGAGAGGCTAAGACTGCCAGTTTTCCTCCACGAGGCCCGGGTTTGACCCCTGGTGTAGGAACCAAGCCCAGACACCGCCAGGTTTGACCCCCAGTGTGGGAACCAAGCCCAGGCATCATGCCAAGGGCCCACCCTCCACCCTATGGTAACACTTGCACATTTGAAAATGGTAAAATGGCAAATTTTGTTATATATGTTTTACCACAATAAAAAAAAGAAAAACGATTAATAGACTTTAATCTCCATAACATAAATAGATCAGAGAACTGTGGAGGAGCAGAAGTGTGGATCACCCATTTTATGTACTTTCTATATACCTTTATATACCTTCTATATACCTAAGACCCAAACAATCCCTTCTCTTACCATGTTTCCCGGAACAGCATTAGAGCTGATGGTCCAGCTAGATCTTATTTTTGGGGAAACATGGTAGTGGTAAAGAACATATTTTAAGACTGCTTCACAGATTACTTTTTATAAGTAAAATGAAAGGAAACATCCAGATTAGTGATATATATCATTATTTACATGTTTCGCTTTAACTGCTTTGTCTAAAGTTTTCATTTATTTATGTGGTACCTTTAAAAAGAACACTAATCAGGATAACTTTTTTTTTTTTTTAACAAGACTCTCCACCCCTTCCCTCACAGATATATTTTTTACAGGTACCAGAAGTTTATTTTATGTGCCCAACTACATCTCATTCCTTCAAAAAAAAAAAAAAAACTTACTCATCATTTCTAAGGTTTTTAGAAGACTTTGTCAGAAATGCTAACAATTCTTATAGGCAGTTAAGTACTGTATAACTCTTTAAATAGTACTTTTTAAGTAAATACATGCTTCTCTATAGTATACTTCCATGACTTTTTTTTTTACCTCAAATAATTTTGTTTCTGGATTCAGCTTTGTAATCTCTTCATTCAGACTTGAATTACTTCTCGATGGTGGTATAAATTTTGGTTTTTTAAAGGGTTTCCCCTGCAACTGACTTGGTGCTGCAGATCGCCTCATATTCAGCAGTAGTAACCTGAAAAATACTGAAAACAGAAATCATCCATAAGTCTGATCAGAATCACTTCTAAATACAAAAATAGCTCATCACTTCACCTATGATGTCTTTAAAAATATAAGACAATAAGCTTGTAAAAAGCGTTTAAAAAATTCAACAGTAAGATTTTATTTCCCATCACAAAGGGTTTTTGAATAGAAATTAAGATTTAAATTGAATGGTACAAACTTGAGCATATATTATATGAATTTTGGTAATACTATAGATTAGACATGATGATATAGTCTTTAATGGAATTTAGACAGTAGTTTCAAAGTCAAAGGAAACATAATTATTCACATACATATATCAAGCAGGTTGCTTTTTTCTATTCCATTAATCTATAAACTGCATGAGGGGAGCAATCATGCTTGTTTTCTTCACCATTCTATAAACAGCCATCAAACACTATGCCAGACACATTACAATTAATAACACATATTTGAATGAATGGATGAAATCCTGGCGATTCAAAAGACAAAATTATAATTCAATTATTTTTACTACCCTATTTTCTTTCAACACAGTGGAATTTTTTTCAAGAGACTAGAACCAGGTTTCCTAAGTTTTGCTCAGTATTGTTTATACCAGGGGACAGGGGAAGACAGATGGAAGATGAGAACATTATATACATCATGCTTCTAAAACGGACAGTAGCACCACTCCAATTCAAAGCTACTTCACAAAACACTATACAAGATAAGCTACCACCAAGATATACCAGGTATGATCTAACAATATGGTAAATGTTTAAATTTAAAAAAATTATTATAGTAAAAGACATATTGCCATTAGCCTCCCCTCAAAATATTCTCCCTCGCTTTGAACACACTTATCGCATCATTCTTGCAACTTTCTGAAGCAGTTCTGGAATTCCTCCTTCATGAGTGTCTTCAGCTGCGCTCTCGTGGCTGCCTCGATGTCCTGAATCAATCCAAAACTTTTACCTTTCATGGTCATTTTGACTTTGGGGAAGAGCCAAAAGTCACACCGTGCCAGGTCCGGTGAATAAGGTGGATGAGGACACACCGTAATGCTTTTATTTGACAAAAATTGCCATATCAGAAGTGATGCATGCCACAGACTTTCCGTTGTAATCCCAAAATATGGTGAATGCTGCTGCTGAGTACCATCCAACGGAAAGGCAGGGATCTTCAATATGGGAAGCTACGCATCAAACCTTAGTAACAGTGTGTGACAAGTTTCAACTTGTTCATTGCAGTCAGTCGGGTATGAACTACGGCTGAGAGAAGGTGTGTTTTAAAGTGCGCTGTAAATCATCCTCCATCATGACAACGCTCCATGTGACACATCACTTATGGTATACAGCAATTTCCATCAAATAAAAACATTACAGTATGTCCTCATCCACCTTATTCACCGAATCTGGCACCATGAGATTTCTGGCTCTTCCCCAAAGTCAGAGTGATTCAGGACAAGGCAGCCAGGACAGCGCAACTAAAGACACTCACGAAAGAGGACTTCCAAAACTGCTTCAGAAAGTGGCAAGAACAATGGGATAAGTGTGTTTGAAGTGAGGGGAGTATATTGAGAGGGCAATGTGTCTTTTACTGGAATAAATATTTTTTATTTAAACATTCACTGTATTGTTTGATCACATCTCATATATGGCTACCAAAATTATTTGTTTATCCCACAAATTCCACTTCTGGGAATTTAAGGAATTATCAAAGATATACTCAAAGAATTATGTATAAGGATAATCACGCTAGCATCACATATAATGGGGGGGGATTTAAATGTCTATAACATGGTACTAGATAAATAAATCATGTTACACCCACACAATAGAATACACTCTCTCCATATACCACTAAAACTGTGAGTTAGTACTGCAGTTTCCCAAGCAAGCCATGTTCTCTTTTCCTCTAGACGTTTGAACAAACTTTCCCCTACACAGTGCTGGGAATGCCCTTTCCCATTTTCCTTTGCCTGATTAATTCCAATTTATCCTTTAGGAGTCTTAACCATGAGCCCTCTTCATCTCCTCCCAAAGACTTAAAGGCCTTTCCTATGTGTGCACTATCCAAGTACTTTTCATAGTGTAGTGAAATCTCCTAATAGTTCACTTAAGCTGCAAACTCCTAGATAAGGCATGAAGTCTTATATTACGCTTGTCATTATATTGCCAGTACCAAATACAAAGAAGCATTTGTTATATGAATGATTCTACAGTCATGAATGGAGGGAAAATCACCTTTCAAAAGAATGTTTAATGACAAGGAGAATGTTTTTGATATACCAAATAAAAAATGGCTATAAAGAGTAATTATAGCAAGGTTGCAGGATACAAGGTTAGTATACAAAAGTCAATCACTTTCCTATATACCAGCAATGAACAAGTGGAACTTAATATTAAAAACACAATACAATTTACATTAGCACCAAAAAAAAAAAAAAAAATACTTAGGTATAATTCTAACAAAATACGTCCAAGATCTATGTGAGGAAAATTGTAAAACTATGCCGAATGAAATCAAAGAAGAGCTACATAAATGGAGAGATACAGTCTATGTTCATGGATAGGAAGACTCAATATTGTCAAGATATCAGTTCTTCTCAACTTAATCTATTGATTCAATGCAACCCCAAACAAAATCCTAGCAAGTTACTTTGTGGATATCAACAAACTGATTCTAAAGTTTATATAAAGAGGCAAATCACCTAGATTAGCCAACACAATATGAAAAAAGAACAAAGTTAGGATTGACTTTAAGACTTACTATAAAACTGCAGTAATAAAGGCAGTGTGGTATTGGTGAAATAATAGACAAATAGATCAATAGAACAGAACAGAGAGCCCAGAAACAGATCCACATAAAAATAATCAATTGATCTTTGATAAAGGAGCAAAAACAATACAATGGAGCAAAGACAGCCTTTTCAATAAACTGTGCTGAAACAACTGGACATCCACATGAAAAAAATGTATCTAGACACAAGACTTGACAACCTTCACAAAAATTAACTCAAAATGGATCACAGACCTAAATGTAAACACAAAACTATAAAACTCCTGGCAGATAACATAGGAGAAAACCTAGAAGACCTTGGGTATGATGATGACTTTACAGCTACAACACCAAAGGCAATATCCATTAAAAAATAATAATAACCGATAAGCTAGAGTTCGTTGAAATTAAAAACTTCTGATCTGCAAAAAGGCAATGTCAAGAGAATGAGAAGACAAGCGACAGACTCAGAGAAAATATTTGCAAAAGATTCATCATAAAAGGACTGCTATCCAAAATATACAAAAAACTCTTAAAACTCAACAATATGAAAACAACCCAGTTAAAAAGTGGGCCAAAGACCTTGACATCTCACCAAGAAGATATACAGATGGCAAATAAGCATATAAAAAGATGTTCCATATTATACCATGTTTCCCCGAAAATAAGATCAGGTCATATATCAATTTTTGCTCCAAAAGACACATTAGGGCTTATTTTCAGTGGATGTCATCCTGAAAAATCATGCTAGGGCTTATATTCCGATTAGGTCTTATTTTTGGGAAAACATGGTATATCAAGAAAATACAAATTAAAACAATGAGACAGCACTACACACCTAATAGAATGGCCAAAATGGGTGAGGATGTGGAGCAACAGGAACTCTCATTTACTGCTGGTAGGAATGCAAAATGTTACAGTCACTATGAAAGACAGTTTGGGGATTTCTTACAAAATTAAACATAATCTTACCATACAATAACTCCCTTCAACAAGAGGTTGAAAACATGTCCACACAAAACCTGCACATGAATGTTTATGGCAGCTTTATTCATAAATGCCAAAACTTGGAAGCAACCATGATGTCCTTCAGTAAGTGAATAGATAAATAAACTGTGGTCCATCCAATGACGAAATAGTATTCAGTGCTAAAAAGATATGAGTTGTCAAACCATGAAAGACATGGAGGAACCTTAAATGCCTATTACTAAGAGAAAAGAAGTCAATATGAAAAGGGTACACATTCTGTACGTACAACTCTATGACATCCTGGAAAAGGCAAAACTACAGAAACAGTGAGATCATTGGTTGCCAGGAATTGGAGACAGAATGAATAGGTGGAGCACAGAGGATTTTTAGGGTAATGAAAATACTCTGTATGATACCGTTATGATGGATAAATGTCATTATATATTTGTCCAAACCCACAAGATGTATAACTCCAAGAGTGAACCCTAATGTAAACCATGGACTTTGGGTGATTATGTGTATCAATGTAAGTTCATCAGTTGTAACAAATATAACACTCTGGTGAGGGATGTTGATAGTAAGGGAGGATATGCACCTGAGAGGGTAGAGGGCATATGGGAAATCTCTACCTTCCCCTCAGTTTTGCTAGGAATCTAAAACAGCTCTAAAAAAAAAAAAAAGTTGGGGCCGGCCCAGTGGCTCAGGCGGTTGGAGCTCCACGTTCCTAACGCCGAAGGGCCAGTGGGCTCTCAACCACAAGGTTGCCAGTTCAACTACTCGACTCCTGCAAGGGATGGTGGGCTGCACCCCCTGCAACTAACAACAGCAACTGGACCTGGAGCTGCGCCCTCCACAACTAAGACTGAAAGGACAACAACTTGACTTGGAAAAAATCCTGGAAGTACACACTGTTCCCCAATTAAAAAAATAAAAATAAAAAAAAAATAAAAAGCTTCAACTTAAAAAATGGCTATAAAACATTTCAGCATCACTTCAATTTGTAAAAGAAAGACCAAAAATAGGATATGTGTATATATTTTTTAAAAGACTAGAAAGCAAAGGGGCATGCAGAATTTTTGGGATAGGAATAACCTGTATCAGATAGCAGTGTGTTACAACTCTGTCAAAACTCACCAAAGTATACACATTGAACTGTACACTGTAAATTATACTTCTATAAAGATTTTTAGAAGACTAGAAAAACGCATGCCACAACATTAACACTGATTATTTCTGGATGTTAAAATTTCCAGAAATTTTTATTTTCTTCTGAGTTTTTCTCTGTATATTTCAAACATAAATGTTACACCTAAAATAGGGAAAGTGCCATTAACCATATTTTTAATTACTATGTTTCATCAAATCTAAGATGCTATCAATTGTGAGATGCACTATTGTTTTATGTACCCAAGAAAAGAAAAAAATGCAGCCAATTAAACTGAAATGTTATCACTGATGGTTAGACATTTCCTAATTTCAGCAATGTTAAAATAACGAAACATGAGTACTTGATAAATAATAAGGCTTTATACAGTTTACAGGATTAGGAAAGGACAGTTTCTCTTTTTTATTCAAACGCAAAATAGATCTCTATCAGCATAATTTTAGAGCAAATGGTTTTAATTAAATTTAAAAAATGATTTGTGGGGCTAGCCTGGTGGCTCAGGCCGGTTGGAGCTCAGTGCTCCTAACTCCGAAGGCTGCTGGTTCGATTCCCACATGGGCCAGTGGGCTCTCAACTACAAGGGTGCCAGTTCAACTCCTCCAGTCCCGAGTCCCGCAAGGGATGGTGGGTTCCGCCCCCTGCAACTAAGATTGAACACGGCACCTTGAGCTGAGCTGCTGCTGAGCTCCCGGGTGGCTGTCGGTTGGAGCGAGGCCTCTCAACCACAAGGTTGCCGGTTTGACTCCTGCAAGGGATGGTGGGCTGCACCCCCTGCAACTAGCAACGGCAAATGGACCTGGAGCTGAGCTGCATGCTCCACAACTAAGACTGAAAGGTCAACAATGTGAAGCTGAACAGCACCCTCCACAACTAAGATTGAAAGGACAACAACTTAACTTGGAAAAAAAGTCCTGGAAGTACACACTGTTCCCCAATAAAGTCCTGTTGCCCTTCACCAATAAAATCTTTTTTAAAAAAAAGATGGTTTGTGACTGTTTACTTTAGGAGTAGTATTTACCAATACCAGTGGTCAATACAGATTCTGTCCAAACAAGTCATACCAAAATGACCTCATTAACTCATTTTCCTTTTTATAATAGGTTGACAGAATATTACACATCCCTAGATACACAAATGAAACAAATTTGAAACTGACACAAGCTAACTGCAACAAGATGATTTAAAAACAAACGTGGGCCCTGCACTTAGACTGTTACTTAATGGTCAAATGAAATAGAACAATGGGAAGTTCAGATTAAAAACTCAAGGCTTTTAGATGACAATACCTCAACTGAAATAACAAGATAATGATGAGCCTACTACAAGTAATGAATTCTAGATATCACTAATAAAAATGACATCCACACCATGAAATATATTAGGTTTATTCTTTGTATTTAGTCAGACAGACTACCCTGTAAAACTGAAAATTCTGAACAACAGCTTTTTAAAAGGAAAACTAGAAAAACACAGTAACTAGAAATTTGGGGCAAGCTATTTAAACTCTGGATATCAACTTCTTTGTTTGTAAAACAGAGACTATGGACTAGATAGTAAAATTCTGTTCATCTCCACTTTCAACCCTGAAACCTTTCTAGATCTAATACATGATTTCTAATTTTTCAACCCTATCCTGTAAACTAATAAAAAAAAAATGAATTTGAGGGTGTAGGCAAGTGAAAAGCAGCACAGAATGGTGGTTCAGAAAACAGACTCTTGAGCCAGCCTAAGTAGGCTTGAATTCTAGCTCGTCCATTTACATATGACCTTAGGCATCCATCAAGCCATCTAATTTGTTGATGCATTCAAAGTAAACTGCAGACATCAGTATATTTCCCCCCTAAATACTTCAGCATCCTTATCACCTCTTAAATTAGTGCTATTTGAGCTTTTTCCCAGGCCATAGAAATAATGCCCTCATTTGTCAGCCTTGTTGTGATGCTACAACTTCTGAAATGACTCCAACATCCTACCTGCTTCTGTCCTCCCAAATAAAATGGCAAGCCCAGGCTGACAGCTGCAACATACCAGAGGGCCTAAATTATGTGGCAATGTAGTGTAATAATTAAGAACACAAATTTGGAGGTAAACACCTGAATATATATCTGGACTGACATTTCCTAGTGTGTGCTCTTGTACAGCTTACTTAACCTCTCTGTGCTCCCATTTCCTCATCTACAAAAGGGGGTACAATAATCATAATTACTCATAGGACTACTGGAGTAAATGAAATACTTAAAGCACTTAGAACAAAGCTTACACATAGTAAGCACTCAATGTTATCTGGAATATTATTACACTTAACTATTATTGGCTGTTTAACACACAAGGTCCTATGAAAGTACAGACGATGAAGGTCCCTGAAGAGGAGATAGAAGTATGTAATTCAACAAAGGGGATCACGACCTGAATCTAAGGATTCGTTTGGGCTTTGAAGGGGGATAGGGTGCGACCATCAAACCTCCGGGATGCAAGAATGTAAATAAACAACCAAGAACCAGCAACAAACCTCCCTCGTTTCTATTTTTTGCTTTCCATCGACATTAGGTGATAGTTATTTCACTTCGTGGCTTAAGTTGTTCCTTTGACGTTGTGGCCCCACTAAACTGGCCTACAAAATTCTGTTGTTAATTAATTAATACCATGCAGGAGAGTGTACGTAATTAGTTCTGGGGTAAAGAAACCCAAGCGCCACAGGAGCAGAGCAGGCGGACCATAGAGCTGGTGCAGAGGCACCACTGCTGGGAGTCTTTCTCCCGCCACCACAACAAACGCAAACCCACCGCCCGTCCTCCGCCACCAGCCACATCAGCAGCGAGCGGGCCCTTCTCACTTCATACGGTGCTCAGGACCCGCAGGAGGCGACAACAGGCGATCCGCCGCTTCCTGTCCCTCCACCCTCCGAGGCCTGCTCTTGAGTCTCTACCCGCTTTATCCTGCACGAGACTACAGGCTGTCGCAGCCTCACCTGAAGGTTGTCTTCCAGGGACGTACCTACAAGGATCCGAAAGAAGCAAGCGCCCCGCAAGAGAAATCAAGGGATTGCAGCACTTCCCTCACCGCCGCAGTAGCTCAAGGCTCCCGCCTTCGCGTGACCAATCGTGGAAGAGTCAGCTGCGCGCGCACTATCTCCCGCCCCCTGCACCGCAACGCCTTTTTCGCCCCCGACTCTGATTGGACTACGTTACCACGCATGTCCCTTTACATTCCTCTTTTTGTTTGTTTGGATTTTCCGCGAACTACACTGTACTTTACATACCAGTGACTATTTGGTAATTATCAACTTGTACTTCTTAATCCTGTCACCTTTCTCACCCAGCCCCCCCAAACCTCCTTCTGCCAATCATCAGTTTGTTCCCTGGTGTATGAGTCTGTTTCTAGTTTATTTTGTTCTTTAGAGCCCACATATAAGTGAGATCATCTGGTATTTGTCTTTCTCTCTTTGCCTTATTTCACTAAGCATAGTACCTTCTAGTGCATTTCTCTTTAAGTGCCTCCAAGTTTGCTTCAGGTTTATGGTTCAATTAAAAAAATACTTATTTGATGCCTACAGTCAGACTTGATGGAGATGCTGAGTCTGCAGGAACAATAGACCTCATTTTAGAACAGATGACACATACTTCTTAAATGTGAGAACATCTATTTACATGGATATATTCATGCAGTTTGATGGTCTGCATAGCAGTATTTGCCTTGGGAAAAAAGCATATATATAAACTGAATTTTACCATAAAGCTCTTAAATTATGCTGCATTTTAGTAATGAAGTGACTTCACCAACTTTGTTAAAATAACACATCCCTTTAAACTACCTGACCCAAATAGGCAAACTGACGTTTTTATAAGTGGCCGAACACCTTTTAATATGGTGACAAGGTAGAAATATATAGGTCACTGGCCTTTTAATGTAAAAGTATTTTCAAACCAGGCCACCATCTGTAATAGCTAGAAAAATATTCCAGTTTGAACAAAACACTTGAAAATGTGTAAATAGAATAATTTTCATCATCTAGACTGATTTTCAAAAGCCATTAACTCTAAAGATATGTGATGAATTAGGGATTATTAAATTTTACCAAATTGTGATAGAGGAGCTATCATTTTTTATATACTAAATTGCTATAATTTTTTGAACTTTATCTTGGCAAAAGTAACGTTTCAAATAAAGATGTTATTAGTTATATAACAGCATACGTTTCTGTGTTCATGTTGAAAAAGTTAGGGCTAATTTTCTACAATAAAGATAAGGACAAACTGCAAAATTATGACTGATGAGTATAATTGAAAAGAAATACAATCCTAGTTATAAAAAATAAAATACTTTTTTTGAAACAGTAAACTTCAAAAGAGTTATTTATATTTTATAGGAATTGTCTACGAGGGGGAGAAATCAACCTCACTTTTTATTCTTTCTAATAAAAATTGTTATGAAATATATTACTTGATTATTTTATGATATTAAAGATGGGCTAGAAAATGTCATTTTAGTCAGAATAAAACTATTTCTCAGTGCAAATTTATTACATAAATGTATGATTTGTAACTATCTGCGTTTCAATCACAAAATCTACAAGTGAGGTCAAATGTCTTCATTAAATCCATAACTACTGAGAGCCAACTATATGCCAGTCACAGTAAGTGCTGGACATAGTAGTGGTTAAAATAGACAAAAATCCCTATCTTTATGAAACTTGCATTATGGGAGACAATCAATAACACTATGTAGTTGTTAGATAATGAAAAGTAGAAAGAACGCAGGTCTGGTGGCTCCGGCAGTTGGAGCTTCGTGCTCCTAACGCCGAAGGCTGCCGGTTCAATTCCCACATGGGCCAGTGGGCTCTCAACCACAAGGTTTCCAGTTTGACTCTTCGACTCCCACAAGGGATGGTGGGCTGCACCCCTGCAACTAGCAATGGCAACTGGACCTGGAGCTGAGCTCCACAACTAAGACTGAAAGGACAACAACTTGAAGCTGAATGGCACCCTCCACAACTAAGATTGAAAAGGACAACAACTTGACTTGGAAAAAGCCCTGGAAATACACACTGTTCGCCAATAAAAGTCCTGTTCCCCTTCCCCAATAAAATCTTTAAAAATAATAATAAGTTCTTAAAGCTGTAGGGAAAAAAAGGAAAGTGGTAAGAAGAGTAAAGCAGAGATGAAGGGTATTGAAATTTTAGATAGGGTTGTCAGGGAAGGCCTCCCTGAACAAAGGTCCTACAGCAGTAATGTACCACTAGGTAGCTGAAGCACAGTGAGTTCAAAGAGCAGATGAGGTCAGAGATAACAAGCAGGGGGGAATCATGTGGAAACTTGTGGACCATTTTAAGAACTTTGGCTTTTTCTGAAATGGAAGGCTATTGAAAGGTTTTGAGCTGAATTAGGAGACTATTACCATAATTCAGGCAAGAGACAATGCTGGTTTGGCCCAGGTTGGCTGCAGCAGAGGTGGTAATATTTGGAGTCCACATATGTTTTGAAGATAGAAGCCAGACCAGATATAGAGTGTAAGAGAAACAGAAGTAGGTAAGAATGACAGTAAGGTTTTTGGTTTGAGAAACTGGAAGCATAGAGTTGTCATTTATTGGGAAAAAGAAGATAGCTGAGTAGTTACCGTGGGGGAAACATCAAAATCTCAATTTTGGTATGTTCAATTTGAGGTGCTTACTAGACATCATGTGGAGAGGTGAAGATGCAAAGCTGGGGCATCACAGGAGAGGCTTGGGTTGGAAATTTAGAAGAATCAGTGTATAAAAATGCTATTTAAAGCTATGACACTAAGTGAGCACAAGAGAGTGAATATAGTTTTAAAAATCTTTTAAACTTCAATTTTATGGACACAGATATCTTTGAAAACAAATATTCTGGTAAACTTTAGTTCATATTCTCCCCTTCTTTAATCATTAATTAAATACTAGAGTGTTATCACCATCAAATATTTTTTGTAAGGATATTATACTGTGTCCTCAAGTTCAGTTAATATTAGAACTATTGGAAATAAAACTTCCTGTAACTTTTAATTTTGAACTAACATTCATTGGTTATTGGTTATTTGGTAATGTTGGGTAATTGATTAACCAGCACCAACATCAGAGCTGAACATTTCTCCTGGGGAGAGTGGAGAGGAGAAAAATAATTTGGATACCTCCTCTTAGTGTGATTACCATTTTTTTCAGTCATGTTTATTCCATTTGTCTCTTAGCCAGTCACTACACTTCATCAATTCTGGACTGCTACTTTTTACTTTAACTCTACAATAAATACCTGTAATAACATTTCTCTTCTGATTCAGACTCTCTACCACACCACACGCACTCTGAGCTCTATTTTATATTTCAGAATATGTGAGAAAACAGAGACCACTGATGACTCATTTGTTCCTATCACATAGCAAATTAATAAATGAGAAAGCCAGGATTATTGCCTAGCTATTTCCATTTCTAATTTTTCTGCCTTTTCATTGAAATGAGTTCTGGAGATAATGTTATTGAACAGCTTTTTAAATTTTCACGTTTATGGAGCAGCTTTGGATAATGTTTGCTTTAATAACTTTCATTTACAGGTGATTCTGATTCCTTACTTAAAGAAAACAATGACTCCAGAGGACCCTAAGTTGTTGTAGCATAACCAGGTGAAATGTTTAGTCAGAGTAAGTAACAATTGTACTGTTCCAGTTACCAGAACACTAAAAGCATCATTCCTAGAGTAAACAACTTAAAGCAACTGTAGACTGAAGAGGGTCCACTAGGCTTGCTTTAGCTCAAAGCTTTAACAAAATAGTCCCAAAGCCTCTCTATAGCAAATGAAAAGAAAATCACTGGGGAATAATTTAGTTTGTCAATTCTAAACAGTTAAGATTTATTAACTTGAAATAAATTTAAGTAAGGATTTTCATTGGGCTATTTTAGTTTTGTCCTTTGCTTTCAAATGAAAGCCATGCTGGCAAATCAGCATTATTTTTTCCAAACTAATACCTCAAAATTTTATACCATTTAAAACCCCAGAATATATATGATAAATATACTAACCAGAACAAGGTCATTTAAAAATTATACTTCACAGATACTTCAGCAGCATGAAACAATGCAGCATATTTAAGAACATCTTAGCTATGAAAGAAGCAGACATAGAACTTAGAACACTCAGACAGAAGTGGAATTTCAAAAGTAGTCTGCAGGCAAAAGTATGAAAGCATAAAAAACTAGATTCTCCAGATAGTCCAGGGCCACAAACCCAAAAGCAATCTTCATACGTAAACAGTTGGGGATGGCTTTTTAGTAATCGCTCCTCTGTTCCCTTTGAAGTTGAACAAACACTCATTGCCTATACTTTCTCACTTCTCAATTAGGCAAAAAATAGCATTATGGATTCTGCTTACCTTCCCTCCAATTCACACTCCAGCAGAATTGCCATCACACTGGAGCATGGCTATTCATCATCCCCCAAACCTCAGTTCTCTTGAGCTGCTTCACTGAAATCCTAACTTTTGCCTCCTTCTGCTCCCCAAGCACCTGCCACTCTTTTCCCACTAAAAAGTGCTTTCAAAGCAGCAACTGTTTTATACAATTTTATGCAATCATGACAAACATAATTTAGAGGTATTACAGTATCTGAAAAATACCTTTTCTGTTTGATCCCTCCATTTCCATTACCACTGTCTTAACATTACTTAGGACATTACTTTTCACTAAGGTCACTGGATCCAAACCTGGCTGATTACCAGAAGTTCCTGAAAAGCCTTTTAAAAATAAATTTGTAGGCTCCCGGAACCTGCATTTATTATTTTTTAATTAAATTTATTGGGGTGACATTGGTTAATAAAATTACATAGGTTTCAAGTGTTAAAATTCTGTAATACATCATCTGTGTATTGCATTGTGTGTTCACCACGCAAAGTCAAATTTCCTTCCGTCACCATATACAGAGGTTGCCAAAAAAATGTATACACATTTTAAGAAAGGAAAAAACTATTAAAATTTTAATACTCAATATATACCAATAACAAAAGATGAATACAAGTCACATTTGACTTCTGCAATTACAAGAGGTGCTCAAAGTGGTTACCATCAGCGTCCAGACACTTCTGATTACGGCGAGCTACTGCTAGTGCAATATTGACCAAAGTGTTCACTTATATCACTGTGCATGCCGTTTCTATTTCTTCCTTAAGTACCGCCAGTGTAGCCGGTTTTCGATGGTACACCACATCCTTTAAGGTTCCCCACAGGTAGAAGTCAAGGGGTATTAAGTCAGGAGAACATTCTCGAATTTCAAGTACCACTTCAAAATTGTCATGCACTCCTCAAACGACAACTGTGCTTCCACCATTTTCTTTGACAATCCTGTCACATAGTGATGCTAGCATTCATTTGATTAATGCCATCTTTTGAGCGAATCTCATACTACACATTGCTACCGTAATTCAAATCAACATCCAAAAGTAATACAGAGATAAGATCTTAAAATATGTATACATTTTTTTGGCACCCCTGGTATTTACCTTTTCTACCTCCTCTGCTTTTCCTTCTGGTAACCAATAAATTGTCTGAGTTTTTGTTTACCTTCTTTGTTGCTTTATGTCCCGCATGAGTAAAATCATATTGTTCTCAACTTTTTCTGTCTTACTCTGCTTAGCATGATAATCTCAAGATCTGTCCATGTTGTCACAAATGGCAGTATTTCGTATTTTTTATGGCTGAGTAATATTCCATTGTATATATGTACCACATCTTCTCTATCCAATCATCTATCGAGGACACTTTGGTTGTTTCTGCGTCTTGGCTACCATGAATAATGCTGCAATGAACATAGGATACATAAATATTTACGGATAAATGTTTTCAGATTTGTTTTAGTTAGATACCCAGGAGAGGAATTGCTGGGTCATATGGTAATTCTAGTCTTAATTTTTTGAGGAATAGTCATACTGTTTTCCATAATGGCTCTACCAATTTACATTCCCACCAGCAATTCCTTGTCCAACACTTGTCATTACTTGTCTTGCTGATGGTAGCCATTCTAACAGGTGTGAGGTGGTATCTCATTGTGGTTTTGATTTGCATTTCCCTAATAGTGAATTTGAGCATCTTTTCATGTATCTGTTTGCTAGTTGTATGTCTTCTTGGGAGAAGTGTCTGTTCAGATGCTCTGCCCATTTTTCAATTGGACTGTTTTTTTTGTTGAGTTGTATGAGTTCTTTACCTATTTTGGACATTTGCCCTTATTGGAGGTGATGTTTGCAAATATTTCCTCCCATTCTGTTGATTGCCTCTTTGTTTTGTTAGTTTCCTTTGCTGGGCAGAAGCTTTTTAGCTTGATGTAGTCCCATTCGTTTTACATTTACTTCCCTTGGCATTTCGGTCAAATTCATAAAATCCTAAGTCCAAATTTCTTAAGTTGAGTACCTATGTTTTCTTCTATGTCTTTTATTGTATCAGGTCTTATATTTAGGTTTTTTATCTATTTTGAGACAACTTTTGTGTGTGCTGACAAATAGCAGTCTAGTTTCATTCTTTTTCACCTGGCTATCAAATTTTCCCAGCACCTTTTATTGAAAGGGCTTTCTCTTCTCCATTGTACGTTTTTGGCTCTTTTGTAGAACATTATCTGTCCATATATATGTAGGTTTATTTCTGGGCTCTCAATTCTGGAACCTGCATTTTGAATGAACTCCCCAGATGATTCCTACATTTGAAAATCACTGATATACATCAGTGGTTCTCAAATTTTAGGACAATCACTTGCAGGACCTATTAAAGCACATATTGCTGGGTCCCACCTCCAGTTTCTTAATGTGGAGTGGTGCTTGAGAGTCTGCATTTCTAACAAATTCCCAGGTGATACTGAATTGATGTAAGGACCACTCTTTGAGAATCACTGATTTAGATATTTACTGTAACTGCTTACTGGCTCTTCTTCCCTCAGGCCCTTCCCTCTCTAATCTGTCTCCATGATGCACCAGAGTTGACGACCTTCTGAAGCACAGATCTGGTTGTGAGTTAACTTATGGGAACCATCTTTCTCAGTGACTGGCCAAAAGCAGATGCTCATAAAAGTGTACCAAATTTGAAAAATGTCATTCATATAACAACAACAAAACTTTAGTTACTATGTATGGCTTAGCATAGCAAATACCTTTCATAATTATAATTTAGCCACAATTTCCATGTCCACCTACCTTTCACTTCCTCTAGCCCTGCCCATGCAGGGCTAGACTGGCCAAAGTAGACAACTCACTGTTCCTTGCATATTCATACCATCAACCACCTTTAATATTTTTAAATACAAATATTATATTTGAAAAATATTCCAACATGCCCCCAAGTATCCTGGAAACTGTTAGAAACTGGACTATCTTCACTTAGAATCTATGTTCACAAGACCATTATAAAGAGTGTTCCCAAACTAAAAATCTCCTAAAAAACCCATCAAAATTGCCTGTAAGAGCTACAAATTGGTATAATTCTATTTCCATACCATCGATGTTAATTCTAAAGCAGGCACTACTTTCTATGACTTCAAAATTAATTTAACAAGTATGTCATATTTAGTATATATTTTCTCCAGGCAGGAGAGGGTCTCATTTAAAACAATATTGATCTACACATTAAAAAAAAAATAGATGGAAGGGGAATTGATTCTGGGTGTTGAGCACACAATGTGATATATAGATAATGAATTATAGAATTGTACTCTTCAACCGTTCCAGACAGAAGCTGAGAGAATGTTCTAACACGTGACCTGCACTACAAGAAATACTGAAGGAGGCTATTCGACTAGCGTCAATAGGGATAATTTGTGGCAACCAAAACACAAAAGGGGGGAGAGCAAAGGCCTGAACTGGAATACGGGAATGGGGAAAGTAAAAATGCTGAAGAAAATGAAATACTCTAAATATCAAACTTCTTTTACACAAACTTAATGGCAACCACTCAAATAAAATACAGAACTGAAATATATAACGTAATAAAAGAAGAAACAGAGGGGAGAATCATAGAATACCAACACACAGAAACAACAGACAACAACAAAAAGGCAAAGAAATAATGTAGACATAGTCTTACCAGAAAACTAAAGATTGAATGGTAGGAAATCCTCACATATCAATAATCACCCTAAATGTAAATGGACTGAACTCACCAATAAAAAGGCACAGAGTAGCAGATTGGAACAAAAAACTAAACCCAACCATATGCTGCCTCCAAGAGACACATCTCAGCTACGAGGACAAAAATAGACTCAAAGTGAAAGGGTGGAAATTGATACTGGAAGCAAATGGTATCCAGAGAAACACAGGTGTAGCCACTCTGATATCAGATGAAACAGACTTCAGGATAAAAAAGGTAACAAGAGACAAAGACGGACATTTCATAATGGTAAAGGGGACTACTCGATATTTATGCCCCCAATTAGGGAGCACCAAAATACACCAAGCAACTACTAACAGAACTAAAGGGAGAAATTGACAAAAGCACAATTATAGTAGGGAACCTAAATACATCGTTGACAGCTATGGATAGATCATCCAAACAGAAAATACATAAAGAAATAGCAGCCCTAAATAACACACTAGATGAAATGGACATAATTGACATTTATAGAGCACTTCATCCTAAAACATCAGACTATACATTTTCTTCTACTGTACATGGAACATTCTCAAGGATAGACCATATATTGGGACATAAAACTAGCCTCAGCAAATTTAAGAAAACTGAATCATACCAAGCATATTCTCTAATCACAAGGCTTTGAAATTGGATATGAACTGCAAAAAGAAAGCAGGAAAAAACATACATACGTGGAGATTAAACAACACAGTTTTAAAGAATGACCAGGTCAAAGAAGAAATAAGAGGAGAGATCAAAAGATACACAAAAACAAATGAGAATGAAAATACATCCTACCAAAATTTTTGGGATGCAGCAAAAGGAGATTTAAGAGGGAAATTTATATCATGACAGGCCTATCTCAAGAAACAAGAAAAATCCCAAATAAATAAATACACGTTACACCTTAAAGAACTAGAAAAAGAAGAACAAATGAAACCCAAGGTCAGGAGACTAAAGGAAATAATAAAAATCAGAGCAGAACTAAATGAAATAAGAACAAAAAGATGATACAAAAAATTAATGTGACAAAGAGCTGGATCTTTGAAAAGATTAATATAATTGACAAACCCTTGGCTAGACTCACTAAGATAAAAAGAGAAAAGACACTAATACACAAAATCAAAAATGAAAGCAGGGAAATCAGGGATGCCACAGAAATACAAAGGATCATCCAAGAATACTACGAAGGACTATATGCCACCAAATTCAATAACCTAGAAGAAATGGACAAGTTCTTAGAAACATATAGCCTTCCTAGGCTGAATCATGAAGAACTGGAAAATCTAAATAGACCCATCACCAGTAAGGAAATTGAATTAGTCATCCAAAACCTTCCCAACAGCAAAAGTCTGGGCCCAGATGGCTTAATAGTGAACTCTACTAAACTTTCAAAGAGGTTCTAATACCTGTCCTATTCAAAGTCTTCCAAAAAACTGAAGAGACAATACTCCCTAACTCATTTTATGAGGCCAACATTACCCTAATACCAAAACCTGGTAAGGATAACACACAAAAAGAAAACGACAGACCAATATCTCTGATGAATAACTAAGCAAAAGTCCTAAACAAAATACTAGCAAATGGAATGCAACAATACATTAAAAAGATTATTCATCACAATCAAGTGGGGTTCATCCCAGGGGTACAAGGATGGTTCAACATATGCAAATCTATCAATGTGATACATCACATTAAAAAAAGGAAAAAAGCATATGATTATATCAACTGATGCAGAAAAAGCATTTGACAAGATACAACATCTGTTTATGTTTAAAACACTGAATAAAATAGGTATAGAAGGAAAACACCTTAACACAATAAAGGTTATATATGACAAACCCTCTGCTAATCTCGTAATTAACGGTGAAAAACTGAAGCCCTTTGCTCTACGTTCAGGAACACGACAGGGCTGTCCCCTATCACCTCTGCTTTTCAACATAGTATTGCAAGTCCTCGCCAGAGCAATCAGGCAAGAGAAAGAAAGAAAAGACATCCAAATTGGGAATGAAGAAGTTAAATTCTCACTCTTTGCAGATGACATGATGCTATATATAGAAAACCCTACAGACTCCACCAAAAAGCTATTAGAAACAATCAACGAATACAGTAAAGGTGCCGTTACAAAGTCAATGTACAAAAGTCCATTGCATTCCTACATACTAACAATGAAAACTCAGGTAAGAAATTTTAAAAAAATTCCTTTTGCAATTGCAACAAAAAGAATAAAATACCTAGGAATAAACTTAACCAAGGATGTGAAAGACCTATATGATGAAAACTGTAAGACATTTTTTAAAGAAATTAAAGAAAACACAAAGAAATGGACAGACATTCCATGCTCATGGACTGGAACAATCAACATAATTAAAATTGCCATATTACCCAAAGCAACATACAGATTTAATGCAATCCCCATCAAAATCCCAAAGGCATTTTTTAAAGAAATAGAACAAAAAATTATCAGATTTGTATGGAACCACAAAAAACTCCAAATAGCCAAAGCAATCCTAAGAAAAAAGAACAATGCTGGAGGTATCACACTCCCTGACTTTAGCTTGAACTACAGGGCAACAATAATCAAAACAGCATGGTGTTGGCAGAAAAACAGACACATAGACCAATGGAATAGAATTGAGATCCCATAAATAAAACCACATAAATATGGACAGATGATGATTGACAAAGAAGCAAAAAACATACAATGGAGAAAAGACAGCCTCTTCAATAAATGGTGCTGGCAGAATTGGACAGCCACGTGCAAAAGAATGAAACTGGACTGCTGTCACCATGTATCAAAATTAATCCAAAATGGATCAAAGACTTAAGCATAAGACCTGAAACAATAAACCGCATAACAGAAAACATAGGTACTAAACTTATGGACTTTGGGTTCAAAGAGCATTTTATGAATTTGACTCCAAAGGTAAGGGAAGTAAAAGCTAAAATAAACGAATGGGACTGTATGAACCTTAAAAGCTTCTGCATAGCAAAAGAAACCATCGACAAACTAAAGAGGCAACCAACTGAATGGAAGATTTTTGCAAACAGTGCATCCCATAAGGGGCTAATATACAAAATATACAAGGAACTCATACAACTCAGCAACAAAAAAACAAACCCAATTGAAAAATGGGCAGACAACCTGAAGAGACATTATCACTTTTCATCAGAGAAATGCAAATAAAAACCACAATGAGGTATCACCTCACCCCAGTTAGAATGGCTATCATCTACAAGACAAATAGTTAACAAGTGTTGCAGAGGCTGCAGAGAAAAAGGAATCCTCCTACACTGTTGGTGGGAATGCAGATTGGTGCAGCCACTATGGAAGGCAGTGTGGAGGTTCCTCAAAAAATTACGAATAGAATTACCATAAAACCCAGCAATCCCTCTCTTGGGTAGCTACCCAAAAAATCTGAAAACATTTATACATAAAGACATGTGTGCTCCAATGTTTATTGCAGCTTTATTTACAGTGGCCAAACATGGAAACAACCAAAGTGTCCTTCGAAAGATGAATGGATAAAGAAGTTGTGGTATATATACACAATGGAATACTATTTGGTGGTAAGAAAAGATGAAATAGGACCATTTGTGGCAACATGGATGGATCTTGAGATTATAATGCTAAGCGAAATAACTCAGACAGAAAAAGCAGAGAACCATATGATTTCACTGATATGTGGTATGTAAACTGAAAACAATGAAAGAACAAGACAAAGAAATTTGAAACAAAAACTCATAGACACTGACAATAGTTTAGTGGTTACCAGAGGATAAGGGGGGAGGGAGGTGGTAGATGAGGGTAAAGGGGATCAAATACATGGTGATGGAAGGCGAACTGACCTGGGGTGGTGAACACGCAATGTGATTTATAGATGATGTAATACAGAATCGTATACCTGAAATCTGTGTAACTTTACTAAAAACTGTCACCCTAATGAACTTTAAATAAAAAAATTGTACTGTTGAAACATACGTAATTTTACTAACCATTGTCACCCCAATAAATTTTAAAAAATCAAGTACAGGGGCCAGCCCGGTGGCTCAGGCAGTTGGAGCTCCATGCTCCTAACGCCAAAGGCTGCCGGTTCAATTCCCACATGGGCCAGTGGGCTGTCAACCATAAGGTTGCCAGTTCAACTCCTCGACTCCTTCAAGGGATGGTGGGCTTCGCCCCCTGCAACTAAGATTGATCGCAGCACCTTGAGCCGAGCTGCTGCTGAGCTCCCGGATGGCTCAGTTGGTTAGAGCATGTCCTCTCAACCACAAAGTTGCCGTTTCGACTCCCACAAGGGATCGTGGGCTGTGCCCCCTGCAACTAAAAATGGCAACTGGACCTGGAAATGAGCTGTGCCCTCCACAACTAAGATTGAAAGGACAATTTGACTTGGAAAAAGCCCTGGAAATACACACTGTTCCCCCAATAAAGTCCTGTTTCCTTTCCCCAATAAAATCTTAAGAAATAAAAAATCAAGTGCATACTTTAGTTAATCTCCAAAACCTAATGAAGTAGAACAGATTTAAGATCAGAGATTAAAGTTAATTAAAGTTGCATAGCTAGCAAGTGATGAGCTAGTTCTAAAACCCAGGCTTTTTGGCTCCAGAAAACTTCTCTGTATCATGTCTTATAACAAATTTTACAGTCCCAAATGAAAATAAGCTTTTATAGAAACCCAGTAGCAATTTCTAAAATAGATGCTATCTTCAGACTGGAACCCTATGGCCACATTTTGCCTTGTACCTGCATTTTGTTTGGCTCTTAAATTTTTTTTTATTTTAATCAATCGCCATATTTGAAAATTGATTATACATTAATAATTCTGAATTTGGGGCTTCTCTTTAAAATTAGAGTCTGAAACACATCTGTAAGGATGGGTACTATTAAAAAACAAACAGAAAATAACAAGTGTAGGTGAGGATGTGAAGAAATTAAACCCTTGTTGGTAGAAATGTAAAAATGGGGCAGGCACTATGGAAAACAGTATGGCGGTATTATTTAAAAACAGTATTCTTAAAAAAAGAGAGAGAATTACCATATGATCCCGCAATCCTACTTCTGTGTATATATCCCAAAAAATTGAAAATAAGGTCTTTGACAGATATTTGTACACCCATGTTCACAGCAGTATGATTACTAATAGCCAAAAAGTGAAAGCAACTCAAACGTCCATCAACAGATGAATAAGCAAAATATAGTTTATATATACAATGGAATATTATTCAGCCGTATAAGGCAGGAATTTTTGACAAATGCAACAAAATGGATGAATCTTGAAGACACTATGCTAAATGAAATAACCAGTGACAAAAAGACACATGCCACTTATATGAGTTATCTAATTCACAGGGACAGAAAGTAGAATGGTAGTTGCATGGGCCTGGAGGAAGGGGGAAATAGGGAGATGTTTAATGGCTATAGAGTTTCAGATTTGCAAGTTCTGGAGACTAATTGAAAAACAATATGAATATACTTAACCCTACTGAACTTACACTAAAATACAGTTAAGATGGTAAATTTTATGGCTTTTTTTAAACACAAATTAAAATTTAATGTAAAATTTAAAACAAGTATTTTTAGAGAAGTTAGAAGGTGCATCACCATTGGACTCAACAGTCTTCCAAGGTTATCCATCAGCTGAAGCTGAAGAGCAGTTTCCTTTAGTATTGCAGCCATTCTCCAAGACCACCAGGTCCAACAACCCGTTTTCTCCCTGGTATTGAGGCCAAAGTGTCAATTGCCAATTCTTCTTGTTTTCACTATCTATTCCTCACCTGGTCCTCTTCTCTCATTTCTGTTACTTTCCAGGCCACTACTAATACTTGAATTTGCATCCCCTTCTCTAGCTTATGAATTTATAAGGAACTTATAAGATCTGGCTCATTATGTCCCATCTATGAATTTAAAAATAAATATCACATACAAAATCTTTTCACCTTGAGTCCTTATCCAAAAACAATCCCAAAGATGATATTTATAGTCTGACATACAATTGTAATGTCTTTTTTTTTTAGCTATTTTAAAAAGTTACTTGGAAAGTCATCAGCATCGTGGTGGAGTGAGATAACCTTTATACAAGTATCTCCCCTTCAATCTACAACTGGTAGGATATCTATAACCTAACAAAGTGTCCTCTGCTCAGCGTACTGGGCACAGGTAGCGGGAGCAGAACAGGGGGAAGAACAGGACAGAGCCACAGCCCTGGTTCCCCAGCCAACATGGCTAAGCCTGCAGCCCCAGAGAACACAATGGTTGCAGAAGAGTCAGGGTGTGGTCCTCACACCATGGCCTAGTGGAGAGTAAGTGGGCAGCAGTAGAGCAGGCACCCAAGAGCCTGGTAGCAACAGCAGAGAGGCATCTCCAGCCTTCCAGCCACAACACAGCAGCACCAGCGACCATAGGGAACTAGGTAGCACTGCAGCAGGCTCACAAACCCGACTTCCCCCATAATCTGCCACATCTTGGGGGCACAAGTACCACACAGGTAAGAAAAAAAACAAAACTTGTACTGTAGCACCATCTACTGAAAAACAAACCTGTTTATCAACCTACTAAATTGTTAAAACCAAAACAGTACCTGAATAAAAAGTGTTCGCTACTTCAAATTCACCAGCAGAGGAACAACACATCACACACCATTAACAACCAAGGTAACATGGTATCACAAAAATAAAATGACGCTTCTCCAGAAACCAAACTCAGTCACAGAAGACTGTGATCTAAATAACAGAGAATTAAAAATAGCAGTCATGAAACAACTCAACAATATACAAGAAAACTCAGAAAGGCAGTTCAATGAGCTCTGGAATCAATCAACAAACTAAAAAGGGTACTTTACCAAAGAGATTAAAACTATAAAAAAAGAACCAAACAGAAATTCTGGAGCTGAAGAGCTCAATAAATGACATAAAAATGCATTAGAAAGTATTGGAAGTAAGAGCAGACCATATGGAAGAGAATTAGTGAGCTCAAAGAGAAATCTAGAAATGATTCAGGGTTAAGAAGACAGAGAATTAAGACTTTTTTAAGTGAAAGAACTCTATGATAACTATCTTACTCCATTAGAAAGGACAACATAAGAATAACGGGTATCCCAGAAGAGAAGAAGAAGGGAACAGAGAGTCTATTCAAAGAGATAGATGAGAACTTCCAAAACCTGGAGAAGGAACTGAACACACAAATAAAAGAAGCTAACAGAACACTTAATTATCCCAATGCTTAAAGACCTCTCCAAGGTTGTATTAAACCTGCCAAAAGTCAAAGATTAAAGAAAGAATTCTTAAGGCAGCAGGGGAATAAAAGACAGTAACCTACAAATGAAACCCCATCAGGCTATCATCACGATTCTCAACAAAAACTCTTATTGGCCAGGAGAGAGTGGAATGATATATTCAAAATATTGAGGTGCAAATCACCAACCAAGAATATTCTATCCAGCAAAATTATCCTTTAGATAGGAGAAATAAAGCCTTTTTCAGATAAACAAAAGCTGAAGGAATTTACAAGACCTGCATTACAAGAAATGCTGAAAGGATATCTACCTAAAACAAAAAGACAGAAGTACACAACACTTTGAGTAAGATGACAAATAAAAAGCAGGTAATTGCAATTCTATATTAGAATAAGGTGTTAAACAATTATAACAAATGTTAAAGAGAAAAAAAGCATTAAAAATAACTATTGGGCCGGCCCAGTGGCTCAGGCGGTTGGAGCTCCGTGCTCCTAACGCCGAAGGCTGCTGGTTCGATTCCCACATGGGCCAGTGGCAGATGGCTCAGTTGGTTAGAGAGAACAGGCTCTCAACCACAAGGGTGCCGGTTCAACTCCTCGACTCCCACAAGGGGTGGTGGGCTGTGCCCCCTGTAACTAAGATTTAACACGGCACCTTGAGCTGAGCTGCCGCTGAGCTCCTAGATGGCTCAGATGGTTAGAGCACGTCCTCTCAACCACAAAGTTGCTGGTTCGACTCCCACAAGGGATGGTGGGCTGTACCCCTTGCAACTAACAACGGCAACTGGACCTGGAGCTGAACTGCGCCCTCCACAACTAAGATTGAAAGGACAACAACTTGACTTGGAAAAAGTCCTGGAAGTACACAATGTTCCCCAATAAAGTCCTGTTCCTCTTCCCCAATAAAAATTTTAAAGAACAAAAAACTATAGCTATTTCAATTTGGTAATAAACACAACCTAAAAAGGCATCATTTTTGACAAAAACATAAAAAGGGAGGAGAAAAAGGACATAACTTGCATAGGTAAATTAAAATGCTATCAGAAAAAAAAGGACTATTTTATCTATGTGACATTTTATACAAACCTCATGATAACCACTGAACAAAAATCCAGAGCTGAGACACAAAACATTAAAGAGGAAACAAAACCGTTACAGAAAACCGCCAAACTGAAATAGCAGACAAAAACACAAGGGAAAAGAAACATTGGAGAAACAAAGCAATTAGAAAAAAAGATAAAATGGCAGTGGTAAGTTCTCATAAATCAATAATCATCCTAAATGTAAATTGGCTGAACTTCCCAATGAAAAGACACAGAATAGTTGGATGATTTAGAAAACAAGACCCAACTACAGGCTGCTTTCAGTTGACTCATCTCACCTCTAAGGACAAAGACAGGCCCGAAGTGAAAGGGTGGAAGATGATACTCAAAACACATGGTATCCAGAAAAAAGCACATGTAACCATAATCATCAGTAAAAATAGACACTGATTTGAAAAGATGTATGTACTGTGTTCACTGTAGCATTATTTACAATAGCCAAGATATCCATCGACAGAAGAATGGATAAAGGATACACACACACACACACACAATGGAATATTGCTTGGCTATAAGATGAAATACTACCATTTGTGACAAGGATGGATCTTGAAGGCATTATGCTAAGTGAAATAAGTCAGATGGGAAAGGACAAAAACCATGATTTCACTCATATGTGGAAATACAAAAAAACAACAAACAAATAAAACAGAACTCATAGACACAAACAACAGACTGGTGGCTACCAGAGGAAAAGACAGGGGAGAGCAAAAATGGGTAAAGGGGTTAAAATATAGGGTGACAAATGAAAACTAGACTTCTGGTAGTGTATACAGATATTGAATGGTAATGTTGTACACCTGAAACTTATATACCGTATTTTGCCATGTATAATGTGCTCCCGTTACAATGTGTACCCATGTTACTTGCCTAAACTTTCAGGGGGAAAAATCTTTCATTTTAGTTTTTTAATTCAAATTTTTGTTTACATTTAAGTACTTGGTTTTTGTATTATAAAGGAATTTTAGCATTTATTTTTTAACATATTACGGAACACGAAATTTTCTGTATCTGTGACAAATTTACAATACTTATGCATCATAGAAGACCAAGAACTCATTATCATTGCAAGTTCATTGTTTAAGTTCAATAAAACCAATTATTGTATTCCAGGGTATTATTTTGCATATGAATACTGCTACTGATTTGTAGAGTTACACTTTTAACTCATAAGCATAAAGAAAATACTTAAAAACATTTATACATATACGGAATTAGTACCACCCATGTATAATGTGTATCTTTATTTTTCCCTCACAAATTTGGGCCAAAACTGTGCACATTATACACGGCAAAATACGGTAATATTGTTAACCAATGTTATCGCAATATTTTAAATTTTTTTTAAAAAAGGAGAAAAAATAAAATTAAAAGTTACTTTAAAAACTCCACAATAAAATCAGTTTGAAATACACTGGTTGGATTATTCAAGAACTCCAAATTGTTCCATGTTCATACACTTAGCAATTTACTTTTTTAAAACTTTGCGTACGTAATTGTTTCCTCTATTAGGCTGAGATTTTTGAGGACAGATAATATATCTTATTCATCCTTATATTCCCCAGGCTGTATTAGGGTACGTGTAACACAGTACTTCGGAGACACACTCGTTTCCACATTCTCAATCTGCAGGTATTTTTATCATTATTTTTACACAAAGCAGTAAAACTAACTGGACTTGCTATTGCTTTACACACACCAATTACTACCAGCAACATTGTTTTTAAATGAAGAATAACATTTCAGAGCATTTTTTTAAATTCTTGTGAAATAAGTAAATCATTCTATCAAACTCCTAGAATAAGTTTTGTTCTCCAGGGTATTCTGCATTTTTCATTAATTTCTAAATACCGTGTTTCCCCGAAAATTTGACCTAACTGGAAAATAAGCCCTAGCATCATTTTTCAGGATGACATTCCCTGAACATAAGCCCTAATGCGTCTTTTGGAGCAAAAATTAATATAAGACCCGGTCTTATTTTCAGGCAAACACAGTATCACTCAAAACTTTTCCTGAAATATCTCATGAAAAAGTTTTGCAAATACTACATATACCTATTCTACCAAAGTACACATACAATTGATAATTATTTTTGAAGGTACATAGTGTTATACGTATATAGTTCTAAATGCATATGACAGCAACGACCCTCCAGTTTCTATCTGGCTCGCTTCTGAAATAGCTTAAAACAGTGTTAGGTCTGATTAACTAATTCTGATCTCTAATACCATGCAACTTAACAAGTAGCTTCCTACCTCTCCAAAATGGAGCTATAAAGAATTGGAAGCTAGCCAACCTGGTTTTAAATCCTGTTTCTATCACTTTTCAGTCCAGCTCCTCAGTTTTCTCAATCGGTAAAATTAGGATAATTTTAAAATAGGCTGGACTGTTATAAAGACTGAGTGATATGTACATGAAATGGATAGTCAACATGTTGAATTCCTTCCCTTCTCGCTTTTCTAAGATTCTCAGTTAATTGGCACATTTTTAATTTGCCTGGCATTAATTTGCTTTTATATTAATAATTTATTACTTTGGCGGGCCTTAACTACTGGGTATTAAACTAACAAACAGCATAAACAACTCTGATGTTTTCGAGATTATATTCAACTTAAAGCTAAAAAACAAATCAAGAAATGTGTCTATATATAGCCATGTTCTTACCATTTAAGAAATTTAATTACTTAAGAATTATTTTTATATGTATTTGCATCAGATATTAGGGACAAACTTCAAATTCTATGTAATGTAAAATGCATCTTTACAGATGAGCTTATTAGGTTTGATAATTGAAAGGGGCTTAGGTTATCTTAGGTTTTTTGAGGCCATTAGTTATAAAAAGATTTCTTTACCTTTCACTTAAACATCAGAATCTTTAGAGCTAAGCTTTTCTTCAAGGCTTTTTCCTAACAAACTTTCTATTCATTTACAAATAGTTCAGCAAAACAGAGTGATAAAAGAATAGAATGAGATTCATACAAGCCTTTGTTGTTTAAGTGAACTCTGCATTTTATGTCAGTTACATAGGCTCAGTGTGTTAAGATATCTCTTGGGGAAAATATAGCTATTTTCTCAGTTATAAACTTTATCTCTGTATATAAAGTCCAGATTTTATTAGATATTTCTGATTCCCAAAATACCAGTATTAGGATACACCTCAATTTAGGCTTTAAATAACCGTGTAATAAAATAACATAAGTAGGTATAAAGCTGAAGCACAAAGTACATAGTTATTTCTTTCTAACAAACAGAAAAAGTGTTGTGTTTCTTTTGTTACAGCCAAAAGATTCCCAAAACTGTGCACTAGGTACCCTAGTAAATTAGTATGACTACCACAGGATATTTTAAATTTTTAAGGGGAGTATGTCTGTTGGACACAACACAAACTAGTTTGAGGAAGTTTACATTTTCAATATTGGATAGCACTATTGACAGTGTATCTTTGCAAAACTAAGTTTTTAACAGTTGTGATAAAAGTACCGTGCAAAAAGCATAGAACAGGAGATGACAGTGGTGGTATCCATCTAAGCTGATTCCAAGGTTTGAGACGTTGTGCAGTGTCCACAGTTACTAGTGGTTATAATATAAATTCTTACTAAGTTGTTTGGACCTATCTGTTTAATAAATGGAATTATTAGGCATTTCTATTGTCTTAGGTGTGCTGTGAAAAAATTACTGAAATACTAAAGGGCACCATGAGCTGAGAAAGTATTGGGAACATCTGTGGTATACACAAGAAATACAGTAAGGCTAAAGTCATTTCATCATTCATTTTCTACCTAAGAAATTTTCTAAAGTCTTACATATGAAGGAGAAAAAAATATATAAAAACATACATACAAAGTTTGGATTTTTATTGAAATCTTGTGTAGGTATCAAAGAAAATCTGCTTGCTTCAGATAAAAATATTCTCTCAGATATCTCCAGATAACTGCTAAATCTAACTGGTCCTTTAATGTCTTATTTTATTTTTACTGTTCTCATGAAATCTTCCTATATACTTAGAATGTTCCCAAAATAATTTTTATCGTGTAAAGGATCGTACATGACGACCTCTACCACTGCCTCCACTAACAAACTTTCCTCTTGAGCCTCCACTGCCACTATTTGCACTTGCCCAGGAAGGTCCAAGCCCCCCACGACCTCTTGAAGCACGGTCACGAGGACTTGGGCGGTAGCCTATAAAAGAAAGAATACAATTTTTAGTTACAACATCCTTTCCTTTCCTATTATATACTCATCTATAAAACTGAGCTCAAACCAAGACAAGAATTACTCTGTACTTTAAAATCCATGGGCAAGTTCTGTGAATATGTTAAAGACCAGTGAATTGTCCACTTTAAATAGGTAAATTGTCTTATATGTGATAATCACATCTCAAATAAAGCTGTTATAAAAAAATAATGTGCATTTGAAACCAAAAGCTACCTCTGACCAGAATAATTCTGGACTTGATATAGTTATGTTTTAGAAAAGATTATATGCTTACGTTACACAAGACAATACTATAAACAAAGACAGAATATACCCTATTAAGGTATCTGTTGCTAAAATACTTCGGTCAAAAAGTATCTTAAGGATTGGCTTTCGTTATTGAAATATAAAAACAGAGCACTATGAAACTGCTCAGATTATACACATAGTTCAGAATCTAAAATTTTTATTATTTTTATTAAAAATGTACACTGGGCACTCATTCAGATATAAAATTAAATTGACTTTAGAATCTACATTCGCATGAACATTCTAACGCATCTACATTCTAAAATATTCTCTCCCAGAATCAGAGTATATGACATTCAACAATTTGAAAAGGAGGATTCGCCTCCACTCTCAGCAGTATCAAGTAGAAAGAAAGTATACCTGTAGAACTAAGTGGTCGTAGTGGTGGAAGAGGACCCCTATTAAAATTGCTCTGGCCTCCACGACTTTCATTGTAAGTTCCTCGAGGAGTATTCTGAGCACTCCAACTGGAGCCTCTTGTTCCCTCCCGACGACTATAGTTTCCTAAAGGCAACACAATGAAAATCTTTTTCATGACTTCAATTGGATTAAGGAAGATTTGACAGGTTTTCCTTAATCTTCAAAAGTAATGTCAGAGAAGCTATGAAATTCTGTAAATGGAATATAAAATGGCAGCATTATATATGGGTAGGAGCAGAGGTTCTGGAGCCACACTGCCAGGATTCAAATATTGGCTCTACACTTATGTGTCCTGGTCAGCTGGCTGACAGTTTTCTCCTCTGTAAAGTGGATGTATTTACAGAACCTACCTGTTGATGTGAGAGTATTATATGTAAAGTACTTATAAAAGTTCCTAACACAGCTATATGTCTGCTATTAACATAAACTCCTCTTCTCTTTCATTCTCACCCTCACTTAGCAGCAGAAAAACATGCCATCAATCATTAGTGAAGTATAATTTCTTCACTCTGTTTCTAAAATCTTGAAACAACTTAAAATAGATTAAATACAACATCAGCAGCCAAGTAGAGAAAAATCAATGGTGAACTACATAGAACAATCACAAGGAAATTGTTGATGAGCACAACTGTGAAAATAATATATAAAATTATTCAAAAGGATAAACATAATTTTCAATGTAAAAAGGAAACTAATTAGCCAAGACTTAAATTCATCACTGAATATGCAAATAATCAAAGGAAAAGATTTCTTTCTATCCACTACAGTACACAGCAAACAGTACGAATGGTCTAGAGGCAGCTTAATTGTAGTAACAGAAAAATACTTTATCTGAATCAATGCCATCTAAATCACTTCTATTTAATATTCTAATATTCCAATATTCTAACCCATTAGGAAACATACATAAGTAGTTACCTTTTGAAGCAGGAGGTGTGAAAAATCTATTTTGACTGTGAAAAGCACCCCGTCCTCCTCGATTGCCTGAAAATCCACCACGAGAAGAAATCTTCTGTGATACCTTGAGTGGCCGTTTTGGTGGGGGTATTCCATCTTGAGGGACAACTTCTTTACTTTCAGCTGCAACAAAGTCATCCACATGCATAGATGGTGGTCTGCTTGTGTTCTGTTTTCTCTGACGAAAAATATCATGGGGTCGTATACCCTGTCCAAATCCTCCCCTGCCCCTTCCTCTTGGTGGCGGCACAACATGAGCTCGTTTGGCAGGTTCAATGTATTCCGATTTTCCACTATTAAAACAAAAATATTCACTGAAAACTTTTTTTATCATATTTCCAATAAAAATGTCAATCTTTGCAATATTGAAAACTACATTTCAATTATTTTATTCCAATTGTGTTAACTTTGCAAATATCTCTACTACAAGCATATCTTGTTTTACTGTGCTTCACTTTACTGAACTTCACAGATATTGAGTTTTTTACAAATTGAAGGCAAAATCCTACACCAGCAAAGATTACAACTCACTGAAGGCTCAGATGACAGCATTTTTTAGCAATAAAATATTCTGTAATTAAGGTATGTACATTATTTTTTAGACATAACACTACTGCACACTTAGTAGACTACAGTATAGTGTAAATGTAACTTTCATATGTACCAGGAAACCAAAAATTTCATGTTTAACTCGCTTTATTATGATATTCACTTTATTGCAGTGGTCTGGAACCAAATGGGCAGTATCTCCAAGGTATACCTGTACTTTCCATGGAAATACAACAAAACTAGTGAATGGTACTCACATTTTATTGATATGACTAATAATTATTTAAAATAACCAGTTCACCCTTGTTTAAGCCTTCCAAACGCTCATAAAGTAGAATAAAGTAGTATGTCCTGGCCAAACTATTATCTTTAAAAAAATTTCCAAACAATATTCATTATTCAAGTATTATGTAAAATTCCTTTATCCTTTAACAGTCATGTCTAAATACATTAAAATAAATAAGCTTACATGACCACTATCAAAATATTCAGTAGAATAAATTTTACCTTGAAGTTATAAAGGTCTCATGCTTGTGCTTCCCAAGTTTGAATCCTTTATTGGTCTTTGTTCTCCCTGGAGATGATGGTTCTGACAAAAATGAGCGCTCTAATTCTGAGTGCAAGTCAAAATCACTACAGCATTTTTCAGAGAGTTCAATTAAGTCGACTTTTACCTGCAGTCATAAAAATTCAACAAAATGAAAAAAAACCTTAAATGCAACTATTTGATTACAGAAATTCTTATTTCCTATCAATTATATGACTCTCATAATAAATTATAGGTCTGCCTCTTTCCATCTTTTCAAAAACCAACATCATTGGTAGTTAAAAAAAAATCTTAGGAATTCAGGTGTTTTTTTGGATGGGGAGGTGGTGGCACTCCTCCTCAAAGAAATGCTATGAACTGAAGAGAGACCTCTGCTACCTGATAAGACTCATGATTTCTCTATATAAATTAATGTAGTATATCCACAACTGTTCCAAAAGAATCTGAATATAACATACTCTGCAAGCCTTGTACAGTCAACATATCTGCTATAAAAGGATTCTGTGCCACAAATCTCAAAGTTCTATGCATTTAATGAGGTTCCAACCTAAGTTTACTTTCAGAGAAGTGAAAATTATGTTTACTTAGGTTTTATTCAAAGTTATCAAACCTAAAAGACCTAAAACTTCCCTAAGCCATGTAAGGTCACAATCATCATCACAAGACAGCTGTGATTCAACATAAAGTTAGCACAAATGTTTTAGACCTGTGATGTCAAATATGGTAGCCACTAATCACGTGTGCCTATTTAAACTTAAATTAATTAAATCACAATGAAATTCAGTTCCTTAATCACAGTAGCAATATTTCATTGCTCAACAGTCACATGAGCCTAGTGGCTGTTGTACCGAACAGGATAGATTATAGAACATTTCTGTCACTGCATAAAGTTCTATTGGACAGCACAGTTCTATAGAATAGTTCAACAATTTACACTAAAAAAATAAATTAATTCTTTAATGAGATTTAAATGAATTGTATGTGATCTTTTAAAGAAGGAAAAGGAGCCCTCAATACACTAAATACACTTTAACTGTGAATCATTCTCTTAGTTTTATTGCACATCATGAATACTAACTTTTTTTGGACCAGGAAATATCCAAATATATTTATTTCTTTAATCAAGAAAAAAAACACATATGGTACAATAACATGTGGCTGAAATCATTCTCCCTAATACATTGCTGAGAAGCATAAAACAGACATTACATTTTAAGTCTTCGTGTTTAAGAATGTCAATTTCCATATGTACTATATTATTCTAACAAATACATTCTTTACATTTCCCCAAATTAAGAGCAGATACCACAACACCGTTCCTCTCCTTAAACCCAAATACAGAATAAATTATAATTTTGCGGAATATTTTCTACCCTACAAATATAAGAAAACAAAGTACTTACAGTACTTAGGCAAAAACGTGATTTTCCCCTAAAAAGTCTCATTCTCATATGTATAGATCATTAACCAGAAAGAAGCAAAACAAGTAGCTTAAAAACTGAGAATCCGTGTATGACTGACAAAAATTTGCAGTACTAGTCCCCAAACGGACTTTTAACAGCCTTATAATATGTAACCTATTTTAGAGCTAAAAATACACAAACAACAACAAAAAAACAGTAAGTTTTTTCTAAATATTTAGTAATAAAATTAAATTATACCAAATCCAGATCTGTATCAATCTCTTCAGCCTGAAATGGAGTAAACCACATAGATTTCAACTGATCATCCATGACATCAGCTAGTACATATGCAGTCCTGGAACAGAAAAAGTATTTGGTAAAAAGCAGAATTCCAAAATCAAATATTTTAGCTTATCTCCTAGATAACATCTGTGGAAAGTACAATTAAAAATGTAACCCTATAAAGTATTAGTAAAATTAGCACTTGAAAAGACTCCTTCAAAAAGCCACTTAAGAATAAAGTATCCTTACCTGAAATCTATGCAATTTTACTAACAATTGTCACCCCAATAAATTTAAAAAAAAAAATTAAAAAAAAAAAAAAAAAGAATAAAGTATCCTTAAAAAACAGTAACTTAGACAGTAATCCTCTTGTGACAAACTGTGACCTTTCAATACAATAAAACAGAGCACTGGTTTTATTTCCAAAAAGCCAAGTTTATTATGCTGTACCAATGTGTATAGAAACTGCCCATATTTAATTTTTCTAAATTCAGAGAATAACTCCATTACACTGAATAATCATTATGAGCTAATAGCACAGCGCTCCAAAGATCAAGAGGCACATATCAGAGGTCAGTAAACTATGGTCCCCATTCTGCTGGCCTGTTTTTATACAGCCTGGGACCTAGGAATGGTTTGTATGTTTTTAAAGTGTTTTTTAAAACCAAAAGAAACAAACAAAAAGTTACAGAAGAATATGCAACAGAGGCTTACTGTGCAAAGCCTAGAACTTTTACTACTTGGTCCATTACAGAAAAATAGTTTGCTGGCCCTCTCTAGACACCAGCCACTGAATACATAGTATCTACTCATCAACCACAAAACATTGCTTTTTTTTATCGATTGTTAAACAGATTCTGGAGAGATTTTGAAGCTGAAAGTACTGGTTCTATGTCCTGTTCACCAAGAGGTAAAGGATCACCTGATGACTCCAGCATTTGCTAAGTAGAACTACACTGTCCAACAACAAGCCAAGATTGTCATCATCTTTTGAATGCTCAGAGGCTTAATGTGGCCTGCAAAGCCTAGAATTTTTACTACCTGGTCCGTTACAGAAAAATAGTTTGCTGGCCCTCTCTAGACCCCAGCCACTGAATACATAGTATCTACTCATCAACCACAAAACATTGCTTGTTTTACCGATTGTTAAACAGATTCTGGAGAGATTCTGGAGCTGAAAGTACTGGTTCAATGTCCTGGTCACCAAGAGGTAAAGGATCACCTGATGACTCCAGCATTTGCTTAAGTCCAACTACATTGTCCAACAACGAGTCTAGATTGTCATCATCTTTTGAATGCTCAGAGGCTTAATGTGGCCTGCAAAGCCTAGAATTTTTACTACCTGGTCCGTTACAGAAAAATAGTTTGCTGGCCCTCTCTAGACCCCAGCCACTGAATACATAGTATCTACTCATCAACCACAAAACATTGCTTGTTTTACCGATTGTTAAACAGATTCTGGAGAGATTCTGGAGCTGAAAGTACTGGTTCAATGTCCTGGTCACCAAGAGGTAAAGGATCACCTGATGACTCCAGCATTTGCTTAAGTCCAACTACATTGTCCAACAACGAGTCTAGATTGTCATCATCTTTTGAATGCTCCTAGACACAAACAAGACAGAGTAAGAAGATGCATGTAAAACATGGACATTTAGGCTCCACGTTTACTGACTCTTCAGTAGAAAAAGTTGTATTATTCCATTACTTAGAAATTTGGAGCACCATCTGGGAATTATCGACTTAACATTAAACATACTAAAACAAATACCAAAATCACTTGCCATTTTATGTCTAAAGAATGGTAGCAGGGGGCACCCTGTATTCAAACAATAAACAATTCAAAAAGTACTCCCTTCATTTAAGATTCATAATAGTATGGAGGACTTCACTCCAAATTATAAACTCAAAGAATTATTTCAATTTGTATAAATACCCAACTGAGGGTTCACTGTTTTAAAAAGTCATTAGAAAAACTTGTACTAGTCAAATGGAGAAGTAAATATGTCTTGGGAATGCACTGTTTTTATTTTATTTCTGTTTTTGTTTTTCTTTTATCTTTTTTTCTTTTCTTTTTACCAAAACAAGCTTCTCTAGTTCAACGAACAAATTTTCTGGACTTTCTTCTTTGCTTTGTAGAAGCTGTTTTAATTCTGCAGCATTAATACTCATCGTCCTTGATGGATGAGCTCCATCTACTTCCATGAGACCACTATCATCTCCACAACATCCCTGTAAATGTCACACACAAGTTAAATTTGAGAACAGTGAAATTTGCAAAGATGCATCCAAACTTATTCAGATATTTAAGCCATTTGCTACGAACTTCCCCTCAATATTTTGATTTTACATCAGCACAAAGGGCTTGTTTTAAGAAGGATTTAGTCAGCTCTAACCCAAAATAAGTTTTCTTTGAGTAAGACTCACAAAGTAAGTAGGTAACACATGCATTCAATTTACTGACACCAAGATTTCTCAACAAAAATATCTAATGGCAAATACACTGGCATATGCAGGACATGTAACATACTGACTGATACTCAATTCAATGCCTGCTATAACAAAGAACTGATGAAATCTGAATTTATCTTTCTGGAGATAAGACAAACCACTAAAGAAATAGTAACTATCATATTTAAGACTGTCTTTTGTCATGTAGAAAAGTTAGTATTTTTTCCTTTAAAAAGTATGCCACACAATAAAATGAATTTTGCAGTGACAATTCAATGATAGAAAAGTTATCCAGCAAAACAAATCTTGGATGGATTATGACAATAAATTCATCGATATTGTCACATATGAAAGAACACGTAGTAGTTTCAAATCTGAGGAACACAGCCCTGTTTTAAATGACTCAAAATGAATATGGTTTCTTAGGAAACTACACCCACCAATCCAGATGCAGGATTTAGTATTTTTAAAGAGGCATTAGCAATTAAAATTTTGTTTGAAGTGCCTACCATCTGTCCTATAACGGGACACATTTCAATGAAATTACTTTGAATAGATTCCCACTCAAACTGACACTGTGCTTGAAATACACTGTTCCTTTCAGAAAATTAGACCAAGGAAGTCACTTACACTGTGTTAAAGAAGAGGGCATACAGTTTTAATGAGAAATTCAATAAACCATTATGTCTACAAGGGTTTTATTTACTGTTTTGAGGTGGGGGTGAAGGGTAGGTTGATGATGGTCTAGCTCATGATTTATTGAAAAAAATTTTAAGGTAAATAAGATAATCAGAGTGCACTGACAGAAACAAATTGTGAGGAGTTCTCTTTAAAGGAACTGTCCCATAAATGTTGACAAAACATACGAACTTCATACAAAACTTATCACAGACTAAATATATTTTATAGAAATAAGTATATTACCAGATTACAAATTATCAAGGCATCTATCTGGCTTCTTTCATCATTCTTAGTTATTGATACCACTTTCACTGAGAGATGGGAAGTTTAGTATAGCTGAATCAGAAAGTATTACAATGATTATTTTTAAGATCCCAGAAAACAAACCAAAATAATCAGTTAAAAAAAAGAGAGAGAGAGGAGAACTTATGCCCAAACAAAAACCAGAACATGGATATTTATAGCAGCTTTGTTCATAACTGCCAAAACTTAAAAGCAACGAGGATGCCCTTCTGTAGGGCATAAATGTACTACATCTGAATGAATAAACGTACTACATCCAGGCAATGAAATATTATTCAGCACTAAAAAGAAATGAGCTATCAAGCCATGAAGAGATATGGAAGACCTGCTAGATACCGTATGATTCCAATTACATAACATCCTAGAAAAGGCAAAGCTATGGTCGCACTCTCTCAGACTATAATATCCAGAAAGAGTCCACTCTGCACTTGGTGTTTCGTCTGCTGGGTGGTATCACCAAGCCTTCCCTCCACCAGCTCGCCCAGAAGAACAACTGTGATAAGATGATCTGCCACAAGTGTTACTCTCGCCTGCATCCCTGTGCTGTCAACTGCCGCAAGAAGTGTGGCCACACCAACAACCTATGCCCACGAAGGTCAAATAAGGCCCCTCCACCATCTCCTCTACCCACAGTACGGCCTCCTGCCCAAACCCCTTGGCCCTGAGGCTTCAATAAAGTTTCCCTTTTGTTGACTGGAGCAGTAAACAAAACAAACAAAAAAAGAAAGAAAATGTTACGAACAATTGTGTGTCATCATGTTAGTAATGTAGCTGAACGAAGAGGAACAAATTCCTAAAAAGACAGAAACCAGCAAAACTGACTCAAGATACAGAAAATCTGAATAGATTTATATCAAGTGAAGCAATTTAATTAGTATTAAAAACACTTTCCACAAAGAAAAGCCCAGGCGAAGATGGCGTCACTGGTGAATTCTACCAAATGTTTAAAGAATTAACAACAATCCTTTATAAACTCTTCCAAAAAATAAAAGGAGACTACTTCCCAGCTTGCTGTATACGGCCAGACAAATGTCCTAAGAAAGCTACAGACCAATATTCCTATGAATACAGACCCCAAAATCCTCAATAAAATAAAGCAAACTGAATCTAGCAACATACAAAAAGGATCGTACACCACGACCTAGTGGAATTTCTCCCAGGAATACAAGGTCAGTTCAACATGTGAAAATCAATCAATGTAATACACTATATTATTAGTAGAATATGGAGAAAAACATGATCACCTCAATAGATAGAGAAAAAGCATTTAACAAAATCCAACTCTTTTCATGATACAAACACTCAAAAAGCTAGGAATAGAAGAGAATTTCTTCAACCTTATAAAGGACATCTAGGAATAACTATAGCTAATACTATATTTAATGGTGAAAGACTGAATGCCTTCTTCCTAAGATCAGGAACAAAACAAAGATGTCAACTCTTGCCACTTTTATTCAACATGTACTGGAGGTTCTTATGAGAGTAATTAGGCAAGAAAAAGAAATTAAAAATATCCAGATTGGAAAGGAAAAAGTTAGACTATTTCTATTTGTAGATAACATGATCTTGTATATAGAAAATCCTAAGGAAACAACTTAAAAAAAACTATTAGAATAAACAGATTCAGAAAGGTTGCAGGACACAATATCAATATACAAGAATCAATCGTATTTCTAAACACAAAGAGCAATTCAGAAATTAAGAAACAATTCCATTCATAATAGCTTTTTTCAAATTCCCAATTTAGAGGCATAAACGTAAAAGAAGTACACAACATACACTGAAAACTGAAAAATATCATAGGATGAAATTAAAGATATAAATGAAAGCCACCCCATGTCCATGGACATAAAGACAACAGTACTAGGATAACAGTACTCCCAAAATTGATCTACAGATTCAATACAATCCCCTTAGTGGCTGCCAGGAGCTAGTGGAAAGGGAGAATGGGGAGTTTCTGTTAATGGGTACAGAGCTTCTTCAGGGGGTTATGAAATTAGACACAATTCTATGAATATATTAAAAACCACTGAATTGTCCATTTAAAGGAGTTTTATGGAATGTGGATTATATCTCAATAAAAATGTTATGAAAAGAAGGAGAAATTTAAGGTAATAGTGGTAAAATACAAAAGAAGCACTAAAGTATGAAAGGTTTTGTGAATAAAACTGACAAAGAAAAACACTATCTGTAGTGTAATTTCTGTAATGTAATTCTGCAGCTGCTGAAGATGAACAGAAGGGGGAAGTTGGCTACTATTTCACAATTTCTATCTTGAAGATCAGGGAAGATCAATGGTATAAAAGCAGAGCACATAAAACATGAATCATAATGAATATGATTTTGGATATTCAGAGATTCTATCCACTAAGAGCAAGGAGACAAAGGAGAGGGAAAGACAGAAGAGAGAAAAGGAATCAGGTAGAATATTAGAAGGGAGAAGAGCTACATGATAGAAATGAATGCAGGGTAACATTTTTTTAAGGAAGTAAACAACAGATTAAAAAGAACAGGGAAACAATCTAGGGGAGCGTGAAAGGATTTAGAAATTAAACAGGATGGCCTTGATCTTCTCAATGAAAGAGGTTAAGAAAAGGAAATGCACCAATGAGGGATGAATAAAAGCATTAATTAGTAGTCTTTGAGAGGCCAGCAGATCTTGGATAACACGAAGGAACACCGGTTAGTGGTTTTTTATTAACTATTTAACTGATGATATGTGCTAAGAAAAGCTATCATATTGATTTATTAGCAACATGTCACTTATGATCTGGTAAAACCAATAAGTAGTCGTCCATCAAGTAAAACTCTAAAATCTCTGTAGGGTAGCTAGTCCTACTGTTAAATATGTCAGTTTCTAAAATCAAAGCATCTGGTAAACTTAATCACTTTAATAAACTATATATGACATAAAACAAACAATAATTTGCTGATAAAATTGGCACAACAATAACTACAAATACAACAGGCAACCAAGCAGGGCTTACTGGAGTAAATATTCTCAATATAAATGATATGCACAAGAGAAACACACTAAAACAGTAAATTTAATTATTTCTTATGAAACCATCACATATTATATTTATTTTGGTAACAATGTACGAAACAGGTCCTCTACAACTCTTCCCTAATAGAAATCGTAAATATAACTTTAATTTCTTAAACCAGTATTGACAGACTACTAACCCATGGGATAACAACTGTGCGCATTGTGCACACGTATTTTGCAAGCAATACATTTGGACAAAACTGGATTGGACAGCTATAGCAAGTTTCTATTTATTCAGGACTTAGAGCTGGCAACATACTAATGTGCAGTTAAGTTCCATCAGGGGAGACATTTCCAAACTTATTCAACCACAAACACTTTTTAAAGGCAGGTCTATTGTTGATTTTTAGAATTATGCCCTCAATAAATACCATAATTTTGTAAATTACTAATGAGAGAAATTCTTAATTCAATTTTAACAATAAGATTTTAGAGTCGGGGAAACAATCCTTAATTCGTATCTGTGATGCATCCAAAATAGTGTAGTATAATAAAACTTTACATTTACCCCAATATCACAATCAGCAAATGCTCAATTAAATGACAGTAAATACATACTACTTCATTAAGAGACTGATAAAATTTGACTCTTCTGAATGACCCTAGCAAGGTAACTCAATGTAAAAAATTGTGTAAAAAAATTACACGACAGTATTTTTCTCTAAATTGCAAAGTCAGTCAAATTAAAAGTGTCTAATAGAGGTCATAAGTCCTTCTCTTAAATATGTATCTTTTTTAATAAAACAAAAACCTGATTTTATAGTGAGTAGAGGGCACGGAAAAACAACAACACTATTCCAAGTTCCGAAAAACATTATTCCAAGATATTTTTGAACCCAATTGATTATTTATGACAAAAATTTATAAATTTAAAAAATACCACATACCTATAATACACACACACACACACACACACACACACACACACACACATACACACTTACCATTGTGTCAGAGTTAAGAATTTGTCTCATAAATTCCAAAAATGAAGATGCAAGTTCACCTGTGTCCTTACTAAAGGTGCTGACCACTCGTTTCAGTAAACTATGCAGAGCGTTACTGTTTTTCCTTAAAGAACTATAAATAAAGAAAATAGAGGAAATGTCTTAAAATCTGAGCATATAAATCTAGTATAAGAAATGAACTATCTCAGTTCAGACCAAATTAAAGTTATTCTACCATTTTAAAAATATAAAGGTCCTTTGGTGTGCCTGTGTGCACAAACCATGGAACACAGCACTATCTATAGCTGACACACCTTTTAAAGAAAAGCTTTAAGCTCTTACAGAAAAACTTTCCCCAAATAATAAAGGTATAAAACTTAGCAAAATAAACTTACAGGTTCCCTATTTTTACACTTTTTTATAACTTGATGATTTCTCTAACACAAGGAAGTTATAGCTGTCTCAGAAGTCTGAACAAAAAGCCTATCTTATATAATAACTATAAAATAAAAGACTATCTTTGTGACTATCTTTCTGACAGAAGAAAATCAAAGGTATAGAGCATGAGTCAATTAACTTTTAATGTAAAGAGCCTAATCTAATGGTAAATATATAAGGCTTCACAGGCTATACACAACTCAGTCTGTTTCTCTCTCTACAGTCTCAACCACAACAACTCAACTGCTGGTATAGGGGAAAAGCAGCCACAGACAACACCTAAATGCTGGCTATGTTCCAATAAAACTTTATTTACAAAAACTGGTGGCAGGCTGCATTTAGCCTGTGGCCCATAGTTTGCCAACCCCTGATACAAGAGAGATGTCAAACAGAACAATCATGATAATATGTATCTAAAACCATGACAATATATATAGTCCTGCTAAAATTATGCTATGCATTTACACAGTTCTTAGTTGATCAAAAGAGAATTTCAAGGGCAAAGTATTCTAACATTCAGTTATGTCCCTTAAGTTGTAATATAATTAGCCAAAATGAAAATAAGTATATTAACAGTAAATATGCAGTGTTTGTATTTGAAAAATGGGGTCTGATTCTGACAACTCATCATATAAGACTTTGGTAAAGCAATACAAGAGAGAAAAATAGTAATCCTGCTCTTGAAAATGTTATAAAATAATGAAATGGACAAGGCACAACAAAGAGGAATGAGATTAAATACAAAGATAATACAAGTAAAGGAAAAAGCATGGGTTCAAAATTAGACTATACCAATTATTAACGTTTACATATAACCTTAAGCAAATGAGCCTTACTTCCATAGTCTATCAAAAAACTGTGGTCCACTATACCTATTGGTCCACTATACCTATTAGAATGTCTAAAATAAAAAAATATAGCAATACCAAATTCTGGCATTTTGTTGCTCAACTCATAGAGAAGTTCTCTATAAAAAAGCAGAACACTGAACTATCAGGGTGATGAAACTATAGAACTGTAGTGATAATGACATGGCCTATGCATCTATACGAATGTACAAAATCTACCAATACGTGCATAGAACTGTACATCATAAAACATGAATGGGGTTACAAAGAATCAACTTTCTGATATTGGATTGGAGTCAGAGTATCAGCATGGACTCATTTTAAAAACTACATACATACAAATAAATAGGTACAAAAATAAACGTAGATGTATATGCATGCATGAATTAGGACACATATATGTATTTCCTAGCTCAAGCCAATGAGAGAAACCAAAATCAGTGACACAAGTTGAGCAACAAAATAAATAATATTAGATTATTATACAAGAAAAAAACTAATGTCCATGAATTCTGATATAAATACCTGAAGAAGTAAATGAGGGAAAAGTGATCATTTTTCCTTACAAAAGGATAATTAATAAACAAGGAATGAGAAAAATAGGAAATCACCATTAGAACACCACAGTAATACTGCCACATGCCAAGGTTCACTGATGGATACCAAAATTAGTGGACAAAGTTTTAGGTAGAAATAGGATATTTGCATAATCTCAAAGTATATTTTCCAAAATATTTAGTAATGAAAAATGGAAAATCAGTAATTTTTGCAATAAAGGATCTTGACCAATAGCACCGCAGTCAAGTAATCAAGGTTAATATCAGTAATACATCATTTACTTTCTGATACCATGCACTGAGAAAGGTACACTGCCTCTGTGGCATCTTTTTCAATAAAGCACAATCTCAACCTAATGATGAGAAAATATCAGACGAAGTTAAATTGAGGGATATTCTACAAAATAACAAGTACTCTAAAAATGTCAAGGTCATGAAAAACAAGAATAGAGAAGACAAAAGGTACATAATAACTAAAAGCAACATAGGATCCCAGCTTGGATCCTGGAACAGAAAAAAGAACATTAATGGAAAAACTGGTAAAATCTAAATAAGATCTTTATTTTAGTTAATAGTATTTTGCCAAGGTTGGCTTCTTAGTTATGATAAACATCCAATGGTTATATAAGACATTACATAAAGGTAAGCTGGATGAAGGGTATATCTGCACTCTGTACTCGTTTCTGCAATTCTTCTGAAAAGCTAAAATTATCTCAAAAAAATATTTTTAAAGTGGAACCTGCCTCAGAGTTGTGAGGACTTTATGCAAAAGTATATAGTGATCTGTTTATTAAAAAGCCAGGTAAAAGCTAGATCATGCTATACTTTGGCTCAAAACTTTGCAATGGCCCTTATAATATGGCCCCTAAAGGCTCCTGATGATCTGTCCCCCTCTTTACTCCATTATTTCTCTGACACTAAGCCCTATCATTTTTTTCCTTGATCACACACTCCAAGGGCAGCCACCATGGCCTCACAGCTATCTCAGACATGGTAGGCATACTATTTGTACTTGTTCTCCCCCAGGATATTGACATTTTACACCTCACCTCCTTTAGGTCATCTTCTCAGTGAGGACTTCCCTAATCACACCCCATTTTCAAAAGACGACTCCTACCCTCAGTCTGGCACTCACTATCCCACTGTCTGTCCTACTTTATGTTTTTCTATAATATACTATGTATTTTATGTGTTTATTGTCTGTCTACCTCTAACAGAATGAAGGCACCAAGAAAGCAGGATTTTTTTTTTTTTTTAACTGAATCCCAGCACCTAGAACAGTATCTGGCCCAGTGAATGCATTCAATAAGTGTTTGTGGACCAAATGGATCTAGTATTAATTTTTATTCCCTCACAGTGTCTACTATGTACCAGGTTTCTAGGTGCTGGGAGGAGTAAAGTCAAGGAGACACAGTTCCCTGTCCTCATGTAACTTATATTCTAGTGAGGGAGACAAACAAATAAGGAATAAATCTATGCAATGTAATGTCAAACAGTATAAATACAGTGAAAAATATAAAGGGGGATAAGAAACAGGGACAACAAAAGACAGGCTATTTTAGACAGGTATTTAGGCAGGAAATATATTTATACTGATACCTGAGTAAATTGAGGAAATGAGTCCTAGAAGGATGTAGGGGTAAAATATTTTTTTGGGGAAAAAAAAAGTCTGGAGATAAAAATGAGCTTGACAGGGAGCAAAAATGAGGATAAAAGAGCTACGGTATGAGGTAAGTCAAAGAAATGACCAAGCACCAGAACGTATAAAACCTTAAAGATCATTATAGACAGTGGATTTTATCTGCAGTGCAACTGGAAGCCATCAGAAGAATTTAAGCAAAACAATGATATGTTTTAAGTTTAAAAAGATCAGTCTGCATGCTGAGAGAATGGATTTTATGGGCACAATAGCAAAAGCAAGGAGAACAGACTGGAAGCTATTCCAATGGGTCATGCAAGAAATTATAGTGAAGTAGACAAGGATGAAACTATGAAGGTGGAGGAAAATGATCAGATTCAGGATATATTTGAGAGGTATAATCTAGTACTGGACTTGATGTAAGGAGTGAAGAAAAGGATCAAGAACCTTGGGGTTTTGGTAGTACACCTGGGTGGATCGTGCTAACATTTACTGAGATGAGAAAGACAGAAACATGTTTGAAGCAAGAATATTGAGAGCTTTGCCTTAGATCTGTCCAGTTTGAGATGCCCATGAGATAGCCAAGTGGAGATGCCAAATAGATATATGGGATACTTGGAGCTTAGCAGAAAGATCAGCGCCAAAGGGAGAAAAGGGAATTGGTTAAGATAACTTAGGAAAAAATTACAGATTAAAAAAAGGACCAGAAACATGAATCTAGCAAAGCCAAAAACATCACACATAACACTATGGCAGAGGTACGCAAAGGGTATTTGTGAGAGCACCTAACCCAGCCAATAATGGAGGGATCAAGGAAAGTTTTGTTGTTGTTGTTGTTGTTGTTGTTGTTGTTTTTGGGGGGTGAGGGTGGATTTTATTTATTTACCTATTTAATTTATTCGTTTGTTCATTGATTCATTCACTCATTTGTTTCAGGAATACAGAACACAGTGATTAGATATAACTCACCAAGTGATAACCCTAACAAGTCTACTACCCACCTGACACTGTACATAGTTATTAGAACATTACTGACTATATTCCACATGTAGCACTACACATCCCTGTGGCTGGGTTTTTTATAATTACAGTTGACATTCAGTACTATTTTATATTAGTTTCAGGTGGACAGCATAGTGGTTAGACATTTACATAATTTATGAAGTGATCCACCCAATCTTTTTTGCTTTCCTGGAAATGTAGTATATAAGATGAGTATTGTGTGTGTCTATATCTGTTTTTTAAGATTTTAGAATATTTTAATGTCCATTTCTTCAGTGGATGCATTATAAGATGAGATTTAAAGGATACAGAGTAAATAACCAGGCAACAGGAAAAAGGACATTCAAAAAGCAAAACTTAAAGACTTTGGTGAGAGACTGGGGAGTGGAGAGGGGAGGAGAAAAACTTGAATGTTCAGAAGGTGCCACCAACTGAGAGAAAATACAGGAGAGGAGACAGATTTATCAGGACAAAGAAGTGGAGAAGGTAGGAGATAGCACCAAACACAATAACTGAAACATAAGTTTTCAACAAATGTTACAAGAATTAACAGTAAGAGGTACAAATATATGTTTCCTCCTCCTTTCTATCTCATAATCCTACATGCTTCTACAAATTACCAAGGAAACCTATGTAAAAGCCAGCATGAAGAAAAAGATGACAGCATGGAGAGACTGGAGCAGAAATTACATTTGAGGGACTAAGCAGCAAGACGTTTACATCATTTTAAATTAATTTCATCTCAGTCATTCCTCTAGAAAACAAAAAAAATAGAATCAGCACTTTTAGTTTTTAGGGTCCATAATAGCACACTATCATCACTTTTGAAGGACTAGAGGTGAATATATCAACAAAAAAAAGTATCTTAAAGCATGAATTAACATCCTTGGAACAATAAGATTTCCTTAAATACTCTAAGATACCCACATTAATTTGTCTGAATATTCAATTTATGTTTTTAATCCTAAAGATTTTATTATTAGCACATTCCACTAATGAAATTTTTCCATAAATACAAAATTTCTCCATATGAAAGAAACCACACCTTCAACTTTCTACAATAGCTACAAATTAATTAATATGGGGGGAGGGGGAGGTGACAAGAGTGAAAAAAATGAAATTCAAGAATATATTAAATTAGGGGCAGACGCAGGGCTCAGTTGGTTAGAGCGCAAGCTCTGAATAACAGGGCTGCCGGTTCAATTGCCACATGGGCCAGTGAGCTGCGCCCTCTACAACTAGACTGAAAGACAACGAGCTGCCGCTGAGCTTCCGGAGGGGCAGCCAGATGGCTTACTTAGTTAGAGCGTGAGCTCTCAACAACAAGGTTGCTGATTCAATTCCTGCATGGGATGGTCCCCTAATCTTTCAACTAAAGATTGAAAACGGCAACTGGACTTGGAGCTAAGCTGTGCCCTCCACAACTAGATTGAAGGACAATGACTTGAAGCTGATGGGCCCTGGAGAAACACACTGTTGCCCAATATTCCCCAATAAAAAAAAAATTATATATATATATATATATATATAATTTTTTAAAAAAAAGAATATATTGAATTAGATAAAGCATTACCTTTTTAAATGAAATAATCCATAATCATGCTCTGCAAGAAACATCATTGTTCTGACACATGTCAGTAAGCAGTTGTAACTGCTCTCAGAGTTAGCTAGCATAGCCAGTAGACAGTCACAGATTGCGGCCATCAATTCTTTGTTTGGTAGAGAATTGGAGAGCTGCTCCAATTCAGAAATAGAACCTTCAGAAGAGTTTGGCAAAATAAGTGCAATGTCCTGTGAGAAAGAAGTAAATAATTTTTTTTAAATGATTATCACTATCACTTAGCATTTTTATTTCAGAAATACATAGCAATTAATACTATGTACTTAGTAATTATTATCTCATCAAGTATTATTAAGGTCCCATCCTAAACATAGATTCAAATGCATTAAGAACAAATGAGTCATTTTGCCCTCCTCTAAAGTTAATACAAGGATCAATACTTAAAGAAATACTTACGTATTATACTTTACAATATTTTTACTTTAAAAGAAGATCTCTTTAAAATTATTTCCTTCTGTATTGTCACTGAGTGTAGTTTGTATCCTCAAATGATTAAGTGAAGTACTTTTGGTATCAAGATACTTTAAATCACTGTATTATTCATTCATTTGAATATTTTTAAGTTTATAATTCAGAGGGGCCGCTGAGCTTCGGAGGGGCAGCTGGATGGCTTACTTAAATTTTAATATATCCGAATTTAAAACATCACAAAAAGGGATGGATAGAGCAAATACACATTTAAACAAAGTCTCTGAACTAAATATATTCCTCTAGTTTTTATATACTTTTAAAATTCAAGTTTTTCAATGCTAAGCAAGTTTAGCTAACAATAACTAAAAACTCCCATGATTCTTTCTATAGAAATGGATTTTACAGGAACATTTTTAGGTATGTCTCATCACCTTAGTAACTTCAACATACTGCAAACCATTTTTCAACTTGGGTTAAAACTATAAAACAAAGCTTGAACCAGAAGGGAAACAAAACAAGGTGAGGCCAAGAATGAGGTCTTTGTGATCAAAGCAACTAGGATGCTGCAATGCTATTCAGCATAGTCATAAAAGCTAACATAGATTATATAACAAACACCAGTCAAATAGACATTTTGAGGTATAAAGACTTAAAATATCCTTTCTACCAGTTCCAAAACTATTTTCTACCAGGCTCCCTTTGTGTGAAAACAAGTAACACCAAAACTGTTCCTCCTTGACTTAAGTATTAAATGTAACCAAACTGAATTTTCATTAGCTAAAGAAAAAGATAATTTGCCAACATGGGACCCTACTAAAAATATTCTGCCTGAAAAAACAATCACATCTGATGATCAGATAGCAAGAGCATTTTAATAAGCTAGAATGGAATTAGGCATATAAATCTCCAAATATCCCAATAGTCTTTCAAAGTTAAAAGCAATTCTCATTAAATCACGGAACTATAAAATGGAAGTGAGTAATATAAACAGCAGAAAGAAATAACTACCACTTTTGGTCAACATCTGTAAGCACAGTAGTCTGAAACACACTAAAACTGTAGTAGCCTGTGACACTTTCTAAATTTGTCCTAACAGAAAAACATGATATTAATTCAACCAATCACAAAGCTATAAAATTCAAGAATGAATCAGTATATAATATAATTGGAAGGAAAATGAACATACTAGACATAACCCACCCCAAACAATACACTGGCACATAAAGCAACTATCCAAGGACGCAATCTTATAGAAAAGGAAAGAGCTTTTCATAAAAAACCTGTGAAGTACAAACTCAAAGGAAGCTATGAAGCACCAAACCATTTTATTATTGGTTCACTAGTCAAATTTATCTCCCTGAACAATAGCAGGAGAAATAAAACAGGTGAGATTTCCTTGTTCACAGTAAAGCGCACATCAAGTGCTTTTAACACACACACACAACTTTATAAAATAACTATAAATAAATACCTGATCACAGAGAGATTGCAAAATGGATGTGATATATTCAACACACTGTTGGCGAACAACACTGTCTCCAGGAGACCGAACCAAAGCTATCAGATCCTGGAATATCTCTGCATATTTTTCATCACCTTTAACAGTTCCATTAATTAGATGTAAAATAGCTAATTTACAAGCTTTGTGTGAAGCCAGAGCATCAAGAAGAGCAAGCAACCTGGTGGTTTGGCTACTATACTGCTTTTCTTTATCTTCTGAAGTGCTGAAATAAAACCAATACATTTAGTAAACAAAATTCTTGATTTTAAGGCATTATTTAACTAATTTATGTTTTCAACACATCAACTTATACCAATCCTGAATAAAACACTTCATTTCTTGTGTATGACAACTTCTCTGAAATTTTACAATTACTATAAAATTTTATAAATTTAGATTTGCAATAATGTATTTTCTTAAATCAGAATACTTTATAATTCACCTTTAAACATCCAAAATCAAGAACTTCAGGCATTTTGCACATGAAATAATGAAATAAAGGTTTCTAATTTAAAAAAATCTATATATAGTCATATACATATTATGTGTGTAGATGTATATGTGTATATTTATATGCACGTATATTATCTGAGCATTCTAAATCCTGGTTTCCAAATTCTAAGTGAAAAAAATATATGTATCAAGAATAATTTGAAGAAAAAAATTTTAACGCAAAATGAAAATACCTTTGCAAGTCTTCTACAATCAAATCCAACACAGTTCTCATAATCAGAAGTGCAGTTGGTGAGGCAAGGTCACACAATTGAACACAAATACGCCGTAACATATGTTGAATGGGTTGGCAGGTTGTGCCAGAGAAAGAGCGAACTATTTCTTGGAGCAACTTTGCTTGAACATGAAGGTGCATGCTCCACAATTTTCGGGTGTTGAGTGCCACTGATATATCATGTGGCTCAATAACCTGTTAAAAAAGTATAATGTGTGTGTTCGTAGATTTTTTTAATATTTATTTATAGTCACAAAAACTGTTCAGGAAGAACTGTTATGAAAAGAACATCTTTAGTGCATGCTTAAAACATTTAATTTTCTATGATACAATTAAATATTTGCTAGAATTCAATGCATCTAAAAAAATCTTATTGTTCTCAAGTTAGCATTCAGTAGAGCAGAGTCCATTGGCGAAGCAACCTAGTTAGTGGCAAATTCTAACACATGATAAAGGAGAAAAAATGATTAAAAAAATAACAAAAGTACAAGTATACATAACGGCATAATAAAATTCACATTAACAAAAATTTATTTAAAATGTTACTCCCGTATTTCCTTAATGACCGACTTGCTTCAATTTTATCTCACCCTCACCCAGTTATGTCTTTTTTAGGGGAAAAGGATGAGGGGTTGTTTTTGTTTTTGTTTTTAACAAAATCACTGACTTTTTAAAAAGTGTTACTGCAGTCATTTACAAGATGCATGTTATATGGAAGTGATACCTGAGTTGTTTGCATGGGCAATGGTAGAGGCAGCAGCTCTGAAAGGAGTATGAGTCCAGAAAAAAATCCTTCAGGAACCTTCAAGATTGAAGAAAGAACTTCTTTTAACATTAAAGACCAAGTGTTATTGGCCAGAGTCTCTTCTGAGATTGTGAGTTTTTCATTAACTCCTTGTGTAAAAGTCAGTAAGATATCTATGATATCATTCTGAATTTTATGTTCATCACTATCCAAACGACCTGAGAGGGGGATAGAGCACAGGAGCATGTGTAAAGTCACAAGTGCTGAAGGAACACGCATATCCTTAAACTCAAAGGATCCACCTCTCAGGAGTTCCGTCAGCATAGTTTTAAGAAGAGTGAGTGTACAGCGAGCCATTGAAATAGTAGTAACTCTGTGAAGGGTAGTCCCCATGTTGACATGGAGCCTCCAAGGCTGAGTCAGAATACTGTTCAATTTTTGCAGAACCCGAATAAAGGTGTCCATTCCTTCAGCAGAAAAAAGCTGAATAACAGCAAGATTCCATTTCAGGTCTTTCTGTTGACCTTTATATAGGATAAGAGGAAAAGAAAAACTAATTACTTACACGTTAATAATCAGTTAAGACTTTTGAATATTTTATTTAATAAATGATATTTATACTAGACTTAAAAAAATAGTAATTCTAAAAGTATAGTAGCCACATTACCTTCCACAGGGGGTGGTGGGCATGCCACATTACAGAGAACACGAAGGGCAGTGGTAAGACCAACTCCTTCTGGAGTCATCAAGTTATCGATATTCTTTAAAAATAAAAATGAACAGAAAGTTTAATTTCTTGGTATCTATCAGACCAAGAGAAAACGCCAAAGGCATTAGTTAAAAATATGAGTTTCAAGTTAAGTACTTACATCATTTTAAATTTCTTAAGTAAATTTAAAACATAAATAGGCTTATAAAGTTTATAGAGGTTATTTGATCTTTGGTATATGCTTTACCATATATGATATTATGTAAATAAAATGAATAATTGTGAAGTACAAGTATATTAAAAAGTACTAAAACAAAGGTAACATACAGAAATGTACAAGACTCTGTATTAAGAATTTAAAATAGCTCCTTTTTGTATACTCTTTATATACATTCTCTCCCAAAAATGACTCTGATTTTACAGAGCCCTGTAGGTGTTAAACCTCTTTCAAAACTGAAGAAGCAACAAGAAATGCTTTAGCATCACACAACACAGATTTTTTAAAATGCAGATACCACAGGAATCTAGTTATGATGGCCAGTTGGGGCGTGGTAGAGGAAAAAGAAATACAGTTGCCTATGTCCTTAGCACCTACCCATGCTATGTTTCCTGGCAACAGTTATGTTTATTTATTTTTTACTTTTTTCATTTCAACCATTTTCTTTTATTTTTTTTTATACTTTATTAATTTCAGGTGTATAGCACAGTGGTTAGACAACAGTTATGTTTAAATTGCTTTGTTTCTGTAGTTTCTACAGAGCAGTGTATAGATGGTTAAAATACCTTCTAGGAAATAACATTTTAAAATGTTACTATTTCAGCTTCTAAACCTCAGAGGAGAAAATTAAAAATATAATTCCTCTCCCCCATAGTTTTATACCTTAGATTATCTTTTCCCCTAATTTCTTCCTTGCTGCCTTTCAATAATTCCACAAATTACATAAGGCAGCAGGGAGCCACAGAGTAAAGTTTGATCAACTGTTGTTAGTACATCTTGGAATGAGTCACTTACAATAACCACAATTAATGGGTAACAACTTACATAAAAATCAAAACTCTTCAAATTACAGAATGTAATTTGAATTTCTAGAACTGAAATTCTTATTGGTTAAATACTTTTACCCAAGACATCTGATATTTACTGGACACCTTATATAGTCTCCTGACCATCCACAAGTATCCTGAACACATGACCATCTAAATTTAAAGGACATTACTGTATTTGTGCTAAATTAAAGATTGAATATAATGAAAAGCTATACATATCATCTGTGGCACAGAGTAAGGAACACAGAAGAATATGATGGCACCCTAGGAGGTAAAAGTAATCCCAGGAGAGATGGAGTAATAAAAAGAGAAGGGTAAACAAGTTAGTGAAGATAACTCTGAAGCAGATAAACCCAAACAGTACTTTGTTGCTGAGTCAGAATAGCAACAGATTAGACAATATACTACATACATTACATTAATAACACACATTTCAACTCCAAGACCAAGATGGTTTACACATACTCTCGCACCCCTCCCATCTACACATAGTTCATCTGTTAAATGAAAGAGACAACTCAAGGTCAATTCTGCCCTTACCTTAAAACTTTTTATGCATCTATAAGCACCTTTAGCCCTTCTTCCTATGCTAGCACACTGTATTAACTAAGGAGCAATAAAAAATTTTAAAACTTCCCAAACTAACAATGTACAATGATTTAAATGAATTTTTCACCATGACTTACTGTAATATATTATGAACTACTGTAATATTATTTCAATTGCAATATTATGAATTTTATGATTTTCAACTTTCATAAATTACTTCAATTGCAGATTTGACCATCCCAAATTAACAAAAATAGAACTAGCCCCCACTGCAATTATCTGGAATTGACTCCATCAATTTTCACCTAAAAATTCTGAGGGAAATTCTTTTCACTCAAGTTTAACTGAAACAATTACATGTTACATTATTATGGTATTTAACTTTTGTAAATGTCATCAAAATGTTAGATGATAATATCCAGTTTGACAGGAAAAATAGGATGGAATGTGGTAATGGAAAGCCTTACAGTACACAGGATTGTGTCCATGTATGTTCATGTACATACACAATCACACACCCATCTACATCCATGTATCAATCTGTTCCCACAAAATCTAATAAATCAGGTAATACACCTAACAATTACTGCATTATCTACATAAGTGATTTAATTCAATATTACTATATACTACCATACACATCATAAAATCAGGCACTTTTAACTTTTACTCACCTGTTTAACGTATTCAATCAGGTTTGGGATGCAGTTAATTTCAAATCTAAGGTTTTTCAGAGGTTCAAGCCACTTGCCAAGTTCTTAAAAACAAAAAGAGTAACTCATAATATTTTAAAATAAAAGCCTTTATAACAAAGGAAGTAAAGGTGTTCTTTTCCAAAGAAAAACATTATCAGATCCATATTGATTTAAATAACCTAAATTTCACATAGGGATGAACTTATATCTAATTCTTTAAACAAGCTTTAAAATGAAATGTAAAGGCCCTACTATACTGGTTTAGAAATAAGAAGTGACCCACTATTAGTATTTGGTTTCTGAAAACTTAAATATTTACATGTTTAAACAGGACCATTTAAGTAAACTGAATTTTTTTGCAGCATGAAAAAAATTTTTTTATACAATTGACTGCCTATAAACTATAACACAGTGTTTATTCACCTAATGCTGTGATTACCTTCACACACTAAAAAAAACTATACAAAATGTATTAATTTTTAAAAGGATCAAAAATCTAAGGGGAACATTTACTGAGTGCTTTTTCCCTTAGCATGAATTTTAAATTGCCATTTTCCTAGTTTCCCTTTATAAAATTAAAAGTACACCCTCACCCCAAAATAACAGCAAACTTTGTTTACAAAACAAACACAAATGAAATATACCATTTACCACAACTGAACTCAAAATTCTCTTCTAGAGGCTATGGCACAACACTTTCAGATCAGACCAAATATGTTTTATCAAAAAGCATTCTAATATAAAAAGATATACCAGTTCAAGACATGTGATAGGAAGACTAAAGGAAACTGAAAGTAGTAGTCATGTCTTGGTTCTACACTTCTCCGTGAAGATTACCACTGTGTATACCTACAAGGTGTAATCAAAACAAAAATGGTGCATGTTTAAATAAAAGGCACAGTAAAAGGCACATTGCCATTAATGTGCCTCAATATACTACCCCTCGCTTCGAACACACTTATCCCATCAGTCTGGCCACTTTCTGAAGCAGTTCTGGAAGTCCTCTTCCATGAGTGTCTTTAGTTGCATTGTCATGGCTGCCTCGATGTCCCAAATTGACTAAAACGTTTACCTTTCACGGTCATTTTGACTTTGGGGAAGAGCCAGAAGTTGCACGGTGCCAGATATGATGAATAAGGTGGGTGAGGACACACTGTAATGTTTTTATTTGACAGAGACTGCCGTATCAGAAGCAATGTGGGACACGGAGCCTTTCCGTTGTGATCAAGAAATACAGTGAATTTCTTGCCAAGTGCCATCCAACAGAAAGGCAGGATCTTCAATACAGGAAGCTGCGTGTCAACCTTAGTAACAGTGTGTGACAAGTTTCACCTTGTTCGGCGCAGTCTGTTAGGTGTGAGCTATGGTTGAGAGAAGGTGTGTTTTAAAGTGTGTCGTAAATCATCCTCCATCACGACAATGTTGCATGTCACACATCGCTTCTGGTATGGCAATTTCTGTCAAATAAAAACATTACAGGGGGCCGGCCCAGGTGCTCAGGTGGTTTGAGCTCCATGCGCCTAACTCCGAAGGGGGCCAGTTCGATTCCCACATGGGCCAGTGGGCTCTCAACCACAAGGTTGCCAGTTCAATTCCTTGAGTCCTGCAAGGGATGCTGGGCTCTGTCCCCTGCAACTGAGCTTGAATACGGCACCTTGAGCTGAGCGGCCTCCTGGATGGCTCAGTTGGTTGGAGCATGGGCTCTCAACCACAAGGTTGCCAGTTCAATTCCTCGAGTCCCGCAAGGGATGTTGGGCAGCGCCCCCTGCAACTAAGATTGAACATGGCACCTTGAGCTGAGCTGCCACTGAGCTCCCGGATGGCTCAGTTGGTTGGAGTGCGTCCTCTCAACCACAAGGCTGCCGGTTCGACTCCCGCAAGGGATGGTGGGCTGTGCCCCCTGCAACTGGACCTGGAGCTGAGCTGCGCGCCCTCCACAACTAAGACTGAAAGGGCAACAACTTGACTTGGAAAAAAGTCCTGGAAGTACACACTGTTCCCCAATAAAGTCCTGTTCCCCTTCCCCAATAAAATCTTAAAAAAAAAAAAAATTACAGTGTGTCCTCATCTACCTCAGTCACTAGATCTGGCACTGTGTGACTTCTGCTTCCCCAAAGTCAAAATGACCATGAAAGTTAAACGTCTGGAATCAATTCCGAATGAGGCAACCACGACAGTGCAACTAAAGACACTCACGGAGGAGGACTTCCAGAACTGCTTCAGAAAGTGGCAAGAATAATAGGATAAGTGTGTTTGAAGCGATGGGTAGTATCTGAGGGGGATTAATGGCAATGTGTCTTTTACTGTAATAATTTTTTTTAATTTAAACATTCACCATATTGTTTGATTACACCTCATAAGTATTCTTCCTACGTATTTTTAAATCAACACTTTCATATACAGAATATACTGCTCAAATGAAAAATATAAGGAATAATAAAACAAATACAAGTGTGCCCATCGCTCAGAATATATAGTAAAGTATTATTAATACCTTTGAAGAATACGTGTGCCCTCCTTTTATAAAGGCATACTTCAGAAAAAATATCTATTTCCAGTATGGAAGTTGAATTTACTAAACTTTTACTGGTAGTATCATATATAAAATTTAGGATTAAAAAGAAGCCACATGCTATTTATAATATTTACTCAATGTTATCCAATTTTCTACTTGGTAAGGTCAGAAAGCCAAGAATCAAAATAAAATAGAAAATTATAATTAGATACCTTAAACTTTTCAAGACTGCCCACATAGGTTTTCCATAAACTTCATTCAACATATTTATATACTTTAGAATATAATGCTCACATTCATTATTCTTCACTTTTAAGGATAGCACATTAATTAACCACAAATGAAGGATTTCTAAGTTGTACTTAGAAACACATACGTAGAAAATACAAATACATGTAAACTATACACAAAACTGAACTTTAGAGTTCATCTTTAAACTACTTCTTCCATTTTGATTAGGAATTTCAACCAACCACCAATTTCCATGACTTTTCAGAAAAAAGATAGTTTCAACAATTTCCTAAAAATCTTTTTAAGACCACCATATGAAATACACTACATAAAAGGCACTTTTCAGGGAGTTAAAAACAGAGTATCACTAGGTATAACAAAACATGATAAAGTACTAATTACAGATATTCAAAGGGTTTTTCCTTCACATATCATAAATACTTAAAATAACTTCAAGTACCATACCTTGCAATTTAGCATTATTTTCATCTGCTTTACAAAGCTTCAAGAGGGATGGTGCATGCTGTTCTAGCATTTGGACATCACTGGAAGACTGAACCACCACCAAAATAAGTATGCATGCATAATTATAAGCTACTGACTTCTTAGACTTGGAATCACTGAAACAAAATAAGGTTTTAAAGTTTTTGGTACAAAAACAATTTTTCAGGAACAATTTTAAACATTTTTTTTCTACTTAATTTTAAAAAGAACAATGGAGAGTGAAATTCTATTAAGAAATAAGATCACAAGAACAATGAAATATTAACAAGTATACTTTGCTAGCAATGAAAGATTAGGAAGTACACTTCATTGTTCTCCTTTAAAATGTTTGTCCACTTTGGATAAATAGGAAAGTGTGATGAATCAATCTACTGCCATCATCATTCAGTCTTCTACTAAAGAACTGTGAAGATACAGCAACACATAGAAACCACTGTTGTGTGCCTTTCATAAGCTCCCTAAAAGACCCGTCACTCAAGGAGTCATATCAAGACTCCATTGTGAGACCAATTACCTGGATGCCACTGTTCTATACGACACATTCCAGGAAGGGCAAGCATGTTTCTCTTCTCATACACTAAAACCTTCTGCCCTACTGGACAAGCTCTTGAAAATTATTATCATTTTCAATCCTCCCCCCAGTCAAAGCACTTCTGAAACCAGAGCACGATGAATAGTTTAGAGGGCAACAGATAGCAGCAGTTCTCATCACTCCTAAGGGACATAATCCTGTGCCTTAGGATTCCCCTCCATACCAATTAGCAGGAGTACTGCAGTTGCAGTCTTTGTCAACGCCCTGGGGAAACTGGAGGAGACTGCTAAAAGATCCACTTCACTGCTTTACAGCCACATCTTGTATTTCAGATTTCTGTTATTCTAATCCTTAAGTTAATAAATTGTGTTATGCAGAAATACAATTATAGTTTTTACTTTCAAAGCAACACCTTCTTTTTAAGAAACTAGCCCATTAGTGATGTAGTTTTCCCATATAATAGAAAATTTAAGAAGTAGAAAATTACCCTAAGGCTTCTTTGGAATAGTACTCCATTAGAGTAATAAGACTTTGGAGATTTTTCTCAAGACTGAAAACATGGCCAACAGCTGATCTTCCCACAGGGTTAAAAGTAATCAAATAAAGATTGTGAAGGGTTCCCAAGAGATCTGAATGGTCAGTTTCTTCACTGGCTGTACAACGCTGAAAATGGCTGAAGAGTTCTGTAATACACTGCAATGTCTGAGTTGAGTCTTGCAGCCACAAGGCAAATGCATCATCAATAACACCATCAGACTGAAGACCTTCCTCTTCATCTTGATCATAAAGGTGACACAGAGCTCGGATCAACAAATTTGTTGCTTCATATTCTGACATAAAAAATAGAAGACCCTTTTGTGACTGTGCAAGAAACTTTAAGACATCTTTTGTGGCTTGCAGCACACCAGGGTGGGCACTTGTTACTGGAATTGACAAAAGCAAGGTAACCAACTCCAAGAAGTGGTGGCTGTGAAGATACCTGTAAAAAAAATGAATTGATGTGTTAAGTCTACAAAATAATCTTTATTTACTCAACAGTCATTAGACAGAAGAGGTAAAATTTTAATGGCCAGTATACTGCTTTAACTAAACACAATGTAAATAGCAAATCTATTCTCCACCAAGCAAAAGTACAAGTTCTGTGAGGCTTTTTCATAGCTAGCATCTGACAGATATTGAATAAATAATTGTTGACAAATTTTCTCTTTCCAGGACCAACCCTGACTTTAAAGTCTTCCCAGGCTACTTATCAAATGCTTCTTTTTCACCATGCTCCTAACTTACCCATGGCATATATGAATTAGTGTATCTAGGAAAAACATAGGCTGTATACTATAAAAAATATACAGCATATTCAGATTTATTCTAGGCAGTTAGTATATCTGAATTAGTACTTCCAGAGGAAAAAAAATTTTAAATTATCAATTTCAGTATTTGACTAGTTAATAGTATCATACACAGCACTCTTTTATCAAATCCAAGAACCATTTTTTAGCATAGTTTTAGCAGAAAATTATTCACAGGCAAAAACGTCAAGTAAAGTCTCAAAAATTAAAACAAAATAAAAAAATGATCTACTGTGGGTGCTGATTTCCAATAATGGCAAAATTGCATCAACAAATAACTAGAAAGTTAGATAGCAGAAACAAGTGCTAATTCAACCTTAAAGATATCCTTAACCAGGACTGTAAAATTAATTTAGTAAAATGTAAGTTTAACTTACAGTGTATTACAGGGATAAGGTACAAAGAGGTTCATACAGAAAAGCTTTCTCCTTCCTATGCCATCCTCTTGTACCACCTTCCTAGAAGCAACGCAGCAGTTTCTCATTTATTCTTGCTCAGACATGCTTATATAAGCATTGCCGTTGATTATTATCTTTAAGTTGCTATTATTACTTTAAATACTAACAAAATATAGCTAACCCACAATAACATACTTCTGTTTCTCAACTATTTTGAAATATCAAGTATCCTTACACAGATATGCATTATCTATTTATGTGGTTGATAAAAAAAATAAACCACATAAAACTGCCTCCAATGATTCTGTGAAATAGATTTCCCAAAACCAAAAATGTCTTACCTAAAGAGAACAGGATATGGGTCATCCCTCTCTGGAGGTCCAGTAATACGTGCCATTGTTGGGAAAGACTTAACAGGAGGTTGGATCATTGTATGAGGTGCAGTTTCCATTAAGTGGAAAACTTCTTCTAGGAGGTTAATAAGCTTTTCTATTTCCCCTTCACTTATATTTGAGGATTCCAAAAGATCCATCTCCATTGAAGCCTCTACCTCATTTTCATATTCTGGGTTTGTTCTTTCAAGTCCAGTATCTGTGTCATGATCAGGTTCACTGTGGTTAGGAACAGATGAAGTCTTCTCTGCTAAATGGTCACCAAGTCTTTTAATCTCTGACAAAATTTCATAGAAATGGCACTTCTGAAGGATAGCTGAACCAGCAGTGACAACTCTCACAGTCTGATCTAAAAGTATGAGCTCCAGAAGTTTTTGATAGCCACTTTTTTCATTCTGCCTAACTCTTAAAAAAGCTTCCATTCCTTCTGTTATACTAACGACACTGTCCAAAGCTTTAAAAGCATTTAACTTAAGGGAAGATGAGACGTGATCAGCAAATAGGAGCTCAAATAATCCATTGATCACTCCTGCTTGTAGGAGTCCCACGACTCCTTGAGTTCCACATTCTGCCAGTGAGGACACTAATTTGGTCCCAGCTTTGAGCTGTCGGACATTTAAGGCAATGGGTTGACGAAGGGCTACTTGTAAATTTAAAGCTTGCATGGTCCAGTCAACCAACTGGACAAGAGAGTCTTGTTTTGTGTTTTTCAATTGCAAATAACTTAATCCTTTTATTATTAAACTTGGAATTTCTTCTAAAGCTGTTACCCATTTTGCACCTCTATCTTCCCGATACAAATCTAACAGTTCAGTTAACTTCACTGAGGCTTCTATTGCCCCTGAATTTTCTTTATCTGGACCTTGATCCTTTATTCTACTGATTTCAACTTCAAAAGTAGTCTTGTATGGACAGCTGAAGTATAAAAGTGGTACAAGCTCCCTGTCATATGGATCATATGTCATAGGAGGAACTGAAGCTAAGTCTTCAGCAGTGTATTCAACATCAAAGTTTGGATACTTAAATGTTTCACGTTCCAAGTCAGCAATTCCATCTTCATCACTGGAAATTTGTTCATAACCATCATCCCCTGAAAATTAGTTTGATAACATTCAATTATTACATCACTGTTGTTTAATGCAAAAAAATTTGTTTAATCTAAAAAGTTTATTTAATAGTATGGCAAAAAATAAGAATTAATTATTTCCTGAACAAAATTAACTTCTACCCCAACATCTTAAAAACAATTACCAACACTTATAATTTCTAATAAAATAATTATAGAAAAACTTCATAAGCAAAGTCTTCTATTGTAACTGTTCAGCTTTACACTTTACTATGCTATAGGCATCTTTTCCTCACAGAAATAAGATTAGAAATTAACTAATCTTATTCTCTCATCTTCTCTACAAAAAGGTTCTCAGGTTAAGAAAAGAGCCTTCCTGACATCTAACTACTACTTGCCAGTTAAATATAATGAATCTAAAAAGGATTATCTGATAATCTGGCAATGGAGGAAGCTGAAAAATTAGCACTGAACCTAATTATTTATATTTTGTAAAAGGGCCCCTGGAATACTGAAATGACCCTCCCTCTCAGGTAGAATGACCCTCACCTACACTATTTTAGAAAAAAACCAAGGCAGATTATCTGTCATTTTGCCTAAATGCTTTAAAATTATATAGCATTTCTTCGACAAATTAAGAGTCAAATAGTTTGAAAATCTCTTTTTTGCTTCCAAAGGAAGCAAAACCTAATTAAAGGAGTGCATCATGCTATCACATATCCCTGTGCTGATATTTTCCCCCCTGAATTTCTAAAAATAATGTCGCTTTTTGCTAAAATAGCTAGGTAGTGGACATCTTTAGGAATGATACCCAGTTTACTACACCACTCCTTACTCTGAAAACAGCCCACCAAATCCTAGTCACCATGTATTTACTGTATGACCCTGCTTCCCTGGCCAATCTGATGATATCAAGAGGCAGCTAATACCACAATAAGCTAAACAGAATCTCTCTCCCAGGAAATTGGAAATGGAACTGAGATACAGCCAGGTCAGCTGGTTGGTAAAAAGGAAGAGATTAAAGCTGTGAGGTGAATACAGAAACAAGTTAGTTGACAGAAAATAAAATAGCAACATAAAGCAAACATGGAGATTCCATTTCTAGCCAAGTCTTGAGACCTAATTACATTCCAACTTGGGTTTCTTGAAGGCCTATCTTTATTATAAATTTTTTTGCATAGCTCAAAGCTACATCAAATTAGCTTCTAGCACTTAAAACCAGTAAGTCCTAGCTAATGGAACCCACCTTCACCTTCCTCATCTTCTTCACCTTCTTCCTCTTCCTCTTCCTCTTCTTCATCAGGGATACTATCGACTGTATGTCGATCATCCTCTTCCTCATCCTCTTCGTCCTCTCCATCCACGTCATCTTCATCATCATCACCTTCTTCCTGCTGTTCCTCTTCTACTTCTCCTTCATCAGAATACTGACCTTCCTGGGGAACAGAATTCCGATCAGGAGAAATGGGCTCAAAGTAATCTTCTCTATGCGGAGCATCCTCTTCCTTGTCACCAGACACTGAAAAATTGAGATTTAAGGCACTGATTACTTTTCAAATTTACTTTTCAATTACGGTTAATATATAATATTACATTAATTGCAGGTGTACAATGATTAGACATTTATATACCTAACAAAGGGCTCACCCTGATATGTCTAGTGCCCATCTGACATCACACATGGTTATTACAATACTATTGACTATATTTCCTATGCTGTACTTAACATCCACATGACTGTTTTTATAACTGGCAATTAGTACACTGTAATCCCTTTACCTTTTTCACCCATCCCCCAACATACTCCCATCTGTTGACCATCAATTTGTTCTCTGTATCTATGAGTTTGTTTGTTGGTTCATTTATTTTGGTTTTTTTTTAGATTCCACATATAAGTAAAGACATATGGTATTTGTCTTTCTCTGTCATACTTATTTCACTTAGCACAACAACCTCTAGGTCCATCCATGTTGTCATAAATGTTAAGATTTCATTCCTTGAAACTAGACTGCTATTTGTCACCGTGTACCAAAATTAACTCAAAATGGATCAAAGACCTAAACATAAGACTGAAACAATAAACTGCATAGAAGAAAACATAGGTACTAAACTTATGGACCTTGGGTTCAAAGAAGATTTTATGAATCTGACTTCAAAGGCAAGGGAAGTAAAAGCTAAAATAAATGAATGGGACAATACCAACTAAAAAGCTTTTATGCATGACAAAAAAAACCATCGACAAAAATAAAGAGGCAAACAACAAAAAGGGAGAAGATTTCTGCAAACAACATCTCCGATAAGGGGCTAATATCCAAAATACATAAGGAACTCATACAACTCAACAACAAAAAACAAACAATCCAATTAAAAAATGGGCAGAGTACCTGAATAGACATTTCTCCAAAGACGATATACAAATAGCTAATAGACATATGAAAAAATGCTCAACATCACTAATCATCAGAGAAATGCAAATGAAAACCACAATGAGGTATCACCTCACACCAGTCAGAATGGCTATCATCAACAAGACAAATAGTAACAAGTGTTGGAGAGGCTCTGGAGAGAAAGGAACCCTCATACACTGTTGGTGGGAATGCAGATTGGTGCAGCCTCTATGGAAGGCAGTGTGGAGGTTCCTCAAAAAATTACAAATAGAATTACCGCACAATCCAGCAATCCCTCTCCTGGGTATCTACCCAAAACATCTGAAAACACTTATCCATGAAGATGTATGTGCTCCTATGTTCATTGCAGCTTTATTTATGGTGGACAAAACATGGAAACCAAAGTGTTCTTTGGATAAAAACCGGATAAAGAAGAGGTGGTATATATACACAATGGAATACTATTCTGCCATAAAAGAAGACGAAATAATGCCATTTGCGACAACATGGATGAATCGTGAGATTATTATGGTAAGCAAAATAAGTCAGACAGAAGGTCAAGAACCATGTGATTTCATTGATATGTGGTACATAAAACTGAAAACAAAGGAATAAGACAGACAAATGAAGAAACAAAAACTCACAGACACAGACAATAGTTTAGTGGTTACGAGAGAGTGGGGGGGTGGGGGTGGTATATGAGGGTAAAAGGGATCAGATATATGGTGATGGAAGGAGAACTGACTCTGGATGGTGAACACACAATGTAATAAATAGATGATGTATTACAGAATTGTACACCCGAAACCTATGTAACTTTACTAACAATTGTCGCCTCAATAAACTTTAAAAAAAAAAAAAGATTTCATTCTTTTCTTTGGTTGACTAATACTCCTTTGTATATATATGTACCACTGCTTCTTTACCCATCCGCCTACTGATGGGCAAGTAGGTTGCTTCCATATTTTGGCTGTTGTAAATAATGCTGCAAATGAACATGGAGGTACACATATCTTTCAAATTAATGTTTTTGGATTGCCTCAGCTAAATACCCAGAGGTGGAACTCTTGGGTCATATGGTAGTTCTATTTTTAATTTTTTGAGGAACCTCCATACTGTTTTCCACAGTGGCTGTACCAATTTACAATCCCACTAACAGTGCACAAGGGTTCCCATTTTTCCACATCCTCACCAACACTTGTTTGTTGATTTACTGATGATAACCATTCAACAGGTGTGAGGTGATATCTCATTGTGGTTTAAATTTGCATTTCCCGTATGATTAGTGATGTTGAGCATCTTTTGGCCATCTCTATGCCCTTTTTGGAGAAATGTCTATTCAGGTCCTCAAAGCACAGATTATTTTAATGGTTTAAATAACATAAGGCAGCAGGATTGGATACTGTAATTACTTGATGACATTTTGAATGATCTAGCTTACACTTTTTTTTTAAAAGCTTGCCTTTAAAAAATATTGAGTATATATTGCACAACTTTACACTGTTCAAGTTAACAAAATACACTATTTTATTTTCTAATACCATAAACTAGTCCTTTTTTTATTTATTAAGTAACTATGCAACTAAGTAACTTTTATCTCTTCTAATACATACTGCTTGTTTTTATTAGTTCTCTTCTGTATGTACCACTATAGCACATTAACCCTTTATTTTCAAAGCAATGTTGATGTAGCTTCAAATGAATTAACTGATTTTTTTTTTTTTTAAACAAGTTCACCTGCCAACAGAAAACAACAAGGAAATACTACACAGGATAAAAGAGGGAGAGGAGCATTCATCAATTTTCTTTCAGCATTTAATTTTCTTTCTTTAAAAAAGCACTATTACCATTACTAAAGGGGTTTAAAAACTAGCACTGATTTTATTTGTACCTGGCAAAGGCATGGGATCATCTTCATCATCATCAGGTGGAGGGGGTCCTGGTGGAGTTCTTGGTCCCCTTGGCTGTGGTCTTGGAGGGCTTCCATTAAACTGATCTTCTTTCTCCCCATCAGCTAGAGTTTTATTAGACAGCAAAAGAACTTTCAAATTATTAAACTATAGAGAAATGAATGCATGACAAAAATACTGTTCATCATTTGAGTTTTTTATCTTTAGGATTTATTAACTTTTCCGTCTGATGTCTAAGAGAAATTTTGCTCATTTACTGATATTAGGAAAAGTTAGAATTTCTGACTTCCCACATACCAAAATATACTGTATATACCCTTGAGCATTATCCCAGAGAAATGAACTTATTTTCCTACAGGAAGATGTACACAAATGCTCATAACAGCTTTATTTGTAAGTCAAAAACTGAAAACTAAATGTCCTTCAATGATTGAACAGTTAAATAAATTATGATACATTCATACTATGTAACACTATTCAGCAACAAAAAAGAACAAACTACTGATACATGCATTAAAGTGGATGAACTTCAGGGAATCTTGTGATGGTACAATCAAGTATCTTGATAGTCGTGGTAGTTATGGAAGGCTAGATGTGACATAATATTGCATACAGAAACACACACACACACACACACACACACAAATACAAACACATGATGAGTGCATGTATAACTGGTGAAATCTGAACAAGCTCTACAGATTGTACCAAAGCTAATTTTCTTGTTTTGATATTGTACTATAGTTATAAAAGATGTTAACACTGGAGGAAGCTAGGGAAGAGTACAGAGAACTTCCCAGTACATTTCTTTGCAACATTTTATAAAGCTGTAATTATATCAATATAAGTTAAAAACATACATACATAAATAATGAATAAGCTTAAATGTCAATTTTAAACAACTCAGTAAATTTAATAAAATTTAGAGTAGCTATTATAAAACTATAGACAGTAGAAAAGATCAATGAAACTAAGGCCTGGTTCTTTGAAAAAATACACAAAATGGACAAGCCTTTACCAAGACTCATTAAGAAAAAAAGACAGAGATTTCAAATGAATAAAACCAGAAATAAAGGAGGAAATGTTACAACTGACCACAGAAATACAAAGGATCCTAAGAGAATACTATGAAAAATTATATGCCAACAAACTGAACAACCTAGAAGGGATAAATTCCTATTAACAACAACTCACCAAGACTGAAATATGATGAAACAGAAAATCCGAACAGACCAATTACCAGTAAGAGATTGAATCAGTAATGAAAAACCTCTCAATAAACAAAAGTCCAGGACCAGATGGCTTCACTACCAAATATTGGTACGAAGAATTCATACCAACACTTCTCAAACTCTTCCAAAAAATAGAAGACGAGGAAACACTTCCAAACTCATTTTACGGGGCCATCATTACCCTGATACCAAAACCAGACAAGTATGCCAGAAGAAAAGAAAATTACAAGCCAATATCACTGATGAATATAGGTGCAAAAATCTTCAAAAAAAGGGGGCCAGCCTGGTGGCTCAGGTGGTTAGAGCTCCGTGCTGCTAACTCCGAAGGCTGCCGGTTCGATTCCCACATGGGCCAGTGGGCTCTCAACCACAAGGTTGCCAGTTCAATTCCTTGAGTCCCGCAAGGGATGGTGGGCTCTGCCCCCTGCAACTAAGATTGAACACGGCACCTTGAGCTGAGCTGCCTCCCGGATGGCTCAGTTGTTGGTTGGAGGGCGGGCTCTCAACCACAAGGTTGCCAGTTCAATTCCTCGACTCCTGCAAGGGATGGTGGGCAGCGCCCCCTGCAACTAAAATTGAACATGACACCTTGAGCTGAGCTGCCACTGAGCTCCCAGATGGCTCAGTTGGTTGGAGCATGTCCTCTCAACCACAAGGTTGCCGGTTCGATTCCTCGAGTCCTGCAATGGATGGTGGGCTGTGTCCCCTGCAACTAGCAACGGCAACTGGACCTGGAGCTGAGCTGTGCCCTCCACAACTAAGTCTGAAAGAACAACAACTTAAAGCTGAACAGAACCCTCCACAACTAAGATTGAAAGGACAACTTTACTTGGAGAAAAGACCTGAAAGTGCACACTGTTCCCCAATAAAGTCCTGTTCCCCTTCCCCAATAAAATCTTAAAAAAAAAAAAAATCTTCAAAAAAGTATTAGTGAAGCAAATTTAACAATGCACTAAAAGGATCATACACCATGATCAACTGGGATTTATTTTAGAGATGAAAGGATGGTTCAGCACCCTCAGATCAGTCTTTGTAATACAACACTAACAAAATGAAGGATAAAAATCATATATCCTCCCAATAGATGCAGAAAAAGATATATTTGACAGAATTCAACATCCATTTACACTAAAAACTCAATAAAATGGGGGCAGAGGGAATGTACCTCAACATAATAAAGGCCATATGTGATAAGCCCACAACTTAACAGTGAAAAGCTGAAAGCTTTTCCTCTAAGATCAGGAACAATACAAGGATGCTCGCTCTCACCACTTCTATTCAACATTGTATTGGAAGTCCTAGCCAGAGCAATTGGGCAAGAAAAAGAAACAAAAGGCCTCCAAATTGGAAAGAAGCAAAACTCTATTGCAGATGACATACATTTCTATTTATAATAGAAAACCCTAAAGACTCCATGAAAAAACTATTAGAATAAATGAGCTCAGTCAAGTTGGAGGATATAAAAATCAATATGCAAAAATCAACTGGGTTTCCATACAAAAATAAAATACCTAGGAATAAACTTAACCAAGGAGGTATATGACATGCATACTGAAAACTACAAGACATTAATGAAACTAAAGACACAAATAAATGGAAAGATATTCCGTGCTCATGGATTGGAATAATATTGTTAAAATGTCCATACCACACAAAGCAATCTACAGATTCAATGAAATCCCTATCAAAATTACAATGGCATTTTTTACAGAAATAGAACAAGCAATCCTAAAATGTGTATGGAATTACAAAACACCCAGAATAGCCAAAATAATCTTCAGAAAGAAGAACAAAGCTAGAGGTATCACGCTCCCTGATTTCAAACTGAATGACGGAGCTATAGTTATTAAAAAGAGTATATTGGCCTAAAAACAGATACACAGATCAATGGAATAGAACAGAGAGCCCAGAAATAAATCTACACATAAATGATCAATTAATTTACAACAAAGAAGCCAAGAATATACAAAGGGAAAGTACAGACTTTTCAATAAAAGGTGCTGGGAAAATTGGGCAAACGCAAAGAATGAAATTGTATTACTATCTTACACCATACACAAAAATTAACTCATTTGGATTAAAGACTTGAAAGTAAGACCTGAAACCATAAAACTCCTAAAAAAAAAAAAAAAAAAAAAAAAAAAACTAGGTTGGTAAGCTCCTTGACATAGGTCTTAGTGATATTTTGAATCTAACGCAAAAGCAAAAATGAACAAGTGAGACTATATCAAATAAAAAAGCTTCTGTACAGCAAAGGAAGCCTTCAACAACATGAAAAGGCAACTTACTGAATGGGAGAAATTATTCGCAAATCATATACCTGATAAGGGGCTAAAAATCCAAAATATATAAAGAGCTTACATAACTCAACAGCAAAAAAACAACCAATCCATTAAAAAATGGGCAGAAGATCTCATCAGGGAAATGCAAATCAAAACCAATATGAGATACCACCTCACACTTGTTAGAATGGCTTTTATTAGAAAGACTCGAAATAACAAGTGTTGGCAAGGATGTGGAGAAAAGGACGTGCACTGTTGTAGGAATGTAAAGTGCTATAGCCCCACTATGGAAAACAGTAAGAAGGTTCCTAAAAAATTAAAAATAGAACTACCATATGACCCAGCAATTACTCTTCTGGATATTTATCCAAAGAAAATGAAAACACTAACTTGAAAAGATATATGCACCTCCCTATTCACTGCAGCATTACCTACAACAGCAAAGATATGGAAACCTAAGTGTCCACTGATAGATGAATAAAGAAGTTGTGGTATACCTATACAATGGAATATTATTTAGCCACAAAAAAGGATGAAATCTTGCGATTTGCAACCACATGGAAGGACCATGAGGGAATTTTACTAAAGTGAAATCAGTCAGAGCCAAATACTGTGTGGTCTCTTACATGTGAAATCTTCAAAAAAAGTTTTTTTAAACAAAGCTCATAAATAAAACAGACTGGTGGTTGCCAGATGTGGGGAGGTGAGGAGTAAGAGAAATGAGTGAACTCCATTTTATTTTTTTTAGTTTAAATTTTATTTAAAAAAAAAAACCGGAGACACAAAAACACTCTGCCCACAAGGAACTCACAGTTTGATAAAAAAGACAAACGAGCGCAGCAAAATAATAGATTAAAAGAAAAAAAAATGAAAGACGAACTGTGCTTAGCAGGTAAGATATAAGAGATTAAAATACAGTGTGTGACCACCAACTGAGACAATGAGCTCACACCACACTATTATGTCGAGAAACAACGGTCATTTTATTTGTGCTCATAAAATGCTAATTGTAAAACAAAATATTATTTCTTAGTGACCTCATAAAATCCTAATTGTAAAATAAAATACTTTTTCTTACTAACCTTAATTATAATTCCAAAATGTATTCCTGAGTCTCATTTCAACAGCTTACAGTGAATAACAATGGAGTAAGGAGAAGAGACCCTGAGACACAGGAGTACAGGTGTCTACTTTATACAAGGAAAGCCACTGAAATTTACTGGAGTTCTCTTTTTTCTTATCTCCAGCTAATAGGCAAAAGGTTCTCAAAAAGTGGAAAAATCTGCATTACCAAAGATTTAGACATCTAAACAAATTTGAAATGCACTCCTGAAAAAATGCCATTAATATGAATATTCCAAAAATAATACCAAACACTGGCATAAACACAGACACATAGATCAATGGAACAGAATAGAGAGCACAGAAATAAATAAATGCCTATATGGTCATTTAATCTACGACAATGGAAGCAAGAATTTATGGTGGGGTAAAGACAGTCTATTCAATAAATGGTGCTGGGAAACCTGGACAGACACATGCAAAAAAAACGAAGCTGGACCACCTCCTTACACCATATACAAAAATAAATTCAAAATGGCTTAAAGACTTAAGTGTAAGATCTGAAACCATAAAATTCCTAGAAGAAAATATAGTAAGAAACTTTACAGACATTACCTGGAGAAAGATTTTTACTGATATATCCCCTCGGGCAAGGGGGAAGTAAGAGAAAAAATAAACATGTGGGATTACATCAAACTAAAAAGCTTTTTCACAGCAAAGGAAACCATCAATAAAACATAAAGAGATCCTACTGAATGGAAGAAGATATTTGCCAATGATATATCCAATAAGGGGTTAATATCCAAAATTTATCAAATCACTCGAACCACTCCAAAAAAACAAACAACCCAATAAAAAAATTGGCAAAGGACATGAAGAGACATTTTTCTAAAGAGGACATACAGATGGCTAGCAGACATATGAAAAAATGTTCAACTTGACTAATCATTAGAGAAATGCAAATAAAAACCACAATGAGATGCCACCTCACCCCAGTCAAAATGGCTATCATCAATAAATCAACAAACAACGAGTGCTGGCAAGGATGTGGAGAAAAGGGAACGCTTGTGCACTGTTGGTGGGATTGCAGATTGGTGCAGCCACTATGGAAAACAGTATGGAGACATCTCAAACATCTTTAAATGGAACTACCTTATGATCCAGCAATTCCACTCCTAGGCATCTATCTGGAGAAATCCAAAACTCTAATTCAAAAAAATGTATGCACCCTTATGTTTATTGCAGCATTATACACAATAGCCAAGACATGGAAACAACCGAAATGGCCATCGGTAGATGAATGGGTTAAGAAACTGTGGTACATTTATACAATGGAGTATTACGCAGCCATAAAGAAGAAAGAAATCTTACCATTTGCAACAATTATGGATGGACCTAGAGAACATTATGTTAAGTGAAATAAGTCAGACAAAGAAAGACAAATACCATATGATCTCACTTATATGTGGAATCTAAAGAAAAGAATAAATGAATGAACTAATCAGAAACAGTTTCAGAGACATAGAGGAAAAACTGAGGGTTGCTAGATGGGAGGGGGTGTGGGGATAAGGGGGAAGGTGGGGGGATTAGAAAACACAGTCAGTAACCACAAGATTGCCACAGGGTTACGTAAGTTAATTTGGGGAATGTAATCAATAATGTTGTAAAGATTTTGTAGGGTATCCGATGGACACTTGTCTCGTTAGGGAGACCACCTCAGGGAAGATGTAGATGCCTGATCACTGCACTGTACACCTGAAGCTGAAGCTGAACAATAATGAAGGTCAACTACAAGTTTATGTATATATATATATATATGCATACACACATACATATGTGTGTATATAGTTACAAGAAGCGGAGTACAGCATTAGGAATAGAGACGGTGGAAATGTAATGGCTGTGTGCGATGTTAGAGGGATAGTGGATGGGGGAAGGGGGGTTGACACAGTGTGAGGGACATAAATGATAAATGTCTATTACATTGTTTTGTGCACCTGAAACTAATTTTAAAACAATAAAAAAATAAAATAAACAAAAAATAGTAATACCAAACTTACTGCCTATTCTTCAATTATTTTAGAGACAACTTTGATAGTAAACAATAATAACCATTGGATTACATTATCATTTACATATTGAAATTTTAAAAAACACATCTCAGGGGAGGCCAGATGGCTCAGTCGGTTAGAGTGTGGGAACTCTTAACAACAAGGTTGCCGGTTCAATTGTCACATGGGATGGTGGGCTGTGCCCCCTACAACTCAGGTGGGCTGCACCCCCTACAACTAAGATTGAAAACAGCGACTGGACTTGGAGCTGAGCTGCACCCTCCACAACTAGATTGAAGGACAACGACTCGTGGGTGCTGGAAAAACACACTGCTCCCCAATATTCCCCAGTTAAAAACAAACAAAACAGACACATCTCAGGTCAATTTAAAAAGCATTCTAGGAAAGTAGAAAAAGGAAATAAAATGTAACCACTTCAACATAAAAAGAAACTCTTACAGGAAAGAATAGGAGATTGACAGATGCCTTCTGAAGTCTTATACAATGTTCAAAAGACAGAAGAGCTCTTTGAGTTCCCTTTTCCTGTTCTAACCAACATGTGTCACTGACAAAAGCAAATTTAAAATTCTCACCATGTTTTGGATTCCTTTTCAAACTTGACTGTGGCTGAGGAGGAGGAGGAGGTGGAGGTGGTGGTGGTGGAGAGTCTCTGTCATGACTTATCACTCTGTCCACTGATCCATATATTGCCAGTGTCAGACAGTTGTACCAGCCTCTTAGCACCAAACCATCAGTATTCACCTGATTTGTGAGTGGAAAATATCTTCAATTTAATATTTTAATATGCCAGAAGTAAACTGATATTAAATTACTTTGTGGTTCAACTAAGATTTTTAAAAGTGTGCTGAAAACGCAAAGGTCAGTATTGGTGGAAATTCACCCAGAGGCACAGCTTTTATACGGCTCTCCAGAGTTACCATACTTAAATCTCAAGGATACATCTCCCCAGTCCTTTATTTTATCCCTGTTCAAAAAGCATAACCAGATTCCTAACCAAGAGAAGAGAAATGGGAATGAAACTAAACGGGAATTACTACTAATTAATGAATTAAATCCCAGTAGTACAGAGGTCATGGAGACATCAGCCTCAAGATTTATATAATCAAAAAAATTGTGTAACATTCTTTGCATGTCCAACTCGACATAAAGGTGTATCTTATGTACCCACATTGTAATTAAAAAGTAAGGGTCCAATAAATTTAAAAAATAAATTAAAAAAAAAAAGTAAGGGTAACTAGAAGCATTAAAAAAATTGTTTTTGCAAAGAAACTTTCTCCTAAAAAGATCAAAGATTTTATCAATGCCATTAACCCTCAATACTTCCTTATAAAAATAACTTTTTTCAGAACTTATCTACGTTAATTCCTCTATCTTCACAATAACTATGAGACGTAATGAGAATAAATATTATCGATAAGAAAATTGGAGTGTCAGTAGAAGAACCTGGACTAGAAACCAAAGCACTGACTTCTGAGTTATCTTTCCAATCTACCATGTTGGGTAAAGACCAAGTAATAAGCGGTAATAGGACCCCTTCTAAAGGCAAAATAAGGAAGAAATTATTCTCCTTGCTAACTCAAGCAAATTCTAGTTAATGGAAACGGGACCAGAAGAAAGGCTCAAAGACTATGCCCAGGCATTGACAGAAAATATAGAAATCCCATTGGAAGATAAGGAGAGAAGGAAGGTAATTTTTAGCTGAAACAGGATAGTGAGGATTAAATACTTATACCCCACCAAAAACAAATAGCAGGCTGAGTAGTCCTATACTAGATCACAATTATTTTGGGGCTTCAGATCTTCCGTGATTCAGATCTTTTAGATGATTCTAGAATGGAATTTGGTACATCAAGAAAAAAAGGCACACTTTTGATATGAAAGGAAGAAATATGAAATATGTATTTTTTAGGAAAACTTTACTAAGGCACACTAGTGTCTAATAATTTATCTGTCTGTCATGTTCTGAACTTGCCCACCTAAATGAAATGAAGGGAAAGCACACATGCTGACCTCTTCCTGACTCAAGGATAAAATGAGAAGAAAGAGCTTTCCAGGTAGAGAATGACATTACAAGGTCTTTGCTCCATTTTAAAACACTTCTGGATTGGGGCAGCCAGATGGCTCACTTGGTTAGAGCATGAGCTCTGAACAGGGTTGCCAGTTCGATTCCCACATGGGCCAGTGAGCTGCGCCCTCCACAACTAGATTGAAGACAACGAGCTGCCGCTGAGGTTCCAGAGCGGCGGCCAGATGGCTCAGTTGGTTAGAGCGTGAGCTCTCAACAAGGTTGCTGATTCAATGGGATGGTGAGCTGTGCCCCCTGTAACTAAAGATTAAAAACGGCAACTGCACTTGGAGCTGAGCTGCGCCCTCCACACTAGATTGAAGGACAGCAACTTGGAGCTGATGAGCCCTGGAGAAATACACTGTTCCCTAATATTCCCCAATAAAATTTATTTTAAAAATAAATAAATAAATAAACCACTTCTGGATACAAGAGGAATCAGAAAAATGATGCTATTCTGCAGAACTAGAACCAAATAAGCTGACATTCTGCATCACTGGTTTATTTGGATCAAAAACTCTGAATGGAGGTGAAAATAAGCAGTAGTAACAAGTTGAAAACTGATTTCTGTTATTACCTTCGAGTTGGGTCTGAAGATGATGGAAGTATTCTCATCATATTCCAGGCTGCCAAAAGAGTAGGAATAAATATATAGGCACAAACAGCGAACACCACAGTTCATAAAGAAGTCCTTCTAGATTCGTTTCTGATTTAATGAAGTGCAAAGTTTGAGTTAAATTTGCCCCCCCATGTTATTTTAAAAAGTATAAAACCAAACCCCCCCAGCGAGTCTGATATAATTCATTTGGGGTGAGTGTAGATATCAGTATTTTTATAAAATCCCCCCCAAGTAATACTAATACACAGCCAGAGTAGAGAACCATGCATTACAATTTTCAAAAAACGTACTATACTGGGACCAAAGTTGAAGAAAAACACCTATTTTTATCAAGCACGTAATAGCATAAGAAAAACATTGTATAACATTAAAAATTAGCTGCTTCAGATTATCTAGGTTCCCTTTATTTTTTAAACAGTTAAATTATCAGTATAATTTAATAATAAATGAATGAAGAATCAATGAAAGAAGTGATGTCTAAAAAAACTTAATCCCTGATAGGGACAGAAATTTTTCCATTTTTAAGCTGCCTTTTAAAAATTTTTATTTTACGAATGAATTTGACATAAACCCACTTAATGGTGAATTATTCTGTAGCTATCAAAACAACTAGTTTTAGTAATACCTAGCATGTGTTAAACAATCCAAAACGGAGGTATCTATTAACAAAATTCTCATTTTACAAACCGTAACTATGGAATTTTAAATTACGCAGTTGTATAATATAAAAGACACAGATAAAACATTAGCTCTCAACATGTTTATATAGTTTTAAGAATCAAAAAGCAATCTTTTCCAAATTAGGTTATTATAAAATCATGTGATATGTACAAGAAATGCATACACCCATAAGAAGCTAATAATTTTAGCATCAGAGCACCCATAAGAAGCAAACAAAAAATGGCTAATGTTTAACACATTTAAAATTCTGTTTTGTAAATAAACTCAACATCTTCTTAGGAGCTTGACATTTCTTTAATACCGCCAATTGATAAAATTAAACCCTGAGGTCTTCGGTCTATCACCACATATATCCTTTCTTCCAACTAAAGAATAAAAAGGTTTCCTTACTAACTCATGAGTTTCTGGTGAAATTACCCAGTAGGTACATACCTTCCCAACCTATCGAAAACTGGGGCACTTGGTTTGCTTACATTGTTAAAGAATAAGTCTAATTGAAATGTGTGCGGAGATGTCTCCCTGTGAACGAAACAAAGATGGAACATCAGCCTTTGCAATAAACAGTCCCTAAATTAAAACAAACAACAAAATATAAATTTAAAATCAATTCTAGAATTAAGATATAATAGTTCTAAGATTTAAATAACAAAAATATACAGTTAATTGTAATTATTTCCTGTAATTTTATTCACATCCAATTCTCAACTATTCACTTGGAGTATTACTGAAACAATTTTAATCATCAAGTATCATTTGCCTACTACTTGGACCATTCTAAATCACCTAAAAATTTAAAAATTTTAATGTAGTTTAAAGGTAAATTCTAATTAATTGTGATATCAAATTTTATAATTCTTTACATCATTTTCTTTCATTAGCAAAAAGAATCAGAAGTTAACTTCAAGTTGTATATTACAATTACAATTTGATTTCCACTTAATTCACATTAATACAAAACTATAATAATTTTAGCGTCAGAGCACTAAACTGTGACTTAAACCCTAAACTGAAATTTATATAGCCACAATTTACACAAATATTTTCGTTTTTTTGGTAGATTTATATAAAGATTAAAGCCTATTTAATTCACATTAGAATGAAATCTTGCTACACTTGACATATATTTCACTTTTAGCTGAAATTCCCTAGGCTCAACTAAAATCTTGATTTTAAACATTGCATGCTTTGCTATTTATAAAAAATCCAAATGGTAAAAAGTGTAATGCCCAAAGTACTATCATAGAGGTTCCCTCATGCACTTCTGGTAGGCGTACAAACAGGTGTATAATCATTCTGAAAGACAATATGGCAATAAAATTCAGGAGACTGTGAAAACGTTCACACCATTTGATCCCGAAATACTTTTTTCTAGAAAGTGTTTCTATGGAAACACTGACATGCAAACCAAGATTTCTTTCAAGAGGATGTCCATGATACTATTACTTGCTATTTGAAAACTAAAAACCATCTAATGGTCCCCACATGAGGAACTAGCCAAATAAATTACAATACGAGGTCTGACAATTAAGTTCCCGAACTTGTTGCAATGATGTTGCTAACTTTTTGATATCAGAGTGATTATTCATTATGAATTTATACCAATTGGACAAACAGTTAACCAAGTTTACTATTTGGAAGTGCTGAAAAGGCTGCGTGAAAAAGTTAGACAACCCAAACTTTTTGCCAACAATTCATGGCTCTTGCATCACGACAATGCACCAGCTCACCTGGCACTGTCTGTGAGGGAGTTTTTAGCCAGTAAACAAATAACTGTATTGGAACACCCTCCTGACTCACTTGATCTAGCCCCCAATGACTTCTTTCTTTACCCGAAGATAAAGGAAATATTCAAAGGAAGACATTTTAAAGACATTCAGGACGTCAAGGGTGATATGATGACAGCTCTGATGGCCATTCTAGAAAAAGAGTTCCACAATTGCTTTGAAGGGTGGACTAGACGCTGGTGTCAGTACATAGGTTCCCAACAGGAGTACTTCGAAGGTGACCACAGCGATATTCAGCAATGAGGTATGCAGCATTTTTTCTAGGATGAGTTCGCAAACTTAATTGTCCAACCTTGTAAGTCATTCATTAGATTATGCAGCCATTAGAAATCACATTTTCAAATAAAAGTGAATGATGTGAAAGTATTCCTGACAGAATGTTAAATGAAATAAAGGAACAGACAGAACAGTATACAATGGCGTCAGAGTAGCACCATACATTTACCTTACCCGAATTCAACTATTATGTGCTCAACAACTCTAGTCTCTCCCTCCCATCCTTGTTCTTCAAACTAGACCCTGGCCTCCAATATCTCAAAGAAAAGGAAAAGGTCTGAAATGTAAATTCTTTACTTTTGATGTACCAAAGATTCAGGTCCTGGTCACTGAAAGGCAATTTAAAGAATCAATGGTAATATGACTGTACTAGACTTTCATCTTAAAACTTGTTGACTCAAACCTAACTTTGCATAAGGTATAATAGTTACAAAAACAACTAAACATACACAAATACACAATATATATTTTAAAATGTTAGGATCAAATGTTAGGATTCTCTCAGTATGGAGGGATTACGAGATTTTAATTACATTTCTGAATTTTATAATGAGAAAAACTTTAAAGTATGCTTCACAAATATCATTTGATCTCTAACATTACTTTCAACCTTGAGATGTCAGGCTTCCTGACATCTTACATCTTTGTTACTGAATCAATACTTTATTTTTTTGTCACATATTGTGTATAACGTTGTTTCTGACAATTTCATATTTGGAATTATTAAAACACGAACAGCCATTCACCCCCAAGAATGGCTAAGATAAAAGAGCGAGATAAGAGGGAAAATGTAACAAATACTCTTACCCATTGCAACTAGCTATTAGTAGAGATTCATTTGGCCTGCTGTGGTAGCTGGCCTCCAAAATGGCCCCCAAAGATCCTGATATTCACCTCCTTATATAGTTCCCTCCCACACTGTACCAGTAGAATATGTAACCAATATATATATAATAAAATATAATATAATAATATAATAAAAGTGACAGCATGTCACTTCTGATAGTAAGTTATAAAACACTGACTGTGGCTTCCATTTTTGGGTAGGGTCTCTCCCTCTTGGATCACTCACTCTAGAGGAATCCATGTTGTAACATGAGCACTCCATGTAAGATCTCCTGACATGGAACTGAAGTCTCCAGCCAACAGCCATGTGAGTGAGCTTCTAATTCTAAGCAAAATCTCCAACCTCAGTCAAATCTGAGACTGCAGCCGGGCCCGTATCTTGGCTATAACCTCAAGAGGAAACTTGAGCCAACGTGGATGCTACCAGGTTCCTTACCCTCAGAAACAGTGTGAGATAATAAATGTTTTACTGTTTTAGGCTGCGAAATTTGCTGTATTTTTGTTATGTAGCCATAGCTAATAGACCTTTCTGGACCAAAAGCAGTACAATTAGAGAAAACTGCTGGATACACTAAAATTACTCCATCTTTCCCATTCTATACACATCTCCGTTTATAGGAAAAGTAGGAAGAAATTATAGGAAAACGTGAGTTTTTATTTCCTTAAACATGGAAAAAAGATATGAAGTCAATCATAATGATTTATCATTATAAACATTAAACATTCTTACTGCTTTTGTTTTACTTTTGAATGACCTAAAAATATTTGAAGATTTTTTTATCTAATTCTATAAATAACCAACTACTTTTCACAATTATAAAGAGATGAGTGCTTAACTTTGTACCACAACACTCAACACTAAATAGCTGATTTAACTCTTTCACGTAACAGAAAATGAGCTATCACAGCATGCACATAATGAAATGTGGTACTGATACATAAGATTAAAACCTAGGCTATACGCTAAAAATAAAAACTCACATAGATATATTTATTACATATATATTCATGTTTCCACAACCAAATCTTAGTTTATATCTTCAATTCATGTAATTAAAATCAAAAGAAAATGATTATTCAAGTTACAACCAATATCAAATTCCTGTTTTATGTTAGTTTTTATAGTTATCAATAACTCCATGTCAGTGACCATGTCTTACATTTTGCCACAGAGCCTAAGAAAGCTAAAGCATCAAATAACAACTTGCTAAGTACAACTAATAGCTAATGTGAAGATACTATTTTTAAAAGACACACGTATCTGTTTAAAAGATCATAAATAAGTCATAAATACTTATTACTATAAAACAGTGTAATTAAAATGTAATAATATAATAAAAGATATACTTCTAAATATTCAGACATTCTTATTTATTTTCAAGGAAAAAGGTTAAAAATACTTATCTACTATATTATGCCACCCTAGAATATTTTGGCAAATATAAACCTACTTCCATTAATTAAATAAAAAAGGAATAAAGAAAGAAAAATTTAATCTAGTACTTAGATCAAATAATTACTCTTTTTAAGTTTATAATGGTATGTAGATTATATAGAACACCTAGAGTTAATTTATAATGCAACATAACTATAACTGAATAAAGTTTTAGGGTTTTGTTTTTTTTTACTTACAAAATATTACCTTAAAATTTTTCATTTAAGAATATGTTTCTGGGACAATCTTCAGTCACAATACTTTTAAAAAGAATGCTGACTTACCCATATGCTCTATTGTCAGGCAGGCTGCTATGGGCTCTTACTCCTGGGGGTATGACTCGGACTTCATTGATATAAACCACACATGGAAAACGAACCACATCTATATGAGAACTTTGCTTTAAAAAGGGGGGAGAGAGAGACATACTGTAAGCAAACACTTTGTCTATTCAAAATTTACTCAGTTTCAATTTGTTGCATTCAGAATGTCACAAATAACCTTAAACTCTGTATCTTTAAAACAGTGCTATTATATTATTTACAACGCTGCATAAAGCACTCTTTTTTAAAATAGCTGAAGATAAAATATACCTAGTTAAATCTCTCCATTTGTGTAATAATATTTTCTGCAATTTACCTCCCTGATGTTCTGCTTAGGCCAATACAGACCTACAATCCCTTATTGGAAACCTCTAGAGCCAGATGCCTTTTAGAATCCTAACTTTTTAGATTTTTAGAAAGGTAATATGATACAAATACTATGTATTATAATACTTAACACAATGGTTTCTGAGGCAGTCACATGTATCTTGTAACGAAAACAATATTTCTGCAGTTACATGTATAAACAAACATTCCCACTATAAATAAAGATCATTAACTACCATCATGTCAGTTCAAATCAGATTGCATGGCCAAATGAATTCAGGGTAGGTTTTCTGCCATTTTAGAATTCCTGATTTCTAAATATGGAATTCAGATAATGGATTGTGGATCTGTACTTAAATTAACTTAACCTACCAAACATACCAACTAATCAAAAGATCAAGGGAAGCAATTTAGGTATTGAATAGTTGAGGTAAACCCTCTCTGAGATTTTAAAAAAAGAAAAATCCACAAACTAAAGAGTTTATCATAATAAAAAAAATGGATAGCATACATTTAGTGTATACTTATTTTTTTGTATTATATGACACAGAATCAAACAAATGAAGCTCTTGTGATCAATAATTTAAAAAGAAAATTTCACACTGCTTTTGGACTGCTTTTCTTAGCAGTTCAGCCAGCCATCATTATCTAGTGGTCAAAGTTCACAATGAGAAGAATGGTTCGTGCTATTTGCATCTAGAAAGACCAAATCTTGAGCCTCTCTTGAAGCTGAGAAGAATATCATGCATATCAACAGACCAAAAAACTGTTCAAATTAGAAAGTCTTTCCTAAAATGTGTACAGTATCATAAATACATAAACCAGTAACACAGTCATTTATTATTACCAAGTATTATATACTATACATAATTTTAAGTGCTAAACTTTCATATGATTGGCAGCACAGTAGGTCTGTTTACATCAGTGTTACCACAAACGCGTGAGTAATGAGTTACACTAGGACATTACAACAGCTATGATACTAGACAATAGGAAATTTTCAGCTCCATTATAATCTATGGGACCGCTGTCATATACCCAGTTCATTGTTGAATTAAATGTCGTTATGCAGCTCATGACTATACATAGAAGTTCCTTGGTACATGGCTATCAAGTCTCATTAATATGTACAAAGGAACTTTAGAACAAAAGTTTACCAATTCTATCCTCCTCCACCATGCCTTCAATTAATTAATTAATTAATTAATGGTATTAGTAGTAATTAGGGTATAGTCATTGTGGACCTACAAAAATGAACTTAAGGTTTTACAAACAGCCTTTTAAAATATTCTGCTTGTAAGTAGAAGAGTTTCTGTATTAGGCACTACAACTTTTACTGAACAATTATTTCTAAACATTTATTAAAAATATATTATGTTCCAAGGTATGCTAGGTCCTGTGGATACAAAGACAAGACATAGTCTCTGCCATTAAGGAACAATCTATTGGGGTAGACAAATAGATAAATTGCTATAACACAGACTCACACAGGAAACTGAAAATTCAGAGAAGTATTTACCTAACTCTGATTGTGGGCAAATATTTATGGGGGGAAAAGAGTGTCTGGGAAGTAGCACCTGAGCTAGTTAAGTCTGCAAGGAAAACAAGAATCAGTGGAAGAGAAAGAAAAGGAAGAGCTTTCCAGGCAAAGGAAGAAACATGCACAAAAGGAAAGCAAACAAGAACTTGGAAGGGTCAAGTAATCGTAAGCACAGTTCACCATGTCGAGAGGGCAAAATGGGAAAGGGAAGTAGAGCAGAGTAGCTAAGTACAATAAATAAAATTACAAAAAATAAGACTTTCATCCACTGCCAGAAGTCAACTTCAAATCCTTATCTCCACCTTGGACCTCTCTCCTGAGCCCCAAACCACTATTCAAACTGCCAACTGGATATCTCCGTTTGAATGTTCCTCTGGCACTACAAATTCAGCAAGTCCAAAACTGAACTCTGCTCAAAAACTACCCATTTCCTACAAAATAAAGTCTGTACTCCTCTGTTGAGCATTCAAGGAATTCTATGACCTGGCTTCAAACCATCTTTCACTTCACACTGCTACTTTCACATACACTACAGAAGACTGACTATTCCAAAAGAATATCCTCCTTTCCTGTTTACTACTGTGGAACATATTCTCTTCCACCGAAGACCAAGTTCAGATGCCAACTGCCTTGAGGAAGTCTTTCCTAATGCTCTCAAATAAAGATCTCTCTCTCTCCTCGGAAATCACATAGCCTTTATTTGTACCAACAAAAGGAGGCTAAATAAATACCAACTGGGGTCCTAGTATGTCAGAAAGTGATGGGCATTCTATCTCTTTATGCACTCATCACATTCTAACTTGAATCATGTTGTAGACCTACTCTCCAATACTTAGTTATAAACTCCTTTAAAACAAAACACCTCAGTAATCCATATCCCTCACAAGTCAATAAATAATATTGTAATAACTACGTATAGTGCCAAGTGGATACGAGACAAATTGGGAGGATCACGTCATAAATTATGTAAATGTCCAACCACTATACTGTACACCTAAAACAAATATAAAATAAACTGCCAACTGTAATTGAAAAATAAAATAAAATAATAAATTTTTAAAAATAGCCTTCAGATACAGGTAAAATTCCCAGGAAATCAGGATCTAGAACTGAAATTTTTTTTTTTTTTTAAATCCATATCCCCCTATAAATTCCCACTTCTCCTTCAGGACTCAGTTCAAATGTGATCTCTACTAAGCCTTCCCCAAACATTGCCAGAAGAAGGTATTCACTACTGTTCCTATCCTCTCATGGTCCTCAATGTTTGTCTAAGAATGAATAAAGAAATACCAGATTCTTAAATACATAAGTGAATGAATGCTAATTTTCCTAAACTAAAATACTACTAATTCATCATATGCTTCTTTCTTTCATTTTTAACTGTTCTCTATTTCTGTATACATGATAGGTTTGTTCTGATCCAACTACTGCCTCCATTGTGAGTTTTCTAAAGCCTAGGTGGAATTACAGCCAGAAAAGTATGGGCATTGAACAAGAGCTGATTGACCTACATGAAATGCGAGACAACAAATTAATTCGTTGTTAGTAAGACATGCTAAAGTTGCCAAACATCTTATTTTTATACACCTATAAACCACCCATTAAAGTAATTAGAAGACCAACGTTGACATCTTTTTATTTTGTCAAGTAAAGCATTAAGATACAACTATTATCACTATCTCCAAGGAAAGAATAGTTCTCTAAAATGATTAAGTATACACTGAAGGAAAATGTGGGTTCTGAGGTTTCTTTAATTTCTCTGTGGACTTTCTTAATGTTCATTTTTGACCGGCTTTCGAGAACCCATAGTTATTTAGCTACGTTCAATTTACATACCGCAGAGCCAGTCATATATGTTTAGGGCCGCTCAGGTTATTACCGAACGATTACTCCACAATTTCCCACCCTCGCCCGTCAAAACGACAATACTACAGTGCTTTATAGTCTCACTACAATTCTCTCAATTTTCCCCTCCTCGCAGGTATTCTCCACGCAAAAGCCGTTCCATGTAAGTATTTCATGTCCTAATGAGTGAAATCTTTCCAGGAGATAAGCATTAAAGTTTCAGGGCAAACTGGAAAACGCCGCAATCCTAAACCGAGTGAGTGCCACATCTGGGCAACCCACCTCCCGTTACGAAAGAGACCTAGTAGAAGAGAGTTAGGAACCACGAAGCCAACGTGACCTGATCGGTCACCTGCACTACTGTCAAACACGAGCGGTCTGAGGACCCCTCCCAAACACCACCTGAGGTACACCTGAGAACCAAGATCATTTCAACGCCCAACGCTGAAGGGGGAAGGGGGAGAGCAAAACAAGCAAAGCAGCCACCTCAACCAAAGAGGCGGGAGCCTGAGGTAACAACGCAGAGAAATGTGGGGGCCACCGCTGCCCTCCCTCAGACGCAGTACCCACACCCTGCTGGGAGGGTGGGGGGTGTATGTGAGGAATTAAAGCGGCAACCGGCAGGAAGAAAAGTGGAAGCACGCCTAAGGATTTTTTTGTAAGGGTACCAAAGTCTAGAAGCAGGGTCAGAATCAAATAGTGAAGACTTACCTCAGCGTTCGGGTGTTTAAAAGTATCTAAAAATAACAGCTCCATCGCTGAGTCCACCGCCATGTTTGCCACGGGAGGGGGAAGGGGGAGGACTTCCGGGACAGCCGTCCTACCTCGGCGACTGCGGCTCAGGAGACAGAGACAGAGAGAGACAGAGAGAGAGAGAGAGACAGAGACAGAGACACAGAGACAGAGACAGAGACACAGAGACAGAGACAGAGACAGAGAGAGACAGCAGCACTTCCGGAGACCGGAGCGCTAGTGCCTCCAGCCTTGGCCTATCCCGAAGCGCGGTACTTCGCGAAGTCGCCGGCCCCGCCTACTCCAGCGCGGCGGAGGGCTCCCTCGAAGCACCGAAGAGGTGGAGGGAGAAGAGGAGAGGACTACGGCGACTCCAGTGGTCCAAACTCTGTTATTCTACCGCGTTACAAAGCCACAATGGCCTCGGAGTGGCGGAGTGCCGAGCAGGTTTTGAAGAGGTGGAGGGGCGGGGGAAGCTGCCCGGCTCTGGATTCCCAGTGAAACCGCCAGCAAGCAGACAGTCTTTCCAAGACTGGCATGAAAAAAGTGCAATTATCTAAGTTGAATAGTAAGACACTTCTTTAAAAAGAAGAAAAGAAACGTCTTACAACGAAGAGATTTTTTTCTCATCTTCAAAATGTAAATAATAATACCCAACCCACAGGCTTTTTGTGAGGATAAGTTGAAATAAAAATTCAAGAAATTGTATAACGTGAAATGCCATCAACATCAAAATGTAGAGTGAAAAGTCGCCCTGTCTCCCTGTTGAGCATTGCAGCAACTGCAACTATTTGGTAGTCTATATAGACACGAGTGCTTGGGAGAGCAATTAGGAATTATTTAATGAAATTACACGTGCCTACCTCACTTCTAGGAAAATTCTTGCACTCGTGCCCAAAGATATACCTACAGATACAAGAATGTACATGGCAACACTATATTGCAAAAAAGCTGTAAACTTGTCTTTAACAAGAATAATAAGTAAACCTTGGTACATTTATACAATGTGGTTATTGTATACAGCAGGTAGAAGGAGTGAACTAGTGCTATATCTACTAACGTGGATAATCTATAAAACAGGGTTAAGCAAACAGGTTGAAGAATAGTGTAAAATCACCTTTATATAGTTAAAAACATGCAAAATTACATAAATTTTTAGGGGCATATATGTTTTAAAATTATAAAGAAATGCATTGGAATGATAAACACTAAAATTTCAAGATAGTGGTGAACTGGAGGGAGATGTAATTGAGAAGTGCACAGGGGCTTCAGATGCTTTGGTAATATTTTGTTCTTCAGGTTGGTGGTGGTTTCACAGTTGTGTCTTACATTATTGTCTGTGCCTTTTGATATGTCTCAAATATTTAATAATGAATTCATTTTTAATTTTTAAAGTAAATGTCCCATCCACCCTTTCCTCAGCCACCAGTTTCCGGTTAACTAATAGTTTGTCTCTTTTACTATTTGTTTTTTCAAAGAACCAGTTCTTGTGTTCATATTTATTATTTCCAGCATTTTTCTATTTTCTGATTCTTTACTTTCTGCTTTGGAATTTACTAATTCCTTCTGCTTTAACTTCTATAGTGATGCTTAAGTTATTTATATTCATATATCTTATTTATTACTATATATATTCATCTCTACCAACTTTCACCTAGGTTCTGCTTTAACTGTTAATATACCTTGTAGTGCTTCTATTGTTCATATATTTTACATAGTCTGATTTTCTTAGCTTTGATTTTCATTTTGACCCAAGAGTAGTGTGCGATAGCTATTTTTTTAACTAATAGACTATTTTTTAGAGTAGTTTTAGTGTTCCAGGTAATTGACCAGATAATTCAGAGCTCCCATATATTCCATTTTTCTCCTGTTCAAGGATTCCTTTATTATTAATATCTTGTATTGATGTGGTGCATTTATTATAATTGAACCAGTATTGACATATTATTATTAACAAAAGTCCGTGGCTTACATTAGGATTCACTATTTGTGTTGCTCATATATACTATATGTATATTTGAATTTATAGACTATCTCTGAAGGAATTATGCAAGAAACTGAGAATAGTTGTTGCCTCCTGGGAGGGGAGCTTGATGGCTAAGGTACAGAAATAGAGGGAATCTATTTCCATGTATATATATTAAGTAAAATTTTAAAAGATTAATAAAAATTGAGGAGTAGAGAAAAACTTGTATAAACATCTCTTCCAAGAAATGTGTTGCATAGAACAGAGAAATTAGGTGGTTGTTCGAGGGGAACATGGGGTCAAGAGAGAGTGTTTTTAAGATAGGGGCATAAATGGCATAAATGTTATACAGAGTGTGTAGACTGACAGGAATGAAGCAATGGAGAGAGAAACAGTGATGAAGAAGAGAGAAAGGGGATATCTGAGGCAGCAAAGTATTGAGTATGTGGGCAGGGAACCCAGGTAGAAAGTGACCTTTGCTAGAAAAAAACACCTGCTCCCTGGTAACAAGGGGAAAGGAGTCCATGGGTGCACATACAGATAGGAATAATGACTTAGTATGTGGAAATGAGGGAGTTCCTTTTTAATGGTTTCTGTTGTCTCACTGAGATCATCAGCTATGAGTGAGAGGGCAGAAAGATGTCTAAGAGGTCAAAGAAGAGAGAAGGTATTAACTAGACTTCCGGGACAGCCCCGAATCCCTGGTTGGCTATCTATCACCTCTCATAGTTTGTAGGGCATCATACTCACTCTTTCTCCTTGTCCCTACCACACCACTTTGATAATTCAGCTATTCCCAGCTAGATGTAGCTCGCCTAATACAGAGGTAAGAGATATAAGAGATGTGAATCTCTTACATGGTTTTCTTTGCTTTGAATGTGACTCCTCAATACGGCTTTCAAAAATCTACACACAATTAAAATATAATGCAAAAGAATAAAATAGCTAAGGAATAACTAACCAAGAAGGTGAAAGGCTTGTACACTGAAAACTACAAAATATTGCTAGGAAAAAATTAAGACTCAAATAAATGGAAAGACATCCATGTTTATGGATTAGAAAACTTAATATTGTTAAGATCACAATGTTACCCAAAGTGATCTATAGATTTAATGTAATCCCTATCATAATTCTAATAGTTTTTTTTTCAGAAATGGAAAATATGATCCTCAAATTAATACAGAATTGCAGAGGAGCCCCAAATCGTCAAAATAATCTTCAAAAAGAACAAGTTCGGAGGACAAACATTCCAAATTTTAAAACTTACTGTAAAACTCCAGTAATCAAAACTAGTAATGGCATAAATGTAAACATGTAGACCCAATGGAATAGAATTAAGAGTCCAGAAATAAACCTTAACATACTCGTATAAACTGAATTGATTTTCAACAAGGGTGTCAAGGCTATTTGATAGGGAAAGAATAATCTCTTCGATAAATGGTGCTGGGATAACTGGCTATATGCAAAAGAATGAATTTGGAACCTTATCTAATACCATATACAAAAATGAACTCAAAATGGATGAAGGACCTAAATATAAGAGCTAAAATCATGAAACTCTTAGAAGACAACATACAGGTAAATCTTCACTGCCTGGGATTTGGCAATAAATTCATAGATATGATACAAAAAACACAAGCAACAAAGGAAAAAATAAATTGGACTTCCTCAAAATTAAAAACTTTTGTGCATCAAATTTAAACTATCAAGAGAGTAAAAAGAAAACCTACAGAATGGGAGAATATATTTGCCAATTATATATTTGATAAGGGTCTACTCTCCAAAATATATAAAGAACTCTTACCACTCAACAATAAAAAGATAAACCAGCCAGTTAAAAAATGGGTAAAAGGACTTCAATAGACATTTCTCCAAAGGGGGGTGGGGGTGGGAGATGAGGCATATATATAAGGGGCATCAAATATATGGTGATGGAAGGAGAACTGACTCTGGGTGGTGAACACGCAATGGGATTTATAGATGATGTAATACAGAATTGTACACCTGAAATCTATGTAATTTTACTAACAATTGTCACCCCAATAAATTAAAAAAATATATAAAGATCTCTCTGACAGAAAAAAAAAAAAGATGTACAAATGGCCAACAAGCACATGACAAGATGCTCAACATCTTTAGTTATTAGGGAAAGATAAATCAAAATTACAATGAAATACTTCACACCCATTAGGATGGCTATAACTTTAAAAACTAGATGTTGGCAAGGATGTAGAGAAATTGGAACCCTTCTATATTGCTAGTGGGAATGTAAACTGTTACGGCTGCTGTGGAAAGCAGTTTGGCAGTTCCTCAAAAAGTTAAACAGAATTATCATATGGCCCAGCAATTTTACTGCTAGGTATGTACCAAAAGAATTGAAAACAGGTGGTAAACTACTTTTACACACAGGTTCAGAACAGCACTACTCACAATGTCCAAAAGGTCAAAACAACCCAAATATCCATCAACAAATAAATGGATAAACAAAATGTGGTATATTCATACTCCCTGTCCCCTTATTGTCTATTCCTATCCCTCAGGAGATTTGATATTCACACATTTCTTTTTATTATTGTTACTTTATATTAATTTCAGGTGTACAGCATAGTGGCTAGACATATATGAAGTGTGAACAAACAATATGATGAATGTTTAAATAAAATTTATTACACTAAAAGACACATTGCCATTAATACCTCTCAAAATACTCCCTCTCTCTTCAAACACACTTATCCCATCATTCTTGCCACTTTCTGAAACAGTTCTGGAAGTCCTCTTTTGTGAGAGTCTTTAGTTGTGCTGTCATGGCTGCCTCAATGTCCTGAATCATTTTGACTTTAGGGAAGAGCCAGAAGTCAAACGATGCCAGATCCGGTGAATAAGGTGGATGAGGACAGACCGTAATGTTTTTATTTGACAGAAATTGCTGTATACCAGAAGTGATGTGTGACATGGAGAATTGTCATGATGATGGATGATTTACAGAACACTTTAAAACACACCTTCTCTCAATCATAGCTCACGACTGACTGCACCAAACTTCTCGCACTCTATTACTAAGGTTTGATGCACCACTTCCCATTAAAGATCCCTGCCTTTCTGTTGGATGGCACTCAGCAGCAGCATTCACTGTATTTCTTGATCACAATGGAAAGACTCCATCATGACAACGCTCCATATCACACATCACTTCTGGTATGGCAATTTCTGTCAAATAAAAACAGAGTGTGTCCTCATCCACCTTATTCACAAGATCTGGCACCGTGCAACTTCTGGCTCTTCGCCAAAGTAAAAATGTCCATGAAAGGTAAACATTTGGAATAGATTCAGGACATCAAAGGATCCACAACAAGAAAGAGGACTTCCAGAACTGCTTCAGAAAGTGGCGAGAATGATGGGATAAGTGTGTTCGAAGGGAGGAGGAATGTTTTGAGGGGGATTAATGGCAATGTGTTTTTTACTGTAATAAATTTTTTAAATTTAAACATTCACCATATCTTTTTTCACATCCCATAATTTAAGAAGTGATCCCCCTGACAAGTCTAGTACCCACCGGGCACTATACATAGTTATTACCATATGATTTACTATATTCCCTGTGCTTTGTATCCCCATGACTATTTTGTAACTTCTTAATCTTGTACTTCAGACATAATTTATACTTCTTAATCTCTTCACCTTTCGCACAGTGTCCCTCAACCCCCTACCATCTATTACCCCAATAAATCTAGTACCCATCTGACACCATAAATAGTTATTACAATATTATTGACTATATTCCTTATGCTATACCCTGCATCTCCATGACTACTTTATAACAACCAATTTGTACCTCTTAAGCACTTCACCTCTTTTCACCCATTCCCAACCCCCGTCCCATGTGGCAACCATCAAACAAAAATGTTTTCTGTATCTATGAGTTTGTTTCTGTTTTATTTGTTTTGTTCTTTAGATATATAAGCAAAATCACATTGCATCTGTCTTTCTCTGTCTAACACTCCACTCAGCACAATACCCTCCAGGTCCATCCATGCCATCACAGATGACAAGAACCCATTCCCTTCCCTGCTGAGCAATATTCCATTGTATATATGTACCACCTCCTCTTTATCCATTCATCCATCGATGGACACCCAGGCTGCCTCCACATCTTGGCTATTGTAAATAATGCTGCAATGAATATATGGATGCACACATCCCTTCGAAGTAGCATTTTGGATTTCATCAGATAGATACCCAGAAGTGGAATTACTGAGTCCCTCTTTGTGTCTTACTATAGCTTTTGTTTTAAAGTATATTTTGTCTGGTATTAGTATTGCTACTCCAGCTTTTTTTCGTTTTTGTGTTTGTTTGTTTCATTTTCATGCAAAAAAATTTTTCATCACTTTTTTCATCCCTGTGTGCGTCTTTAAATCTGAATTGGGCCTCTTGTAAGTAGCATATGTAAGGGTTTTATTTGTTATCCATTCAGACCTCCTATGTCTTTTGATTGGAGCATTTAATCCATTTATATTGAAAGTAATTGTTGGGCCGGCCCAGTGGCTCAGGCGGTTAAAGCTCCATGCTCCTAACTCCAAAGGCTGCCAGTTTGATTCCCACATGGGCCAGTAACTGACTCTCAACCCTAAGGTTGCCAGTTCGATTCCTCGATTCCCGCAAGGGATGGTGGGCTGCACCGCCTACAACTAGCAACAGCAACAGAACTTGGAGCTGAGCTGCGCCCTCCACAACTAAGACTGAAAGGACAACAACTTGAAGCTGAACGGCACCCTCCACAACTAAGATTGAAAGGACAACAACTGGACTTGGAAAAAAGTCCTGGGAGTACACACTGTTCCCCAATAAAGTCCTGTTCCCCTTCCCCAATAAAATCTTAAAAAAAAAAAAAAAAAAAAAGAAAGTAATTGTTGATAGATACATAGCTACTTCCATTTTATTATTCATAATTTTGCTTTTTTTTTTCATCTTAAAAAAGTCCGTCTAACACCCCTTGTAATACTAATTTGGTGGTGATGAACTTCTTTGCTTGTTATTGTCTGGGAAGCTCTTTATGTCTCCTTTGATTCTAAAAGCTTTGCTAGGTAGAGTAATCTTTGTTGTAGGTCCTTGCTTTTCATCATGTTGAAATTTCGTGCCAATCCCTTCTGGCCTGCAAAGTTTCTGTTGAGAAGTCAGCTGACAATCTTATGGGAGCTCCCTTATAAGTTACGAGTTGCCTTTCTCTTGCTGCTTTTAGGATTCTCTCCGTCTTTCACCTTTTCCATTTTAATTATAATATGTCTTGGTGTCGGCCTAATTGGGTTCATTCCATTTGGGACTCTCTGCACTTCCTGGGCTTGTATGTCTATTTCCTTTGCCATGTTGGAAAATTTTCAGGCATTATTTCTTCAAATAGGTTCTCCATCCCTTGCTTTCTCTCTTCTCTTTCTGCTACCCCTATATTGCAAATGTTGTTACACTTGGTGTTGTCCCAAATGCCCCTTAAACTGCCCTCATTTTATTGGATTCTTTCTTCCTTTTGTTGCTCTCATTGGGTGTTTTCTGCTACCTTATCTTCTAAAACACTGATTCAATTCTCTGCTTCATCTAGTCTGCTAGTGATTCCTTCTAGTGCATTATTCATTTCAGTTATTATAGTCTTCACTTCAGACAGGTTCATTTTTATGGTTTCTATGTCCTTTATGATGCTTACTATCTCTTTGTTGAAATTCTCACAAAGTTCCTTGAGCATCCTTGTAACCATTGTTTTGAACACTGTCTCTGGTAGATTGCTTGCCTCCATTTTGTTTACTTATTTTTCTGTAGTTTTTTACTATCCTTTCATTTGAGACATATTTCTTTTTTTCCTCATTTGGCTGCCTCCTGTGTTTGTTTCTATGTATTAGGTAGATCTACTATGTCTCCCAGAATTGGCCAGGTGGCCTTATGTAGTAAGTGCCCTGTGGGGCCCTGGTGCTATCTCCCTGGTCACCTGCTCTGGGTGCTCCAGAAGTGTCTCTTGTGTGTGTTGTGTGTGTTCTCCTGTTATAGTTGAGCCTTGATTGCTATTGGCACAATAGAGGGTGGGATTAACCCCCAGGCTGATTGGCTGTGAGGTTTGGCCACATCCACAACTTATGGGCTGATGTGCAAGGGGGCTTACTCCACTGAGTGGGATTCACCGAAGTGGGCTCTGGTGCCTGTTGAGACCACCCTTTTTGTGAGCCACTCATGGAGCTAATTGGTCGGTGTTCTACTGTGGTCTGAAGATGACCTCCAAGTATGCTGGTTTTGGGGCCTCTTTAGGAGGGGCTCTGGTGTAGGCCCAGATTACCCACTGCCTGTGACCAGCTAGGGATTAGCTGGTAGGAGTTACAAAGCCATCTGCAGTTGTTCACTGCCTGTGCTAAACCTGGAGACATTTGGGAAAGGCCACACTGCGAACCAAGGACTGCTGCCACCAGTACCACACCTGGGGTAGCTCTGAAGAAAGCCAGAACACCCCAAGGCCTACTGTCACCTGCCAGCTCCCTTAAGATTCAGCTGGTGAAAGAGTCTCATGTGGTATGCAAGGGTCTTAAGGAGTCAATAGAGTGGGAAGAGTTATGGTCACCAGGTTAACATAGACTCTGGGTCAGTGCCAGTACTGAGCCTGGAGCAACTCAGCAAAAGTCTCAGAGCACACCCAGGCCAGTTGCCAACTGCCTGGGGTCTGGGCAGTCCAGTAGTTTTCCAATAAAGAGTACAATTTGGGCAGGGCTGGCTGCTCTCGAGAAAGTGCCCCTGGTGTGGCAGAGTTGGGTGGGGCAGGGTCTCAGTGAGTCAGCAGGGCAGAGCAGTGGATCTCACCAGACCAATCAGATATAGATTTGGTGGTAAGCAGAGAGGGAGGGCTCAACACATTAAAGATGGCATCTGCATGCAGCCTGCACAGGAGGACCCCACACAGGGAAATTGGCTACTGAACTTCAGCCCTGGCCTCAAAGCCATACACCTCAGTCTGTATGCCTCCCTGTATGCCTCCGGCGACCCCTCAATCACCGTCCCCCTGCCAGAGCCCAAGGTGAGTGCCTGGGAGCGAGTGAGTCTGTGTGTGGGCCCTTTACATTCACATGAAGCCCCATCCTGTCCATCCCCACTGCCTTCCCTGAGCTGAGTTCCTCAGCATTTGTCTACTGTACTGCAATAGCCTTCTGACTGGTCTTGCTCTGCACAAATCCATCCTCCAGAGTGACAAATACAGATTTGGCCAATTCTTTCACTAGCTTCAGAATTTGAGAGAGAACATTTAGAATCTACTTGAGGGTTTGGAATCCTCGAGTATTTTGGTTTGTTTTGATTTTGGTCCCCAAATTATAAATGCTTTCTTCTGCTTTCATGCTTCTAATCATTCTCTTTTCTTCTTGTTTGAAATACCCTTGTCCCTTCTTTGCTAGCTAGCTTTCTATTCACCTTTCAGTACTTGGGGACATTTCCCTGACCACCACACTCAATACAAGCAAGAGGCTGCTATATGCTCTTACTGAATGTACTTTATTACATCACTTATTCTTATATTGCAATTACCCTTCCGTTTAGAAAGTATAAAACCCTTGATAGAAGGAACTATACCATTTTCATGGTTGTATCTCCTTGCCTAATAGAGCCAGGGTACAATAAATGCTCTCTTTATGCATTTGTTGAATGAGTGAATAAATGACGACTGAGAAGGTTGGTTGAGCCTTCACAGAAAAGGGGTTTGAATTAAATTGTTTCTGAAGGATAGATAAGAATGAGATGGCTAGAGAAGAGAGGAGAGAGTTCCCGGTTGGTATATCAATTTGAACCAAGGCAGAATGAACAGTATGATCAGTGAGTAGATGAATTTGAGTGTAGAAGCTAAAGATAAGATGGGAGGGTCAACTGAAGTTCTATGGAGAACAGTCTTGAGTTCCATATTGGAATTTATCTTGTAAGCTGAGAGTGAATGGAGGAATTGATGTTGAGCATTGGCCTTTTGAAAAGAGTATATAATAATATAAAAGATGTGTCAGGAAGACTTCTTCCTGTGGTGTTTACAATTAATTGAAATAAAGGGAGCTTAGAAGCAAAGAGGTCATTAAGAAAGTTATTTTAAAAATTCATGTGAGGGAATTTGGATTGCTGGCAGTGGATAGGGAAAGGAAAAGAATGAGAAGAGACATTAAAAAGAAAGTATAAAATTTTGCTAAAATAATGGTCTCTAATGACTACCATACATGCATATAACTCAGTGTTTACTGATTGTTCAATACTCTAAAATCCTGATTGGTACCAATGACAGAAATAAAGACGGGACAAGATGAGGTAATAAATTAATCTGCTTTATAAAGTTTATTATTGTTATTATTTAAATTTAAAAAGCTATATTGAAAATTAAACGCTAAGGTTTTGCATTTTGAACTCCATGGCCCAATTGCAATATCTACTGCCACCTGCTGGCAGAGAGAGAGTGACTATAGTCTCTAAACTGGAAAACCTACAAATTTACAACACTGTTAATACAGTCATCTAAGTGTCAAGCATCTGGATGGTAATAGAGGTTTCTATTCATTATGTAATCTAATTGCTGTATAACTACCAGATCAAGGGGCCCTATGGACTTGCTATTGTCTGACCAAACTTGATACCTTATCCCATTTTAATTCCACTATTAGTGAGAAATTTTAGAATTTCCTTAGGTTAACAGTTTCCGCACTTCTAAGATTAAAACAGCAAAACTTTGCTAGGTGCTTTGACAAGGATGTTGTAAAAAAAGAATGGAGGGGCCAGCCTGGTGGCTCAGGCGGTTGGAGCTCCGTGCTCCTAACACCGAAGGCTGCCGGTTCGATTCCCACATGGACCAGTGTCAGATGGCTCAATTGGTTGGAGCTCGGGCTCTCAACCACAAAGTTGCTGGTTTGACTCCTCAACTCCGGCAAGGGATGGTGGGCTGCGCCCCCTGCAACTAACAACAGCAACTGGACCTGGAGCTGAGCTGCACCCACCACAATTAAGATTGAAAATAACAACACCTTGACTTGGAAAAAGTCCTGGAAGTACACACTATTCCCAAATAAAGCCCTGTTCCCCTCCCCCCCAAAAATTTTTTTTTTAAAAAGAATGGAGTAAAAAGACATGTTAAAAAGTAAGAATACTTTTGTTTGTACCAGGCATCTGGTTTGTTCTACAAATTAATTCTTTTTGTTAATAAAGTGGAATAACATTTACTGATTTCTTAAAATTTTTATTATACATGCTGTATTCATGAAAAGTCAAGACCATTGACGGAATGCAAATTAGATATACATTGTGTTCAGCTGAGCTGGTTACAAGTCATGTTTAGCTGTGAAGCTGAAGCTTTCTTCTCCTTGTAGTTTGCAATTATTTTCCTGATTTCAGCAATAGCTTCCCCTGGATTCAACACCTAGGGACAGGTCCCAGTGCAGTTCATGACAATGTGGCAGCAATACAGAGAAAACGGGTCCTGCAGCTTGGCCAGGTGTTCCTCCATCAAGTCATTTCGAGTCGATCATCCAGCAATAGGCCTGCATACGAAGTAGAAGTCCTAAATATTTGTCTCCATTCCACCAGTAGCTAGGGCAGCTGGTGCTGCAGCAGGCACAGAGAACGAATGCACTCAGAGAGCCCATCAAATTTCTCCTGATCTTCTATGGACTGCAGAAACTGCTGTTCGCCTTCCTGGGATTCATCCTTCTTCAAATAAGGCTCAAGGGATTTGTACTGAACACAGAAGTTGTTCAAATCAGGAACAAGATCCTTTATCACATATACATGTGGAAGAGAGCGTAGATTTTTGAGACTTTGTTGAGTTTGGTGTCAATCCCTTGGGAGCAAGCTAGAGTGTTGCCTCCATTGATGCTCATTGCATGAGTCGCAGATACCTTCTCAGTATGATCTTCCGAAGGTCTAGGTAGAATCAATTTCATTCTTAAAGTCTCCAACATGATAGGACCACATTTGAAAAATCAATTTTATAAGTTTGTATATAAGGTTTATCTCCAGTCTTGTCTGGGCCCCATTGGTAGATAGCAAATTTCTTGATTTGGGGGGCTGTGGTTGCAGCTGTCTGGGCCTCTTGGCAGGCAGGCTCCACTAAGCTCTGTGACCAGGAAGTAGCACCTCAAGGAGACTCCAACCACTGCCGCCATCTTGGCTCCTGACCTACAATTTTTTTAAATTTTGATTCAATACCATTAAATTTTTATTTTTGTCATGTTGTGGTAACATGGTTTGAAATCTAGTAGAGTGATCCTATATTTAAATGAATATTGATATATTACTATTGGTAATACTGGGTCTATATGCATATCCTTAAAATATTCATGCCCTTTTACCCAATACTTTTCATTTTGGAAATTAATCCTAAGGAAGTAATCACAAAATGGTGAAACAGCTTTATTTACAGACATGTATCACATAATTTATAATAACAAAATATTGGAAATAATGTCCAATAAAATAGTAATTATAAACAATGCAATATTTTACAGCCATCAAAATGGTATTCATGAATAACTTAGAATTACATGAAAATGTATATTTTATTTGGAAAAATGCATATATGCTTATAGAGACCTGGCCCACAGTAATATAAGCTAGCAGGCAGTCAAGGTCTCCTGGCTCCTTGGGATGCTGCGTACAGGAGAGCAGGCCAGCAGGGCTTTCCAGATGTTTTTTTCTCACAGAATGTGCTTTGTTTGCTGTACCTATGTAACCTTGCTTCTTCTCTGCCTCCATGTGGAGTGCTCCCCTTTCAACGGCTGCCACCAGAGACTCTCCCCGCTCAGTTAAGTCTAAATAAACCTATGTCATGCACCCAGCCACCTGGTGTGTTCTTTGAGCTTGTGGTTTCTCAGGCACAAATCTTGGAACAACTCGGACTCAGTCTGAACAATAGTATGATTGCAACTATATAAAGCTAAATAAAAATTTAATATCCCATGCATGTCAAAAGCATAGAAAGAAATATACCAAGGGTCAGACTGTTTGATTATGGATATCATTTTGTTTTTTAATATTCTAATCCATCCTTCTCCATAGTTAATTACTAAAATTCCATATGATGCCTAACAAATATTATATATTCAATAAGTATTTATTCCTTTCTTTTACCTAACCACCCATGGGTAGAGGGATATTTTCATTCTTTATATTTTTATTATATTTTATTTTATATTTTTATTCTTACTAATTTATGGAACATTTTTATCTTTTCCCTATTTGATATTCCCAAGTGAGATCATGTGCTTTGAATCTGTGTCAGAATATTAGCTATAACTACATGGAGAAACAAATAGATGTGGTTGGCTGGCTGCTTCAGGAAGGACTCATGGTGAGGGTGCAGCGTCTTAGCATGATCATGGTTGAGGTACTAGATCTAGAACTAGTATTTGGGCTTCAACCTCACAGAATTAGAAACTCTGGTTAACTGGTTTCCTCAGAAGTAATCAGAATAGAGTCATTTTAATCACACTCAAAAATGACTACGTATAAACTAGATTTTGATGTTTTAATTTTCATTGAAAAACCAGAATATGTGTTAACTCATCATTATAGACCTATACAATCAGAGATGTGGGGTAATGAATGGACTCAGGAAACTCCAAATCCCAGTCTTTATAATCAGTCTCTGCATGTCCTCGTCCTCTATTGGGTTATATCTAATAAGGGGGATGATAACTATAAAAGAAACAGATAGTTGCATCTTCTTCAATGCTGAGAACCCTGATTTGTTTAGGATAAACATGCCTCATTTTCTTTCCTGAAATCCTGCATTTCAGGAAAGCAGTCCTCAGTCTTAACTAGAGGGAGTGAGTCTTGTTTGGTCTAATTTCTTTTCATGGCTATTACATTCTCCTTGCCAGTGATTGGTTTAGGGAGAAGCATAAGATTCAACTTAGGTCAGTGAGGCATGTGGAGAAATTGGCTGAGTAGGCTTCCAGAAAAGATTTCTTAGCTCTTCAAGCTAAAACTTTAAAACTTTAAATAAAAAAAATAAAAAATAAAAAACAGGAGAAAATCCTCATGATATTGGATTTCGCAATGATTTCTTAGATAGAACACCAAAGCACAGGCAACAAAATAAAAAATAGATAAATTGGACTTCATTAAAATTTATAACCTCTGTGCATCAATATACCTGATAAATGGTTAATGTCCAGAATGTATAAAAAACTTCTATGACAACCAAAAACACAATGTAAAAAATGGGCAAAGGACTTGAATAGACATTTCTCCAAAGAAGATATGGCCATTAAGGATATGAAAAGATGATCACTAATCATTAGAGAAATGCAAATTAAAACAAGGATTCAATATCACCTCACACCCGTTAGGATAGCTAATGTTAAAAAAGAAAGAAGTATTGGTGAGGATATAGGAAAACTGGAAAATTTGTGTACTGTTGGTGAGAATGAAAACGGTGCAGGCACTATTGAAAACAGTATGGTAGTGCCTCAAAACATTAAATATAAAATTACTACACAATCTAGCAATTCCACTCCCAAAAGAATTGAAAGTAGGGACTCGAACATATACAAGGTATGATAAAAAATATGGTGAATGTTTAAATAAAAAAATTATTACATTAAAAATCACATTGCCATTAATCCCCCTCAAAATACTCCCTCTTGCTTCAAACACATGTATTCCATTGTTCTTGCCACTTTCTGAAGCAGTCCTGAAAGTTCTCTTTACGAATGTTTAAGAAACAATGTGCGTAGAAAATGGCCTGAGAAATGGGCAAACGGTTTCATCCTCCATATAACAATGCTCTGTGTCACACATCGCTTCTGGTATATGGCAATTTCTGTCAAATAAAAACATTACAGTGTGTCCTCATCCACCTTTGTCACCGGATCTGTCACCGTGCGACTTCTGACTCTTCCCCAAAATCAAAATGACCATGAAAGGTAAACGTTTTGAATTGATTCAGGACATCGAGGCAGCCACGACAGTGCAACTAAAGACACTCATGGAAAAGAATTTCCAGAACTGCTTCAGAAAGTGGCAAGAATGATAGGATAAGTGTGTTTGAAGCAAGGAGGAGTATTTTGAGGGGGATTAATGGCAATGTGTCTTTTACTGTAATATTTTTAAATTTTACACATTAACCATAGTTTTTGATCATACCTCATATTTGTACCTCACGTTCACAGCAGCATTATTCACAATAGCCAAAAGGTGGAAGCAACCCAAATGTCCATCAACAAATACCTGCAAGGGATGGTGGGCTGTGCCCCCTGCAACCAACAATGGCAACTGGACGTGGAGCTGAGCCGCGCCCTCCACAACTAAGATTGAAAGGACAACCACTTGACTTGGAAAAAGTCCTGGAAGTACACACTGTTCCCCAATAAAGTCCTGTACCCCTCCCCCCAAAAAAAGTTTAAAAATTAATTAATTAATTTAAAAAAACGAGTAATAAACAAAACATGGTATATCCATACAGTAGAATGTTATTCAGCCTTAAAAAGTAAAGAAATTCTGATACATTCTACAATATAAATGAATCTTGGGGACATTACACTAAGTGAAGTAACACAATTACAAAAGGACAAATATTGTATGATTCCATTTATATGTGGTACCTAAAACAGTCACATTTACAGAGATAGAAAGTAGAATGGTGGTTGCCAAGGACAGCTGGGAAAGGGAAGAGGAGAGTTATTGCTTAACATGTACAGTTTCAGTTTTGCAAGATGAAAAGTGTTTTAGAGATAGATGGTAGAGATGGTTGCACAAAATGTGAGTGTACTTAATGTCATTCAACTATACAGTTAAAAATAGTTAAGATGGTAAATTTTGTATGTATTTTACCACAATTATTTTTAAAAAGAGAGATACCCAAAGATGAAATAGTTCCTTTTCTAACTCCAGTTGTTAATGTAGTGATGCCTGGAGCTGCTGGAGCTTCAGTAGCCATCTCGCAGCTCTGAAGGGACTGCCCAACACTGTAAGGGTAGCACAACAAAAAGATGGAAACAATCTGGGCCCTTGGTGATATGGTTAAATCCTTGAATTAGTGAACTTTGGTACTACTATACTTCCAGACTTCTTGTTACTACATTATCATTTTTGCTTAAGTCCTTCTGAGCTTGGTTTTCTGTTATTTGCACTTGAAACATCCTAACAGATATAACAAAACAGTTGTCCATTGGCTAGTATACCATATTCCCCAGGCAGGACTAGGGTTACAATGGACAATTCTTTTTTCTAACATTTATTTTGTAAACCTTTCATGCAGTACTAGAAACTTATATTACTACAATATCACCTCATGACCCACCATAGTTTTCAATACTTCTAGCTTTAAGAATTCCAGATTAATAGTTCTTCTACCCCAACCCTCACCCACTTAGTTGCCAAGTCAACAATCACAGAGCCAGGAGTGATTTAGCAACCATAAGATTTAATGCTGTTTACAATTTTTTAGCAATGTGAGATTCTTGTTTCGTAATTTCACAAGTCTTTTCTGCCAAAGAATGCCATGTCAATTCTTCTTGTACCTTGTTTTGATACTGTGGTTAGAAAGAAATGAATCAACATTAAACAGTTATTTCTGGGAATGGCAAACTATTAAGGGCACTGTCACAGCATAAATTTTAGGTGCTAAAATCACAAGAGCTCTAAAAATAACAGGAGAATGACACCCAGCCTTTCTGATAGTCCCAGAAAATGTTCCTTATTAAAAATTGTCCTTTCTCCACCCTCATTCCTATTTCACAAAATGAAAAGGTCTCATGTATGTCTTTGTAAAAAAAAATCTTGTGGGAATATATGCTTAATAATGTTATTATCATTTGCAAACTTCTACCCAAACTATCTCACTGATACAGAGGGCACTGGAGAAAAAAATCCAAAAGTGAGTAATGTAAAAGAAATGTGAAAACTGATTCTCCATCAAAATACAGAAGAAATGTGGGCGCAGATGAAATTCCCTGTGAATATCCAATGAAGAGGTTGAATGGTGTCAGATTCCAAGCATGATGGTGGTTAGTAATTTAACTGCTATCAGGCGTCATATGGTTCTTCATTCTCTTCCTGCCTTCACTCCCTAGCTTAGTTCTCCCCATTGTGATACCTTATTCTTCAGTTATATATTCATATAAAATGCCCAATTTCACACTAAACTCTGGTTTCAGAGACTTCAAAAACGTATCTCAGGGTGGTAAAGAGGGCAAAGGCAATCAAATATAAGGTGATAAAAGGAGAATTGACTTTGAGTGGTGAATATACAATGCAATATACAGATAATGTATAGATTTCAATTGCACAATACACTTATACTGTACACTTGAAACCTATGTAATTTTACTAAACAATATGACACCAATAAATTTAATTTAAAAAATAAAATATGTCCATGGGGGTTTATAGTGAAATTCTTAAAAAAAAAAAGAAAAAGTTAATATTGGAGAAGATGACTAATAACTGCCTTGGGATTTAGTTTGTCGTGCGGGAGACCCTGCTCGCTGCGCCATTTTTCAGGCAGGGCGGCCTGCGGGGTCTCTGCTGCCGCTCCCCACACAAGAACGCAGGATATGGTGAGGCCAAAAAGGAACACCCACGGAGCCATAGGTAGGGGAGTCATACCACTGTGGTCTCACTGGAGGCTGGGCCCACCGGACGCGGGACCTGCCGTCAGCCTTTCCGCCAACCGACCGACGACTCTCCTCCACTCTCCTCGACTCTGTTCCTCCACTCTCTTCCGCTCTCCTCGGCTCTCCTCGGCTCCTCAGCAATCCTCGACAATCCTCGGCAGTCCTCGGCTGTCCTCCATAGCCGCAGCAGTTATACCAGCGGCCAATCGGCTACCCGGCCACAGCCGACGGCCAATCAGCCAGAGCCGACGGCCATCCACCACCTGAGCCAGCACCCCCACACGTGAGGCCGAGAGCCTGTAAACTACTCTCTGGGGCTCTGTCCCCACACACCACCTCTACAGGGTCTCGCCTCACAATCTACGCGACAAGCGTCTTCCGCAAGGGTCCCTGTGCCGTATTAGCCAACTGACACCTACGGACGAAAAGAAACGGTAGTCTTAGGAACCAACAACGGCAAATCCTTTCCACCTGGGAGGATACATGCTACCTTTTTGTCCTGGGAAAGGAGGGTCGCTGCCACTGGCACCTTTCCCGGTTTGTGGTACCAGACCTTTATGGCAGTGCTTGGGGTCCCTTGCATAGTTTCAACATGTAACAGAACAGGGGACCCCATAATAAGCCATAGTGAGAGCACATAGTTTCCTCGCAAAATCATCCTGGTATCGGGACCTCTGTATACTACAGTCACTTGCGGTGGCCACTCAGCCACCACCCCTGGCGTCACTTGCAAATCATGAGTCAAACCGGCCCCCCATGGGGCTATCAGACCCAACCACCGACAGTGGGGGCTTTTGACCTGCCAGGGCCAAGTCCATTGCTGCCGTTCCCCTGCTTTCAAGCATGTGGGTGCTGGCAGCAAAATGTTCCCATTTCTGCCGTAGCCTGGCTTTAACAGAGTCTCACTGGTGGTAACTTGTAATTGAATGGGAGCGGCCGTTCGATGTAGCAGAGCTTCTACTGGTGCGGGCCCTCCCTTCCGTGGTCTCTCATTCAGGACTCTCAAGACATCCCATAGACGAGAGGCCCAGTCACGCATCGTGGGAGGGTGTTTTGACACCCGGAGACATTGCTTCAAAAGGCCATTATAGCGTTCAATCATGCCAGCTGCTTGTGGATTGCACGGGGTATGAAACAACCATTGCACGTCCATCCTGGCAGCCCAGCGCTGCACTTCTTCCCCGTAAAATGGGTACCCTTGTCACTTTCAATGACTTGGGGGTGCCCATACAGGGCGCACAGCCATGTAAGGGCGACCACTGTATGCCGCTGATCCGCAGCCGGACAGGGCCAAGCAAACATCAACCCCGTAGCAGTGTCCACTGCTGTAAATGCATATATCGCATTGCGGGCCTTAGGCAGGGATCCAATGTAATCCACTTGCCAGCGAGTGAGGGGCACCCTCCCTCGCGTAACCTGCTGTGTCTCCCAGGGGTGCCTCCGCCTTTGGGGGCTGTCCTGGGCACAGACGGCACAGTCATAGCAGGCATCTGCTATCTCCTGCCATTTCAAAGGCAGGCCCCAGCGTCTGCTCACCTGCCACATGGTTCGGCTTCCAGCGTGCTGCAATTTCCTATGCAGCCAATGGGCCACATCAGTGGCAGGAGCCCGCTCTACCATCGTACACGTGCTAGGGCATCTGCTTCATCATTACCTGGGGACACTAAGGGGGAGTAACCTGTGACATTCATTAAGGTCACCTCCTTTCTCTGCCCTAGGTCCCAGAGGTCCTGCCACATGGCTTGACCCCACAGTGGACGGTGTCCCACCAACCAGTTTCGGTGTTTCCACGTAGGGAGCCACAACGTTAGGCCCCGGAACACCGCCCAGCTGTCAGTGCAAATAACTAGGGGCCCAGGCTCGTGGCTGATTACCATCCACACAGCCCGTAATTCAGCCCACTGGCTACTCTGGCCCGTCCCAGTATCAAACCAAATGGTGTCTGTTTTGGGCTGCACACCAATAGCCGTCCAAACAGCTGCAGCCCCTCGGCTAGAACCATTGGTAAACCAGGCATCCTCAGGTACTGGGGATTGTCCTTCTTTGTAGGGCGAGGGCTCCAAGTCCTCCCCTCTAGGCAGAGCACTTGGCTCAGCCTGGGCTAAAAGCTCCACAGGCCCCAGGACCTGTTGTAGCTCTGTGCTCAAAGGGCTTGAACTAAGGGTGCTACGTTGCTCCAAGTAGGCACCCCACTTGGCGAGGGTGGTGGTCTGTGCCACCCCCTTTTTGGGTCCCTGGGTCCATGTACGGACCCACCCCTGGACAGGATACGTTGTTCGAACCAACATGCGTGCCGTTCCTGTGATGGCTTCTGTGGCCACTAGGGCTGCATACACAGCAGCCAGCTGTTTCTCTATTAGAGAGTAGCGGACCTCCGCTCCTTTCCATAATTGGAACCAAAATCCCACTGGCAACCGGAGACGCTCCTGCCGTGGCCAGAGGCCCCATCCGTAGCCCTCTTGGGTTACGTGAACATCAAGTTCAAATGGGCGGCCGGGGTCCACTACTTGCAGAGCCTGTGCCTGCTGCACTGCCCGTTTCGTGGCAATGAAGGCTTGCTCTATAGCCTCAGTCCAATCCCATGAGGCCCCCTTTTTTTATCATATTGTACAAGGGCCTTGCCATTTGTGCTAAATGGGGTACAAACGCCCGCCAATATCCTAGCAGACCCAAATACGTCTGCAGTTGAGAGACCTTGGTCGGCCGGGGAAAGGCTTGTATCTTATCAATGATTGCCTCAGGTATAACCTTTGTCTTACCCGACCACACAACACCCAAAAACTTGACAGATAAGCCGGGGCCTTGGACCTTTTCCTCATTCACCGCCCAGCCGCGTGACTTCAGGTGGCGGAGAAGAGAGGGAGCTGCTTGCTCTAAATCAGAAAGAGAATCTGAGGTTAACAGAATGTCATCAACATAATGAAACAAGGCCACAGAGGATGGGCGATCCCACTGTGCCAAATCCTGGGCCACGAGCCTGCGGCAGATAGTGGGGCTGTGCAAGTATCCTTGCGGAAGGACTTAAAAAGTCCACTGACGCCCATCCCACGTAAAAGCAAACTGCTCTTGACACTCGGGTGAAATGTCAATGGAGAAAAACGCATTGGCCAAGTCCACTATATAGTGATATGTCCCCAGGCGGACAGTCAGACGATCCACTAAATCATGAATTGAAGGCACTGCAGCGTGCAAGGGTGGCGTCACCTTATTTAACTCCCTATAGTCCACAGTCATTCGCCAGGTCCCATCTGGCTTCTTGACAGGCCATACTGGGGAGTTAAAGGGACTGTGCGTTGGCCTCACAATATGGGCCTTTTCCAATTCCAATATTGTACGACCAATCTCTTCCTGTCCTCCTGGCAGGCGGTACTGTCGCACTGTAACCACGCGCCAGGGCTGTGGCAACACTTGAGGAGGGTGGTGAGCATGCCCGCGTGTCACCGCTTTCACCACCCGGATCCGGAGACGGAACTCTCCTACCGACGTCTGTAAGCTGAGGCCATGTAGCACGTCCACCCCTAGAATATACTCCAGAACAGGGGAGACATAAACCTTGTAGGTACGAGGAGGAAGTCTTCCTATACCCAGTGGTAAGGAAACGGCTTTCACAGTCACAGTTTTTCCCCCGTAGCCATCAATGCAGATTGCTGGTCCAGGGAACAGTTCTGGGTTCCCATAAACGAGACTGCAGTCGGCGCCAGTGTCAACTAGAGCCAAAACCCTCTGTACATTCGAAGGGGAACAATGTATGGACAGTTCCACGTGGGGCCTCCGGTCCCTGCTCATCCCCTCTGACCGGGTACCTTGGCCCCACCCCTAATCAAGCTGAAAGGAGTCGGCCTCAAGCTGCTGCATGGAGTCCTGGAGGGACACGGGTCATGCTTTCCCAGACTCCTCCTTTATGCTTCTCCGGAATTGTTGTTCCGGACGCAACTGTTTCCAAATTTCCAGCAGGAGTGCATTGGGTTGTCGGTCTATTTTCTTCCTATCGACCCCTGCTGCCACGAGATCACACCACATCTGTGCGCGTGTTACTCTCTGAGGCCCGCGACCTCACCCCTTTATCTTTGGTTTGGGCTTCCAGGTCTCAACTGTGCAGACCTCCTGTCTTAACTTCCTTCGCCTCCGGCTTTCTACATCCCCTAGGGTGGCCATGGCAGTTGTAACTTCATGGATCCGTCGCCCTACATACGGTGTAAGAATAGCAACCAAGGATCCAAAAGCACTCGCAGGTGCAGTATCCAAAACCAGATCTCTCATGCTGGCAGTAAAAATCTCGTCATCTGGGCCCTGCATGTTGAGGTTAAAAATAGCATGTCTCATACCCATTTCACGGATTATTTGCGTAAGTTCTGTATATGACTGCCATTGACTCACAGTGTCTGGCAGCTCGCCAGCCTGTTCCCATACTGTGCGTACCGCAGCAGTGAGCCACGCCATTAGAGAATGGTGGCCGTGGTTGTTGGCCAATCTACGGCAGTTTTGTAACCTTTGTTGCAGGGACGGATGCACTGTCACGAAGGCTAGCTTTTCCATCTCGCCTGGGAAGCAGAGAATGCTGTCTGCTCCCTCATCCCATAAACGTAATAGACAAGCTGAGACTGGCTCTCCAGGGCGCTGTCTGTACTGCCTCCCCAGCTCCTGCAACTCAGTGGGAGCGTATGGGGTGTAGGTTGTGAACTCAGTCACAGCTGGGTTGCCGGCAGCAACGCCCCCTGGGCCCAAAGGTTGCTCATGTTTTACCCTTTGCTTCAAGATTGGCCGGGCTTGGGGGTTGGGAGCTATATTGTCTCCACTCGCTTCCTCGGCCTCTGCCTCAGAGTCTCCACCTTGGGGCTCCTGTTCTAACACGCGGACCTGGGCTTCCAGCGCTTCCAACCAGGACACCTGGTCCGGCACCCGGGCCAGTTCATTAAGCGCATTTTCCGAGTTAAGACTCAAGGCCGTGAAGAACATCCAGCCCACGCGGCCGGCTGTAGCCTTCTCCTCCTCCGGCAACCGCTCAGCCAGAGCCTGCAGGGCCCTCTCTACACTGGCTGGAGAGCCGTCCATGTCCTCCCACCTCTCCTTGTGGGTCCAACTCCTGAGAACAGTGGCCACCGGGCACCACACACTGTGTGGGGGCCACACGTCCTCCTGCCCAGAGTCAGACTCCATTCCTACCTGGTTGGAATCTTGCTCACCACGCCAGGTGTCTGAGTGGGTGGAGGCCTCGGTGTAAGATGTCCACAACTCTCGGAGCTTAAGGCCACAGCAAATCACCAAAATGAAGGCAATGCCGTCCATGGCCAAGAGGGTGACATGCCAGCTGGAGGCTTGAGTCTCCTGGGCAGACCGTGCCTCCCGTTCCCGGTGTTGTTCCTCATGGGCGTTCCAAAGCTGGGCTCTCACACGCACAAACCTCTCCACCATGCTTCGGTAGGTGTTGGCGGGCACTGTACTCTGCTTACGAAGCTGAGCTTGTATACGTGTAAACTGCTCCAGTATATTCCGGAGAGTTTCAGCCGACACCATACCCAGCTCGCTGCGCAATTTGTCGTGCGGGAGACCATGCTCGCTGCGCCATTTTTAAGGCGGGGCAGCCTGCAGGGTCTCTGGGGCCACTTCCCACACAAGAACGCAGGATATGGTGAGACCAAAAAGGAACACCCACGGAGCCATAGGTAGGGGAGTCATACTACTGTGGTCTCACTGGAGGCTGGGCCCACCGGACGCGGGACCTGCCGTCAGCCTTTCCGCCAACCGACCGACGACTCTCCTCCACTCTCCTCGACTCTGTTCCTCCACTCTCTTCCGCTCTCCTCGGCTCTCCTCGGCTCCTCGGCAATCCTCGTCAGTCCTCAGCTCTCCTCCATAGCCGCAGCAGTTATACCAGAGGCCAATCGGCTAACCGGCCACAACCGACGGCCAATCAGCCAGAGCCGACAGCCGTCCACCACCTGAGCCAGCACCCCCCCACGTGAGGCCGAGAGCCTGTAAACTAGTCTCTGGGGCTCTGTCCCCACATAGTTGTATTGAATAAAACTTTTTTTGATGGGTAAAGAAAATATATCTCAACAGATCAATCAACAATGATCCCAGAGAGTTTCCGGAAAAATGGCGGCGTGAGGTGAGCCTCTGTATAGCTCCCCTGGAATTTACAACGAATCTAACAACAAAAACTCCACAAAGGACTCCCTGCACAGCAGACAGGCAAGACGAAGAGGCCTACTACAGAAATCACCTACAGGTGGGAGATTCGTGCAAGGGGGTGGGGGGAGGAAAGGGAGAAGTGCGCGGAGACAGAGCCGCGCGGGCGCAGGACGCAGACCTAGCTCAGTGCTCCGAGCTGGCTGTTTCTCAGAAGTACCGCAGCTGCAGGAGAGGGAAGAACTCAGACTGCAAAGGCTCCGCTTATGGCCCACAGGGCTGAGTGGGCATCATATAACATGGCTGAACCCAACGCTCACGGCAAAGACCTCGGAGAAAAAACTGAGGGAAGAAGGCTGAAAACAGTGGTTTACGCCCTCACTGCCGAGCAGAGAACGGAAGCCTTAGGCACTGAGACTAGCCGCCCCCTCCCTACCCTCCAAGAGCTCGCCCCGCCCACACCTGCCCGGTGCTAGAAGCGGAACAGTTGCAGTGTCAGATCAAAAGAACAGAATATTTGCTGTTCTGAGAACTGTGGACCACAAACACAAATTCGCACGCAGCCCAACTAGTTCCAGCAAAGGGGAGGGAGCTGTGGAAGCAGGACCGGATGTGGTGGTGTTCACCGCCATTGCTCTGGGCCACCTCTCATAACTCACCCCGCCCCTGGCCCCACCTATCTGGGCGGATCCCTGCAGGAGTAAACAGAACTGCTGAAATATACGGGCTCTGAATCAGGAGCTGGAAGAGCTTTGGAACATCAAAAGCTCTCCGCATACCCACCGGGACACTGCGCCCTATGACCTAGATGAACTAGTAACAGAGGAGAAGCCCGTCTCCCAGGGAATCCCCCCATTGTGTAAGAAGCTGGAATAATGCAGAGAAAACATAGCACTACCGTGTGGGAGAAGAAAAATAAGCTGCAGTTGGAGAAAAAATAAAACATTCTACCAACAAGTACTGGAAAACAAAAGAAAGACCGCTTCCTATTAACCTGTTGCAGAAACCATTCCTGTAGATCTCTAGGAACAGAAATAGTAAACCAGTAATCGCCATGAATAACCAAGGCAACAAGATAGCTCACAAAGAAAGTGAAAAATCTCCAGAAAAGGCACTTAAAGATACAGAAATATGTGACTTAAATGACAGAGAATTCAAGATTGCAATTCTGAAAAAACTCAACGAGATACAAGAAAACACAGATAGGCAGTTAAATAAACTCAGAAACACAATCAAAGAACAGCATGAGCATTTTACGAAAGAGATTGAAATTTTAAAAAAGAACCAAATAGAATTTCTGGAGATTAAGAACTCAATAGAAGAAATTAAGAATGAAATAACCAGCTTAGGTAGTAGAGTTGACCAGATGGAGGAAAGAATCAGTGACATCGAAGATAGAAACCTGGAAATGACACAGATGGAAGAAGAAAGAGACTTGAGACTTAAAAGAAATGAAAGAACTCTACAAGAACTTTCTGACTCCATCAGAAAGAGCAATATAAGAATAATGGGCATACCAGAAGGAGAAGAAAGAGAGAAGGGAACAGAGAATATATTCAAACAAACAGTCGATGAGAACTTCCCAAACTTGTGGACAGAACTGGACCCTCGAATCCAAGAAGCAAATAGAACACCTAATTACCTCAATCCCAACAGGCCTTCTCCAAGGCACATCATATTGAAGCTGTCAAAAATCAACAACAAAGAAAGAATCCTCAAAGCAGCCAGGGAAAAGAAGATGGTAACCTAGAAAGGAAAGCCCATTAGATTATCAACAGATTTCTCAGCAGAAACTCTACAAGCCAGGAGGGAGTGGAACCAAATATTCAAACTACTGAGAGAGAGAAATTCTGAGCCAAGAATAAAATACCCAGCAAAGACATCCTTTAGGTATGAAGGAGGAATAAAGACCTTTCCAGACATACAGAAGCTGAGGGAATTTTCTAATACACGCACTACAAGAAATAGTAAAGGAGGCTATTCGACCACCATCAATAGGGACAAATTGTGGCAACGGAAATATAAAAAGGGGGAGAGTAAAGGTCTGAACTGGAATATGGGAGTGGAGAAAGTAAGCGTGCTGAAGAAAATGGAATACTCTAAATATCAAATTTCTTTTACATAAACTTAAGGGTAACCACTCAAAAAAAAAAAAATCCAGACCTGAAATACATACTGTAATAAAAGAAAAAACATAGGGAAACATGATAGAATACCACCACACAGAAATAATAAACAACAAAAAGGCAAAGAAACAATGCAGACACAGTCTTACCAGAAAACTAAAGCTAGAATGATAGGAAATCCTCACATATCAATAATAACCCTAAATGTAAATGGACTGAACTCACCAATAAAAAGGCACAGAGTAGCAGATTGGATCAAAAAACTAAACCCAACCATATGCTATCTCCAAGAGACACATCTCAGCTACAAGGACAAGCATAAACTCAAAGTGAAAGGGTGGAAACTGACACTCCAAGCAAATGGTACCCAGAGAAAATCAGGTGTAGCCATAATGATATCAGATGAAACAGACTTCAGGGTGAAAAAGGTAACAAGAGAGAAAGATGGACATTTCATAATGGTAAAGGGACCATACAACAAGAAGATATAACAGTCATCAATATTATTGCCCCCAGTCAGGGAGCACTGAAATATACCAAGCAACTACTAACAGAACTAAAGGGAGAAATTGACCAAAACACAGTTATACTAGGAGGCCTAAATACATCATTGACAGCTATGGATAGATCATTCAAACAGAAAATAAATAATGAAAGAGCAGCCCTAAATGACACATTAGATGAAATGGACATAATTGACATTTATAGAGCACTTCATCCTAAAACATCAGACTATACATTTTTTTCTGGTGTACATGGAATATGCTCAAGGATAGACCATATGTTAGGATATAAAACTAGCCTTAGCAAATTTAAGAAGATTGAAATCATACCAAGCACATTCTCTGATGACAAGGCTTTGAAATTGGATATCAACTGCAAAAAGAAAGCAGGAAAAACCACAAATACATGGAGATTAAACAACATACTTTTAAAGAATGACCGGGTCAAAGAAGAAATTAGAGGAGAGATCTAAAGATACAGAGAAACAAATGACAATGAAAATACATCCTACCAAAATTTTGGGGATGCAGCAAAAGCACTTTTAAGAGGGAAATTTATATCATTACACGACTATCTCAAGAAACAAGAAAAATCCCAAATACCTCATGTTACACCTTAAAGACCCAGAAAAAGAAGAACAAATGAAACCCAAGGTCAGCAAAAGAAAGGAAATAATAAAAATCAGAGCAGAACTAAATGAAATAGAGAACAAACAGACAATGGAAAAAATTCATGTGACAAAGAGCTGCTTCTTTGAAAAGATTAACAAAATTGACAAATCCTTGGCTAGACTCACTAAGATAAAAAGAGAGAAGACACTAATACACAAAATCAGAAATGAAAAAGGGGAAGTTATCACGGATGCCACAGAAATACAAAGGATCATCCAAGAATATTATGAAGGACTAAATGCCACCAAATTTAATAACCTAGAAGAAATGGACAAGTTCTTAGAAACACAGCCTTCCTAGGCTGAACCATGAAGAACTGGAAAATATGAACAGACCGATCACCAGTAAAGAAATTGAATCAGTCATCCAAAATCTTCCCAAAAGCAAAGGTCCAGGACCAGAAGGCTTCACTAGTGAATTCTACCAAACCTTCAAAGAGGATGTTCTACCAAACCTTCAAAGAGGATCTAATACCAATTCTGCTCAAACTCTTCCAAAAAATTGAAGAAGAGACAGTACTCCCTAAATCACTTTATGAGGCCAACATTACCCTGATACCAAAACCTGGTAAGGACGACACAAAAAAAGAGAACTACAGACCAATACCTCTGATGAATACAGATGCAAAAATCCTAAACAAAATTCTAGCGAATCGAATGTGACAATGCATTAAAAAGATTATCCATCACGACCAAGTGGGGTTCATGCCTGGGGCACAAGGATGGTTCAACATCTGCAAATCCATCAATGTGATACATTACATAAACAAAATAAAGGACAAAAATCATATGATTATATCAATTGATGCAGAAAAAGCATTTGACAAGATACAACATCCATTTATGATTCAAACACTTAATAAAATAGGTATAGAAGGAAAATACCTTAACATAATAAAGGCCATATATGACAAGCCCTCTGCTAATCTCATAATTAATGGTGAAAAACTGAAGCCACTTGCTCTACGTTCAGGAACACGACAGGGCTGTTTCCTATCTCCTCTGCTTTTCAACATAGTGTTGGAAGTCCTTGCCAGATCAATCAGGCAAGAGAAAGAAATAAAAGGCATCCAAATTGGGAATGAAGAAGTTAAATTATCACTCTTTGCAGATGACATGATGCTATATATAGAAAACCCTAAAGACTCCACCAAAAAGCTATTAGAAACAATCAACGAATACAGTCAAGTTGCTGGCTACAAAATCAACATACAAAAGTCCATTGCTTTCCTATATACTAACAATGAAATCTCAGAAAAAGAAATACAAAAAACAATTCCTTTTGCAATTGCAGCAAAAAGAATAAAATACCTAGGAATAAACTTAACCAAGGATGTGAAAGACCTATATGCTGAAAACTATAAGACATTTTTGAAAGAAATTGAAGAAGACACAAAGAAATGGAAAGACATTCCATGCTCATGGATTGGAAGAATCAACATAGTTAAAATGGCCATATTACCCAAAGCAATATACAGCTTCAATGTAATCCCCATCAAAATCGCAATGGCATATTTTAAAGAAATAGAACAAAAAATCATCAGATTTGTTTGGAACCACAAAAGATCCCGAATAGCCAAAGCAATTTTAAGAAAAAAGAACAACGCTGGAGGTATCACACTTCCTGACTTTGGCTTATACTACAGGGCTACAATAATCAAAAAAGCATGGTATTGGCAGAAAAACAGACACATAGACCAATGGAATAGAATTGAGAACCCAGAAATAAAACGACATATATGTGGACAGATAATTTTTGACAAAGAAGCTAAAAACATACAATGGAGCAAAGACAGCCTCTTCAATAAATGGTGCTGGGAGAATTGGATAGCCACGTGCAAAAGAATGAAACTGGACTGCTATTTGTCACCATGTACCAAAGTTAATTCAAAATGGATCAAAGACTTAAGCATAAGACCTGACACAATAAACTGCATAGAAGAAAACATAGGTACTAAACTTATGGACCTTGGGTTCAAAGAGCATTTTATGAATTTGACTCCAAAGGCAATGGAAGTAAAAGCTAAAATAAACGAATGGGACTATATGAAACTTAAAAGCTTCTGCACAGCAAAAGAAACCATTGACAAAATAAAGAGGCCACCAACTGAATGGGAGAAGATTTTTGCAAACAGTGCCTCCGATAAGGGCTAATATCCAGAATATACAAGGAACTCATGCAACTCAACAACAAAAAACAAACAACCCAATTGAAAAATGGGCAGAGGACTTGAAGAGACATTTCTCCAAGGAGGACATACAAATGGCAAATAGACATGTGAAAAAATGCTCAACATCACTAATCATCAGAGAAATGCAAATAAAAACCACAATGAGATATCACCTCACCCCAGTCAGAATGGCTATCATCAACAAGACAAATAGTAACAAGTTTTGGAGAGGCTGTGGAGAAAAGGAACCCTTATACACTGTTGGTGGGAATGCAGACTGGTGCAGCCGTTATGGAAGGCAGTGTGGAGGTTCCTCAAAAAATTACGAATAGAATTGCCATATGACCCAGCAATCCCTCTCCTGGGTATCTACCCAAAAAATTTGAAAACATTTATCCATAAAGATATGTGTACTCCAATGTTCATTGCAGCTTTATTTACGGTGGCCAAAACATGGAAACAACCAAAATGTCCTTCGATAGATGAATGGATAAAGAAGTTGTGGTATATATACACAGTGGAATACTATTCAGCGGTAAGAACATGGATGGATCTTGAGATTATAATGCTAAGCGAAATAAGTCATACAGGAAAAGCAGAGAACCATATAATTTCACTGATATGTGGTATATAAACCAAAAACAGCAAAAGATCAAGACAAACAAATGAAAAACAAAAACTCGTAGACACAGACAATAGTTTAGTGGTTACCAGAGGGTAAGGGGAGAGGCGGGTGATAGATAAGGGTAAATGGGATCAAATATATGGTGATGGAAGGAGAACTGACTCTGGGTAGTGAACACACAATGGGATTTATAGATACAATGTAATACAGAATTGTACACCCGAAATCTATGTAACTTTACTAACAATTGTCACCCCAATAAACTTTAATTAAAACAAACAAAACCTATATTCTTGTCTTTAGCCAATGCTAAATTTATCCAATCATTCAACACATATTTGTAAAGTTTTTACTGAGCCATATATTGTGCCAGACAAATGGTGATGGAAATGGACACAGACCCTGCATTAATGGAGTTCAATCTCTGGAGGAAGAGAGACACTAACCAGCTACACAAACCAATAAATACAATTAAAAAGTAAAAGGAGTGTTGAGAAAGAAACAACAGCATCGTGATGGAGAACAGATATGATGGTCAGGGAAGCCCTCTGTAAGAAGCTGAGACTTGAAGGCCAGGAAACCAGTGCTGTGAAGAGTAGGGAAAGATATTATCAGAGAGGGAACCATGTGTGGGAAAGCTGTAAGGTTGGACTAAATGTTGGATCAGAGAAGGAATGCTGTGGTAGCCACCGATTGCTTCCTTGAAGTACAGACTCTCTAAAGAGAGCTGACTCATTTCCCCACAGAGGACTTACCATGGTGAGACTGTATTCTATGACCAGCCCCTGTCCCAATTTGGTCACAACTCAAGCCACACCCTCTGATTAGCACCATATAGCAAAGAAAGCTTCTATGAAAATACCTTTGTTCTGATTTTTTACCTGCCCAGGCTCCTATGCTTCAGCACTTGAGTTTGGTCAGGGCCTTCCAACAGTCTGTTTTTCTATGTAGAAAGGAAAAATTTGACTTGAGTATTAGTTTAAAGGGATCTAACATTGTAAACAATTGGGTATTTCTTTTATTTTAAAAGAGGAACTGGTATCTACTCTGCCCAAAAAACTGTTACACACATTAATACTTTTCTTGGACTCGTGGAGCTTATTGCTTATAAGCACATATTTAAACAGATATACTTTAACTGAATAAAAAAGTACAGTTTTACCTGTCTGTTGAGTATTTGAAAACATCACAGTAGTAGCATTTGTTTTATTCCAGAACTGCTGTTTCTGTTTTGGCTCACATATCTGTATCTACTGATTAATACTGGCATTATTCCTAGATGCCCCAAATGTTAAGTACATTTTATTCACTGGAACCTATAATTTGTCTTTTATTATTGTCCTTTCTGCTTTCAAATTAAGATGTTGACATTATTCCCACTTTTAGGACAGAATTCTTGAACTCAGAAACAAAAGCTTTGAAGAAGCTCTATTCTTTTCTGGTATAAAGAACTCCTAAGTTGGGACGTCTATTTAAGGAAACTTGAACAAAGATCAGGGAGGGAAGGCCGAGTTGTAGTTCTGCAAATTATCATACTGACTCATATGGCCACCAAGGGGAGTCCAAACTGTTGAGGCTCTGTTTTATGAGCCAATCTCTGTAGTTTTGTTTTTTAGGTGTAATCTTTGCCTTTGACTTCTCCAGCCCAAACGTATATCTTAATCAGGGTAACAGATTGCATAAGGCAGCCCAAGCCCGTTTTCCTGATAGCATATAATGCCTGGAATCCTTTTCTGTTTATTTGCTGCTCCACCAAAGTGGTTAAGGGGCCAGTGTGACAGTGCTCAAAGCAAAAGTAAGGTCCTGAGTATCCAAATTCTAACCACTACTTGTGTGCAGATATGCCCCAGTAGATCAACTAGCACAAGAACCAGTGGGAGCTCAGCTTTTCACGTAGATGTGTGCTTTTTTTTACACTTCAAATAGACCATTCTCAAAAGTGGCTGAAAAAAGAATTTCAGGATCCTGAATACTGAAAAGATAACAGTATCTCAGCAACACTAAAAGCAACACTAAATGACAAATCCAAATGACATAAAATGACAAATCCAACATATTCTGAGTACTACCCACCACTTCACAGACGAGGAATCAGGAGGATAATGTCATGTACAGAAGTTCTAGCCAATATGGCAGTCACTTGATCACTTATAGGCAGCAGGAATTTTCAAGCATGCATAAGTAGAGATGCCGGTGAGATAGGTCATTTTATAATCAACACCTAACCAATTTCCTGCAGCAGTGCCTCTATTTCATATTTCTATTGATGAATCTACTAAAAGGAATATGTTCAAATTTATTAAAACACTAATAGAGTCGATTCAGTTTAGTGATTCTCTGATTTTATTTTAACCATATCTTCTGGATTCTCTCCTATTCACCCATGGACTCTTAAACAAAAAAGTTTTTCAGCCCTGCCTTCTTAAATTCAGGTGCAATAGATAAGAGAATTGGGCTCAAACATCCGAATTTTTAAAAAGCTGTAGAGAGGAGATTGATTCACGGTGAGACCTGAAAAAGGGTGACATGGCCTGCGTAGTTGACACACTGAACTGCTATTTACAATCTCTGAAAAACCCTCAACCTCCCACATCCATAACTTTGTCCATGCCTAACCAACTTCTTTCACTAAACATTTCTGACCTCCCAAATGGATTCACCACAGCCCTTTGTTCTTCTTTTTACACAGTTATTGCAACCTGCCCTGAACTACTGGGGCTTACGAGGTCAGACAATTAAGTTTGCGAACTCAGCCTAGAAAAAATGCTACATACCTCATTGCTGAATATCATTATGGTCACCTTCGAAGTACTCCCTTTGGGAAGCTATGCACTGTCACCAGCACCTAGTCCACCCTTCAAAGCAAGTGTGGAACTCTTTTTCTGGAATAGCCATCATAGATGTCATCGTATCACTCTTGATGTCCTGAATGTTATCAAAATGTCTTCTTTTCAATATTTCCTTTATCTTCAGATAAAGAAAGAAGTCATTGGGGGCCAGATGAGGTGAGTAGGGAGGGTGTTCCAATACAGTTATTTGTTTACTGGCTAAAAACTCCTTCACAGACAGTGCTATGTGAGCTGATGCATTGTAGTGATGCAAGAGCCATGAATTGTTGGTGGAAAGTTCAGGTCATCTAACTTTTTCACGCAGCCTTTTCAGCACTTCTAAACAGTAAACTTGGTTATCTGTTTATCCAGTTGGTACAAATTCATAATGAATAATCCCTCTGATATCAAAAAAGGTTAGCAACATTGGTGCAACAAGTTCACGAACTTAACTGTCACACCTTGTATGTATCCATATTACCTCCTTATCAGACGGAGAACTCTTTGGGGGCAAGCCTGCGACTTATTTATTTTTGCATCCTCTACAATATCTTGCATGTGCTAAATGGCCAAAAAATACTTCTTCTAAATGCATTGTGGTACCCCAGATTAGATCCTGGAACAGAAAAAGATTAATTGAAAAACTAGTAAATTCAAATTAAGTCTGCAGTTTAGAAATGTACCAAGGTAAATTTATATTTCTGACAAATGTGTAAAGGTTATAAGATGTCAGTATTCAGGGAAGCTAGGCAAAAAATACACAGGGACTCTACTACCTTTGCAACTTTTTTATAAATTAAAAATTATTCCAAAATAAAAGTTTATTTTAAAGCCAAAAAAGGTAATAGAACAAATTTAATTAAATAACCATTAAATATTTTGTCTGCAAGTTTCCCATCAAAAGATATTTACAAAAAATTGTTACATTCAAAAGTGAGGTCATAAAAGTCATACATATTTATATATATGATATAGATGAAATACAAACAATTGAAAGGATATACACCAAAATATTACAGTTATTTCTCTTTGAATGATGGGATTATAGGTGACTTTTTTTTCCTGGTACTTCTATTTTCTAAATTTTCTGTAACAAATAGGTGTAATTTTGGTAATAAATGTAAGATTTTTTTAAAATGTAATGTTATCCAATGTATTAACTCTACAGAAGTCCCATATTATACCCAGTTACATTGTACAGCTCTGGGCTTTTCCCAAAGTTCTGATTCATACTAAATAGCACTTTCTAGAAACTGCTCCATTTAATGACAGTAATTCCCACTCCAGGCAGAGGTTAGGGAAGACAGATTCAATCTCCTCTAGGTCCTTAAAGTTGGAGCAGATGCAGAGCTGGTTCATAAAGCCTACAGATGGCTCTCATTAGATAAACTGGAAGTACAGGTACTTTGGCAGACCTAGTCTGGGCTAGCCACAGAACACCTACAACCTACATTTTTTTTTTTTTTTTGCATGTGGTAAAAAAAAAAGGAACATAAAATTTACTATTGTAAATAGTAAATTTTTAAGCATACAATTCAGTGGCCTTAAGTAAGTACATTAGTGACATTGTATAACCATCACTACTATCCAGTTCCAGAACTTTTTCACCATCCCAAAGAGAAACTTTATACCCATTAAACACCAACTCCTCATATCTCTTACCCCCACATGCAACCACTTTTCTACCTAGTCTTCATGAATTTAACTACTCCAGGTACCTCATATAAGTGGAATTATATATTTGTCCTTCTGCATCTAGCATAATGTTTTCAAGGTTTATCCATGTTGTAGCATGTTTCAGAATTTAATTCCTTTTTATGGCTGAATAATATCGCATTGTATATGTACCGGGGGTGACAAAAAAACATATACACATGACTTATGTTCATCTTTTGTTATTGTTATATTTTGAGTATTGCAATTTTAATACAGTTTTTTTCCTTTCTTAAAATGTGTATGCAGGGCCCGGCCCGGTGGCTCAGGCGGTTAGAGCTCCATGCTCCTAACTCCAAAGGCTGCCAGTTCGATTCCCACATGGGCCAGTGGGCTCTTAACCACAAGGTTGCCAGTTCAATTCCTCAAGTCCCTCCAAGGGATGGTGGGCAGCGCCCCCTGCAACTAAAATTGAACACAGCACCTCGAGCTGAGCTGCCTCTGAGCTCCCAGACAGCTCAGTGGTTGGAATGCATCCTCTCAACCACAAGGTTGCTGGTTCGACTCCTGCAAGGGATGGTGGGCAGTGCCCCCTGCAACTAGCAACGGCAACTGGACCTGGAGCTGCGCTGCGCCCTCCACAACTAAGACTGAAAGCACAACAACTTGAAGCTGAATGGCACCCTCCACAACTAAGATTGAAAGGACGACGACTTGGAAAAAAGTCCTGGAAGTACACACTGTTCCCCAATAAAGTCCTGTTCCCCTTCCCCAATAAAAAAATCTTAAAAAAAAGTAACTGCTGTTTAAAAGGTTAAAAAAAAATTGCAAAAACTGCAATTACAAAAAAAAAAAAAAAATGTGTATACATTTTTTTGGCACCCTCTGTGTTTTTGGTTTTTTTCCACCTCTTGGGTATTGTAAATAATGCTACTATGAACAATGGCGTACAAGTATGTGTTCAAGTCTCTGCTTTTAATTATTTTGGGTATATATTTAGGAATGGAATTTGTGGGGCATAGGGTAATTCTATGTTTATCTTTTTGAGGAATTGCCAAACTATGTTCCACAGCAGCGGCACCATTTTATGTCCCCACCAGCAATGCCTAAAGGTTCCAATTTCTCCACATCCTTGCCAACACTTGTTATTTTCCATTTTTGTTTTTGTTTTGTTTTTATAATAGTCATCCTACTGGGTGTGAGAGACACCCATATTTTGTATGTTCTGTACCTTAGCAAGTACACTATCACCAATTATAAGCGTTTGTTAAGATTTGCCACACTAATTAACATTTGACCCAGGGCAGTTGAAAACCGAAGTTTACTGTTTACTTTTGCACTCCCAGACACTTCCTAAATACTTGGTGTAGGAAAACAGGCATGGAAGTAGACGACCATGGGAAAGCATGACAAGTGAGAGCCGGAGAGTTCCAAGGGAAATATGGGAGTGGGCAAGCACAGAGCCCAGAGGAAACCAAGGAAAGCCACACGGACAAGACAAAAAGATAGAAGAAGAAAATAAAAGAAAGGTTAAAGAGTTAGGGGAGGGAGCAAGAGACCGAAAATTCAAAGGAGAGTTACCCAAACAGAAATATTACCACTGCCATTTATCCAGATCAAGCCCACTTCCAGAAAAGCCAGTATGGCAGCTTGGAAAGAGGAAAGAATAAAAGTCACAGCTTCTGAGTGTTAAAAAACATATCTGGACATGACTCTTTCACATTTTTATCTTTTTTGGTTACTTTGCTTTAAATGATTTCTGAAACTAACCTGAGCATTACGTAATCACAAAATTATTCAGGCATCTGCAATGAAACTCCTTTCACTAGTTTTCGAAAACAGATGCCCGGGTGTGTACAATTACCAAACTTGTATGTCTCATCTGCCATTCTATCCCACAAAAGCATTACGTGAATCAAAATATACTTTACATTTTAAAAGATTAAAATTTTTTTCCATTTTCTATTTTATGCTAGAATTGTTCAATTTTAATAGAAGTCTTCTATTTTAACTGTAAAAAATTAACTTCTAAGCCTCAAATAAAAAATTTAAGGGGCCAACCCAGTGGCTCAGGTGGTTGGAGCGCGGTGCTCTTCACACGGAGGTCCGGTTCAATTCTCACATGGGCCAGCTGCGCCCTCTATCAGCTAAGATTGTAAACAACAGCTCTCCCTGGAGCTAGGCTGCTGAGTGCAGCTGTGTGCCCTGGAGGCACACGACTGGCAACCGCGGGAGGGGGGGGGGGGCACTCAAGGCTCATGCCTTGAATCAGAGGGGGATGGGGAGAGGGGAAAGAAGGGGGGAAAATTTTTCAGAATACGTAAGATTTTTTTGTTGCAAAAATTAACTCTTAATCCTAATGACTCATTTCCTCCATTTCATACTTGAACTTGGTAGTCTGAAAACAGATGATTTTTAAATCTTAAAATTAAAAACAAGTGAAAAATATTCTTCCCGAAAATATTTTAAATTCTGTTGAAATGTTTGTTATAGAAAAAAAAAAAAACTAAATGAAAAACAGAAAAATTCTAAATGGAACCCTGATCTATTATGTTATTCTCCCATATTAATTTCATTTCTAGGCATGACTAACTACATCTCTGGAGAACTTCAAGATAAACAAAGTGTGCTCAGGTACATACCGTGTTTCCCCGAAAATAAGACCTAGCTGGACAATCAGCTCTAATGAGTCTTTTGGAGCAAAACTTAATATAAAGCCCGGTCTTATTTTACTATTATATTATTGTGGGGACAGAGCCCCAGAAAGTAGTTTCCAGGCTCTCAACCTCACATAGACAGGTGCTGGCTCAGATAGTAAATGGCCATCAACTGTGATTGGATGGCCATCAGCTGTGGCTAGTTGGCTGTCAGCTGTAACCAGTGAGCCATTGGCCACTAATATAACTGCCGTGGCTACGCTAACAGAAAAAATGGGACACTTAGCAAGAAGATGGTGGCTGAGCTAGCAAGCGAGGATTGCAGTTAGCATGGCAGGTTGTGAATAGTGTGGCTCCTGTTTCCTGTTTCTTCAACCCAGCCGCCAGCGAGAATATAGTAGTATGAATTCCTATCTATGGCTCCGTGGGTGTTCCTTTTTGGCCTCACCGTATCCTGCATTCTCTTGTGGGGAGCGGGAGCAGAGATCCCGCAGGCCGCCCCGCACAACACCTGTGTTCTTGTGCAGGGAGCAGGAGCAGGGTCTCCTGCATGACTCTCCCGCAAGACAAATGGCGCAGCGAGCAGGGTACGGTGTTGGCTGAAACTCTCCAAAGGGCGGTGGAGCAGCTTGTGCATATGAACACCTAGTCTCAGGAAGACCAGGAGGAGCTGCTGCTAGAGAGCCGGACCCCCGTGGAGGGGTGGGAAGACGTGGACGGGTCCCCAACCAGCATAGGTCGGAGAAAGGAAAGGTTGTTGCGGCCTTGTGAGCTGGGAAGTGCTTGCTGAGGCAGCCGGGATGAGGGACTTGTCCCAGGAGGAAAGGCTTGCTGAGTCCTCCGTGGGAGATGAGGGTGAGGTCAAGGTCGTCCCTCACCCCCAGGACAGCCCTGGCGAATGACTATGGACTATGGGGAATTGCTTTCTACCCTAATTTAATGGACCGCTTGACTGTTTGCTTGGGAACGTACCACCATGTAGTGGAACTGGTGGATGTTTGCTTTTGTGTCTTGACCGGGCCGCCATTGAGAATATGTAAGCACCTTGACTGTGAGCCGCTGTTGTTCCAGGACGGTACCCTGAGAGCCCCGGAGAGAGTGGCAGAGCCCTGAGAGCCCTGGCTGTGTCCAGGAAGTCTGGCTGTGCCCAGAGAGAGTGGCAGTGCCCTGAGAGCCCTGGCTGAGCCCGGGAAGTCTGGCTGTGCCCAGAGAGAGTGGCAGAGCCCTGAGAGCCCTGGTTGAGTCCGGAAAGTCTAGCTGTGCCCAGAGAGAGTGGCAGTGCCCTGAGAGGCCCTGGCTGTGTCCAGGAAGTCTGGCTGTGCCCAGAGAGAATGGCAGTGCCCTGAGAGCCCTGGCTGTGCCCAGAGAGAGTGGCAGTGCCCTGAGAGGCCCTGGCTGTGTCCAGGAAGTCAGGCTGTGCCCAGAGAGTGGCAGTGCTCTGAAAGGCCCTGGCTGTGCCCCGGGAGACTGGTGGTACCCTAAGAAGTCCAGGAAGTCTGGCTGTGCGCAGAAGGACTGGTGGTGCCCTGAGAAACCCTGGCTGTGCCCAGAGTGCCTGGCTGTGTCCAGGATATTGCATTCACCTCCAGGCTCCTCGCACAGGGCCCCTCACAGAAGACTCTTGCGGCGTAGGATTGTGAGGCGAGACCCTGTAGGGGTGGAGTGTGGGGACAGAGCCAGGAGTGCAGTTTCCAAGTGTTGTGCGGGAGACCCTGCTGGCTGCGCCATTTCTCGTGCCGGGCGGACTGCAGGGCCTCTAGTCCCGCTCCCCACTTAAGAATGCAGGATATGCTAGGCCAAAAAGGAACACCCACGGAGCCATAGGTTGGGGAGTCATACCACTATAGTCTCACTGGTACCACTATAGTCTCACTGGAGGCTGGATTCACACGACCTGCAACCTGCTGTCTGCTTCTCTGCCAACCAACCAACTCGACTGATCAACCAGTGCAGCCGCGGCAGTTATATCAGGGGCTAATTGGCTAACTGGTTACAGCTGATGGTCATTTAGCCACAGCTGACGGCTATCTACTACCCAAGCTAGCACCTTTCCACATAAGGCCAAGAGCCTGGAAACTGCTCTCCGGGACTCTGTCCCCACACCAGGCTCTCGGCCTCACGTGGAAAGGTGCTGGCTCAGGTAGCAAATGACCATCAACTGTGATTGGATGGCCATCAGCTGTGGCTAGTTGGCCATAAGCTGTAACCAGTGAGCCATTGGCCACTAATATAATTGCCCTGGCTACACTAGCAGTAAATGAGGGCTAACAAGAAGTTGGTGGCTGAGCTAGCAAGCGCGGATTGCAGTTGGCAAGAGAGGTCAGTTGATAGTGAAGTGGACGGCATGTGTCATGCGGGAGACCCTGCTCGCTGCGCCATTTGTTGTGCGGGGTGGCCTGCGGGTTCTCTGCTCCCACTCCCCACACAAGAACGCAGGATATGGTGAGGCCAAAAAGGAACACCCACGGAGCCAAAGGTAGGGGAGTCATACCACTATGGTCTCACTGGAGGCTGGGTTCACCGGACGTGTGACCTGCTGTCCGTTTTTCTGCCAACCGACTGATGACTCTCCTCCACTCTCCTCGGCTCTGTTCCTGTACTGTCCTTGGCTCTCCTCGGCTCTCCTTGGGGGTCCAACTCCTGAGAACAGTGGCCACCGGACACCATACACTGTGTGGGGTCCACACATCCTCCTGCCCAGAGTCAGACTCCATTCCTACCTGGTCGGAATCTTGCTCACCGTGCCAGGTGTCTGAATGGGTGGAGGCCTCCTTGTAAGATGTCCACCACCCTCGGATCCTAAGGCCACAGCAGATCAACAAAAGGAGGACAACGCCTTCTATGGCCAAGAAGGTGGTGTGCCAGCTGGAGGCTTGAGTCTCCCAGGCAGACCGCGCCTCCCGTTCCCGGTGTCGCTCCTCATGGGCCTCCCGAAGCTGGGCTCTCACATGCACAAACCGCTCCACCATGCTTCAGTAGGTTTTGGCCGGCACTGTACCCTGCTCGCTGCACCATTTGTCGTGCGGGAGACCTTGCTTGCTGTGCCATTTGTCGTGTGGGGTGGCCTGCGGGGTCTCTGGTCCCGCTCCCCACATAAGAACGCAGGATATGGTGAGGCCAAAAAGGAACACCCACGGAGCCATTGGTAAGGGAGTCATACCACTATGGTCTCACTGGAGGCTGGGTTCACCGGACATGCGACCTGCTGTCCGTTTTTCTGCCAACCGACCGACGACTCTCCTCCTCTACTCTCCTCAGCTCTCCTCAGCTCTCCTCCGTAGCCACAGCAGTTATATTAGCGGCCAATTGCCAACTGGCTACAGCTGACGGCCAATCAGCCACAGCTGACAGCCATCTACTACCCGAGCCAGCACCCTTCCACATGAGGCTGAGAGCCTGTAAACTACTTTCTGGGGCTCTGTCCCCACAGCATGTTACGGATAGTGTGGCTCCTGCTTCCTGTGTCTCCAACCCAGCTGCCAGCAAGACTATAGTGGTATGACTCCCCTATCTATAGCTCCATGAGTGTTCCTTTTTGGCCTCACCATGTCCTGTGTTCTTATGTGGGGAGATGTGGAGAGTTGGAGCTGAGACCCTGCATGACACCCTGCGTGACAAAAGGAATAAAGAAAGTGAGAAATTATGTTGTCGTGCGGGAGACCCTGCTCGCTGCGCCATTTGTCGTGCGCGGAGGCCTTCTCGCCGCGCCATCTTTCAGGAGGGGCGGCCTGCGGGGTCTCTGCTCCCGCTCCCCACACAAGAACGCAGGATATGGTGAGGCTGAAAAGGAACACCCATGGAGCCATAGGTAGGGGAGTCGTACCACTATGGTCTCACTGGAGGCTGGGCCCACCGGATGCGTGACCTGCCGTCCGCTTTCCGCCAACCGACCGACCGACGACTCTCCTCCACTCTTTCCTCTCTGTTCCTCTCTCTCTGCTCTCCTCTTCTGCTCTCTTCGGCTCTGCTCGGCTCCTCGGCAATCCTTGGCAATCCTTCGTAGCCGCAGCAGTTATACCAGCGGCCAATCGGCTAACCGGCCACAGCCGATGGCCAATCAGCCACAGCCGACGGCCATTCACCACCCGAGCCAGCACCCTTCCACGTGAGGCCGAGAGCCTGTAAACTACTCTCTGGGGCTCTGTCCCCACATATGTGATATTCCAGTTCTGTTATCTCCACTGTCCTTGAGAAACAGGATTTTTACTGAGGAGAAAATAAGGTATAATATAGGTTATGTAAAAATCTCATAGTGCTGAATTTGAAATTGAAAGTGTCAATATGACTGAGGAAGTATTTTATCAAAAGAAGGAAGGAAGGTAGGAAAGGAGCGAGGGAGGGAGGGAGCAAAGGAGGGAGAAAAAGAGAGCGAAAGAGAATGAGAAAAAAAACAATAATTAACCCAAAAGTAATTATCAACTCTAATACCAAAACATGGTCTCCCACTAATAAAAACGAAGCTTCTTGGGTGGGAAAATGAGCTGAATCCAGGACTAAGGCTGGACATATGTAAGCTGAGCCTATAAAATCATGTCACACCAGAGAGAGAAAAAAAATCTGTCAAAAATTGACCGAATCGCGTTAAAAGGTTTTGGGTACATTTTTGAAGAGGTTGTCATTGGCCAAAGAAAAGACAGTTTGAGTATCAATAAAGATAAAAATGTTTAAGTTCATAGGTTTTATAGTGATATTAAAGAAAAATTTGGTCTTCTTGAGAGGATGCTTAGGAACTAAATCTTTGTTTTGAAAACTGGTAAATAAAAAATTTATTTACTCAAGAATATATCTTGCATTTCCCATTAATATACCATGGGGTAGCCAAATAACTGATGACGGGAAATTTCTCTTTGTAGAAGCAGTTCAACAACACATGAAGAAGGGATGGTAGAATTGGAATATCATCATTTTGCAATCTCTGATGAATTGAGCCTCAATGGCTCCTAGCAACACAAAAAGAGAGCTGCCTGGATATTATGTGCTTCTTGATGAAGAAGACAACATGACCTGCAAAGGAGTCTTCCTCCCCGAAATCAAATCTGAATCTGATAAAGCCTCTAGATGCAACTGTCAATTTGCAGGAAATAGAGAACAGAGGATAATGATAAACAAACTACATTGTAAGGTTGCAGTCAACAAAATCCTGACTCTGGGAAACTCAACAGGACAAATGATCCAGAATCTTCAACGAACAAATTGCTATGGGGAAAAAGAGATAAAAGGAAAACGTATAGATTTAGAAGACTTAAAAGATAATCAATCAATCAATCAATCAATCAATCAATCAATCAATAAAGGTATGGTGTTTAGGGATGCATAGTTGGATAATAAAATTGCAAGTAAAAGAAGGTAAAAAGGAAAAGTCAGGAGAACAACTCTTCTTTGTGGTGAGCTGGGCACAAGAATGGCTTCTGGAGTGATTGGCAAGTTCCTGTCTCCTTTCATGGAGGGTGACTACAAGGGTGTTTACCTCATAAAAATTTATGAAGCTATATATTAGTTCTATGATTTTTTTTTTTTAAGATTTTATTGGGGAAGGGGAACAGGACTTTATTGGGGAACAGTGTGTACTTCCAGGACTTTTTTCCAAGTCAAGTTTTTGTCCTTTCAGTCTTAGTTGTGGAGGACACAGCTCAGCTCCAGGTCCAGTTGCCATTGCTAGTTGCAGGGGGCACAGCCCACCATCCCTTGCGGGAGTCGAAACCGGCAACCTTGTGGTTGAGAGGACACGCTCCAACCAACTGAGCCATCTTGGAGCTCAGTGGCAGCTCAGCTCAAGGTGCCATGTTCAATTTTAGTTGCAGGGGTCGCTGCCCACCATCCCTTGTGGGATTCCAGGAATTGAACTGGAAACCTTGTGGTTGAGAGCCCACTGGCCCATGTGGGAATCGAACCGGCAGCCTTCGGAGTTAGGAGCACGGAGCTCTAACTGCCGGAGCCACTGGGCCGGCCCTAGTTCTATGATTTTTAAAATATTTGTGCTACAACCGAAAAAGATTTTAGGTCTTAGATGACAGAGTAAAGGTGTTTCCAACCCCATCTTCCAAAATGAAAAGGACAATAAGAGAAACACATCTACATGCCCTGACTTTTCCACAGTGTTCTTATAGGGGCATTAAAAACACCGCTAGGATAAATTTGAAATATTGTAGCAGTTAACTTGAGATTTCACCTGACTCCTTACAGAACTGACCAAAAGTACACCGCATTTTTCAGAGATATAAAAAGGCATGCTTTGCTAGAATTGACCAATCTTGAAAGACGAATGTTGTCACCTGAATGGACAATTTGTAAAATAAAACTGAAAGATAAGTTTCCAGCCCCAAGAACTTCCAGCTGACAGTTCCTTGGAGCCTGGTGGTCACAATCAATGAAATTCTCGTACTGAATAAAGCATAGTGTAAAGCTAGTCACAGAGGGTGATTTATTTTATTATCTAAATTTTAAACAGTTTTGTATGTCTCCCAAAATGTAAAATGACACCACCACCTTGGAAAACTGGCAGTTTCTAATACACTTAAATATATGCCATATGATCTAGCAACTCTGCTTCTAAAGTAACTTCCCAAGAGGAATTAAGACATACATCCATGAAAAGAGTTGTACACAAATGTTCATAGTGACTTTATTCATAGTAGCCTGAAAAGATCTGGAAACAGTCTAAATGTCCATCAACAGGACAATGGGTAAACAAATTATGGTATATCCAAACAATAATATACTATTCAGCAATAAAAAGAACGATTACATGCAACAATATGGATAAATCCTAAAAACATACTGAAAGAGCTAAACCAAAAACAAAAAGTACATATTGTATGATTCCATTTATACAAAGTTCAACAGTAAGCAAATCTAACTGGAGGTAACAAATCAAAATTGTGGTTATCTCAGGAGGACAAAAAATATTCTTCCCAGGAGGTTTAGAAATTACATGTTATTGTTATGAATCCCTTCGTTTGAGTAATTTTTACTAATAGAAAACTAGTTTCTCTCCACCCTCACTAAATACATATTGAACATTTACAGAATACTGTTAATTTTAAGGGGTACCAAATTCTCAGTCTAGCCCTGGGAGTAACTGCCATCCCTGTCATGAACATGACATGGAGGAGGGAAAAAAAGGAGAACATACCATTGAAGGGGTGATATAGAGAGCATGACTTTAATAAAGAAATACCTTGGCCTTCACCATGCTGCATAGAAAGCCGTTCTCCACTGCTTGGGTCCTTTTGGGAGTGGAAAATGATGGAGGGAGCTGCTTAGAAAGAGGGAGTGCTGTGGGTCCCATCAGGGATGTATGTTTTTGGTTTTAGCCACTAGGGGGCAGAACTGTGGCAGCAGTAATGGAATGTTTCCAGAAATGGAGAAGCTGGAGGCAGAATTAGGCATTTAGCCAGTAAAAAAGCAAGAAAAAGTACAGGCCTGAAAAGGCACAGGAAATAGGCTTAGCAGAGCTGGTAGGCAGGAATGAGGGTGTGGACAATCAGGAGCATAACTCTGAGGTGGCAGTAGACTACTGAAAACTGCTGAGATGGAGGGTGAGAAGAGCTCAAGGGACCTCCAGAAGCAGGCATTGCCTCTAACAAGGGTACCCAAGGTGTAGCTACTGCAAACAAGAATCTGTACACCTGGACACTTAAACATCTGTTTATTGAGGGTGGGGGAATGGGTCCAACTAGGAAAGAACAGTTTTCCAAGGGAACATCCCAGGAAAGTTGGAGGGGATCCAGAAGCAAGTACAGACAGAAAGTGGGGTGGCCTGTAGAAACAGAGGTGTGATTTTTCAGGGGAGTGGTGAAGAAATTCTCCTCAGTCAGTAAACTGATGATTGAAATTTCACAAATTGCTTTTTCCTGATCTTAAAGCTTTGATCCCAGTTAAAATGCAATGCCCAAGAAAAACAGAATACTTGTACCTGTCAGTCATTTTATACTATGTTGCAAATGAGTGACTTAATTAAATAAATGTTAATTGAGCATCTGCTTTGTAGAGCTAGAGTTTGTATTCTAGTGGGGTCGGACCAACAATAAACAAGTTAACAAATTCATAAATAAAAACGTCAGATAGTGAAAGGGCAATGATGAAAATAAATCAGATACCAAGAAAGAGAAAGACTGGGAAGGTTGGAAGTCTTCAGATAACATGCTCAGGAAAAGTTTCTCTAAGGGTGATGTTTGAGTCAAGGCCTAAAAAGCTGAGGAGTCTGCAATGCAAAGATCTGTGGGAAGAACCGTCTGTCAGAAGGAACAGCAGTACAAGTGTTCAGAGCTATGCTGTTTAGTTTTGTAAGCTCCAAAATAAGGGGTTGGATTTTTTTCTACTTGCACTGAAAAGTCATTAGAGAGTTTTAAACAGGAGAGTGGTCTGACTTCATTTATATTTTTAATAGTGCTCAGTGGATCATCAGCTCTTAGAAGGCAAGAATGGAAGCAAAGAGACCAATTAGGGGGCAGTTACAATAGTTTCCAGGAGAGACAATGGCATGGACTAGAAAAGTAGTCAAGGGTGGTGTTGCTCTTAAATGAAATGAGAAAGATGACAGAACCAGCTAGTGATATGGCGGGGGGAGACGGAGGGGGTGTCAAGAAAAAAAAAGGAGAACATACCATTGAAGGGGTGAGATAGACAGCCTGACTTTAATACAGAAATACCTTGGCCTTCACCATGCTGCACAGAAAGCCAGTTCTCCACCTCTTGGGTCCTTTTGGGAGTGGAAGATGATGGAGGGAGCTGCTTAGAAAGAGGGTCCTCCTATTTTGGACATGTTAAGTTTGAGATACCTGTGAGATATTCAATGAAGATGTCAAGTAGGCAGCTCAGGAAGGTCAGGAAGGTCAGGGGTGGAACTATAAATGCCATTAGCATATGGATAGTATTTAAAGTCAACTGCTTAAATGGGATCACCTAGGAACAAAGTTCAGACCTGACAGAAAAGAGCCTAGCCAGAACTCCAGGTATGGGACCTTGAGGAGTGAGGCAGGGGAGTAGAGCCAACAAAGTTGCTGAGAAGGATGAATCTGAGAGGTAGGACAGTCCAACATCGAAGAAATGAAAAGTGGAAAGTATTTCAAGTCAAGTGGGTGTGCCACTGTGTCCGATGCTGCTGAGCTGTAGAACAAAATAAAAAAGTGATGATGACCTTGACAAGGGTAGTTCCAGGGAGTGAGAAGGATGAAAACCAGATTTTGAAAAAAAAGGAAACTTTTGTGAGAACAGATCATCCAGGAGAGAGGTATATCCAGATATGCCAAGGGGGCACTGAAGACAAATCCCAAATAGAAGAGGTTCCCAAACAGGATGAATGTCAGAATCACCAAGGAACTTAAAAACAAAAAACAAAACAAGTTTTCTGGTCCCCTGCCAGAGCTACTGAATTAGTAGGAGTGGAAATTGGCACACACACACACACACACACACACACACACACACACACACACTATTATCCCCTTATCTGCAGGGGATACGTTCAAAGACCCCTGATGGATGACTGAAACCCCAGATAGTACCGAACCCTATATATATAGATACACTATGTTTTTCCTATACATACATACCTATGATAGAGTTTAACTTATAAATTAGGCACAGTAAGAGATTAACAATTAATAAAATAGAACAATTATAATATACCATAATAAAAGTTATGTGAATGCGGTCTCTCTCTCTCTCAAAATATGTTATTGCACTAATGGAATCTATGCTTTTTAAAAGCTCCTTGAGTAATCCTGATTTAGCTGATTCGAGTAGAAAGTGAGCTAGACAGGAACATTCCCACCAAAACAGAGTCAATACTTCTTTCCTGGTTGAAAAAACAGGTTAACAGGTAGAACTTTCAAATTTTAAGTTATCTCTCCTAATTTTTTTCTTGAGAGAAGAATTAGAGCTTGCTACCACTTGTATTCTGATGAACTTTAGTAGGACGCAAAATGTACATATATTTACTGAAAAACTCAGAAACAGGTAACCATACTTAGACCTCCTGCTCTTTTTCATGAATATGTGTGTTCATGACTGAGATCTGATGGCATACATAGAATTAGAGGGTTGTTTGTTTTTTTTGCCATTGAAATTGCTTTTTGTACTTAATGGGAGGGGGTTAGTGATTTTGACATTGTTATGCAAATTTAATGTAACTTTTAGGTACTCTGCCATCAGAACAGGTTTGAGAATATTTGAAATGGTTCTGAAAGCTTCATTCTCTCCCTGTCTCTCCATCCCTCCCTCTCTTCATCCCTCCCTCCTCCTCTTTCCTTCTCTCTCTCTCTCTCCCCCCCCTCTCCCCCTCCCTCCCTCCAATTCTCCCTCCTCACCCCACCACCTCTCTCTATTTCTGCTCAGGTAAGCAATTTCCTGAGAGACGCCTGAAAACAAAATCCCAGTACCCCCTGATTTCAGTTGGCTGGAAGAAAATCCCAAAATGGGAATAATTTGGTATGTCTGGAAGAAGCAGGAAAAACAAAATTTAAAATACAAGTTACCCTCAAAGAAGCTATTATAATACCATCTTACATGTGTACATCACCTTACAGTTCACAACATCATTATGTCTATTACTTTGATTTTTATATCAACTACGAACCATTAAAAAAAGCAGATGAATAAATGGATGCTTAGAAGGATTAAGACAATTTCCAGGGTCTTTCAGGTAAAACAGTACTAACTTCTAAGAGTAAAAAGGTGAATGAACTCAGTGATGAAAAGGAACAAACTATTGATATATGCAACAATTTGGTTGACTCTCCAGGGAATTATGCTGAGTGAAAAAAAAAGCGAACACCAAAAGGTTACATAATCTGTGGTTCCATTTATACAAAATTTTTGAAATAACAAAATTTTAGAAACACAATAGTGGTTGCCAGGATTAGGTAGGGTGGAAGGAGGTGGAGCAGGAGGGAGTTGGGTGTGGTTATGATAAAGTTACACAAGGGATCTTCAGTATCTACACTTCGATGGATACATCCTTCACAGGAGATAAAAGTGCATAGATCTAAATACACACACAAATGAGTACAAGTAAAACTGAACAAAATCAGAACAATGCATTACATCAATGTCAACATCCTGGGTATGGTATGGAAGTTTTGCAAAATGTTACCACTGGAAGAAATTGGGTACAGGTACATTGTATTTCTCTAAGTTCTTACAGCTGATATGAATCTGTAATTATCTCAATAAAACCTTCAACTTAGGGCCAGCCCCGTGGCTCAGGCGGTTGGAGCTCCGTGCTCCTAAGTCCAAAGATTGCCGGTTCGATTCCCACATGGGCCAGTGGGCTCTCAACCACAAGGTTGCCGGTTTGACTCCTCGACTCCCACAAGGGATGGTGGGCTGCACCCCCTGCAACTAGCAACAGCAACTGGACCTGGAGCTGAACTGCGCCCTCCACAACTAAGATTGAAAGGACAACAACTTGACTTGGAAAAAGTCCTGGAAGTACACACTGTTCCCCAACAAAGTCCTGTTAAAAAAAAAAAAAAAAAAAAGTCCTCCTTAAAAAAAACCACAACTTCAACTTAAAAAATGAATGAGTCACGGTGTGTCTATTGTGGGGACAGAGCCCCAGAAGAGCAGTTTCCAGGCTCTCGGCCTCACATGGAAAGGTGCCGGTGGTCGGGTAGTAGGTGGTCATCAGCTGTGACTAGTTGGCCATCAGCTGTTACCAGTTCGCCATTAGCCACTAATATAACTGCCATAGCTAAGCTAGCAAGTGGCGGAGTGTGGATTGAGGATTGCAGTTAGCAAGTGAGGTTGGTTGGCAGAGACAAGTGGATGGCGGGTTGCGGATCATGTGGCTTCTGCTTCCTCTGTATCCAACCCAGCTGCCAGCAAAACTATAATGGTATGACTCCCCTATCTATGGCTCCGTGGGTGTTCCTTTTTGGCCTCACCATATCCTGCGTTCTTATGCAGGAGTGGGACTAGAGACCGAGCATGCATGACACTTGTTCTTGGAATCTCCAGTTTGACTCAATGCCCTTTGAGTGAATTAGAGATGGGAGTTGTGGGGACAGAGCTAAGAGTACAGTTTCCAGGCTCTCAGCCTCACATGGAAAGGTGCTCACTCGGGTAGTAAATGGCCATCAGCTGTGGCTAGTTGGACGTCAGCTGTAACCAGTGAGCCATTGGCCACTAATATAACTGCTGTGGCTATGCTAGCAGAAAATGGGGGCTAGCAAGAAGATGGTGGCTGAGCTAGTAAGAGCGGATTGCAGTTTGCACAGCAGATTGCAGCTAGCAAGTGAGGTTGGTTGGCAGAGAAGTGGGCGGCAGGTTGCAGATCATGTGGCTCCTGCTTCCTGTGTCTCCAACCCAGCCACCAGCGAGACTATAGTTGTATGACTCCCCTATCTATGGCTCCATGGGTGTTCCTTTATGGCGTCACCATATCCTGTGTTCTTATGTGGGGAGCGGGACCAGAGACCCCGCGTGACACCCTGCATGACAGGAGTGTATCCAAATTTGGCCCTGGAAGGTATTATTAAATCAGGCCAAAAAATAGTTTCTCCAGAATAATTAAACTTCCAGAGTGTTTCATGCATTGAGAGTCAGGAGTACCTAAATTGTATACTGAGCATTGCAGGATTTTAATTTTTCTGAGCCAGCTATTCCAACACATATACCTTGAGATTTCCCTGATTTTTGGGTTCAGCTACTAATGGGGAGCAGTGTTATGGGTAGAAAAAGGAGGGAATAGTAACAGATCCTTAGATCTGTGGGGTGGGGCAATTAGGGTTGATTGTGGGAATGGTAATTGTGGGGACAGAGCCCCAGAAAGTAGTTTACAGGCTCTCGGCCTCACGTGGAAAGGTGCTGGCTCGGGTAGTGGATGGCCGTCAGCTGTGGCTGATTGGCCGTCGGCTGTGGCTGGTTAGCCGATTGGCCGCTAGTATAACTGCTGCGGCTACGGAGGAGAGCCAAGGATTGCCGAGGAGAGCCGAGGATTGCCGAGGAGCCGAGGAGAGCGGAAGAGAGTAGAGAAACAGAGTTGAGGAGACTCGTCGGTCGGTTGGCGGAAAGGCTGACGGCAGGTCGCGCGTCCGGTGGGCCCAGCCTCCAGTGAGACCATAGTGGTATGACTCCCCTACCTATGACTCCGTGGGTGTTCCTTCTTGGCCTCACCCATATCCTGCGTCCTTATGCAGGGAGTGGGAGCTGAGACCCCGCATGACACCCTGCAGGAAAAATGGCGCAGCGAGCAGGGTATGGTGCCGGCCAAAACCTACCGAAGCATGGTGGAGCGGTTTGTACGTGTGAGAGCCCAGCTTCGGGAAGCCCATGAGGAGCAACACCGGGAACGGGAGGCGCGGTCTGCCTGGGAGACTCAAGCCTCCAGCTGGCACACCACCTTCTTGGCCATAGAAGGCGTTGTCCTCCTTTTGTTGATCTGCCGTGGCCTTAGGATCCGAGGGTGGTGGACATCTTACAAGGAGGCCTCCACCCACTCAGACACCTGCCACGGTGAGCAAGATTCCGACCAGGTAGGAATGGAGTCTGACTCTGGGCAGGAGGATGTGTGGCCCCCACACAGTGTGTGGTGCCCGGTGGCCACTGTTCTCAGGAGTTGGATACCCAAGGAAAGGTGGGAGGACATGTACGGCTCTCCGGCCAGTGTGGAGAGGGCCCTGCAGGCTCTGGCTGAGCGGTTGCCGGAGGAGGAGAAGGCTACAGCTGGCCGCGTGGGCTGGATGTTCCTCACGGCCTTGAGTCTCAACTCGGAAAATTCGCTTAATGAAATGGCCCAGGTGCTGAACCAGGTGTCTGGAGGCCCCGGTCCACCTGTTGGAGCAGGGGCCCCAGGTTGGAGACTCTGAGGCAGAGGCGGAGGAAGCGAGTGGAGACAATGTAGCTCCCAACCCCCAAGCCCGGTCAATCTTGAAGCAAAGGGTAAAACGTGAGCAACCTTTGGGCCCAGGGGGCGTTGCTGCCGGCAACCCAGCTGTGACTGAGTTCACAACCTACACCCCATACACTCCCACTGAGCTGCAGGAGCTGGGGAGCCAGTACAGACAGCGCCCTGGACAGCCAGTCTCGGCTTGGCTATTACGTTTATGGGATGAGGGAGCAGACAGCATTCTCTGCTCCCCAGGCGAGATGGAAAAGCTAGCCTTTGTGACAGCGCATCCGTCCCTGCGACAAATGTTACAAAACTGCCATAGATTGGCCAACAACCAGGGCAACCATTCTCTAATGCAGTGGCTCACTGCTGCGGTACGCACAGTGTGGGGACAGAGCCCCAGAAAGTAGTTTACAGGCTCTCAGCCTCACGTGGAAAGGTGCTGGCTCGGGTAGTGGATGGCCATCAGCTGTGGCTGGTTGGCCGTCGGCTGTGGCTGGTTAGCCGATTGGCCACTAGTATAACTGCTGCGGCTATGGAGGAGAGCAGAGGAGAGCCGAGGATTGCCGAGGAGCTGAGGAGAGCGGAAGAGAGTAGAGGAACAGAGTCGAGGAGAGTGGAGGAGAGTCGTCGGTCGGTTGGCGGACAGGCTGACGGCAGGTCGCGCGTCCGGTGGGCCCAGCCTCCAGTGAGACCATAGTGGTATGACTCCCCTACCTATGGCTCCGTGGGTGTTCCTTTTTGGCCTCACCCATATCCTGCATTCTTATGTGGGGAGCCGGACCAGAGACCCTGCAGGCCGCCCCGCACGACAAATGGCGCAGCGAGCAGGGTCTCCCGCACAACAGTAATGTTCTCTAAGTAATTATTTATATGACAGAACCAGAAGCTGAGGATCGGCCTCTGACCAACAAGGCTGGTGCAGGATGCTCAGCCATTCCATGCCTCATCTTCATTTGCCCTTTTCCTTCTCCTTTCCTGTCAGTTAATTTTAGCTGCCTCTCTCTCCTCCATCCCCACCCCACCTTTTTTCTGTCTTTCTCTTGATTTTTATTCTTTTTGTTACATTGTTCTACTATGACATTTTAATTAATACACAATTTTAAAATAGTAACCAAAAAATAGCCAGATGGACACTAAAGCCTGATTTGGTTGTTGCTGTAAGATCACAGGATTGCAACAACTTTAGTCCAGAGCAGTCTCCACTATGAAACATCTTCCTGATGCAGGAGTGCTTTGTTGGGGTTAGAAAAACCTGAGTTACAATATAGTCTGGGCTTCACCACTGATTTGCCACTTGACCTACAGCAATTTGTTTCCTCACCTATGAAACAAAAGGAAAGGACTCAAAAGTACCTCTCTGAAGTCATTTTCAGTTTTATCTGAGTCTAAAGAAACAAGCCTTTCAGGCCAGGAGTGGTGGAATACTGAGGAAAGATGAGACAATCTCGATGGAGGATGAGAAATTAGGTTACTTCACTTAAAGCCTTTCCCAGAGGCTGGGTATTCTAAATGGCCAGCAAGTTATCATCAAAACATGTGCCATCAAGGTTATGCTGGCCAACACTGTAATTACATTTAAGCTTTAATATCAGGCAAGAACTGTAGGTGTTGGACCAGAGAGGGGGCAGTTAGTCAGGAGAGGAGAGAGTTGACCTGTGCAGAATGATTGTCAAACTAGAAAAGGAAGGTGATCCATTTCATGCATTTAGGCAAAGATTGGGGTGGGTGTGGGGACAGAGCCAGGAGAGCAGTTTCCAGGCTCTCAGCCTCACATGAAAATATGCTGGCTTGGGTAGTAGATGGCCATCAGCTGTAATTAGTTGGCCATCAGCTGTTACTGGTTAGCCATTAGTCACTAATATAACTGCCGTGGCTATGCTGGCAAGACTGTTGGTTGGTTGGCAGAGAAGCAGACGGCAGATTGCTGATCGTGTGGCTCCTGCTTCCTGTATCCCCAACCCAGCCTCCAGTGAGAATATAGTGGTATGACTCCCATATTTATGGCTCCATTGGTGTTCCTTTTTGGCATCACCATATCCTGCGTTCTTGTGCGGGGAGCGGGAGCTGAGACCCTGCATGACACATGGCGCAGCGAGCAGGGTATGGTGCTGACCAGAATTTTCAAAGGGGTAATAGAGCAGTTTATACGTATGAAAGCTCAGTTTCCCGAGCAGCGTATGGTGCTGGCCAAAGCTCTCCAAAGGGTGGTGCAGCAATTTGTGTATATGAACACTCAGTCTCAGGAAGCCCATGAGGAGTGGTGCCGGGAATAGGAAACACAATCTGCTTGGGAGAAACGCGACCCCTCGGTGAATTGGTGGCACTTTCAAACCTCCGGATGGCATGCTGCCCTATTGACGAAAGCAAGCATTGCCTTCCTTTTGGTGGTCTGCTGCTGCCGATGGCTCCTAGAATTGTGGACATCTTACACCAAGGCCACCACCCAATCAGATGCCTGGGGCTGCGAGCAGGTTTTCGGCCAGGTAGGAATGGTGGCCCCCACAATGTGTGTGGTACCCGGAAGCCACTGTTCTCAGGAGTTGGACCCCTGAGGAGGGGTGAAAGGATGTCATGCAGGGTGTCACACGGGGTGTCAGTTCCTGCTCCCCACATCTCCCCACATAAGAACGCAGGACATGGTGAGGCCAAAAAGGAACACCCATGGAGCCATGGACAGGGGTTTCATACCACTATAGTCTCGCTGGCGGCTGGGTTGGAGACACAGGAAGCAGGAGCTGTACGAACCACAATATGCCGACCACTTCTCTGCTAACCAACCAACAAACATAGCCATGGCAGTTATATCAGTGGCTAATGGCTAACTGGTTACAGCTGACGGCCAACTAGTCACAGCTGAGGACCATCTACTATCCAAGCCAGGACCTTTCCACGTGAGGCCGAGAGCCTGGAAACTGCTCTCTGGGGCTGTGTCCCCACACCCTGCATGACATCCCTATTACATTATTTAACATTATGCTAACTGCTATATGGGTAGTATGTCTCATTTAATCCTCAAAACAACCCTATGTTTATTTTTTCATTTTAAAAATGAAAAATCTGAGACAGAGAGATTAAGTGACTTGTTTCAGGTTCAACCACTGCTAAGTAGACACAACCAGTTTCGGCTCCTTTTAATCAAGACCCTATAGGGTCTCTTTTCCTTCTAACGCAACTGTTTCCTGTCTTATTGAAACTTCCAGGCCTTGGCCTTATTTTTCTCCCAATCTCTCAGCCATTGTCCTTCCTTTCCTCTCTATCCCTGGCCAAGAAAGGGTGTATCCTGAGAATTCGCATTTCTAATAAGTTTCCAACATGACACTGATATGGCGGGTCTGGGGATCACACTTTGATAACCATTAGCCTAGAGGAAGTGGCAAGAGGATTGAAAGGTGAAAGAGTACTTGTTTTAAAATCCCACACCAAGGAATTATGGTTAGGTCTTGATTCACAAACCATTTGCTTTCAAAAGCAGAATAGGGTTCCAAGCCTGGGTTTTGCTGTCTGTTGACTTGGTTCCGAGTTGTTGGGAGATGTGGTTAAAGTGCATAGAATCTGGTAATTGACCTCAAGTGTGCATCCAACATCTATTCTAATATGCATCTATTCTGATATGCAAAGATCCAATATACCGTATTTTGCTGTGTATAATGCGCACCTACGTTTTTGGCCCAAACTTTCAGGAGAAGCTTTCATTTTAATTTTTTAATTCAAATTTTTATTTGTTTACATTTAGGTATTTGTTTTTTGTATTATAAAGGAATTTTAGCATTTATTTTTTAACATATTATGGTACAAGAAATTTTATGTAACAAATAATTGCAAAACAAAAGAACAAAGTACAAGAAATTTTATGTACTAGTAACAAATTTACTATATTTACGCATCATAGAAGGCCAAGAACTCTTCCACGTTGCAAGTTTGTTGTAATTTCAACAAAACTGATTATTTATATATGGCAACACATGGTATTTACAACAGATAGTACAAAACAGATAGTATAATCAGTAAATAAAACATTCTTTAAAAAAAAAAAGAAAAAACAAAGCTTTTATTTATTTAAGTGTGTTTTTCCAGGACCCATCAGCTCCAAAGTCAGGTAGTTGTTTCAATCTAGTTGCAGAGAGCACAGCTCACAGTGGCCCATGTGGGGATTGAACTGGCAACCTTGTTATTAAGAGTACTGCTCTCTACCCAACTGAGCTATCCGGCTGCCCAGAAGATGGTATTTTTTTGAGGTGGAGACTTGGAAAGAGCATAGGCTTTAGCAAGAGGAGAGTCTACAAAAAGGTTTCCTTATTGAGAAGGAAGGTTTGAAAATACAATTTTAAAAATGTATATGTGTATACAGAGCAGACAAATAAGTTCATGAACTTTTGTGTATACATAAGTAATTTTAAATCACCTAATCTTTTGTATTATGAAACCTTTCAAGCATACTGAAATGTGATTATGGAATGAACATCAGTGCATCCTCCACCCACCTTTGTCATATCTCAATGTTTTGCCATATTTCAAATGGTGAATATTATTTCTTGCCATCCTAGAGTCTGTTGAGATAATGATCTGATTTATTTTTAATCGTTAAGTGCACTGACCCTCTGCCTTGCAGGATGCTTGCGGAACAAGCCTGCGTAGACAGGGTGGAGAGGACTTGACTATGTGTTGTAGAGTTGGGCTGCACCCACATTCAAAAACAGGATTAACCTGAAAATTTGTTCTTTCTGGTTATTCTTGTCAAGTTGTTAGAATCAAAACTACATTAGCATCATATTGATCAAAGAGCACAAACTTTCAGTTATAAAGTGAATAAGTTCTGGAGACCTAATTTATAGCATGGTGACTACAGTTAATAATGTACTATGTACTTGAAATTTGCTAAAAGACTAGATCTCAAGTGTTCTCACCACACACATACACAATGGTAACCATATGGGGATAGATATACTAACTACCTTGATTGTAGTATTCTTTCACAATGTGTATCAAAACATCACATTGTTCAGCTTAAACATACACAATTTTTATTTGTCAATCATACTTCAATAAAGCTGGAAAAAAACATTAATCATAAAATAAAACAAAATTGTAAACCATGTGCCTACCTTAAAAACAATAATGTATTATAATATGGGGATTATTTAATATAATGTAATTTGGGAATTGGACAGTTTTTGAAAGTTTGGGAAGAATCTTTTGAGTCAAGTGACCATTTTTCCCCAAACAAAAATATCTTCATTGATTTTTGCCCATTTAGTCTAATTTTTTTTTACAATTATAAATATTTTAAGTAAAAGGGAAATCTTTGTATCTCACTCACTAGAGACAAACACTGTTAACAGTTTCATATACATCCTCCCAGTCTTTTTTTCTTTTGAAATTGTATTATAGTTCTATTTTTAATTTTTTGAGGACCCTCCAAACTGTTTTCCATAGTGTCCCAAGTCAAAGTATTGATTTGTCATCAATTATATAAAGACAAAAAACAGAATTTATAAACCAATACAGTTCTTTAAAAAATAGCAAAACTGATTTTCCACATCCATAATTTTAAATATAGCAAAAGGTTAAGATATGGCAGAACTGAGTTGTGCCGAACAGATATTTTGTTTCTTTTTATAGTCTTTAGACAGAAACTAAATTCATCGTGTTTCTTTAAAAATTTTTTTTACTACTATAAGCATTTAAGAGCAAAGAGGTTTTCCTCTAGATGCTCACTTAACAACATCTGATGTGTCTTAAATTTTTCTTTTTGGTTAGAAAATTGATAATATTGTGATCTGAATTTGCTTTAAACATATGTTTTGAGATTATATATGTGTATATATGTATATATACACCCATACGCACCTACATATATACATATATTTTTAAGACATTTCATTAAAAATATATTTGAAATTTTGTTTTGTCATTGACTAACAATGATATTTTTGGAAATATCTTGAAGTATTAACTATGCGTATCTTTGTCCTATAATACAGGAATAAATTATGTAAATCCCAAACTACACTTGAAGAGTGTGTTCCCTACATTCTACCAGTAAGATCTTTTCATATGTAAAATCTACAATGAGTTTTCCAGTTCTGTAATTTCTTTAATTCTTGCAGTATTATGGGAGTGACATAGTAACTTCTCAAATATACTCTACTATTATGGTTCTTTTTCATCTGTCACTGTGCCAGATTTCAAAATGGGTTTGGTAGCTCTGTGAATTGGCTCATCCTGGCAGTGGGAACCATGTGTACAAAGGAAAAGAGGTGCCACGCAACACACTAGTGGGGTAACTGTGAGTGGTTTGGCATGGCTGGAAGATAGTGATGGAAGGAACGGTAATGGCCAGAAGGAGAGAAAAAGAGGCCAAGGTCTTTGAGATCTCAGTAAGATGAAAGAACAGTTACATCTGGAGGAAAAACAAAAAGCCCTATAGGGTTTTTGATTAAGAGGATGGACTTGGGAGCCCAAACTGGCTCTGTCCACTTAGGAGCTGTGGGACCTGGGACAAGTCATTCAACCTTTCTGAGCCTCAGATTTTTCATCTGTAAAATGAAAAATAATCAAAGGGTTGTTTTGAGGATTAAATAAGATATACTACCTGTATAGCAGTTTCCCCGAAAATAAGCGCTAGCCGGACAATCAGCTGTAATGCGTCTTTAGGAGCAAAAATTAATATAAGACCTGGTCTTATATAAGATGCAGTATTATTATATTATATATATTATATTATATTATGTTATGTTATGTTATATTAGATCCAGTCTTATTTTACTACAAGTCTTATTTTACTACAAGTAAAATAAGACTGGGTCTTATATGAATTTTTGCTCCAAAAGATGCATTAGAGCTGATTGTCCAGTTAGGTCTTATTTTTGGGGAAATATGGTAGGTATTTAATAAAAATGTTTTTTTTCATTAAGGAAGCTGGAAAGCTTGGTGGTTCTGAAAGATTTCAGATGTAGAATTATTCTTAATTATTTCCTACACATAATTGTTTGTTTTTTAAAACAATTTCTGTATCATTACAGCACTTGCCATATCATTACAGCATTCTTGTTTATATGCTCAGTGCACCAGGTATTTTGTCACTCCCATAACATTTGAATTGAATTTGGAAGTTATTCCCATAAAGGCCAATAGCTGAGGTAAATGAGAAAGATCTCCAGAAGAGAACTTTGGGTCAGGAACTGCACACTTTGCTAGAGACCAACAGTCTGAACATTTGATTTCTATTTTCATTAACTATGCACTTACAAGTCTCACAGAAACATAGTTTCGCAATGTCCCCATCTGTTCATTACTTTGCTTAACAGCTGCCTGTTTATAAAATTGATAATAAGCAGAGTGGTGGTTTATTACAAATTTAAAAAGAGCAAACCTAACAGTTCTTTGCTGCCTTATTGTTTACAGAGAGAGGCAGCTGCCCCCTGTGAAGTCAGACCTTTCACTCGCAGTAAGGAGTAATAGGAAAATACAACCAATTAAAAGTAACAGCTAGGTTCCCAAGCTAACTTTGCTGCTTACTAGCTTTGTGAACTTGAAGGAATCATTTAATCTACCCAAATCTCCTTTGTTTCATCTGCAAAATGAAGATAATACTTATCCTACCTTTTTTAATAGGTTTCAGTATCAAATGGAATATTGCATATGAAATCCTTTAATATGCATAGTTCCATTACAGTCACATCTAAAATAGTATTCCCACACATTCACTAAAGCCTGGTTTTTAAGTTCTTTCTAAAATGCTGCTAATAGTCCAATAGAAATGCTTTAGCTCAGCATTGGATATTATAACATATATTGAGAGCAGTTTACTTATTCACTGCCATATAGTACCTGGCACAATACCTGGCAAAAAGGAAGTGCTTGACAAATATTTGTCGAATGAATTGAAGGAAGGAATGAAGTTGCGTAGGTAGGTGTGAATAGGTTTCTGGCTTTAGACCTGTGTGAAAGTAGGGCAGAGTAGTTGTGTGAATGAAGCATGATGATCACCTTAGGCTTTTAAAGCAAGATTTCCAGAGTGGGAAGAGCTGGTTGTGGTAGCCAAAGATGAAACTATTTTGCTCCAATAGGAGCAACCTCCTTTATAGCTTCTGACTAAACTAAGGAGGGAGGAAAAGGCATAGGGGAGAGATTGAATCTGAAAATATTTTTAGTTAGCAAAACACCATCAATTAACAATATTTGGGGCTGGCCTGGTGGCTCAGGCTGTTGGAGCTTCGACCTCCTAACGCCGAAGGCTGCCGGTTCAATTCCCAAATGGGCCAATGGGCTCTCAACCACAAGGTTGTCAGTTTGATTCGTCGCCTCCCGCAAGGGATGGTGGGCTCTGCTCCCTGCAACTAGCATTGAACACGGCACCTTGAGCTGAGCTGCCGCTGAGCTCCCGGATGGCTCAGTTGGTTGGAACGCGTCCTCTGAACGACAAGGTTGCCGGTTCCACTCCTGCAAGGGACGGTGGGCTGCACCCCCTGCAACTAACAACGGCAACTGGACCTGGAGCTGATTTGCGCCCTCCACAACTAAGATTGAAAGGACAACAACTTGACTTGGAAAAAAGTCCTGGAAGTACACCCTGTTTCCCCAATAAAGTCCTGTTCCCCTTCCCCAATAAAATCTAAAAAACAAAAACAAACAAAAAACAATATTTAACAATTCAAAATAGAACAAAGATTAGGTAGCATTGTTACCACTCACATCTGACTGCTTCCTGTCCTACATCTCCTGGCCAGACAGGAACTGCTGACTGGTCAAACCTGGTGCTTTTCCTTCTTCATGCCTCTGCTCAGCCACTAATAATGTTTTCTTCCAACTGTTTTAAACTTCTTTCAAATATGTCAGTAATTACTAGATCAACAAGTATATATTCATATGAGTACCTACAATATGTAAGGATGAAGGGAGTTCATAGTCTAATTCTGGTAGTAGGAGAAAAATATACAGAGGGTACCAAAAAAATGTATACACATTTTAAGCAATGCAAAAAACTATTAAAATTGTAATAATGTATACTGATAACAAAAGATGAAATCTGCAATTACAAGAAGTGCTCAAAGTGGTTACCATCAGCGTCCCGACACTTCTGCATACGGCGAACTACAGCTTGAGCAATGTTGAACATTTCTTAAAATGTGTATACATTTTTTTTGGCACCTCCAGTATTTAGAGATGTAATTTTAATGCTGTATGATAGGAATTTTTTCATTAACAGCTTTATTGACGTATAATTTACACACAATAAAATTCATCATTTTACAGTGTACAGTTTGGAGGTTTTTCATAGATCAGAGGTGCAAAACCAACATTACTATCTAAATTTAGAACATTTCCTCACCCCCGCAAAGAAACTCTGTATTCATTAGCAAAAACTCCCCCTTCCCCTCTCCCTCCCAGCTCCTGATAACCACTACTCTATAATACTTCCTAGCTCTATGGATTTGCCTGTTTTGGACATTTTATATAAATAGAATCAAACAATGTGAGGCCTTTTGTGACTTTTTTCATTTAGCATGTTTTCAAGTTTCACCCAGGTTGTACCTTGTATCAATACTGCATTCCTTTTCTTTTTTTTAACTTTTTTTATATTAGTTTCAGGTACGTCATGCCTTTTTAATAGCTGAATAATATATTTCATGGTATGAATATAACACATTTCTTACAGTTAGATCCATGATCCCTTTATGAGTTATATTTGTGTATAGTGTGTGGAAGAGGTCCAACTTAATTCTTTTCCTTTTGGCTATCCCATTGCTCCAGCACTATTTTTGAGAAGACTGTTCTTTCCCTATTGAATGGTCTTAACACCCTTGTAAAAGATGAATTGACCATAAACTTAAGGATTTCTTTTTTGACTCAATTCTATTGATCTATACAAGTATGTCTATCTATATACCAGCACAACATTGTCTTGATTACTATAGCTTCATAGTAAGTTTTGAAATCAGGATATGAGAGCACTCAAACTATTTTCTTCTTTTTCAAAGTTGTTTGAACCATTCTGGGTCATTGCCCTTCCATATAAATTGTAGGCACAGCCTGTCAGTTTCTGCAAAAAAAAACGCCATTGGGATTTTGATACAGATTGAATACATAGTCCAATTTGAGGAGTATTGCCATCTTAACAATATTAAGTCTTCCAATGCATGAACATGGGATGTCTTACCATTTATATAGGTCTTCTTTAATTTCTTTCAACAAAGTTTTGTCATTTTCAGTGCACTAATCTTGTACTTCTTTTATCAAATTAATTTGTAATTATTTTATTCTGTGATGTGATTGTAAATGGAATTGTTTTGTAATTTTATTTTTGGATTGTTCATTGCTGGTGCATAGAAATACAATGTATTCTGCAACTTTGTTGACAGATCTTTTAGTTCTATTTTTTTTAGTAGATTCCTTAGGATTTTCTACATATAATATCATGTCATCTGTAAATAGTTTTCTTTCTTCCTTTCCTATGTGGATACCTTTTATTTTCTTAACTAATTTCTTGGGCTAGAAGTTCTAACATAGTGTTGAATAGAAATGGCAAGAGCAGACATCCTTGTCTTGTTCCTAACCTTAGGGAGAATGTATCCAGCCTTTCACCATTACGTATATTAGCTGTGGGTTTTTCATAGATACTCTTTACTAAGTTTAGGAAGTTCCCTTCTATTCCTAGTTTGTTGAGTGATTTACCATAAAAGCGTTTTGGATTCTATCAAATGCTTATCCCACATTGAGATGATCATGTGATTCTTGTCCTTTATTCTATTAATATGATGTATTACAATGATTTATGCATGTTGAGCCAATTTTGCATTCCCGGAATAAATTCCACTTGATCACAGAGTATAATCATTAAAATGTTGCTAGATTCAGTTTGCTTTATTTTTCTGTATTCAAAAGGGATGTTGATCTGTGATGTTTTTGTCTGGTTTTGGAATCAGGATAATACTAGCCTTATAGAATGAGTTGGGAAAGTGTTCCTTCCTCCTCTATTTTTTGGAAGAATTTGTGAAGAATTAATGTCAATTCTCCTTTAAATATTTGGTATAATCACCAGTGCAGCCATCTGGGCTGATAGATTCTTTAAATACTATGTGATAGGAAGTATAGATAGTTGTGGGAGCCTAGAGGAGCAAGTGACCAGTTCTGCCTAGAAGAGTAAGGAAGCTAGGAAAAAACAAAACAAAATAGTGAGTTTCATTTATATAGCTGATAATTTGGGGCTGGAAAGACAGGCTGGAGATAGATAAAGCAGAACACTGAATGCCTGATCCAGACTCTCACTAGATATACTCCGCTACCCCTCCCATGTGGATGCTGTTGCCATTGTTTTGAGAGGAGGAGAGGTAAGGAGATTAGTTGAGGGCATTATACCAAAGAATAGAACCACTGACCACACCACGAGAGGAATTTTGCTAGCTGACTGTCAGTAAAGATGACACTTCAGGATGAAGAATGTAGTTGAAGTCTGAGTGTCCAATAAGGAAGATGGAAAGCTGATAGAGTAGGTACAAATTGGAGGAGGTAACCAAGTGAAGATAGAAAATGGGTTAGCCAGATTGGTGACTCAGGGGTTCAGAAAAGTATTCGTGTGCAGGCCATCTACTACAGCACCCTTTTTATTCTTGCTCTGGGCTGGGGCCATGTTCTCAAGGGATCCACACCACACCAGTCAGCCAAGCTCTTTGAAGTTTGCCTCTTTTGTTGGATTTTAAGCTCCTTAACAGCAGAGATCATGTCCCACGTGTCTGTATTTTCTAAAATCAAAAGAATGCATCCATTAAAATTTATTTCGAGTTTTTTTTTTAATAGCTCATCCGAATTTCACTCACCCCACCTCCTGCCCTCCCACCGCATCTCTTCTAATTTTCAATGTGTCAGGCAGTAGCTCCAAAATCAGACTCCAGGATAGCACGGTATGTCAGCATCAGAGGGGGACACCCATGTCTTCTTTCTATCCCCTAAGTTGTAATGAAGATCTCTCAACCAAGATGTCTTTTTCCTACCAAATCCTTAAGAAAGGTCATTTTAACCAAAATCAGCTTCACAGACATCTCCAAGTCTCATCTAGAAAGACCATAATATTCTCATAAGGAGGATGTCATGAACACAACAGGAAAAGAGCATTGGGTTGGGAGCCAGGAGACCTGAGCTTTGAGTATAGTCCTGCTGCTAATTAGTTGTGTCACCTTGGTTGGGCAAGTCACTTAACGTCTTTGGTTTCTTGTGAAAAGAGGGAATTGGAATAAAATTTACAAGTCTCTTCCAAATTTGAAAATAATAAGCTTTGATGACATATTTAATGCTTATGTTAACTACCATGCTGTTTATAACTATTGTAGACTGTTACTTCTTTGATGGACCTCAAGGATACTTCATAATTTATGGTTACCTTGTAAACAAGCTGAGGTATAAAATGCAGGTTATTTTATAAAATTGAAAGTGTGATATTACTAAGCTATTAAATCAGCTTACTCTAGCTTTGCTTTTGTGGCTTTTTGTTAGTCATGTGTATGTTTTGCAGCCAAGCTCTCAGAGGGAGATAGATGTTTTATTTCGTGACAGTCTGCCCTATTTCAGTTTGTTAATAAGATTTCTAAAGTGTAAGTGTGGCTCATGTTCAGTATACTATAGGGGCTAAACATAATCTCCGCAGTCAGGCTCCTTAGGCATTAAATCTCTGCTCTGTCAGGCTGCCCAGGTCATTTTCACCAAGTTATTCTTTACTTTTGGTTTCCTCAGTTGTAACATGGAGGGTGGGGTAAAATAACACTATTTTTACCTTATTTGGTTGTTGTGAGAATTAAATGAGATAATGCTTCTGAGGGCTTTAAATGATAGTTGGTATATAGTGTCAATTCAATAAATAAAAGCTATTTTATTGTTGTTATCTATGTATGCAAACAGAAAGCTCTCCTTTCTCCTCCCTCTCCTATCAACTCCATGGACCCACTCCACAGAGGGAGTAGGTGCTAATGGTTTTTTGTGTTTCCTTCCTCGTGCTATCTTGGAGTCTGATTCAAAATACTGTTTGCAGAAATGGATTCTGATTAAAATTAGATATTTCCTCCATTAGCTAAAGCCAGGATACAGATTTGGACAAGAAAGGGATATCCTGTTATTGGAAGTAGTTTCTGTGTTTCATTAAGTGTTTATTCTTCCCTCAAGGCCAACATAATTGATGAATACCCTCATCAAACCCCTTTCCCTAGTTCTAAGCATAAGCAAGTTCTCCTGGTTGTTAAAGTGTCCATAAAGAGAAGCATTTAACAATGGTAATGAAAGCAGGCATAAACAAAGTGACCATTAATTGAAAGAGTCTAGAATTTTAGTTGTTGCCTACTTGAAGTAGGATACCATCTTACGTATATAGTCTATGGTGGTAATCACTGAGGGATTGACTATCTGGGAAGCAACAGAGATGGATTTGAGATTTGAGATAATATATATTTTATTCCATAGCTCAAATTCAATTTGAGAAGGGAACAACAAGATTAAAGTAGGCTTTTAGACTAAAAACAAGAAGGTTTTTAATATTAATAAGTAAATGTTATTTACAAATGAGGTAACTACAAGAATAGAAAGACAGCTGAAAGTAGAAGTGGATAGTAGCTGCCTCTGGGAAGCAAGAATCAGAGTTCAGGGGGAAGAGAGACAGGTGACTGCAGTTTTTCATTATAAACCATGTAGATTAGACTTATAAAATGATATTCTTGTATTACTTTGATTTAAATAAATATATATTAATTTGAAAAACACAAGTGAGTTTTAATTAAATTTGTTGGTAATTTTCAGACGAGGATCAGGATAGTAGCTCCAAAACAGGGGTATGTGATTTTTTCCAATGTGAAGTTGGATGAGTTAAAAAGAACACTGTGGCAAATTTTTCCTAAAGCTGATTTATATAACTATTATAAAAATTGTCCTATATTCTGAGATTAGTCTATCTTTCTTTTTGGTGTTAAAATAGCCTTTCTCTTAAGAAATGAAAGGGACAGTAAACGTTCATTGGTTTTGTTTTGAAATATCCTTCTTAGCAAAATTAAAAATATAAATCCTTCCTATGGTGGTCGTTGTTCCCCCCTTTTTGGTTTAATTTTAAAGATCTGTGAAATCTAGTATGCCCAGAAACCACTTGGGTGCATGGGAAAAGTTAGTGCATACAGTGGAGGACACTTGCAACCACTGGCAAGATTCTGTAGTTCTGGGCCAAAGGGGTCACATGAGGAATGGTGGGGATTGATCAAAGCACTGTGTCACTGGGGAAAACTCCAAGGAACTTGGTGAGCAACGGAGGGGAAGTCCACGGAGATTCTGGGGGTCTCACCTTTTCTTCCTCATACACCTTCATCTTCAGGCCCTTTCCAGTTATTTCCATTGCCATATGGTCCTCCCACTATAGACCTTTGCACAGCCTGCTGCAGAGAGGCTCTTTCCTTCCTTCTTACCTGCTCCTACCTCTTTATTTCATCTCTACTGTGGATTTTAATTCAAATACCGCTTCTTATTGAACTCTGCCTCCCTAGTTGCTTTTATGTCCCCTTGTAGCGCAATCCCAGAGCACTGTGTACCTTTAGAACATTTACCACTATTTGTAGTGATATATTTGTTTTTTGTGATTGTGTCCCCCACTCAATAAGGGTAAGAACAGGTTTGTGTTTATTTACTATTGTGTTTCCAGTGCCTAATACTCTTCTTTCCTGGTGTATAGCAAGATGCCAGTAAGTATTTGTCAAATAAATGACTGAATGTATCTATCAGGTCTAACACTTTGTGTAGACATTTACAGTCACCTAGAAATCTATAGGTGAGAATGCACTGACATGCAAGTGAAAATGATATAGGCCCACCATAAAAATTATCTTCATTGTCTCCAAATGGTAGTTTCCACCAAGTACATTATCTCAACTTAACACTTTAAATACTTCAGACACAAAACAGAGTAACCATTTCCTGGTCTTTGGGTTGCATTTCGCCAGAATAACAAAATTGGCCCCTTTTCAGCCAAATGGGTGGATGAGTAGGCATACTACAGGGAAGCAGAGGAACTTAGGAAATAAGAGAAACAAAACTTCTTAAAATCTTTCTTTAAATACCCACTCCTGTCAAACCACCTTGACTTAAAAGATAAGGTTTGCTGCTGTGCTTCCGTCTCAGACTGGATTTTGGGAGAGGCAAGGATGTACTCCTGAGCAAAGGGCATGAGGCCAGGAGTAAGGAGGGAGGGATTCCCCTGGGTGGCATCACTTCCATAGATGCCATTAAATGGATCGGTTCTGTGGTCCCCAAGGAGAAGGCTTATCTGTCCAGATCCATGATGTATTTCTCTATGACACATGGTAATTAAAGTCTTGTTTAAATGTTTCAGCCTGCCTGCCTTGATGGGGTCTTTCACCTAACTAAGCTAAAGTCAGCACGTTAAGGGCTTTTGTGGTTGTTGTCTGGAGAGACCCCTCCCCAGGTGGGGATTCCTCATGAGTAGGAGTAATCTTCCTGGTTCTCAGGTTTGTTTTCCTTAAGGATGATACTTCATTACACATTTTCTCTCCCTTTAAAACTTATGAAGTGTACATTATTATCCCCATTTTTACAGGTGAGAAACTGAGTCCTTGTGAGGCTAAGGAACACATCCAAGGCCATGAGGTAACAAATGGCAGCGCCAATTAATAAACCCATATTTTGTCCACACAGACCATCTATAATAATTTCTGTAATAAAGGTTCAGACCAGCAATTTGTTTAAATATGTAATGCACAGAGTAATTCATATAAAACTATAATGTATTTAGTTATCTTGATCATCATTTCTCCCTATCTCTTCACTTCAAATCTCTTCACATTGGACTTGTCTAGGGAGTATAAAATGTGATTTCGTTTACAACTGCATCTAATACAAATAAGAAATATCAATAGTTTGTGGTAGCCTCACAAAACAGGCTTTTACTGTGATTTGCTTTTTAAAAAACTGATATAGGGCCGGCCCTGTGGCTCAGGTAGTTGGAGCGCGGTGCTCCTAACGCTGAAGTCGCCTATTCGATTTCCACAAGGGCCAGTGAGTGCGAGCAGCCGGAACTCCGCGAGCTGCTGTGAGCCGCTGACAGACCACTAACAACCGACTGCGTCAGCCAGGGTGGGGAGCGCAAGGCTCATAGTACCAGCACGTGCCAGGGAGCTGTGTCCTACACTAGACTGAGAAACAATGGCTTGAGCCGGAGTGAGGGGAGAGGCAGAAGAAGGAGTGGGGGAACTGAGATATAATTTACATACCATAATCTCTACACTTTTAAAGTGTACAATTCAGTGGTTTTTAATATTTCACATTTGTGCAACCATCACCAGTATATAATTTGAGAATATTTTCATACTTTGATTCACTTTTGAAGGCTCTTTTCTTACAGGTACAAGAGAACAATGAGGTATGTGCAATTGAGAACTCCAATAAAGATCCAGAGATCTCAAACAAAACTGGAGTCAGCAAGTTGTAGTGCTGCTACCATAGTTATAAAAGGGGAACTGAAAGTAGTAAACATGACATATAGTTATCACTGTGTCAATGGTCACGTCACAGCATTTGAATTCCATCCATTTTAAGAGCTACTCTCTAAAACTGATAAGAGGAAAAGGGTGCAAGGAGAGTAACGAAGACAATTAAAGAGTAGGAAAGTAAGTTTAAGGATGAAAGTTTTAAAGAGTTTGCAGTAATTTAGTCTAGGAAAGTTATTTAAAGACAACCTTAAAGTATCTGAAAGGATTGTTATACAGAAAATGGTGACCTTTTCTTTCTCCTCCTTTCACTAAGGAAAAGACAAAGAAAATGGATTCATTCTGCAGTATGAAGGATTAGGTTAGCATTAACAAGTCATGAGACAGAGCCTTGTTAAACAACAGAATGGTGGTGACAGCAAAAAGTTATCTGATACTTTTCCAAAACTTTTAAAAGTTGCAACAAATAATATAAAGAATTCCTTTACTCAGATTCCCCAATATTAACATTTTACCACATTTGCTTTATCCTGTGTATATGTATGCGTGTACGTATGTATATTTTGTCAGAATCACTTGAGTGCTATACACATGATTCCCCTTATCCCTAAATACTGGTACTTCCTAAAACAAAGGACATTCTCCTGCTGAACCACAGGCATATTACAAAAATCAGGAAATTAACACTGATACAATACTATTATTTAATCTACAGACCTTCAGACCTTATGCAATGTTTTCCTATTGTCCCAATGTCCTTTTAAAAAAAAAAAAAAAGTTTTTCTGATCCAGGATCCATGTTGCTATGTGTAGTTGTCATGTCTCGTAAATTCCTTTAATCTGGAATGGTTCTTCAGTTTTTGTCTTTCATGACCTTCATGGTTTTAAGAATACAGGCCAGTTATTTTGCAGCCTATCCCTCAGTTTGGGTCTCTGCTGCTTTAAAAAAAAAAAGATTTCATTTGTTTTGGGAGTTTTAAGGATGGTCTCCATTAAAGACCATGGGTAGAATGAGCCTCTCTTTTCAAGATTCCTCACACCCAACTCATACTGATTATTCTTACTATATTAGAATTACTTATAGATGATGGGATGGACATAAAACATTTTTGTATTCAGAACTAAGCTGCTTGTACTGCACAGTTTTTCTTGGCATCCCTGCATTTAACAAGAGCTGAATTTCTTTAACAAAAGTAGGTTTGTCTGTCAAAGAATTAGCACCTACTCTTTTTAAACATTTGAGACTTAAATTACCTGTAAACTCCCATTTTCAGAATCTCACCTTCGAGGTGATGAACTATGACCTAGCTCCGGAGACAAACAGCTGCAACAATGGGTGGGTGTTACTCATTATAATCACTCAACGAATATTTGTTGAGTATGTAGTATATGTCAAGCTCTATTCCAAGCCCTGGGAATACCTTCGAGAAAGGAACAAAATTCTTGTCCTTGTAACCTAGTTGGGCAAATTAAAATTTAAATGAAAAACAATCAGAAACCAAAGATCTGACTTCCTTAAACAGGAAGGCAAGTCTGTGAAAAGGGGCAGCCCTGAGATTCGATTCTAATATGAATAACGCTGCGGAATCCTTGGCAAGCGCGTTGAAAATCATGTTCTCAGTTCTCTAAACGCGCTATACAAATGATTAATCCGAACACCAAAGGCCTGAAAGGATGGGCGGAGCAGGACTTCCTAAGCTTTCTAACCACTTTTTCAGACACAGTGGTTGCCCGGCGTTGGACCTCCGGACGGCGCCGCACGCGTTCGGGTGCACCCCACCGGAGCCACGCACCAGGACCTACACCTTCCGGCCCAGGCTGGGCAGAGCACCTGGGAACCGCGCACCGAGAAAGCCCTGAGGGGAGGTGGCTCAGGGAAACCGGCTCCTCCAGGAGGCCTCTCCCACTGCAATGCAATCTGGGTGGTTTTTCCAGGTCCCTCCCTGCCTCTCTCGGCGCCCAGTCCCTGCCCCCGTGACGCCTGCGGGCCCCGGAGGGTGGCTTGGAGATACCGGGACAAGGCGGGGCAAGGCCGCCGCAGCGAGCCAGCTGTGGACCACGGGGCCCCTTTTCTACCCCGCATCCTGCAGTCCAGGAGGGAGAAGCACGCGCCGCTGGAATCCTAACTGCAAACGAGGGTGGTACCGAGCACCCTCGCTGGCCCTTGCAGGGCTGCCTGCCCCGGGCAGAGCCCGGCCTCCGTCCGCACCCCCCAGACGCTAGCTGCTACCTGCGCAGCGGGAGGCAGCTTCGCCGCCCGCACTCCCAGCAGCTAGGAAACTCGGCGGCGCGAGCCTCATGCTCCCCAAACACTGCCCCCCACCCAGAGCCTCAGCCTCTTCCCCACTCCGGCCCGGCTTCCTCCCCGTCGGTAAAGCTTAATCGCTAGCTTCCCCTTATATAAAGGTTCTCGGGTTTATACCCAGAGTGGGTTACTGTAGCGATAGGGGTACGGTTGCGTGATATCTCATCATGAATATAAAGGGCTGGACACCTGGAGCCGAATTAACAATACCTCAGACGAAATTGTGTTCCCAAGACTAGATCAGTTTGAAATATGAAACTCGAGGAAACCACCGCTACCGCTTTGCTCTCTAAAATGTCAACAGGACTCACTACAGGGCTGTTCGACTTGGCTAAGGGGTAGTGGTGGGCTGCATAGCCTCTGGGCAGACCTAACCCGAGCTAGAGTAGGGAGACTGCTTCGGAACATTGGCCAAATCGACACAATTTCAGAGGCAAATGTATGAGTAGAGTGTGGGGCCAGTGGCAACTGAGGAAATCAAAGGAAGTGGGCCCCTGCCCTGGAGGAGATTCCAGTCTCGAACAGGCAGCCAGGACCAAATAAGACGTAGCAATTAAGGTAGTAATTGAGAGAAAAGGGAGAGGGCTCCAAGCACCTGAATTTCCTCCCAGGGTACCTCCTCCTGCTTTGCGCCAGCCAACTGCTTTGAGCGTGACTTATGACTGAACGTCCAGCCCCGGGAGCCTGGCTCTGCCGCTTGCGAGGGTTTCACTCCCGAAGGTGGGCAGTGCCTCGAGGTTGGAGAAGCGTGCGCCCGGGCTCCGGCTCGAGGGGAACAGCCCGCAGGGCCTGCTGTTTGCATTTACAGGTGTGTTGGGCTCGGGAGCGGCTTTTCCGGTGCTAGGCAATTGCCCCTGCCACCTCCCGGCTGCCGTTGGCGGTCCCTCCCGCCGCGGTAAGCCTCTCCCGGCGCCGCGCCCTGGGCAGTTCCGCACTTAGGGCCTCACCTCTGGTCTCCTTTCGCCTCCCCTCGCCAGGCCTTTTCGCTTGTCACTTTTGAACCTCCGCATTCGTTCCCCACAGCCGGCTTTTCTCCAAGCCCCCACACCTCTCGAATACCTCCCAAAAGGTGTGACCCCGACTCCTCCCCTTCCCCAGCGCCTTTCACCCTTCACCCTTTTCCCTTCTGGCCTCGTCTACCCTCAGGGTGGAAACCGCCTGCGCGTCTCCCCCTCCTCCCTCTCGCCCGCCCCTCTCCATTCATCCAGCCATTGTCTCCCGCCCCCTCCTCCCGTTTCTCTAGGCTGCCTCCTCCTCCACCGCTGCCACGTAGTGGTTTGAAGGAGCCAATGGGCCGGCGCCGCCAGGTGTCTCTTACCTGCACCACGTGGGGGAGGGGTAGAAGGGGCGGGCAGGTAGAGCCACAGCCCCAAACAGAAAAGCTTTCAGCCATTGCGCGCGCCTCCCGGGGGTACAGCCCTGCTTAAGGCTTTTTGCATAGACGCACCGGCAATTGGATACAAAAAGGGCAGGTCTACTGCGCCCTCCTTCCCAATCCTCTTCCTGCCCTGGGTGTGGAGCACCGGCCAGGTGTGGGCTTGGGAAGGCTGGTTACCGCCTTTTGCACAGGCGGCGGCGAGGAGGTGGAGGAGGGGGGGTGGGCGCTCTTTCTTTTTCTCTTAGGAGAGGCTTTAGGACAGGTTTTCTTGTTCTCATTTACACCCTCCCTCACCGCCTCCCGAACCCCTTTTTCCCCCCTCCCCACCCATCACCATGACGGCGTCTCCGGATTACTTGGTGGTGCTTTTTGGAATCACTGCTGGGGCCACTGGGGCCAAGCTGGGCTCGGATGAGAAGGAGCTTATCCTGCTGTTATGGAAAGTCGTGGATCTGGCCAACAAGAAGGTATTTCTCCATGTTTCTGTCCAAATGATAGGGGTGGGACAAGAAGTTTGTTGTATAGAAATTTGCGGGGGGAGGTCAGTCAACAAGTGCTCTTGTTTTCCCACTTGTGAGGCGGGACCTGGGGCCTAGAGAATCCAGAGTAAAACCAAACTTGCTGGCCCTCCGCCTTGGAGCCATTTCAGCCCTCCAAAATCTGGCTCAGGTGGAGAGGCCTGTCGCCTCCAAGTCCGGTTCTCTGCCCGTCGGGGGCGCCCTGCGGAACCCGGGTGGAATCCCCGGGGCCCCCTGTGCGGGCTTCCTGAGCCTTTCCGACCTGATCCTGGTGGGGGTGGGGTCGGGGGCTGGGCCGCACCGACCTTTCGGCTTCCGGAGCCTCTGGCGACCAGTGAGCTTTGATTCTGCGGCCAGACCCCTCCCGAGGCGCGGACCGCCCCAGCAAGCGAGCGAAGGAGTAGGCTGGGGGGGGGGGGGCGGGGGCGGGGGAAGGCTCTTAAATTGAGGAAGGGGGACACTGACTCCTGCTTCTTTCCCCTGGAGGTGGGACAGTTGCACGAAGTACTAGTTAGACCGGATCAGCTGGAGCTGACGGAGGAGTGTAAAGAAGAAACTAAGATCGACACCGAAAGCCTGTCCTCCGCGGCGCAGCTGGACCAAGCTCTCCGACAGGTGACAGCCCTGGGCCGCGCCGCCCACCCTCAGCCGAGCGGCCCAAGCGTCACCCCCGAACCCACCCCCACCCCCGCCAGCGGACCCAGGCCTACCAGGCCCCACGCCCTCGGCTGGTGGTCCATGCGCGTCCCCGGTGCTGGGTGGCGAGACGCCGGGCCGCTTGGGTGGAAACCCCTCCTGCAGGCCGGGGTCGGATCTTTTGGGAGGAGGTCGCTGTTTCTCTTTGTCTCTCAAACCCCAAGGTCTTGGGCCAAAATTCGCTAGTTTTCTAGTTGCTTCCTGAGTCATTCCCTGGGTCAGAGAATCAGCTGGGTTTTACCAATCGCCTGATGAGCGGAGTTTGAATCCTACCGCCGGCATCCACCGGCCCAGACACCAGGCGCGCCTGTTCCCTTCGGGGGTTTCCGTCTGCGGCTCAGCCCTAGGGCAGGAGGCGCTGTGGTGTAGAGCGGCCGGCCCGCGCCGAGTTCTAGGGGCAGCCCCTGTTTGGTTTCAGGATTCTGAGCTCCCAAATGATCGATTCCGGTTCCATTATATTTTAGTGGCCTTGGTCCTAACGCGGGGGAAGGTTTGCAGGCTGTGACATGCAGGGCTGCTTGTTGGGTCACCGTGAAAGTGGTGGAATCCACTTGTGGAAACGGGTGACCTAAAAACTGGCTGCTTCGGGGTGCTGATGGATACTGGATCGAGTTAGGGCGGGGCGCTAAACACCTGTGCACCAGTGAGTGTCCGGCGCCCTCCTGGCCCCTGCCTGCCCTGGCATATGTGTTGCGAATTATAGTGGAAAGTGATCATTTCTGAGGTGTGTTTCAGGAAACGTATTACCAGACTTTCCATACCCATTACCCACATTGCCCAACTGGCATTTTAAGCCTAGAACATTCAACCATTAAAAAAAAGTAACAGCAGGGAATGATGTAATCCGAAGGCAATCTGCTGATGAAACAAGATCTCTGATTTTGAAGTCTTGGATTTTTCGCAAAAAAATAGAAAGGGGTACGGACGGAAGGAAAAAAGAATACATTTACTGAATTCTGTGCATAACTGCTGGTTGATTGGAAAGCTCTGTCTAAAGGAAGCTAGACAGTCTGTGGGAACCAAATTTTTCTAATGTTGCCCCCAATGCCGGTGTCCCTCTTCACTGTAGGTAGTGCATTTTTTTTCTCTGATTGTCACCACCAACTGGGGCCACTTTGCAGAGTTTGTAAATCCTGCATCAATTACATTCTTGTGTCTTTTTCTTTTCAGTTTAACCAGTCAGTGAGCAATGAACTAAATATTGGGGTAGGAACCTCTTTCTGTCTCTGTACTGATGGGCAGCTTCATGTCAGGCAAATCCTGCATCCTGAGGCTTCCAAGAAGGTAAGAATGCTCACTTCTCAAAAGGCAATTGGACCTTTGGGGTAACTGGAGGCTTTAAAAAAAAAAAAAAAGATTTTTCCAAGTTTCCCGATTTTAAATAAATGCATATGGGGAGTTATTGTTTCATGGGTACAGAATTTCGGTTTGAGAAGATCACGAAGGGATGGTGATGATCCTTGTACAAGAAAGTGAATGTACTTAATGCCACTGAACTGTGCACTTAAATTGTTAAAATGTTAAATATTGTATTATGTATATTTTACCACAATGCAAAATTCATGATACTTCCATAGAGATGTTTGAGATTGCAGTAATTTTATAGGTACCCTTGGGTGACTTAAAAGTTTTTGTGTATGTCAAGTTTTTGAAATGCTTGACATTCTCCCTTTTCCACACTTAAAATAACTACAAGTAATAGGAGAGAACTGTATTTTAATACACCATAACATTCCCATCTGTGTGGAAAATGCTTTATCCAAGAAAGGAAGGAGCAAAGAAAAAGAAGTTCAAAGAAATCTTTTAATTTTAGTTCTAATTTTATATAAAAGCTTTGTACTGCCAAGGTAAGACTTAACCATATAACTACTGAAATGTTGATTCTAGTATATTGCACTTTGTCCAAAACTGATTGAATCTTGTATCAAAACAATAGGGTTAGCCCCATCTTTTATCTTTGCTTATCTTCTGATCTAGAAAAGAGTATGGAGTGAGAAAAATACAGTCTTACGGTAGATATAACGTGATTTCTCTCCCTGGAAAGAATGAGGGGCTGTGAGAAAATAGCATAGACAGCCCACCCAGTGTAGCCAATCATTGCTAATATAGTTCATCTGATGAACTTAATTAGTTTGAACTGTAACTTTTTATTGTAATAGGCAGGCACTGAACTTGAAAAAAATATATTTAGGGAAACTATGATGTAAATCTTGCAGTGAAAGGTTTAGAATGACAGTTGTCACAAGTGAGTAGCCAGTGCAGATCTTTCTTTTTACTCTGGTAGGAAAAAGGGAATAAGTTAAATGTATAATGATAATTTTAAAAGTTTGAAGGTCAAACTCAAGTTTCTATATCCTTGAGGGTTGAGAAAATCACTCTTTCTAGCAACCTAAGTAATTGTTTATTAAAAGGGGGGAGTATTTTTTGTTAATTAAATGCTGGACCAATTGCTATACCCTTGATCCCGAAATAGATGTATATGAGGATTTTTTTTTCCTCTCAGACTCATGAAGAGGAGTAAAATTTCATCCTTTCCCCATTGGGCTTGTGGAAAACAGTTGTTTTTGTTAGTTTAGATGAGATGCTTTGGATATGGCAAAACCTCCAGAGAAAAATTGAGACATTTTCCTGAGTCTCTTCTATTAGGATTTTGATAACAATTAATTTAGTATCATAATGAAAGTCATTCTATTAATTAAGGAAAATTAGAGAAAATGGTAAAACATAAAAGAAAATAATCCTGGTACTCAGAAAACAATATATTAAAGTGTTTTTCTCTAATATGAACATAGTTGGATATATTTCAGATTTTGTAGAAAAGGCTTATTTTTTCAGGGAGCATTCACACTACACAAACCTTTTAGCCTACTTTATAATTTAATATAACATCAATATCTTTTGTAGGCATTAAATAAAATACTCAGTATTTTAATTGGAAATAGCTATTTAAACCAATCTTTTATTGTTAAACATGCAAATTATTGTCATTGTAAATAGTTTTTAAATGAGCATTTTTGTAGGTAATTGTGAGGATTCATGATTCTTTTGGTAACTTGAAAACTGACTATGATGCAGTGATACCTGTTTCAAGTATAGTATGAGCAGGTCACATCTAACAGAATCCAATAGAGGAAATTTAGATACATTATTGCATAAATGTTTTAGGTTACAAACATTAAAAAGTCTTTATTTCCTTGACTTTCTAGTGTACAAATGGGTAGAAATTCCCAATAAGTGAACATAAACTATTTTCAAATTTTAAGAAAAATCTGAATTCAGTTTAAAAAATATATTTGAAAGTTATTCAATGAGGGTCCCCCCCTAGGGGAAAACAAATGAAACAATAGTGTAATATTTGCCAAGATAGTTGAGCTTTGTTTGATAACCATAAGAGTGGTGCTAGTAGCTAAGAACAGCAGGTAACCATTTCTCCTTTGCCATTGAGATTTGTAATATCTTTTTTTTTTCTTAAGTCTAATTTGATTTCTCAGGTATAGCTAGAATAATGGTCAGGAAAACTAATGTGGTAATGTAATTTGGCACAAAAATAATCCTTTTCAGGTCATCAGAAATTCACTATCTTAATCTGATTTAGTACAGAAAGTATGCGTTATTAGAACCCAATATTTAAACCTACTGAATCCTGTGTCTAGGTATACATTGTAAACGTATGCATCTATGTGAGAATGCGGCTAAAATTTTGCCTGGAATGCAGATGGTCTAAAATGATTATGGCTAGAAAAAGAGTGTGGTTTTCTCAAAATATAAAATGCAGTAGCTCAAATGTGTTAAAGTTTCAGAAGTGTTTTGAATGGAATGCATAATGGAGTATAAACATTGTAATCCATTGCCTTAAAGTAAGATGAATTTTTTTCCCATGAGCCTTGTATATAGAATGTAATATTTTAACAGAAAATAAAATCACTCTTACATTTGATTGTTTAAAAACATTTTTTTAAATTGTGGTAAAATATACTTACATTCAATTTTTAGGTTTCTAATTATTAGGGAAACATTATGAATTAAATTCAAACAGTTAACAGTGTCTACCTTGTCCTTCCTCAGAATGTATTATTGCCTGAATGCTTCTATTCCTTTTTTGATCTGCGAAAAGAATTCAAGAAGTGTTGCCCTGGCTCACCTGATATTGATAAACTGGATGTTGCAGCAATGACAGAGTGTATCCTTTAAGTGATTACCCAAGAATCATTTCAAAAGCTAGCTCCAGAAAAAAATGGCAGTTCAAGAAACATTAAAACATCTTTAACTGTCAGTGTATGGATTCAATTGGCCTGTCCAAAATTTGTCAGCTGTTCTACAAAGAACTCATAGTACAATTATAGGCATCATTCAAAGTAGTTATAATTTGCTAAATTTGAATAGTGATTCAGTTAGATGGATTTTGGTGAGCTGAACACATCTAGAATAGAATTCAGTTGCAGATTATGGGAGTGCTTTGGGTTTTTTTGGTTGTTGATGAATTGAAGGATATGAAAACTACTTTCTTTGATGCTGATTCCAAGGCCACTTGTTCGTGATTATCTCCGTTTTAGGGTTTATTTTGGCTTCTTTTGAATGGATAAGAGTTTTTAAAAGTGGATATATGCTCTGTATAAACAGCTGTTAATTGGCACTCCTTTCCCTTCCCTGGGATTGACAAATACGCGTAAGAGCATGGTGATTATAATAAACCATCTTTTGAGATGATAAAATGAGGTTGGTATTTTACCTGTTTTTTTCAATGCCAAGGTAGTATATCTAATGCATTATCTATTTAAAAGTAAATTTAATAATCACAAATTGTGTAGTCTTGAATGACCCATCATTCATCCAGTAAGACTTTAAAGTGCTGATTAATAAGCAGTCATGTGCTAACATATCAGGTGAAATATGGAGTAATAGAAAGGTTAGGTGACACTCCCAAAGCCACTATGAAATTTGTCATAAAGTCAGATTCAAGTTGCTTTCAGAAACTTGTGGGTTATAGATGTTTATTCTTAAACTTCCTCATTTTTTTTCAGGGGCTAAAGCCTGATTTTTGTTTTATTTCAAACTTTCTTTTCTTGATTTAAAAAGGCTGTTTGCATATTTTTCCTAACTATTGGTAAGCAGGTCAAACCCATTTTATTTACCTTCCTTACTGAAAGCAGTTCGCTGGAATTTTGTTTTAGTTGGTTTAGCTACTAGTTAGTTGGTTAGCTACTAGTTGGTTTACCTCCAGGGTGGATGGAGTAAGCATATTTTGAGGGAATTCTTGTAAGAATTGCATTAGAAGGTTGGGACAACAGAAACAAATTCTTACTCTGTTACTCTTTGTTTTGTTGTTTGAATGCTGTGTTAGTTAGCTCTGGCTGCCATAACAAATACCATAAACTAGATGACAACAGAAATTTATTTTCTCACAGTTCTGGAATCTGGAAACTCCAAGATCAGGATGCTGGCATGGTCAGTTTTTGGTGAGGGCTCTGCCTAGCTTGTAGATAGTAGCTACCTCCTCACCTTTTTTCACATGGTAGGTGGAAGGAGGAGGAGGAGGTGAGGGGTATGTCTTTCTTTTCCTTTATAAGGCCACAGGCCTAACTTAAGGCACCTTTCTTATGGGCCTCATTTAACCTTAACTGCCTCCTAAATACTCTACTCCAGATGCAGTCACAATGGGAGTTAGAACTTCAGCATACGAATTTTTGGGAGGGATACAGTTCAGTCCATAACATATGCTAAACCTTTTGATGCCTTGGTACAAAATAAAGAACCAAAAATTTTAAAACAAATCGGTAGATAGTGGAGGGAAACTCTTAATAAGTTACCTTAATTTAGAAAAAGACAATTTGAGTAGGAAAGGCAGTATATTAAGAATTGTTTATCCTTGACTCTTCAGTTTCCTCATTTAGCAAAGAAAAACTTTCCCTAGTGATTATAGGTCAGATACTAGTAAAAATTTCCACAGCTATCAGAAAAAGGTTCTTATATTTAGGTAGTTTGGTGTTCTCAATGAGTTGACAGTTCAGGGAAAACTTGTTAAAAGTTTATGCATTTTTGTTTTCCTTGGTTTCTGAAGAGTTTCATATATATAAGATTTAGGGTTATTATTAAAGATTTTCAATATGGTAATCTGGGCTTTTTATTTTGTGCTATCTGTATTGTCTACACACCAGTGTATAGTACTTTTTAAAGTAAAGAGTTCCATTGTCTGACTGTTAGGTAGGATACTATGCCAATTAATTTTTCATTCCTTTTAATCCTAGTTCTATAACTATTTATTGGTGGTTCTTTTTCAAATGCCATGGAGATGAAATCAGAAATATGTGACTACAGTAAATAGATGAATTGTGAATAAAACTAAGTTGGGCTCCATTTCAGGCACATCACACCTGAAATTTTAGGAAGGCTCATGGCCATTAAATAATACATTCATTGAAAAACTAGGGAATTTCATATTTCTTAAAAAACAGCTTAATTATAAATTAGTTTCTTTTGGTTTACATTGAAATTCTTAGATTTATAGTTTTCTTGCCAATCAAAAAGTGTATTTTAATCTTAAATGTTTTTATTAATGTTTTATCTGTATTTTTTCCCCATTTAGCAGGTAAGAAATGTTATTAAGCTTTCCTAGCAGTGGTTTTTGTTTTACTTTGCTACTGTGATCAATTGTTTTATGATTCCTAATCAGAGGAATCATTATTTCCCCAACTAGACCACCAAAGCAAATTCTCAGGTCAAAAGCAGTTATACCAAATTTGATTATCAACTTGTCATTATCTGTGCAAAGGATTTCTCCAGTGTCTGAACTGAAAAGTTATCCTGTTCTTCAGACCACTGAACATTTTCCTTTCTAATATGGAATTGGCACTGAATTTGGAAACATATAGAAAGATGGTCATTACACATCCTTGGTGGTTTTGCCAAGTAGGTGGAGAGACATTACCTGTTCCACCAGGTAAACCAGCAGTGGAAGGAGAGAGAGGCTCTTGCCAACCCTTGGAAAGGAATAGGTAATTGAGAATATGCAGTTTTGCTTTCCTGGTAAAGTCACTTGCCTTCTCTAAGCCTCACTTTTATCTCAGGTATCCCCAAATGAAAGTTTTGTAAACCATCATGTGCTATATAAACAAAAAAGTAGTGACCGCTATGATAAAACAAAGGGTTTCAGGAATTTCTTGAATGCAGTTCTGGTTCTTATTTTAGCACTTACTTACTTCCCTCTTTTCTCCTTGTGTTGGTTCTAAAGCCACTTCTGGTGTTAGTGTTGGGCCTCTCAGAGTTATTCCAGTAGCAGTTTTGTTACCTGCTTTTTGAATTGTGTAGTGCCAGCTGAAGAGAGGATCTCATTTAGCAGGTGAACTGTGGAGGCATTTTGTAAGCTTGTTACTTAATCAGGTGTGGTGGTGAGGGTGTAAGGATAGAGATTGGAGCTCCTGTGATTTTTTTTGTTGTTGTTTTGAGGAAAATATTATTTTAGGTCCCTTGAGGAAATTAACACTAGCTCTCTCCTACCAAAAGGACATTTTGATTATAGGACTATTTGTATTAATGAGTTAGTCATTTTTAAGAGCAACCCTATTTTACCCCCTTCATGTTGCATGGTATTCCTCCTGGTTTTTTTAACTATTTTTTTAATTAGCTTTGTTATTTATGAACTGATTTATTCTCCTTAATCAACACCTCTACTATTTTGTTTACTTCATTCTGCCAAGCCTTTACTAAGAACTTATTTTTAATCAAGTATGGCCTTGTAAAGAGAGCAGGTGAAAGAAGAGAACTATCAATTGAGTGCTTATTACATATCCTATCAATAACCTCACAACAGCCCAGTGGAGGCAGTATCTTCAGCTTTTTATAGATGGGGAAACTGACGCTTAGAGATTTTGTCTTACGTTAGTTAGAAGCACCAGTATTTGATCCTGAGTCTGAGGCAAAATTCCAGCTCATTTAACTAGGGGGCAATATTCTAGAATGTACAAAGATCATTTGAGGATGGAGTTGGCCATTTCAGTAGATTATCTCCCTTATAAATTTATATTCTGTTTCCTGAGCACATATGAAGTACTCGGCTGGAAAGGGAAGTTAATTTTATAAAATTTTTATCCAGTTGTAGGATATTGCATCTGTATGTACTTTTTTTTTTTTTGAGGGCGGGGGGAGGGAAGGGGAACAGGACTGTATTGGGGAAAAGTGTGTACTTCCAGGATTTTTTTTCCCCAAGTCAAGTTGTCCTTTCAATCTTAATTGTGGAGGGTGCCATTCAGCTTCAAGTTGTTGTGCTTTCAGCCTTAGTTGTGGAGGGCGCAGCTCAGCTCCAGGTCCAGGTCCAGTTGCCGTTGTTAGTTGCAGGGGGCGCAGCCCACCATCCCTTGTGGGAGTCACACTGGCAACCTTGTGGTCGAGAGCCCACACTCCAACCAACAGAGCCCTCCAGGAGGCAGCTCAGCTCAAGGTGCCGTGTTCAATCTTAGTTGCAGGGGGCGGAGCCCACCATCCCTTGCAGGAGTCCAGGAGTTGAACTGGCAACCTTGTGGTTGAGAGCCCACTGGCCCATGTGGGAATTGAACCGGTAGCCTTCGGAGTTAGGAGCACGGAGCTCCAACCGCCTGAGCCACTGGGCCGGCCCCCTGTATGTACTATTTGATGGGGTGGCAGATTAGCTCAGTTGGTACTGATAACACCAAGGTTGCCAGTTCGATCCCCGCATGGGCACCTGTGAGCTGCGCCTTCCTTTAAATATATATATGCGCTGTTTGACATTATTAGCAAATACCATTTTACCTAGTACAGCTTTCCATTATCAGGGTTAAAAAAACACTAAATCACTCTTGTCTGCCCATCCAAGAGTTAGCAGAGAGGGGTGTGTGTGTCTTTTTCTCTATAATATACCCAGGGTGCCAAAAGAAATGTATACATATTTTAAGAGATGGTCAACGTTGCCCAAGTAGTAGTTCGCCGTAATCATAAGTGTCTGGACCCTGATGGTAACCACTTTGAGCACCTCTTATAATTGCAGAAGTCAAACGTGACTTGTAATCATCATTTGTTATTGGTATATATTGAGTATTACAATTTTAATAGATTTTTCCTTAAAATGTGTGTACATTTTTTTGGCACCGTGTGTGTGTGTGTGTTCATGTTTGTTTCACCACTTCTTGATAGAGGTAAAGGGCATGTATGTGTGTGCATGTGCTTCTAAGTGACAATGGCCTGTTCTGTTCTGTTTTTCATGTATTAAAGATGTTCATACACAGCAGAATTGTTAACAACACGAGCACCGAGTCAGACTATTGGAGGCAAATTTACTGCACCTCTCAGCCTGTTTCCCCATCTTAAAATTGGCATGACAATTATAAGGATTAATGAGACAGTGTATGCAGCCACTTAGCTAGTGCCTGGCCTGCTGCACAGTCTCCAAACTTGACTGTGATCCTTCAAACCTCATTAGGTTGTTGGATGTCTCAGATGAAGAAAAACAGCAGCCAAGGACTTCCTTACTGATTTAAGACCTTATGTAAACTATTTTACAGTTAAAATCTTTTTTAACTTTGTGTGAGACTGGATATATATAGACCTTTTAAAGTACTAGCTACATATTAGTACAAGTAAATTTGAGGGATAATTTCAATTCTCTTTGCAAAATATTGTGTATGAGTGTGGTTCATGTTGCTTGTTTGTTCTGATTAATTGAACTGGGCTTTTGGCAATCACAAAACCTCATTGCCCTGCTTAAAAAGTGGAAGGAAGTACTGAATCCTCCTTGGTGCCTTTCTGTGTATGAAAGGGATTTTAAATATTACCAAGTGTATAGTTAAGCTGGGTTACTAATTGACCTTGATAGCTACAAAGGGGAAGAAATTATCTTTGACACATCGACATAATGTGAGCCAAATCAGCAAATACGCTGGTTTGTGGTCTGTAATAATTGACTAGAAATGTAGAATATTCTTGACTAGCACTCAGATAATGTTAATTTTGTGGGGTTTATTTTATTATAAAATAATTAACTTTTAAAATGTTAGTTGGTAATTCCAGGATAATTTTGGTTGTTTGTTTTAGAAGGCTTTAGAAGACTTGTTTTATTAGCATGGAGTCTCCCCTTCCCTAATTTATCCCATATAAATGTGTTTTTCTAAGTAAAATTTTCATCTTTTTTGTTGCATTAGCCCCTACTTCCGTCTTATTTCTTCTAGGGTATAATGGACTTGTCAGTTTTGTTAGACAGTCTTTCATGTGGTACTTCGTTACAATAATACCTCCTAAAGAAATATTTGTTAGTGTGGATCTCATTTTTTTCCCCCTGGAAAAAGTAAGCTTCTGAAGAGTAGTGTTAAAACTATGGTTTTAGATTATTTTCCCAGCATTTATTACTGGTATGAAAACATTATTGTTGTTTTGGCTCCTAGTAGTTATGTTCTTTTACACAGCCATTCTTGATTTGCTTAGCTTAAAGCTCACTTTAAAATATAGCTGATTATTTATAGAACCTATTTTTTAAATTATGCAACTCATTTAAGGGTAATTTGTTACTTCTTTCCCTTCCTTCCTTCCTGCACGTATTTGTGGGAAATTCATTTCTTAGTTGGAGCACTAATTCAACTTTTCTCTTGCCATATTTTATGTTTGCTATTCCTTCGTTCATTAGCATAGATATTTTATTGTAATATGTCTGGCAATATAGGCACTTGTGTTATACTATAAATAAAAGAGTAAACAGTATAAGGAGAAGAAACAAACTTTTGAGGGGTCTATGGCAGGGAAAATGGTTTTGAATTAGAATTTTAAATTGGGATGCAGTTACATTTATTTAAATTATATAGTTTAAACATAATCGTCCCACAGTGTATTTGTGATTTTATGTGTGTGATTCTTTTAGATATAAACTAAAAACTTTTTTTTTTTTTTTAAAGATATTATTTACAAGTGAAAATTGCATGTTCTGAAACCAAATGTGTGCATTTTCAGGCAGTGGGAAAAGGTAATTTTTTTTGAGCGGATAGCTCAAAAATGAACTTTGTAAAATTTCTCCCTGAATTCTACTACCTTCAGCTAATAAAAGTAGGTTAATTCCTGAAATCTGTTTCACTAAAGGTGGCACTAAAGAAAATACTCCTCTTATTTAAATATAGGCAAAATCTCTGAACTTCTCAAAACTCTGTATAAATGTAGCACTTTGCTCAATTGTAGCCTGAAATGTTAGTTTTGTTCCCACCATATTTGGCTTTACCCTTCCTCATTTCCTCATGGCATTTCTCGTTTATAAATCTGGCTAAGCCTGTTGGTGCTGTTGTGACTGCCTCAAGGGCAGGATGAGTAAGTTGCATGACGAGCCATAAATCAGGAGGCACAGATTCATCTTTTCTTCCCTCAAGATCAGACGTGCAGCAAGTCATTCAATACATAATTATAAATTGATAAGGGAAAGAATTTGTACTAAAAATTTTTTTTCTCACTCCCTTTCATTTGTTCTATTAAATTCTGGTAAGGATTATGAATTGCATAAACCTTCCAAAAAGGGCCTGCTTGTATCTGTGTGTGTGTGTGCGTGTGTGTGTGTACACACGGGGGTGGTTTGGGCATGCAGGAGGTTGGGTGACTTTTAAAAGTTGTTAGGAGCTTAGAACTGCTGATCCTCTTGGTGTGTAATAACTTGAAGAGAAACATGTTGGGACGTGTTATGCAGAACCACGTTAGCCAAATATCTAGAATATATTCTTAATTAAAAAGTAGAATTCAGCAAAATAATTTCCCCCTACAAATCTATGTCTACAGACAGTATACTTTACAATTTTACTTTTGACCGATCTCTATCACTTGACTCTTACGTGCACATATAGAAAGCTTCTCACAGAGTATTGCTCAAAACAAACTAGCAAAAGCTTCTTGGTGCAGGGAATTGTATGCACATAGTCAAATCAGAGCTGTATTATAATTCCAGCTCCATTACTTACCAGCTGGGAGACTGGGTGAGTTACCGCACTTCTGTAAATTCTAATTTCTTCATCTGTTTCGTTTTACTATTGGCCGGGCTATTGTGAAAATGGAAATAGAGGGTGTTTGGCCAGTTTTCTTTAAAATCTGTCTAGTAATGGTGTCTTTACATATAGACCTTTTTCTGACAGTTCGATAGATGATAAGGAGTGAAATCGGAGCTATTGGGAACTGTTAGCTTACACCAGTGGTTCTCAACCTAGGGTGTTTTTTCCAAAGCACCTGGGGAAATTTGGCTATATCTGCAGACATTTTTTGTCGTAACTTTAGAAGCCATCATGCTACTAAAATTCCAATAGAACACAGGAAACCGTCCATCCCAACAAAGAATTATCTGCCCTACATGTCAATACTACCAAGGTTGAGAAACCTATACAGTGGAATTGGTTTCCATTTCTTGGATACTTTTCTCTTTACTCCTAACAAGGCTGAAAGTGTTAACTACATAGAATTGCAGAATTCCAGATGATTATTTGGTGTCAGGGTTTGCACGATAAAATATAGCTAGTCATAGCTAATCTTAGTTCTGTAAGGATCCTTAAAGTAGCCTTCCACCCCCAGCTTCTCAACAGAAATTTTAGAGCAGTTTCCCCAAAGCATCTTTATCCTTTGGCTCTGATTTTCTATCCTCTCATATTCTTTGAAAGTGGCACTAAATTAATAAATACTTGATAGTACAGCCATCCACAGGTGACCATTTTAATGACCGCAGTAAGTGGTCATTGCTCTGTTGCTTGAATATCTCCAGGGATGGATTTTCAAATCCCTCAGTCGGCAGCATATTTATTTCATCACTAGATGATGGAAAGGGTGTGATTGTGGGTGTGTAAAATGCAAAAATTATCTACCATTTTAGCCTGATGGTTATCCTATAGTATATACCATGTTTCCCCCAAAATAAGACCTAGCTGGACCATCAGCTCTAATGTGTCTTTTGGAGCAAAAATTAATATAAGACCCAGTCTTATTTTACTATAAGACCCAGTCTTACAAATTGTTGCTACAAAAGACGTATTAGAGCTGATGGTCCAGCTAGGTCTTATTTTTGGGGAAACGGTAAAATCGGGTGAATTCAGATTTTTTAGTCATAAATGTGACCCTCAAAGTGGGATTATCATAGGTTATGAAATTTGGTTACCTGAAGATTCTAGGAAGAAGGGGAAGGACATCACTTATTAAATGCCTGCTTTGTACCCAGGACTTGTTTTATCTGATATAATCTTTACCAAAAAATCCAGGAAAGTAAAGATGATCACAGTTTAGGCTTTACAGATAAGCTGAAATTTTGTGGGGTTAAGTAGTTTGCCGAGAAACGTGGCTGCATTTCTATATGTGGTATATTTAACTGCAGAGGAATGTAGCTGGTGGGGGACAACACAAAAATGAATTTGCCTAGCATTTTGGGAAAGTGATACAAGGTCTCTACTGGAGGAAGGAAGGAGGAGGCTAGGGGATGAAATGGAAAGGGATTTTGAATTGAGAATGGAAAAGGTTATTACTCATTGAATTAACTCTTCAGATGGTTGGCTATAATTCTTGGTGGGTGGGAGCTCTGAACTGTTTTAACATTGTATCTCCTTTTTGTTTGAGATAAAAATGAACTTTTTCTTAATATCTGTCTCCATTTTTTATCTTTATTATAACATACCAGTCAGGAAATCATAAAATAAGGCAAACATTCTAATAACCACCACCCAGATGGCTGTCTTCATTTTATTTTTTTAAATTGGTATGCAAGCCTATATTTCAGCTTACAACATTATAATTCAATATTTGTATATACTGTGGAGTGTTTACACTGTAGGTTTACACTGTAGGTACTATCCATCATTATACAACTCCTTCCCCTCTGGTCTGTTCTCTGCATGAGTCTGTGTTTTGTTCTTTTTTTTTCTTAGATTCCACACATGAGTGAAATCATATGGTAATTGTCTGTCTTCGTCAGACTTATTTGACTTAGCATGATACCCTCAAGTTCTCTCCATATTGTTGCAAATGGCAAGACTTCCATTGTTATGGCTGTGTAGTATTCCATTGTATATATGTACCACGTCTTTATCTGTTGGTGGACACCTAGGTTGCTTCCATATCTTGGCTATTACCAGTATTGCTGCAGTGAACATAGGGTTGCATGTGTGTCTTTTCAATTTAGTGTCTTTGTATTCTTCGAATAAATACCCAGAAGTGGAATAGCTGGGTTATATGATAGTTCTACTCCTAATTTTTTGAGGAATCTCCATAGTGTTTTACATAGTGGCTGGACCAGTTTTGGTTTTTTGTGTGTGTGTGGGTTTTTTTTTAATTGTTCCTGGGAAGGTGAACAGGATTTTATTGGGGAACAGTGTTGTACTTCCAGGACTTTTTTCCAAGTCAAGTTGTTGTCCTTTCAATCGTAGTTGTGGAGGGTGCAGCTCAGCTCCAGGTCCAGTTCCCGTTGTTAGTTGCAGGGGGCGCAGCCCACCATTCTTTTCAGGAGTCAAACCGGTAACCTTGTTGTTGAGAGCCCGTGCTCCAACCAACTGAGCCATCCAGGAGCTTAGCGGCAGTTCAGCTCAAGGTGCTGTGTTCAATCTTAGTTGTGGGGGGCACAGCCCCCCATCCTTGCAGGAGTCTAGGAGTAGAACCAGCAACCTTGTGGTTGAGAGCCCACTGGCCCATGTGGGAATTGAACTGGCAGCCTTCAGCGTTAGGAGCACGGAGCTCCAACCGCCTGAGCACCTGGGCCGGCCCTGGACCAGTTTATATTCCCTTCTCTCCATATCCTCCAGCATTTGTTAATTTGTTGTCTTTTTGATAATAGCCAGTCTGACAGGTGTGAGGTAGTATTTCATTGTGGTATTGATTTTCATTTCCCTGATAATTAGTGACGTTGAACATCTTTTCATGTGCCTGTTGGTCAATGTTTTCATTTTAAACTCAAGAAAACATAGAGTCCCATAGTATTATCTGTTATATACATTATACTACATTACAAAATTAATGCAAATTTATATATAATACAAAGTGACAAGCATTGAAACATAAAGAAATCAAACACTTCGATGACCATTAGCTTCCTAAGGTTATTATTTTGAAAAAGATACATTCTTATTTTAGAGAGACTGCAAATTTCATAAAGCTTTATAGAAATCTCTTCTGGGTTTCACCCTGAAACCCAATTTGAGCCATGCATTTCTTGAAAGCCATGTTTCCTGGTTTGCCCAAACAATATACTCACTTGATCAAGAGCTACATTGACCAGTGGTGGCTCTGAGTGCTTGAACTGTTTCTCACAAATTTACTCTCGAAAGATAAGCATTTGCTGCCATCAAAGATGGCTATATGGTGGGGCTCTAAACACCTAGGTGGGAAGTTCTGAGTAAAAATGGCATCACAAAAATAGTATCATGAGTAATCTGAGCTGTCTTTCCAACATTAAACTTAAAAAAGTCATTTAATGCCTTATGGTCTTGACTGACTTAATTATATTTTTAAGTCAGTGTGGTCATTTCCTTGTGTGTGCTGTTCAGATACATAGGATGAAGGATTCTATTTGTTGTATACTTCATAGTTTGAAACTAAACAAAAGTCTCAGTAATCATTCGAGACTATTCAATAAACAGAAATTTTATTATTGCTAGTACCTCAAGACAGGATTTATTTAGTCATTTTACCCAAAAGAACAGCTAGAGATTTCAGGAAGTGTGGGTAAAGTCCAGATTGATGGGAATAAGCTATTCTGAAATTTCAACGAATTGTCCGTCTAGATCAGGGGTATCCAAACTGTGGCCCACAGTCCATTTTTAATTAGCCCGCAGCAAATTCCAAAAATATATTTAGTTTACTTAAATAAACCAGGTAAAGTAATACGTACTTCACCTTGAGTGAGTGGCCCAGCTGTTTGTGTATTTTACCGCATTTGGCCCTTGGTAAAAAACATTGAAAAAAGTTTGGACACCCCTGCTCTAGATGCATTTTACTTGGCTTCTTATCTCTGTGTGTTTAATTTAGGGTTAGAAGCAACCGCATTTTACTTTCCCAAAATGTTTCCTTGACTTAATCTCCCAGGTTTAAATTTTGAGAAGAATAGTTCAGTCTCCCGGTATGGAGCCTCTCAAGTTGAAGATATGGGGAATATAATTTTAGCAATGATTTCAGAGCCTTATAGTAAGTATTACTATTGTAACAATGCAGACACAGAATTGGAAACCACCCTCTTTCCCTCACCTATACTTTTGAATTCCTTCCATAGCTTTGTCTCCCTAATAGCTAAAATGATGACTTGTATGATCTCATTTTCAGATCACAGGTTTTCAGATCCAGAGAGAGTAAATTACAAATTTGAAAGTGGAACTTGGTAAGTACTTGAGTACTATTCCATTTGAGCCTTTAATTTTTGTCTTTGTTTATATGGTGATGTTTAACCCCTTCCCCCTTAATATTAGTAACTTTACTAAACCTTTTGACTATCCATTTTTTAATATTAGGTCATTTATAAAAGAAGGTTGCATCTTAAAGTATGCTTGGATGTTGGGATTAACATTTAATGAAATATTTGCATCCTTAGTTACTGTTATCTTTGGAAATCATATGTTTGGGTCTATGATTCTTATTTTAGCCTCTGAGCTATCCATCCTCTCACTGGAAAACTTCCAAAGGAAAAACAGGCTTTCAAAGTTCACAAAATCTTTTTTTTTGGGGGGTGAGAGGGGAACAGGACTTTATTGGGGAACAGTGTGTACTTCCAGGACTTTTTTCCAAGTCAAGTTGTTGTCCTTTCAATCTTAGCCGTGGAGAGTGCCGTTCAGCTTCAAGTTGTTGTCCTTTCAGTCTTAGTTGTGGAGGGCGCAGCTCAGCTCCAGGTCCAGTTGCCGTTGCTAGTTGCAGGGGGCGCAGCCCACCATCCCTTGCGGGAGTGGAACCGGCAACCTTGTGGTTGAGAGCCCACTGGCCCATGTGGGAATCGAACCGGCAGCCTTTGGAGTTAGGAGCATGGAGCTCTACCCGCCTGAGCCACCGGCCGGCCCTCACAAAATCTTTACTGAGATAATTTTGAGTTAGCTCTATCAGCTTCTACTTTAAAGCAAAGGAAATAATTGGGGAGAAGTATGAAATGGTGGTATCTCTGTTTGTGATCACAGGTAGACCTTTTTAAGTTTGAAATCACTGTGGTGAATTGCGTGAGATTGCCTGGTGCCTGATATGAACAGAAGCTTCTGACATCTTTGCCCACAGAGAGACTTTGAGGCCTGTTTAGTTGTGGAGAAAATGACTCATTAGGAAAATGTCCTAGGAGTACTGAAAATGTGGCTATGGAAGGAATAGAACATCAAAAGGTGTCAAGATATAGGTGATTTGCAAATGACTCATTAAGGTGTGGGCACTCCGAAGCATTTCTATAAACACTCTCTGATGGCTCCCCAGTTTGATAGAGGAGATATTTTAATGGCAGACTTGTGACTGCGTGCACACATTTCTGACATGGATTAATTGCCACCTTTATGTAGATCTTAAATTTTGCTGTCAAACTGGGTTTAAAGCCCACTGGTGTGCTGGTCAGTTCTGAGAATGAATTTAAACCTATCCTTCCTGGTTCTAGGAACTAACAAGCATCAGGGTATTTGGAGAAGTCTGCTTCCTGTGAGTTGATCCTGGATCCTTCTGAGTTTATGGCAAGCAAGCAACAACTCAGATGATAGATGGTTTGCTGGGTGAGCTAGCTGTATTGAATCTGCATAGCCAGTTGTCTTTCTATGGTGAACCACCTAAAGAAAACTTTGGACTGTGCCTACATAATTTTTGAGGTTGCAAAGTAAATCAGGCAATATTAAAGTCTGTCTGAACTCCACATAAATAATACCTCATGTGTAAATAGGCAAATTGTCTTATAGGTCAGCCTCACTAGCATTAGTCATGCAACCTGAAGTTTTGCTTGATCCACAGCAGCAAGATGGAACTTATTGATGACAACACGGTAGTCAGGGCACGAGGTTTACCATGGCAGTCTTCGGATCAAGATATTGCAAGATTCTTCAAAGGACTCAATATTGCCAAGTTGGTTTTGTATAAACTCTGTTTTACTTAAGAACCCCAAAGGGATAATGGGTTTTCTATAATTTTTTTCTAGCTATATTTTCTTCCCTACTGCTATTTGTTTTGTTCTTTCAAAGGGGAGGTGCAGCACTTTGTCTGAATGCACAAGGTCGAAGGAATGGAGAAGCTCTGGTTAGGTTTGTAAGTGAGGAGCACAGAGATCTAGCACTACAGAGGCACAAACATCACATGGGGACCCGGTACATTGAGGTATGCCCTCATAACCTTGAGACCCTTAACTTCTTGAATATGAACATTAGAAGACTCAGAAACTATTTAATTTCCCTTTCTTTTCTTAGGTTTACAAAGCAACAGGTGAAGATTTTCTTAAAATTGCTGGTGGTGAGTTGAGTGCCTTTTATAAAATGTTGCTATAATAAGAATCTAAATTTTACTAATATACCAAGGGTAGATAAATAGGTCATGAATATTGTTTATTTCCCAATGAAACATAGGAATTGACTTTTTTTTAAATAGAAGGAAGAAATGTCCAAATAGTATCAGTAAGTGTAATGTATAACACTTGCCCTAAGGCTTAACTACAGTTGGTTAAGGCTTAACCAACTGTAGTTAAGGAGCCATTAAAAATAGTACAATATAAGGTGAAAAGGTCATATAAAGTCATGTATAAAGGGAGAGTATAGTTCTTGAAAGAAATTAAATTGTCTGTAAACTACTTTCAAACAGCCGTACCAGAATACCTGGAATTTTTGCGTATCTGCTTCTAGAGTTTCTCTAAACTTCTTAATTCATCAGTGGCCATGGTAGCTTTCTGGCTTCTAGTATTTTAGGATATGTAATGTTTGCTACTGCGTATGGTCAGAAAGAAGTAGGAACAGATAGATAGTTTTTATCCAATTCTTGAGTGATTCATAACTTTAAAACTTAAAAATAACTGATGCATAAAAAATGTTAACTATCGTTTGTCCAACGTATTTTTTCTCTACATAAAACTATTTTGTAAGCTACTGCTTTGTTCATGTTGCTTTATAACTTCTTTTCTCCTTTTAGTACATTATGAATATCTTCCTATTTAGTCAATTTTCTTAAGTGTTAATTACAGTAATATATGTACTATCAATTTGTATTAAACATCCCTGTTGGGCAGTTAGAGTTTATTTCTAACTCTTCACTATATGTTGCGATGGATATTTTTGTATCTTTCTATGTGCCACCCATTAGGATAAATGTCTCACAGTAGAATAGCTGAATAAAAGAGTGTGGGTGGATCTTTTAAGAGGCTTTGACACCTATTGCCAAAATATACGAAGGTGACTTTGACTTAAATACAGAGAACATTTGTATCCCTGAATTATATAGCCCTGGTAAAAATCTTTGCATTTGTAGAACTTACAGTTATAGCATCCTGTTTATACTATTAGGTTGGTGCAAAAGTAATCGCGGTTTAAAAGGTTAATAGTTGCAAAAACCAAAATTACTTTTGCACCAACCTAATATTTGCTAGTATAATCCTGTTCTGGTGCTTACTTCTTGAGATAAATCAAGGCTTACAAATTTAGAGCTTCACGTTTAATAGTGTTTCCAGAGTTTGCAAAGTAATGTTTGATACTGGTTGGGGATAAAGTATATTTGAAGTTGCTGTGGTCCTGAGGTTCCATGGTTCCATAACACTGTAAATTGCAGATGGCAGAGTTAATTAATGTTCAAGTTAATGCCTGGGATTTCATGGTATGTGGACAATATGATTAAGGGAAAATGTTATTAGTCTATGACCTTGAACAATGTACATTTGAGTATTTGCTACATGGCAGTACTATACAAAATGCTTTGCATTAAGCAAAATGTTGATAAATGTTAAAACTAGCTGCCAAGTATATTCATTATAACTATTTTCTTTACTTGAGTGTGTTTGACTCTTTCTTAATAAGAAATAATCAGGAAAATCACCAAAGTGCTTTATACATAATAATTATTCTCAATTTATGAGGTAGGTAATTTTACCCTTATTTTACAGATGAGGAAACTAAGTTACAGAGGTTAAACTCTATAAAAGTCATATCCTAGTAAGTGGTAAAGCCAGGATTGGACCCAAGTATTCTAGCTCTAGGACCTGTGCCCTTAACCACCATGGTGATTAATTGCCTCTCCATAGAAGAACATGGTGGTTGGTCTATGATTTAATTATCTGACTACCTTCTTAATTAAGACATGTTTTATGAAAATGGTAGGGGAAAATTTTCAAATCTATGGGAAGAGAATTCTGATTCCTGGGATGTTACGAATTCATTTGGGAGTGTGGGTCTTAATTACAATTCAAGACATTGCCAAAAATATTATCATTTTAAATTTGGTAAAGTTGATGTCTTAACCATTTCTCCCTGTGCTTGGTATTTGTGTTCCCTAGGTACATCCAATGAGGTAGCCCAGTTTCTCTCCAAGGAAAATCAAGTCATTATCCGAATGCGGGGGCTCCCATTCACAGCCACAGCTGATGAAGTGGTGGCCTTCTTTGGACAGCATTGCCCCATCACTGGGGGGAAGGAAGGCATCCTCTTTGTTACCTACCCAGACGGTCGGCCAACAGGGGATGCTTTTGTCCTCTTTGCTTGTGAGGAGTATGCACAGAATGCATTGAGGAAGCATAAGGATTTGTTGGGTAAAAGATACATTGAACTCTTCAGGAGCACAGCAGCTGAAGTTCAGCAGGTAGGTTTTTAAGAGCATGTTGGTGGTTTTGCATTATTTCTATTCTTTATTTCTAAAAACAATCCTACATTATTGATTTTTAAAATAAAATTTGGAAACTACAGAAAGTGTAAGTGCATGAAAAAAGTCTTATTCTATAAGCAAACGATAGTCACTGTTATCTTGTATATACACAGAAAAAATACCATGTGTTTTTATATAACTGGAGTACTGCTGTAGACATACTTTTGAATTTTTTCAAAACTACCTGGCTTGAAAGCGTACTCATGTCCCCAGAATTTTAATCTTTAAGTTAATATTATGTCTCATGGAACTACATGATTTATTTAGAAATTCTGTTGTACATTTGGGTTGGTTTTTTTCTAATTTCTAGATAAATGTGCTTATAACACTCTCAACTTCTGATTGATTTCTTTAGAACTGAATATAGGGTGTGTGCTTTTAAGGTTTTTAATTTTAATATCTTGCCATATTTATTTCCCAATAGGCTTGAGTAATTCCAAACTGCTGGTCACAGTGTAAAATGCCCTTTTGTCTTACAACTTTCAGAATTGACTTGTTTTTGAGACACAAATGGGGTAATCAGTTCCTGAAAACATTCTAAGATCTAGGCATGAAACTACCTGTAGGGTCTCAAGCCTTTTGGCATTTCTTCTTATCACCTGAACATTTCTCTTCAAGGGTTAGTATTTTCTTGGTAACTAAGATCATGTAGACTGCTTCACATGACTCTTTCAACTTATTTTACTTGGGCCCCATAGTAGAACATAGTCATTTTAATGATTGGGCTTTTTTGCAAGCATTTAGGACACTGATTGTATTATTATTCTGTGATTTTGTGTAGCTTCTGCAAAGCCCATTGTATATTGTGATTTAAAATAATTGTCCAAAGTTAAATAGAACCTTTCACCTGTTGGAAACCAAATTGATTTTTATACCTAGAATAATGTGAAATTGTAAGTTTTGTATTCTAATGTACTGGTGCTCTAAAGCCCTACACTATGAACATACTTATAATTTAAACAATTCTGTAAACAGTTGTTGAAAATGAATATCATAAGTTTTGAATCTCTAAACATGCTTAGGGCTTCAAACATGCTTAGGGCTTCAAACATTACATACACCCTTCCCAAACTAGAGGGGAAAAATGTAATTTTTTATTGTAGATTTTTAAATTGGAAGAACAGTTTCATGGAAACCATGGCCTAGAATGGACTCGGCTACCTTTTATATTGATTGGTTTGGATATAGAGTATGCTCCCTCTATCTGACTCTACCATAAGGTGGTTTTGAGTGTGGATGAGCTTAAGTGTTGAAGTGGTCATAGGTTCTGCACTGTCTTCATTACTTATAATCATTCCATTCAATAACTATTTGCTCACCCTCTGTTTGGGAGATCCTGTAGGTACTAGACCATTTCCTGTCAAATTTGTCTATAACCACATTTATTTTCTATTTGTGTTCTTCCCTAAATGTTTGTGCAGTGTCTGGATTGTTTGTATAATTTTGAACAGTCTTGCTGTCTCTTTGTCATAAAATTTCTTTGGCTGTATTTATTCTTTGATTTTTGATAGCAAACTGGACAGGGAAATTAGGGTAGATTTTTGGGAGTTCATCAGTTCTATCTACATTTTCAGTTTATCGGATGGACAATAAAGGCTGCAGTGGTGAATTATTCCAAAAACTCGGGGTTGCCACACATGGCGTTTGCACAAGGATCTCCTAGTATTGTCAATTAGTAGGCTTGTTCTAAACTAAAACAGACGTAGGCAAGAACTTTGTAATATGAGTTTTACCTGGAAGCAGTTTTTTCTTCATAATGTACTTGGCGTCATTCATTCTCAAGATAGTTAAAGTCCATGTATTTAAAAATACAGTCAAGATCCTATGTTTTGCTAGTGTCTAAAGTTCACATGGAAACTAAGTGATTATTTTTATGGTCACTAAATGATTTTTTTCATTTTTACATTTTTCAGCTATTCTATCTTTTGTTTTATACATTATTATAAATGTGGCATTATATTTTACTATAACCCAAAGTTATGTTTTACCCGTGTTTCCATTACTGGGTTATTTATTCTCTTTATATTTCTTGAGTTTGGAGGTGGAATGTGAAAACAATATTAAGGGGAACATTGTACTTAGTGAAATGAAACCTAATAAATTACTACAGTAGTTCACAAATACCAATTCCAGATTTTTATGAAAGTGGCAGACTTTAAGAATATTTGTCCCAAGGCAGATAGTGATGCATTTGTCCAGTAGATAAGTCCTTAATCTAAGCGCATTGTGTTATGTGTGGTATATGCCTCATCATGCCCATGACAAAGTGGGTTTCCTGCTTTTCTGGCTGAAAAACATGAATCTTTCTCCAGAGTGTTTCTCAAACTTTAATATGCTTATGAGTCACCTGGGGATCTTGTTAAAATGTAAATTTATAATTACTAGGTCTGGCCCCCAGCTGAGACTATGCAGTTTTATCAGGCTCCTCAGTGATGCCAGTGCTTGTCTGCAGATAGCATTGGAGTAGGTAGGCTCTAAATCACTTCTGTTTTGCTTTGAATACAGGTGCTGAATCGATTCTCCTCAGCCCCTCTCATTCCACTTCCAACCCCTCCCATTATTCCAGTACTACCTCAGCAATTTGTGCCCCCTACAAATGTTAGAGACTGTATACGCCTTCGAGGTCTTCCCTATGCAGCCACAATTGAGGACATCCTAGACTTTTTGGGGGAGTTTTCCACAGACATTCGAACTCATGGGGTCCACATGGTATTGAATCACCAGGTAAGAAAATTTGCTTATTATTGGAAAACTGATTTGCTTATTATTATCAAAGGCTCTTCCAATAAAAAAGTACAAATGTTCATCAGTTGTATAGTAAGCCTTCAAGGAAAGATTTAACTATAAATGCAAGAGGTCTTTAAGATGAACTCCAGAAAGAATGCTATCATGGGTGTGGTAATTCAAATTAGGCTCTGATTCTGTCATCATAAGTATCCGTCAAATTAATAGTATCGTAGTACATTATCAATCTAACATAACATTATACTATTACAACTACTGAACTCTGCTGTTGTAGTGTGAGAGCAATTATAAACAATATATAAACCAATGAGCTTGTCTGTGTTCAAGAGTACTTTTTGTATCCATAGACTATTTAGAAACAGCTTATTTTATATATATGTTAGACATCAAATTACGTTTAGTAGAGTGCAAACTCAATAAGTACTTGTATCTGCACCACCTAGAACAGTATGTGATCATAACAGGCATGCAAGTGTATTAATTAATTTTCATAGAAGCCTCTATCAAAATCTAACCAGATTCTCACAGTATGCAAGTATATATCCTAAGTGTATTAAAAGTAGTTCCTGGCTGGGTGTCCCTTGATTTTTTGGTTAAATTAAAATTAATATTAGTTGCTGGACAATTTGCCAGCATTTTGTGCTATTTTAAGCATGACAGAATTCTAAAAACTACTATAAACCAAGTAGTTCTATTTAAAATTTTGGAACTCTTTTATTAAAAGCAAAGTTGTATTAATTTTTGAAAATGAGATGTTTCTGATCATGGGTTGAATATAGTTTTGTATTGGAAATACCAATGTTTTTCTAAATTGCTCATATTCCGCTTTCTCTTTTCACGTGGAGATTTGGTCACATTCATAACCATAATCTTATCTCCCTGGAAAGTGCGTGTCACTGGGTATAAGCAACCAGAAAATATCCTGAGCCCCTGCTTGGTTTTCCACACCAGCACATGCTCATTCTAACTTTCAATGTTAAGCTATGCGACTTTTTATCTGACTAGGTACCCTTTTAGCGTGGCTCACTGGTGGGAGTCCTTTTTAAAAAAAAAAAATTTTGTTGGGGAACAGTGTGTTTTTCCAGGACCCATCAGCTCCAAGTCAAGTCGTTGTCCTTCAATCTAGTTGTGGAGGGCGCAGCTCAGCTCCAAGTCCAATCGCCGTTTTCAATCTTTAGTTGCAGGAGGCGCAATTCACCACCCCATGCGGGAATTGAACCGGCATGGGATGTTGTTAAGAGCTCGTGCAATAACCAACTGAGCCATCTGGCTGCCTCACCACCAGCTCAGTGGCAGTTTGTTGTCTTTAATCTAGTTGTGGAGGGCACAGCTCCCTGGCCCATGTAGGAATCGAACTGGTAACCCTATTGTTCAGAGCTCGCGTTCTAACCAATTGAGCCATCCAGCCGCCCGGTGGGAGCCTTTTGAATAAAATTCCCCACAATTCAGCATCACCAGGGATTTGTTTGGTTTCTCTTTGAGTCACCATTTCTAATAACCTAGGAGTTATTATTATTCTTTAATTAACAACAGTAGACAGATTTACCTGTTATTGACCCCCATGACCTATTGTGATTGCACTTGGGGTAAATGCTTCTTAGATGATGAATAAGCTCTTAGCTGCCTCAAAGATGTTAGGTTTTTTCCATCTTGTACTGGGTTTCCCTGGTGTCCCTAATTTCCATGGTATGGTAACTCTTATGGTAACTTGCATGGTAATAATTTTCACTAAATAGTCCCTTAGAGACTTTTAAAGAAATCTGTAAATAAGGAAGAAGTTTTATAAGCTAATTGTGTCTTTTTCTGCCCCATAAAATGTCCATACCAAATAAAACTAAGGCATTCTTTTTCTGTGGAACAGAAATCTACCAGCTTGGTTTTAAATAGGGGATTTTTAGAAGTTATTAGTAATAGCAGAAATGTCTATAAACACGTTGGCCAAGGTTTAAGATGGAGGTGAATGGCCGAGATGAGAGAAGGGCTCTCATTCAAGGCTGATGATACAGCTTTCACCAACTGTCACTGTGCCTCTCAAGTGCCAATTCCTTATCTGCCTTCCCTGTCCCCAAGCCACATTCCAACCAGGCTACAGGGAAAAGGGAGAAGGGAAAGGGATGTTGCAGGTCAGTGACAGAACTGAGAGCCAAAAGAGAGCACTGGTTTGTTCAGTTTCCCATAGAAGGATTCATAAAGCTCTAATAGTGGTTCTTTTACTAGCTTTTCTCAATCGAAGGTTTAATCGGATTTTTCAGAAGGTCAAAATTCAGTACACAATACTATACTTTGAAACGGCAGTCACAAGGAGACCCTTTCCAAACCTCGTAAATCTAATATTAATTAATAGAAACCAAAAAGGATCACTTTTAGCTATGAGCTCTCAAGACTGTTCCTTCAAGGTTTTGTGATCCATTCTGGTGATTAGGTGATGAAATTCAACTCAGAATTCAGTAGATTACACTGTCACCCAGATTTTGTGGCTAAAATGTCTGTACTATGGGTGATTGTCACTTTGCATGTTTTGAAAGCAACCATTTCCATGTTGAAGGAGACAGTCTCCTTTTGTTTTTATTCTTCCCCCACACACTCAGGGCCGCCCATCAGGAGATGCCTTTATCCAGATGAAATCTGCGGACAGAGCATTTATGGCTGCACAGAAGTGCCATAAAAAAACCATGAAGGACAGATATGTTGAAGTCTTTCAGTGTTCAGCTGAGGAAATGAACTTTGTGTTAATGGGGGGCACTTTAAATCGAAATGGCTTATCCCCACCGCCATGTAAGTTACCATGTAAGTTTTTCTTGGGTCTTGGCGCTATTCTACGCTATATGCTGGTAGGTGCTTAAGCTGCTTTCATATCTTTCTGTGTCCCTGGTTCTTTCTGAGGCAGGCAAGGTGATTACATAAGGCTTTCCCATGTGAAATCAGTAGTACCTGATAATCATTTAAGACCTTGGTTGTGGACATCCATAATTAGAGACACTGCAAATACCTCCTTTCAAATTATATTCTTGCTTTTCCAGTAATAAGCACTTGATTTCTGAAGCTTAGTGTGCTCAAGATAAGCACTGACTCTGGGAGGCAACCTGGCTATGTAGATATTTTAATACGCATTTAAAGGTAAAATTAAGTATGGCTAGATCGGTTTTCTTCCTTCTTTTTTTTTTTTCCTGTAACATATTAAGCTTTTTTTAGAAGGCTGATTTATGCCCATTTTGCATTTTTAAGTTTTGGAGCATTAAGTATTTTTTTAGAAAGGATAACCTGAGGAGCATTTTTGTAGCTCTTCAGGATATCTGGAATGAGCAAGTTAGTAAAAAATGTAAATGCGTAAGTAAATTAGCCAAAGTTTCCATTGGATCACAGGATCAGTGCTTAATTTCAAGCCATGCTCTTGCTCATTGGCACCTGGGTGCAAGCCATCTGGAATCCTGTTTGAGAGGAATAAGCCCTTTAGTCTGAAGATCAAGTCTGGTTAGTGACTAAGGAACATCGGGGGGTATGATATTAAAACTTGAATCTTTTTGATACAGTTTTCGGTTTTGAATAAGACATACCTTGTTAGGAGGCATGTTGGATATGTTTAAAAAATGTAACGCTTGGAATGCAGTCCAAAGATAACTGAGACAGTAAACTGGATTATGAGCTTGATTCCAATAAAATAGGGAGTGTTAGGACATCACTTTCTAGTGAAAAGGGATCTATACCAATAAGCCTGTTTGATAAAATATTATTCATAGAATATTCGATGGGGCTTACTCCTTTTTTTCCCTTGGAATTCCTAAACGCTAATATTCCGTTTATCTGCTGCTTGCTGTTGGTGAATATTTAAGAGTTGATTGCTAATGAGTATCAAGTTTTGAAACTTTATGTTTGGGCTTAAGTGGTTATATTAAAATAATATTAGTCATATGTGTTCTGTCTGTAAACCACTGATAAATGTCAGTAACTTTTACATTTCCTCTAGTGATGATTATCAACCATTGTGAGATGAGGGAATTTCTCCTCTATGTGTAACCAAAATTCTTCTGCTATGATATCCTTTTACTTCTCTCTTCCTGGTGGTCATTAAAGACTTTCTTCATAACACTTTCATTTCTTCCCTTTTCCCCTCATCAGCCCTAATATAAAATAAAAAAATTTTAATGTATTTTTTTCACATAAAATTTATTTCCATATCTTTACTTTTAATACTTTCCAAAAATTTTAACTAAAATTTGGCCATTGCCATTTTAGTGGAAGAGTTTACCCATTTAAAAAGAAAATTCCAATTTATGCATGCGAATGTTATGCCTGTTCTACTAGCCTTTTTTTTCCCGTGCCAACTCACTTTAGGCAATTGCCTATTTATACAACCACCTAAAAATGTAAAGAAATTGTATGGGTTTTTTTATCTAATCTCAAGGACTAATGCAGTTAAAATAGTGATTAGTTATAACCCATGGCGGAGTTTCTTGTTAAATTTGGGAAAAAATAGAGTCTCATTATTTTAAAATTTGTAACTTTATTTGTCTTGAAATTTAACTTTTCAAAAAGTTGAGTATTTTAAGGTCAACTCCAGTTTTCTAGTTTATGATTATATACATTCATATATTTTCTTTTAGGAATACGAGAATAGCTGTCCTTTCATTTGAGGAATACCCAAATCTGAGCAGCCTAATCTATCTAATTATCAAAATCTCTACTTTTTGTTTTGTGGCAGAAAAGACTTACCTACTGTGTATGCCTCTCTTATTGGTATGAGGCACTGTCGTGTAATGAATTGCTTGATAGTTTTGAAAGCAGGATATGAGCACAAGCTTTATAGTTTTCTATATGACTCAGGTGCCTCAGTTTATCCTATTTGCCTTTTTGTGGACTCTTGAATGCCAGGGATCATAATTTAAAAATTTATCTACATGTAGCTCAGTTTTGGGTGAGCAGGAAGGAGGTACGCAAAAGGTAAATATGAGCTCAATATGTGGGTCTTTGCCCTGTGTACCCATCTTCAGCTAACTGCCTTACCCCTCTCCATAGACATGTGGAAACTCTTAAGAGCAGAAGACAATAGAGATTTTCATGTGAAAAAGTTATCCTGTGGACCTCTGCTATTTGCAAAATTGATTAGGTGGTTTTAGGTATGAAAATTAAAGATAGGAACTCCAAGTTCAGGTAATCTCTCAGTTTTCTGTTGGATACAGATGGCCTGCATAGTTGCGTTCATCCCACATGTTAAAGCTATTGACCAGCAATGGTCTTACATAAATGTTACGAGGCAGGGAAGATATTAGATAATCAGAAGACAAAGGAGTTTCATTCTATTTTCTATTTAATCTGAGTCCACATTTTTATTAGCTGACTCTCAGGAAGACACCATCTATTTCTTCCAGGCTATTTCCCAGATTTGATTTTTTTTGTTTTTAAAATAACAGTTTTGAAAAGTGTAGATTAGCTTTAAAGCCCATCTTCTGGGTAACCTTTAGGTACTGTGTGTTTCCTCGAAAATAAGACCTAGCCGAACAATCAGTTCTAATGCATCTTTTGGAGCAAGAATTAATTATAAGACCCGGTCTTGTTTATAATATAACCAGGTATAATATAATATAATATCATATAATATCATATAATACCAGGTATAATATAAGACCCAGTCTTATTAAGACCTGCTATAATATAATATAATATAATGTAATATAATATACTAATATAATATAATACCGGGTTTTATATTGATTTGTGCTCCAAAAGACACGATAGAGCTGATTGTCCGGCTAGGTCTTATTTTTAGGGAAACACGGTACATAAAGGTAGGAGGAATAATGCAGAGTTGATCTTTTAAGTCAGTTCACTCTGGTACAATCTATGCTTTGGTATGATACATAGTATTGGTGAAGAGTGTTTCATCATGACCATTTTCATTTCATGCTGTACTATAGGCTGGTTAAGGTAGAATAGCAGTGCAGTTCTCAAAAAAAAAATTCAGCTTTTACTTTGAAGTTATAGTAAATGTCAATCCTATGTTTCTTTCCTCCAAATTTGTGGTAATTGGTGATCGCTAGTGGAAACTTTATCACATGTCATGAAATGGTTGAGAAGACTTTTGAAAGTCCACTTGGTACTGGTTTTACCAAATTTCAGGTTAAGGAAGGTTGTTTAGGTTGAGGGGGTATGAGATTTGAGATTATTTCTAGGTGTTAACGTGTACAATCAAAAGGAAGTTGCTTGGTGTGGTATAAAAAACTGGTCTCTCTTTAAAATGTATATAGGCAACAGTGACTTTCTGGCTTTAGTGCTAGCACATATGTGTCAGCTATTACAAATGTCTCAAAGTTTCTCTCTCTTTGCTTATTTAGGCCTGTCTCCTCCTTCCTACACATTTCCAGCTCCTGCAGCAGTTATTCCTACAGAAGCTGCCATTTATCAGCCCTCTGTGCTTTTGAATCCACGAGCACTGCAGCCCTCCACAGCATACTACCCAGCGGGCACTCAGCTCTTCATGAACTATACAGCATACTACCCCAGGTAAGGCTCTGATGGACATGGAAATGAGGCACAGAAACAAAGGACTCCTTTGATAGCCAGTGCCTGAGTTCACATAAGAATATTGTCTGTCACATTAAAGGTTATCATGGCAGGAAACAATTTCTGCTCATATCTCTGACCAAGAAGGTTGTTTTAAGATAAATCAGACTAAGTTTATTTTTTAACCATGTATTGACAGCATGATCTCTTAGGCTACTTTTGTATACAACTTTACATTTTTTCCTTCTCCTATCTTATGGTCATAAGTGAGTGGCACTGTAATCATTGCAATAGGGTAGCAGTATCAAGTGAATGAATTATAAAACAAGAAAATCCATAAAAAGAACAGTTGTATTTTTAAGTAGCATGAATTCGTATGTCAACCCAGAATAAATAAAAACTGTTTTTAAATTGTGCACCGCTTGTATTCTTTCCCCCCTAAATCTTTACTAACAAGTTCAGAATGAAAATAAGAATTTTTTTAGAATCAACTTTTTTTTCTGGTTTTCTAGGAAATTTTTATTTTTTATTTTTTTACAGTTGACATACAGTATATTAGTTTTAGGTACACAACATACTTACAAAGTGATCGCTCTGCGAAGTCTAGTACCCACCTGACACCATATATAGTTATTACAGTACTATTGACTATATTCCCTATGCTGTGCTTTACATCCCCTTCACAATGTTTTAAAACTGCCAGTTTGTACTTCTTAATATCTTCACTTTTTTCTCCCAGTTCCCCACCCCCCTCTCACCTATCACCTAGCAATTATCAATTTGTTCTCTGTTTCTATGAGTTTGTTCCTGTTGTTTGTCCATTTATTTTGTTTTTTTAAGATTCCATATATGAGGAATAGATTCCTCATATAAGCGAAGTCATATGGTATTTGTCTGTCTTTGTCTGACTTATTGCACTTAGCTTAATACCCTCTAGGTCCACCCATGTTGTCAGAAATGGTATGACTTCATTCTTTTTTTAATGGCTGAGTAATATTCCGTGTGTGTGTGTGTGTGTGTGTGTGTGTGTGTGTGTGTGTGTGTACGTACATACATATACCAACTCTTTATCCATTTGTCTGTGCATGGACATCTAGGTTACTTCCATATCTTGGCTATAGTAAATAATTCTGCAATGAACATAGGTGTGCACAAATCTTCTCAAATTAGTGTTTTGCATTTCTCAGGATAAATACCCAGAACTGGGATTGCTGGGTCATAAGGTGGTTTTAGTTTTAATTTTGGGGGAACCTCTATACCATTTTCCATAGTGGCTGCACCAATTTGTAATCCTGTGAACTATGCATGAGGCTTCCCTTTTCTCTGTGCCAACACTTGTTGTTTGTTGATTTATTGATGACAGCCATTCTGACAGGTAGGAGGTGATAGCTCATTGTGGTTTTAATTTTCATTTCCCTGATGATTAGTGTCATTGAGCATCTTTTCATATGTCCTCTTTGAAGAAATGTCTGTTCAGGTCCTCTGCCCATTTGTTAACTGGGTTGCTTATTTTGGGGGGTTTAAGTTGTAGGAGTTCCTTGTAAATTTGGGGTGTAAGCCCTTTTCGGATGTATCAGTGGCGAATATCTTCTCCCACTCAGTAGATTGTCTTGTTTCATTGGCGGTTTCCTTTGCTGTGCAAAAATGTTTTAGTTTGATGTAGTCCTATGTGTTTATTTAAGTCTTTAATCCATTTTGAGTGTCTTCTTGTATTTGGTTAAGAAAATGATCCATTTTCATTCTTTTGCATGTATCTATCCAGTTTTCCCAACACCATTTATTGAAGAGATTGTCTTTACCTCCGGTATAGTCTTTCCTCCTTTGTCATATATTAATTGACCATGTATGTGTGGGTTTCTTTCTGGGCTGTCTGTTCTGTTGATCTGGATCTGTTTTTATGCCAATACCACGCTGTTTGATTACTATAGCTTTGTAGTATAGTTTAATATCAGGTAATATTTTTCCTAATTTTTTGCCTTTTAACCTTTGTATTAGCTTTATAGTTGGTTGAAACACTGCTTTTATTATGTATTTGCCTTTTGTCAGTGAGAATTTTTTTCATTCCTACGTTTTCTTCATATTTTTTATCTTTTTTTTTTAATACTCTTAAGGCATTTATTTATTAAAACATTCTCTGACAAAATTTCACATTAGCTTAAAATTCAAATGAGTCTTTACATTTCTTTACTGAGGTCTCCACCTCAGCATATCACATGAAAACACCTTCTCTGGTAATGTGTGTTACCAGCATCAATTCGGTGAGCCCCATGGTGAGCCTCTTTGTTCCCTAGATGAACCAAGTAGATGTTAATATTTCTCTGTTAGGTAAAAGCCCCTAACTCAAACTTAATGGAAAAGGAGTGAAACTTCTGCAAAGTGCACTTTAAGAAGAGGTGCTTTTTGCTTATGAAAAGAGACCAGTGAGTCCTCTGAGAATAATAAAAGGGAGTATTTTACAATTAAGCACATGATTTGGAGTGAAGAATTCAGATGTTGCTGTGCTGGTCCAAGCTGTTAATACTCTCCTTGTTCCTCCCATGGGCCCCTTTGTCAGGTATCACAAAACTTTCGTCTGTGGCTTAGAGAACGTCCACAATCCTCTGCAGTACAGGGTAGTTTACCGCCTCATTCTCCTGGCAAATCAATTCAGTGTTCCTTAGCTTTCCAAAGTAGAAATCTCTCTCTCCAAGTCTTCAACAATAAGTTTCATTATATTGACCGCCTGCATCAGTTCTGCCCGCATCAGTTCGGCTGCTTCATCATTCCCATTGCCCACACCAGGACTCTTTAGCATCACACCTGGGCCAGCCTTAGGAGTTGCAGTACTGTGTGTTGCAGTGGGCCTCTGTGGAGCTGCGCTGCTGGAGCTGAGAGGTTTCTTTTGTTTGTTCAGAGCTGAAGCAACAAGTGAGGGAGACACTGCAGTTCTTGACCTTGGCTGGCAGCTACAGGGTCATAGTCTTTTCCATCATAGTTCGCATCAAAAAACTTCTTGAACCACTGAACGAATTCAAAATTGTCCTGAAACTTTCCTTTTACTAATTTGTCCACTGGAATTCTTTTGTTAACACCCATCTTTTCAAAACCTGCTTGTAGTATTTTGAAGTTCTGGATATACTCATGTTCTAGCTTAGTTTGGAATTTCACTTTCTTCAAGGCAATGGAGCCAGGGAAAAGCATGTCCATAAACTGACAATAAGCAGCCCCTGAGCACAACTGTTCTATATTTGTTGAATTCAAACGCAGAGACTCATTGATCCAGGCCAGCATGTCATGTCTACTTAGGCTATTGCTGGTGACTTGGTGCTGAATATACATTCCCTGCCATCTTTGGCTCTCAGACGAACTATGTCCACTGCCCGTGCCTGGCTCTGAGGATCCGTTTCCGTCTTCGTCTCATTCAAACCACCCAACCCCGCCCACTCATGCCATGACCTCACACGCACCCTTACATGTAGATGTAAAGCCGATCTTCTTGAAGAAGTCCTTTTCAGTTTTCTTGTAAGACTGGTTTGGTGGTGATAAAATCCTTTAGATTTTTCTCGTCTGAGAAGCTCTACTGTCCTTCGATTCTAAATGATAGCTTTGCTGAGTAGAGTAATCTTGGTTGTAAGTCCTTTGCTTTTCATCATTTTGAAAATTCTGTGCCTGCAAAGTTTCTGGGGAGAATCAGCTGACAGTCTTATGGGAACTCCCTTGTATGTACATCACTAACTGCTTTTCTCTTGCTACTTTTAAGATTTTGTCTTTTAACCTTTGGCATTTTAACTATGATGTGTCTTTGTGCTTTCTTTGTGTTCATCATGTTTGGAACTCTCTGTGCTTCCTCGATTTGTATGTGTATTTCATTTGCCAGGTCAGGGAAGTTTTCAGTCATTATTTCTTCCAAGTGGGTTTTAAGTCTCTCTCTCTCTCTCTCTCTCTCTCTCTCTCTCTCTCTCTCTCTCTCTCCCTCTCCCCCCTTCTTTTTCTTGTTCCCCTATGATGCAAATGTTGGTACACCGGATGTTGTCCCACAGGTCAATTAAACTGTCCTCATCTTTTAAAATCTTTTTTCTTTCTGTTGTTCTGATTATTTTCCACTGCCTTGTCTTCTAGATTGCTGATTCAATCTTCTGTCATATAATCTGCTGTTGATTCTATCTAATTCTTCATTTCAGTTATTCTTCATTTGTGACTGGTTCATTTTTGTGGTTTCTATTTCTTTGTGTAAGTTCTCACTGAGTTCTTTTGTTCTTCCCTGAAGTTCATTTAGCATCCTTATAATCCATGTTTTGATCTCTGCATCTGATAAATTGCTTACCTCCATTTCATGTAGTTCTTTTTCTAGAGTTCTGTCTTGTTTTTTCATTTGGGGCATGTTTCTTTGTCTCCTCATTTTGGCTGCCTCCTTGTGTTTGTTTCTATGCTCTAGGTAGATCTGCTATGTCTCTCAATCTTAGCATAGTGGTCTTAGGTAGTAGGCTTCCTGTGAGTCCTAGTGACACAGTCTCCATTGTCATCTGAGCCAGGTGCTCCAGAAGTGCCCCTTATGTGAGTTTTGTATGCCTTCCTGTTGGAATTAAGCCTTGTTTTCTGTTGGCACACCAGTGGGTGGGATTGACCCTCAGGCTGACTGGCTGTGAGGACTGGCCATGACTACGGTGGACAAGCTGCTGTGTGGGGGCTGTCCCCATGGAACAGGATTCGCTTTTGGAGGCTCTCATGCCTTTGATTCTGCACTTCGGTTGTGTCATTTGTGGTGCAGTTGGATGGTACCATGCTGTGGTCTGAAACTGGACAGTGGGTGTATTGGGCGGGGCTCTGGTGCAGGCCAAGGTCAGTGACTGCCTATGTCTGTCCTGGGGCCACCTAATAGGAGCCACAAAGTGATCTGCAGTTGGGAGGCGCCTGGGAGAAACCCTGCTCTGAACAAAGGCCAGCTGCCACTAGTGCCGGGCTTGGGGCCACTTAGCAAGAAGTAGAGAACACTCTGAAGATAGCCACTGCTTGTTGAGGGTTTGTGGAACTTTGAGAGATTCTAGGAAAGTCTGTAGTGCTAGTCAAAAGCCACCAAAAGAGATTCAGACTGAGTATGTAACTTAGGTAGGGCTAGATCTCAGAATCACCAGGACAGGGCAAATGATGTTAGCTAGGTTAATGGAGTGTTCAGATTTGGTGCCACCTGTGCCTCTATGCTAGGAATGAGTTGGGGATGGCTCAACAAAGAAACATTGGAGCTTTCACACAACTTCTGTCCTGAGAAAGCTGTCCCAACCCCTGCCCCTTTAGCCCAGGTCCTGAAGCTAGTCAATTCAGATTTTCCCCATGTGTCCCTGGCGCTTTTGGAGCTGTTCCCCCTGTGCTGAAGGTCATTGTGAGTGAGTCAGTCAGTCAGTCAGTGAATCTCTTTGTGGGTCCTTTAAGACCTGCAGTGCTTGCCTAGTTCTCTACCAACTTATTATTGTCTTTCTGGGACACAGACGCCCCTCTGGTTTTCACACTCAGATGTTACAAGGACAATAAAGACCTCTCTTCCCTCTACTGGTGTCCCAGGCTGGGGAGCCCAGTGTGGGGCTGGGACCCTTTGCTCCTCTGGGAGGGCCTCTGCAGCCAAGATATCCCTCCCGATTGTTAACTGCCACATGTGGGTGTGGGACCAGCCCACTCTGCATCTCCATCCCTTTTACCAGTCTTAGCATGCCTTCTTCTTTATATCCTTAGTTATAGGAATTCTATTCAGCTAGTTTCCAGATGGTTCTCGATGTTTTTTCTGTACTTTAGTTGTAATTTTGATGTATCCGTGGGAGGAAGCGAGCACAGTGTCTACCTACTCTGCAATTTTCATCAGAAGTCTTCAGATACCTTCAGAATTGACATATTTTTAATCTTAGGTTCTTTTTCGTTGTGCTCAGTTTTTGGGGAGCAGAAGGGTATATTGGAAAGTTGTCAGACTGTAAGTTGGAAGAACTGAGTTTTAGTCTCATCTCGTTTAACTAGGGAAAGTTACTTAACCTTTGTGGTTCTTAAAATGATGGGATTGGTGAAATTTAGAGTCCCTTCCAAGTCCAATTGCCTGTGATTCTTTGTTCTCAATTCTCTTTTCATAAAATTTATTTTAGAAATCTTTATTGAGCCAATAACCAGGTCACTATTAAAATAAAATTTTAGTTTAGCACAGGTAGTATTGCTCAAAATTTTAAAAATTATACCTGGTCCTGTTTTTTCTTCCCAAACTATTTAGACTGAATGTTTTAAGTACATTCACCAATATGTGAGTTTTTGATAAGTGGCCTCAAACTAACCTATATGATCACTACAGTTGCTATGTTGCATTATATTTTTCTTTCTTCTCTGTCTCTAGTTTTCTAGTAGGGAGCAAGAACTTTGGAATCCCAGTAGTAGTGAAGCTTGTAACCACTGTTAATTGTATTTATTTTTTAAGGAAGTTTTAAAACATTCAATAATGTTATGGGAAATATTTTTTATTCTATTGGGAAAAAAGAATAGGGAGATAGCCATGATAATTGACAGGTGACTATCTTATGAAGGTTATGAAGGCTCAGAAGCATGAATAATTGTTTATGGTTGAGTGCCGTGTCAGGCCTCTAGCCCAATCCCAAATTGTCACCCCTTCTGGACTCTGACAATCACTTCCTGGTAGTGGGCTCTGATTATAAGAAAGATCTTTGTCTACCTTTCTTACACCATCAGAATGTCAGAAGTGGAATGCATTGTTCCACTGGGTGCCTGGTGCAGTTTCTGGTGCCTACATTACATGTACAGAGTATATGGTTCCACCATTGACTTGCTATCTCGGCGCTGTTAAAAGAAGGAATTTCTTAGAAATAGTTTTCAATCACAGTAAGATGAGAACTCCAGTCTTGAGTTGAAGCCCCAACAGCAGGAGGAACTGACATTAATGGCTTAACAACCCCTGTAATTTTGGGCCCCTACCTATAGGTAATTTTTTTCCATTAGTAGTTTTAAAGTTTGTAATGCCCTCATTATTAAGTCTAAGAGCATAACCATTTCTTGTAAAAGCAGCTTATTTCTACCTAAGCAACAAATATATATTTCGTAATATCAAGGCATCCTGCAATGTTTGGTTTGTTATATAATGTTACTATATTCCGGAATTCTTTGCACTTGAACCAAAAGGATACCAAAGCTCTGAGAGATGCCTGCATTTCCTATTTTGAACACTTAACCTTTCTTGTTTCAGTTTCCTTTTTTAAATTGCATTTTTTGAGGTAAGTCTAGGTTCACATGCAGTTGTAACCAATAGTACCAGAGATCCCATATACACTTTTCCTAGTTTCTCCCAGTAGTAACATTTAACAACCAATTTACTTATTAATTTTTTGTTGTTGAAATTTCTCTTATAGGAACAAGCAAAATGATAACTTTTGGTTTAAAAAGTAATTTTTACAACTTCAATATTTAGAACCACAAATACGAACTCAAATTTAGCATACAATGAAATTACACTGGAATGTTGTAATAGTGCTGTGTCAAACAATGTTGTAATGGAGAGACACCAGATAATTTTTGTTGGCAGGAATTTTATTACAACTCTCAGGATTTTCAGTTTGGATGATATTTCTAAATGTAAGCAAGAAGAACTGCTGTGGGCAATTCACTCTCTACTATAGTCAGTGAGAATTCAGTTTAGGTTTTGTAGAAGAAATAGTCATTTGCTAGTCTAAAGACCTTATTCATATAATGAGCAGTTCAGGGAATTAAAATGCAATATGCCTAAAGTTCTTTTTAGCATTGCAGAAAATGATCAAGCACAGTGAACCTCAAGGAAAAATAATTCAGCCACTCAAAAAGCCTGACAAGATTGGTTTCGATTTATAGGTTTGTTTTTCTAAGGATTTTTTCTTACAAAATTGGGATCATATTACATGTCATTTTCAAGCATAAGTTTAAAAATCTGTATCTATAGAAATTTGCAAACATAAGTTGAGGGAATATTACCCTGTTTTAACAATATTGATATTTTGCCAATTTTGTTCCATTTATTTCTACTGTTTGTCCTGCTACACTCTACTACCAAAACACTTTGAAGCATAAAACCTTAAGGTCATTTCTTTCACCTGCTACTGTTTGTGTCAAATATACCTTAAATTAAGCACCTTCTTCTTCTTTTTTTTTTAAAGATTTTATTGGGGAAGGGGAACAGGACTTTATTGGGGAATAGTGTGTACTTCCAGGACTTTTTTCCAAGTCAAATTGTTGTCCTTTTAATCTTAGTTGTGCAGGGTGCTATTGAGCTTCAAGTTGTTGTCCTTTCACTCTTAGTTGTGGAGGGCGCAGCTCAGCTCCAGGTCCAGTTGCCGTTGCTAGTTGCAAGGGGCACAGCCCACCATTCCTTGCGGGAGTCGAACTGGCAACCTTGTGGTTGAGAGCCCATGCTCCAACTAACTGAGCCACCCGGGAGGCAGCTCAACTCAAGGTGCTGTGTTCAATCTTAGTTGCAGGGGGCGCTGCCTACCATCCCTTGCAGGACTCAAGGAATTGAACTGGCAACCTTGTGATTGAGAGCCCACTGGCCCATGTGGGAATCGAACCGGCAGCCTTTGGAGTTAGCAGCATGGAACTTTACCCGCCTGAGCAACCAGGCCAGCCCCCAAGCACCTTATTCTTAAAGCATTAATGACTAAAGAGAACTTAACTAAAATAATATGCACCAACATTGATAAACAAAACCCTATTTTGCATCTGCTACCCTTTTTAAGCATTTCCTTGCTGATATTACACTGAAGCAGGCCCGAGGGAAGAACTGATGTTTGTCTATGAAGTATATTTAACAATGCAGACTACTGATTTTTATTTTCTTTATTGTATGTTAGGTGATCTTTTAAACTATTAGGTTGGTGCAAAAGTAATTGCGGTTTTTACAATTCTTTTTTCAACCTTTTAAACTGCAGTTACTTTTGCACCAATCTAATACTTCTTCAAAAAAAAGGGAAGAATGTCACCCAAAGCAAAATGCTTTATTAGCAAAAATTTTCCATTTCAATTCAAAATAATCAACACACTATCTCTGGAAAGATGGCCAATAATAACCAAGAAGCTGGAACAGTGTTGCTTCTAGAGAGTGGTTCAGATTTGTTGTGGGGAAGGGTGTGATGGAGTATACCACTTGCTCTGTATTTGTACCTTCCAACATTGTACTCTGTTCCTATTCAAAAAGACAAAACTGCACTTTTTAAAAATGACCAAGATACAATTAAAAGTAACTAGTGAATGCATAAACACAAATGTCTATAATCAATGTTTTGCTTGCTTCTTCATCTAGATTTTTCTGCAAAATATTACTTTTAAAATGTCATTTTAAACATGTAAGAGGATCAATTGTGTTACGATTTTGTACTTTCAATCAAGCAATAAGATTACTTTCAAAATAATTTCTAGTATAGGATTTAGTTTTCAAATTAAAAGTGAGGCTCTGTGGGGGCTATCATTGTTTTGAGTAAACAGAGTGTCACTTGACTATGTATTTGAAATATATGATAAGCCCCTGTAGTAGGGGCTTATATTTTATAATCTTTGACATATTGTTGGAGTAAATTTAAGTTTAGTTACCAAATTTTGACAGTGCATATATTTGCTGACTGTGTAGGTGAACTAGATTCCTGGAAGATTTCTTTATGCATTCCAAAGTGTTTTCACATTTGTTGGTTACTTAACCTTTCTCCAAGAGGTAGCTACACATGCATAAAGAAGCTTATGCAGTCACGTGCCGTATAACATTTCATTCATAATGGTCATTGATGGACTGCATATAGGAAGGTGGTCCCAATAGAGCTGAAAAATTTCTAATGCCTGGTCATAGCTGTCGTAACTTCACATTGCAACGCATTATGCAATTACTTACCAGTGTGTTCAGTACAGTAACATGCTGTACAGGTTGGTACCCTAGAAGCTGTAGGGGAACAGAATTTGTCACACCAAAATATGTCTTTTGGCATAAGGATTATTTTAGGCTGGTTAAGTTAAAGAAACAGTGGACATGGGAGAAACTCTTAAAACCAACTTGAAGTCACCCTTTGTAAAAGGCATTTACATTTTTAAGGAAAGTCTCCATTTGTAAGAATGTGCCCCGTCCCTGTACCCAGAAGAGGGGAATGACCTTTTCTCTAGAAAGTCTTAGGACCTAAAATAATCTTAAATCTGCATAACAACCTTACCCTGTTTATCGTGCTTTTCCTGGTAACCTCCCATAACTGACTCCCCCAACCCCAACATCTTTTTTGGTCTTTAGCTGAATGTGGTATTAAGGCGATGGCTTCAGCCGTTTTGGTTACTCAATTATCCTAAGTCTCTCCCATGTATACAGAAAGTATATATGTTACTTAAGGTAGAAGAAAGAGTAATTTTCCTCCCCTACAGAGCGGTAAGCTATACCATATAATCAAGGTGTGCAGTGTAGCTGGCTATACCCTCTCGGTTTGTATAAGTGCACTATATAATGTTCCCAGGACCACAGAATCCATGCACTTCTCAGAGTCAAGCTGAGTCAATGTATTACTGTATATGACCTTTCAGAAGAGCTAACAGAAATCAAGGTTCAAGATGTAGTTAGTGATCAGTCCATGGACAGCCACAGTATTAAACTCATAAAGAATGCTAAAAAGTCCAACTTGTTGAGATGGTTGATTTCAGGTGAAAATACAAAGTTCAGAAATTTCCTACATGAAAATTGGCTCTAGCCTTTATACTTGTTAATATTGAAATAGATTTCTCCAGTCACTTTACATATACAATGTCTTTGTAACACTAGGGGTTTTAATGCAAAGGCTGGTATTTCCTATGTTAGTGTGTTGTGACCATCCAGAGGGGAGAGTTAGTTCTCTAATCTTTTATTTCTCTAACAGAATAGATAATGCTCTGATCCTCTTTTCTCTAGGAAATATGACAAGTCCTCAGATAATGAATATTGGCAACTATGAATGCTTTTATTGTGGAATGCCACCTGATAACATTAACGAGTGTTACCAATGTTTTGTAATTTATAATATTAAATAAATAAAGAATATTAAGACGCTTGTTTTTGCTAGAGTGTATTATGAGTGCTATGTAGTAGGCATCCTGGCACCCAGTACTTTCATATATCTTTACCTGATAAAGAATTTTATATGACTTACTAGGATACAATGAATATTGTAAAATTAGGTGATATAAACTGGGTCTGGGAAAATAATAAGATAGGAAGCATTGTTTGAGTAGTCTGGCAATAGAATCTCAGGCAATTAAATTAATATTGGCATAACAGTAATGGATTCAGCAGGTGGTCAGACCTACCAAAGGCTTGCTGAAGGAGCCTCAGCTTTCCTCATGAGTACTGTCTTTATAGCAGCGATGTGCCAGCGGTGTTCTGAATGTAAACCTTTGGAAAAGCGCCTCTCCTGCTTCAGCAAGCCACACTCAGATGGTTTTAAGAAATGAGCACATGTATATATTATAAAGTTCTTGACAATTTCCTCCACTGCAGTACTCCATGTCTTCTCTATATAGGTAAAATAATTTTTAGACCCAATGTAGAGACAAACTATTTTCCTTTGAAGTTATGAGTTTTGCAATTCAAGGTTCTTTTCGTCTGACAACCTGCTGAGTCCATTTGTTATGCCAATATTAATTTAATTGCCTGAGATTCTGTTGCTAGACAACTCAAACATTACTTACTGTCCTGTATTTTCCAGCTTCACCTTTACTTGGTAATCTGTTCAGTTTTAAGTTCATTTTAATATGTTTTAAATATTCTTTCCAGGTTATTTGGTTCCTAACTTTATGTAACATGACTCTGACAATTAGAAATTATTTTTATTCCAATATATGAAATTTTTTTGTGATTCCCTTCATTGCTTCAATATCTAGAAAGTTCTGTCATCCTTAAATGGAATTTTCTTCTCATGTTTTTTATTGTTCCTTTTCTGTCCTTAATTGATTATGTACAGTGTATGTTTAACTCTTTACACCATTTGAAATTTATTTTGCTATACAGCATGAAGTGAAAATGGTTTTGCTCAGTTGCTAAACAATTGCTTTCTAAGCATTATCAAATAACTCTGTCCTAGGTATTGTCTCTTGACTCTCAGCCTCCATATCTGTCCTTATATATTCTATAGCACTACAGCTGGGAGCCTGAAAACTACCTTTTTCAGAGTTTCTTGCTAGCTGGGTATTAGTTTCTGCCAATGGGAGGCAGTCACATGGGATTAACAGGTAGAAAAAATGTGAAAGCTATTTTTCTGTGTGTGGCAAAAGTATTAGCGGGAATGCAGACTCCTAGGCTCTTGATAACATCACCTTCCCTGTGTTAATTCTCCAGCCATAGAACAGTTGGTGTTCATCTATGGGCAACATAATTTACTTCCCTTTACTCTGGTTTTGTATACCTTTGTAATCAATTCCCTGTATTAAATCCCTCTCTGGAGGAATACAAAATCCCATTCACCTCCCTTCTACCCCCTATACTCTTTCCTCCCTCCTCCCTAAACAAGTACCAGTCTATTTTCTATTTCCATGGATTTGCCTGTTCTGGATATTTTATATAAATGAAATCATACCATATGTGGTGTTTAGTGACTGGCTTCTTTTATATAGCATATTTTCGAGGTTCATGTTGCAGCATGAATCAGTATTTCATTCTTTTTTATGGCTAATTAATGTTCTGTTGTACGGCTATACCACATTTAGTTTATAAGTTCATCAGATATTTGGAGTTGATAATCGTTTTTGGCTATTAGTAATGATACCGTATACATCTGCATTCAAGTTTTTGGGTGGAAATAGATTTTCAGTTTTCTTGGGTATGTACCTAGGACTAGAATTGGTGGGTCAATGGTAATTCCATGTTTAACATTTGAGAAACAGCCAAATGTTTTCCAAAGGGTCTTCATTCTTCTGACATTCCCACCAGCTATGCACAAAGTTTCCAATTTCTCTGCATCCTTTTCAACTCTTAACTGCCTTATTTTAACCATTTTGGTGAGTCAATTTGCTATCTCATTATGGTTTTGAATTGCATTTCCTTAACGACTATTGATTTTGAGCATTTTTATATGTGCTTATTAGCCATTCATGTATTTTCTTTGGAGAAATGTTTATTCAAATCTTTGCACATTTTTTCCGTTATATACTACGAGTTTGTACATGTATATTTTCAATCTTTTAAATTGTAGTAAAACCATAACATTTATCCTCTTAACTATTTTTAAATGTACAGTTCAGTAGTGTTAACTATATTCGCATTGTTGTGTAACAGTCCTCTGGAACTTTTTCATCTTAAAAAACAATACCCACCAAACACAACTTCCATTTCCCCTTCCGCCCAGTCCCTGGCAAGTACCCTTGTACTTTCTTTTTTTTGTTTTTACCTATTTTTCATTATTAGTTTCAGGTGTATAAAACAACTTAATAATTAGACATTTATACCCCCTCACAAAGTGATAACCCCCCTCCCAGTCTACTACTCTTCTGTCATCATATATACGAGGTCAGACAATTAACTTCACGAACTCATCCTAGAAAAAGTGCTACATACCTCATTGCTGAATATCACTATGGTCACCTTTGAAGTACTCCCCTTGGGAAGCTATGCACTGTTGCCAGCGCCTAGTCCACCCTTCAAAGCAGTTTTGGAACTCTTTCTGGAATGGCCATCAGAGCTGTTGTCTTATGACCCTTGATGTCCTTCCTGAATGTCATCAAAATGTCTTCCTTTCAATATTTCCTTTATCTTTGGATAAAGAAAGAAGTCACAGGGGGTCAGATCAGGTGAGTAGGGAGGGTGTTCCAATACAGTTATTTGTTTACTGACTGAAAACTCTCTCACAGTGCTGTGTGAGCTGGTGCATTGTCGTGATGCAAGAGCCATAAATTGTTGGTGAAAAGTTCAGGTCATTTTTGTCTAACTTTTTCACACAGCCTTTTCAGCATTTCCAAATAGTAAACTTGGTTAACTGTTTGTCCAGTTGGTACAAATTCATAATGAAAAATCCCTCTGCTACCGAAAATGGTTAGCAGTGTCATTGCAACAAATTCACGAACTTAATTGTCAGACCACCTCATAGCTCTTACTATACTATTGACTAAGTTCCCTATGCTATACTTTACATCCCACGAACATATATGTGTGTGTGTGTATATATATATATATATATACATATATATATATATATATATATATATATATATATATATATATATATATATATTTAATTATAGTTGATACTCGATATTCTACATCAGCTTCAGGTGTCCAAAGTGGTCTGGCATCTACACAATCTATGAAGTGATCCCCCCAATAAGTCCAGTGCCCATCTGGCACCCTACATGAGCTTTACAACATTATTGGTTATATTCCCCACACTGTATTTCACATTACTGTGACTATTTTTATGTCTACCAGTTTCTACTTTTTAATTCTTTCACCTACTCCCCCGTTCACCAATGCCCCTCCCATCTAGCAGCCATCAGTTTTTTCTCTGTATCTCTAAATCTAGTTCGGTTTTTTTGCTCGCTTATTTTGTTCTTTAGATTCTACATAAAGTGAAATCATAGAGTATTTATCTTTTGCAGTCTGACTTATTTAATTTAGCATAATATTCTCTAGATCTAGCCATGTTGTTGCAAATGGTAAGATTTCTTTTTCTTTTTTTTTTTTTTTTTGGCAGAGTAATACTCCATTGTATAAGTGTACCACAATTTCTTTATTCCGTTGTCTATTTATGGGCATTTTGGTTGTTTCCATATCTTGGCTATTGTGAATAGCGCTGCAATAAACATAGGGGTGTATACATTTTCTCAAATTTGTGTTTTGGGTTTCTTTGGATAGATATCCAGGAGTGGAGTTGCTGGGTCATAAGGTAGTTCTATTTAATTTTTTGAGGAACCTCCATACTGTTTTCCATAGTGGCTGTACCAATCTGCAATCCCACCAACAGTGTACAAGGGTTCCCTTTTCTTCACATCCTCACCAACATTTGATTTATTGATGATAGCCATTCTAACAGGAATGGGGTGTTATCTCATAGTGTCTTTTATTTGCGTTTCTGTGATGATCAATGACATTGAGCATCTTCATATGTCTATTGGCCATCTGTCCTCTTTAGAGAGCTGTCTCTTCATGTACTCTGCCCATTTTTTAATTGGGTTGTTTTTTTGTTGTTGTTGTCTTTTATAAATTTTGGATATTAACCTCTTATCCGATGTATCATTGACAAATATCTTCTCCCATTCAGTAGGATGACTTTTTGTTTTATTGATGGTTTCCTTAGCTGTGAAAAAACTTTTTAGTTTGATATACTCCCATTTGTTTTATTTTTTTCGTTTGCTTCCCTTGCCCGAGGGGATATATCAGTAAAAATATTACTATGGGTAATGTCTGCAAGATTACTTCCTATATTTTCTTCTAGCAATTTTATGGTTTCGGATCTTACATTTAAGTCTTTAATCCATTTTGCATATGCTCATTCTTGTATATAGCGTAAGAAGGTGGTCCAGTTTCTCCTTTTTTTTTTTTTGCATGTATCTGTCCAGTTTTCCGAGCACCGTTTATTGAATAGACTGTCTTTAATGTTCATTCTTGCTTCCTTTGTCATAGATTAAATGAGCAAATAGGCATGGATATATTTCTAGGCTCTCTAGGCTGTTCCATTGATCTATATGTCTGTTTTTATGCCAATACCATGCTGTTTTGATTACTATAGCCTTGTAGTATAATTTGATATCAGGTAGCGTGGTACCTCCCGCCTTGTTCTTATTTCTCAGGATTGCTGTGACTAGGGTTCTTTTATGGTTCCATATAAATTTTAGGATTATTTTTTTTTAGTTTTGTGAAAAATGTCATTAGTATTTTGATAGGGATTGCATTGAATCTATATATTGCTTTGAGTAATATAGACATTTTAACTATATAAATTCTTCCTATCTGTGAGCATTGTATATGTTTCCATTTATTTATATCTTCTTTAATTCCTTTGCACATTTTTAAGTTGGGTTATTTTTCTTACTGTTTTTCATTTGTAAAATTTATATGTTCTAGATAAGAGGCCTTATAAGATATGATTTACACATATTTTCTCCCAGTCTATGGGTTGTCTTCATTTTTCTTGGTGGTATCCTTTAAAGCACAGAAGTTTTAAATTTTGATCAAGTGCAATTTATTTCTTCTTTTCTCATGTATACTTTTGTTGCCACATATAAACCCAGGTCATGAAGATTTACTACTATATATTGTGTAAGAGTTTTGTAGTTTTAGCTCTTATATTTAGGAATATTATTTAATTTGAATTTTTTATGTAGGGTGAGGTAGAGGTCTAAATTCATCCTTTTGTATGTGGATAATCCATTGTTCCGGCACCACTTATTGAAGAGACTATTCTTTCCTCATTGAATTATCTTGGAACCATTGTAAAAAATCATGGATCATAAATGTAAGAGTTGAATTTCTGGCCTTTCAACTGGACTCCATTGATTATTGCCTACCAGTAAGGGAGAACCACACCATTTTGATTACTATAGTTTTGTAGCAAGTTTTGAATTCAAGGCAATGTTAAGTTCTCCTACTTTGCTCTTTTTCAAGAGTTTGACTGTCCCGGACCCTTTGCATTTCTGTGTTTTAGGTTCTATTTCATTGATTCTGCAAAAACCCCAGTTGGAATTTTGATAGCTATTGCATTGAATCTGTGTAGTTTAAGACAGTATTGCCATTTTAGCAATATTAAGTCTCCTGTTTATGATCATGGGCTGTCTTTCCATTTATTTAAATGATCTTTTGTTTTTTAACAATGTTTTGTGATTTTTCAGTGTACGTGTCTTGCTCTTCCTTTGTTAAATGTTTTTCTTAGTATTTTTTATCTCATTGTGAGTGGAATTGCTTTCTTAATTTCATTTTTGGATTGTTCGTTGTGGTGTATACAAATCCAATTGATTTATTTTGTGTATTGACCTTGTATCTTAAACCTTGCTGAGCTGATTAGTTCTAGTGGTTTTTTAGTAAATTCATTTTTTTTCATATACAAGTAAGTTTACCTTGTCTCTCTTCTGTCATTTTTATTCCGTGTATTACTTTATTTTTGCTGATTATTATTTCAGTAATCTAAAAGAACTTGGAATTTAGGTTGATAAAAAATTCTTATTTTCATGCCCTGTCACGTAGATTCACAGGTTATTTAATTATCCTTAAGATGCCTTGTATACAGCAGGTAATCCTAACGCAAAAAATAAGGATGTGAATCCAAGTTGTGTGTTTAGGCTTATAGTACCTTATAGATGGTGAACATAATTGTCATTTTATAACCTTCAATTTCTAGTTGGACAATTTTTATCTTTCTATTTTTTCTTGGTTGTAGTTTGAAGGTACTAGACACCTACATTTAATTTATAGGAGCTCTTTAGCCAAAGGAATAGAATATGCCAGGACAGAGCCATGTAAGTAGGTTGTATATTATGAAAATGATCTGACTTTCATATGCAGTGTAGAAAGTCTGGGTAACTCGTAATGAAATATACAAAGTCTTCATGGTCTTTGTGTATTAGCGTTAGTATTTCTCAGACATTTCACATGAATAAATATGTTGTTTGAATGAATGATGGTTATATGGGGGAAAAGCATTGAACTAGAAGTTGAGAGATCTGGATGGTGTTCTGGTTTGGTGGAGAGCTAATTTCACCAAGAACCTTTGGGAAATAATTTAACTCTTAGTTTTAGTTTCCACTTCTGTAAAAATGAGGTGTGGCTGAATAATGGCTAAAGTCCTACTCAGTCTGAACAGCATTCCCTCTTTGATTTCACCGTTGCACATAGGTTGACTTTTATTTAGTCTCAAAACAGGCTCTCCTCAGGGGGAGTTATATTAGGTTAGTGCAAAAGTAATTGTGGTTTAAAAGATTAAAACTATTGCAAAAACAGCAATTACTTTTGCACCAATCTAATAAAAATTCTCTCCAAGTGACTCTAATATGCAAACAAGTTGAAGATCTCTGCTTTAGAAGTTGAAAAGTTTAAGGGCAGCTTGATGTCAAATAATATTTTCAGGCTCCCATATTTTTAAAATGATGAAATAGAATGATGTTTATGGAAATAGCAAAAGTTAAATAACAAATTATTGAATTTTATGGTTTATGGAATAATTTGGTATGTTAACTCTTGAATCTGAAGAACAATTCTGTGAAACTTGGGAGGTTCTATCACCCCCATTTAGCAAATGCTGTAATTGAAGTTTAGAGAAATCAAGTGAATTGCTCAAGGTTACTGTGTTAATAAAAAAATTGATCTGGAATTAGATGCACATCTGTTACCATTCCTATCAACCCATCAGTTAGGATTATGTGGGATAGATAATCTCAAAGATTTGTAGTCCCTTGCATTTTGTGTTTACTTGTCTTTGAAATGTGATAATTACTTACTTAGAAATATTTATAAGGGTTAATAATCTAAAACTGTGGTTCTTTATTGCTTTTTAAGCTAATTATTTAAAAATTTTCCCAATATATTTTCTTCAATTATGGGTTTCTGGCCACTAATTGTGATGGAAAACAGATTGGGTTAGGGACAGGGTGAAACGAATTTCATAACATGATAATCACTTGAGTTACCACATAAAGAATAATTAGGTATTCACTTGGCTTGTGCTCCTTGGAAGTAATTGCTACAGATATACCTTGAGGGACCCATACATCAGTTTCCCCTTGTGTTAATGGTGATTGGTTTAATTTGTTGTGCATCCTTTCCAATTTACCTGCCTCCCCCTCGAAATTTCAGTCAGTTTGGAAGAAGTAACTCCTAGGTGCTATAGTACTTTACTGTATTACTGTGTTGTACCTTTGCTTGCGTATGGGTGGAACAGTCTGTTTCTCGGAGAAATCACTTGGAAGACTTCTAGTTTCTGTCGCAATGGTTCCTGTTAGTCCTTTGTATTCATGCCTTAGTATTCCTGGTAACTAGCCAGTTAATCATCAATGAGCTGGGCTTTGGAAGTGGTGCTTTGTGGTTGAATGACTATGAAGATTTAATTCTCTCTTTCCTATCCCTTTAAGAATCTCAGATAGAACTGGATCTTTGGGGAAGTCCTGCATTTAACTCTGCATTAACCCTTCTACCTTTCAACTTTTGGCTTTTGTGGAAATGTGGGACAGAACTGCTATAGTGTTCTTATCTGGCTTGGGAGAGATAACTGAGAATTCTAAGATCACCTTGAGATAATCTGTTTCTTTAAGTAACTAATGTTTTTAGAGTAAATATTCGACATTGTCTGTTCCTATTGGTTCACTGTGCTTTCTCTCCCTTTAGCCCCCCAGGTTCGCCCAATAGTCTTGGCTACTTCCCTACAGCTGCTAATCTTAGCGGTGTCCCTCCACAGCCTGGCACGGTGGTCAGAATGCAGGGCCTGGCCTACAATACTGGAGTTAAGGAAATTCTTAACTTCTTCCAAGGTTACCAGGTCAGTAGCTTAAAGAAGAAAAATACTCAGTGCCCTTATTACTTGAGTTGATTTGCCTAAAGAATGCAGCCAGGAAAGAAGCAGATTCTCTGAAACTCATGTGCTGCTAGATTGCTTATGGAGGCAAAAAGAACTAGTCAAAGTCAGGGAGATTAGTGTGAGTACTAACTTAAAATTCATCCCTCTGACAAGATTAAGGCTTTTCCGTGCTATTTTTAATTGTTTCAACTTGGAGCTTTTTCTGAAAAATGGGCTTTGGAAAAGCTCTTCAGGGCACACAGCAGTGTGAGTCTTTTCATCTAGAATAGGATTGGCTACAGATTTTCCCTCAAAGTCAAATTCTTGACTAACAAAAAAAGTACTTAAACTTGGAGTTTAAGAAGAGTATTTCAAAAGTGGTCAGAGACTTCTCTGCTTAAACGGGAAAAAACAAAAGAGACTCAATGAATCTTTAGATGGTAATTCCTTAAAATGAGCTGTAGGATGTTCAGATGTAATTATCTGCTGTTAATTCTTAGTATTTACTCTTATCATTTTCTTCTACCACTGCCTGTGTCCATCAGTTGTTTTCTGACTTAATCCAAAGAATGAGATGTTTCTTGGAAAGAGCTCTTTAACAGTGAGCAAAATCTCATTGTCATCTCATCTGAGCGGACTTCTTTCCTTCCTCAAATCACATAATACCTAGAACCCGAACTCTTCTTTCTTGCAATGTCTAAAAAACAGTATCGTGCAGTCTTTTAATTGTACTAGTAGCAAAAATTGTCTTTCCTTTTGGATCTGAACTTTGTTTGAGTCTTTAGAGGTAAGAAGACTTTATAGGCATAATTATCAAATCCTATAATAGCCCTTGATCATTTATAGTACAGCATTATAAGGGTTGTGCCTGCAGAAACTGCTTCACTGTTAGAATGGGTTTACAAGCTTGGTGTCTTGTGAATCATGGAGGATTGTGGAGCTCAGTTAAAATTACCTTGGTGGGGATGCCCCATACCTACCAAGTTACCATATATAGTGGTCTAAGGGCTTTTAACATACAGAGCATATTTTCTGACAAATGAAGAAAATCTGTCTCTGATAGTGAAAAACTAAATGAAGGTAGACAAAAGTTATCTTTTGTTACTGCCTGGTTTAGCACATTGTTAACAGAAGTGAGATATTTTTCAGAGATCAGTAGATGCTTTGCTTCTTCCCTAAACAGTTATGCTTCCTGTTGGAAGCCCTCGCAAAGATTTTTTTTTTAAAGTTACTTTCCAAACTTCGTGTCTGATTCATTAGATTATGAAAGGAATACAGTTTTACTGAAGGCTATTGAAAAAGTTGCTTAATCTCATGGAGAAAACATTTGAGTTTTATATTTTCCCCCATTGTTTTCCAATTCTGTAATGTACAAGCAAAGTTTCAGGTTTTAGTGGTCAGCTGAATTAATTTCTTTTTTTATTTTGACTAGTCTAATTTTACTTTCACACTAAATAAAATTAAGCAGTCATACACATAAATCGGTTATGAGATTAAGCAAAATTGTTGTTTATTATGAAGAGTGCCCCAGCTAGCTTTTGTGGATGTTTATGCTACCACAAACAAGTAATAGCAGTTATTTCTAGATTTATGGCTTCAAAACTGAGATAAAATAACTTCAGTCTGCAGCAGATTATCTTCTAGTAGCTTCTAGGGAATCATTCAGGGTTGGAATAGAGTTATCTGGTATCATCAGAAGCACAAGGATTGTGCAAAATGATTCTACCTTAAGGCATTTGGCCTTCCATTTCTGAAGTGCTTGGAATTTATGAGCTGGATCAATGAATTAGGATCATGTAGGAAGCTCAGTTATCCAATTCAGTATATCAGAATATTCAGTTGTCTCCCTCAGTAATTTGAGTAGTTACAATGCATGCATTCAAAATCTTTTGTATCCTAATTTCACATCACTTATACATAAAAGCTCATATTTTCTCCTGTCTCTATGCCTTCTTATTTTTCCCTCTTCTCAATTATTTTAGTAATAGCCATTAGCTATGGGATTCCAGATTCTTTAGATATCACTTTGTCAGAAGACTAAATCAGTGGATGACTTTTGGGGGAAAAAAACTGTTCTCTTAAGTGTAATCTGTGTTTATCTTTGCCAACTGTGTATTTGTTGCTCTTGCTGATTTAATGGGAGATTTTCATTTTATTTCTGGTTATTTATGATTCATTTTACATAATTTCATGATTTACTCATATTAAGCAAATCCTTCATAATAATTGGTTGAGTGAATGAAATCTCTTGAGACTTTGATTCTGTCTTTAAAATAAAAGATATATATCTTGATGTAATTATGGCATATGTCAATATCTACACATATTATTTTTAAATGTGTCATTTGCTGAATAGGGCGGGATTTACACAAAGGGAAGAATTCTATTTGCCTAAGCAGGTTGCAGGACATGGGCTCTGCTAGCAAATCTGCTGTCTTCTAAAGTATCTCAGTTAGGCACATTTTGATAAATTAGGTTAATAGAATGAGGACAGAACTTACGAAGACAGACTAATATGAAAATAGTTGGTAATGAGAATGTCATTCTGGTAATGAAAATAAACCTATATCTATGTTTTAGTTGATGGGCCTGTTATTCTGAAATGAACTCTCAAGAATCCTTATATAATTCCTTTAACTTTTTTATTTGTTCTTTCCATTACTCTTTACTGTCAACGACTTTGCATTTTCAGTAACTGCTTGTTTTTGTTTCTCCTCAAAGTACTGACTTTAATTGTTATCTCTTTGGGCCTTTCACTGCTAAGATTGTTACTTGCTCTCCTACTGAGAGATTAGATTGATATTATAAATGCATCTAATGCTATTTAAAATTCATAGAGTTGTTTGGATATATTGGGCTTATTTTATAATATCTTGCAAATAGTTGGTGCTGAAATATTTGCTATCTAGTCATACCTATGATATCATGGAAACTACTATTACCAAGATCTGAAGTGTTTGGTGGTGTTTATTGTGATATGGTGTTCCTTTTTTATCCAGATGTTCTACCGTGTTTCTCCGAAAATAAGACTGGGTCTTATATTAATTTTTGCTCCAAAAGACACATTAGGGCTTATGTTCCAGGGATGTCATCCTGGAAAATCATGCTAGGGCTTGTTTTCCGGTTAGGTCTTATTTTCAGGGAAACACGGTATTTAATTTCTCTCCTGGAAGGGGTTTTTATGGTATTTAGACATGTTGAGAAATGAAGACTTGGGATTAACAGTCGTGCATATGGTTTGTACCACTGTTAACTTGTTTCCTATGGTCTAAATGTCCTATAATTCTGTTGGTAGATCTATTCAGTTGAAATACTAACCATCCATATTGTCAGTCTGTCCATCTTTTGATCCTATTTGTTTTAACTTGCATTTTAGTATGCAACCGAGGATGGATTTGTACACACAAATGACCAGGCCAGGACTCTACCCAAAGAATGGGTTTGTATTTAAGGGCCCCAGCAGTTAGACCATCCTCAAAAAAGCAGGTAAGGCTCTGTGGTATGAAAGTTAAATTATAAAGGGCCAAACAAATAGAGGCCAAGATTCTGAAAGTCTTTTTTAGGAGCCAGGTGAGAGGTTCCCTCTTTTCTTTAGTGTGATGTAAGAGTGTCAAACCCTGGAAGGAATGGAGACTACAGTTAAGGTTCTCATCTAAGTCGATAGTATCTAAGCAATATTTATGTTGTAAGTTATTTGGGATTCGGGGAAACTTCCATTTGGAAATTCATTTGCAGTATATCAGATGGTCCACAGGTTAGAAATTTTTTTTTAATTGAGGTAAAAATCACATTGCATAAAATTAATCATTTTAAAGTATACAATTTGGTGGTATTTCGTGCATTCACAAATTGTACAACCAACCATCTCTATGTAGTTCCAAAATATTATGTCCCGAAAAGAAAACCCCATCCCAATTAAGCAGTAGCTCCCTATTTTCCTCCCCCACATACCCTAGCAACTAATAATCTGCTTCCTATCTGTCTCTATGGATTTGCCTATTATGGATATTTCGTATAACTGGAATCATACAATATATGACCTTTTGGTATCTGGCTTCTTTCACTTCACATGTTTTAGAGGTTCATCCATGTTGTAGCATGTATCACTACTTCTTTCCTTTTTATGGCTGAATAATATTCCATTGTACAAATATAACACTTTTTATCCATTTATCCACTGATGGACCTTTGGGTTGTTTCTACCTTCTGGCTATTATGAATAGTGCTGATACTAGCATTTATGTATTTTTAAGTGTACAGTTCAGTGGCATTAAGTACATTCACATTGTTACACAGTCGTCACCACTGTCTAGCTTCAGAACTTTTTCATCTTCTCAGACTTTGTTTACATTAAACAATAGGTCCCCATTGCCCTCGTCCCTGAGCCCCTGGCAACTACCATTCTTCGTACTTTTTCTATGAATTTGAGTATTCTAGGTACCTCATAAATGGAATGACACAATTTTTGTCCTTTCATGACTGGCTTCTCACTTAATGTAATGTTTTTAAGGTTCATCTGGGTATACTTTAAATGTGCTCTGTTTAAATGATTGCAAGGTTTTGGTCGCACGGCTTTTTCCTCTTCTACAACAAAATCAAGAAGGAAGGAACCCTTATAAAGGTTCTTTGATATTAGTTTTTTTTTCCTTTCTATTAATTCATAATCTTTCTTAAAGGACACTTGCATTCTGGGTGAGGCTCCTCAAGAGATGGAGTTGTAGGTACATGTTCAGGAATTGGTATGGCTTATTTGCTCATTTTTTTATTACTGGGTTTGCTGAAATTGGTTTGCTGGCATGTCATTTTCTAATTCTGTCAACATTTTTGTGGCTGAGGACCCTGTGGGATTCAACTATATGGATTCTAATTAGGAACAGGGTTGCCAATACAATGTTGCCCCTGAGAAATCACAATTGGGGTCTTATCCTCTTATTCTGAAGTTGTAGAAACTCCAGTTCTGGGTTGATAGTGATGATTCTCTGCCATTTTCAGTGATTTCAAGATATCTTGGTACTGCCAGAGATGCCCAGATACTTTGCAGTGGGAGTGGGGTATTTTCTAGTCTAGTTCACAGTGGTGAAAATACATTCTTCTAGCCTGTTGATATTCTTTTTGGTCCATACTTTGTCTTTCCAAATATTCTTTATTCAAGCCCTTAATGCTGTCTATAAATTTGGTAAGCATACTGTCTATTGTAAAATGAGTATATTGAATAAGAAATGACTAGAAATAGAACCTTTTGATATTGTATTAGAAATGTCCTAAGTTGACTATAACCATTACTCAATACCTCTAAGTCTATCTTCTGTTTATATATTTGGGGTATTGTAGAATAACAAATTGGGTGCTTTGTTAAAATCCAGATATTTGCATTTTCTTATTCTATTAATGGACTAATCTGCCTTTATACTGAAAATTTTTAGAAACTCACACAAAGTATATACTGTGTGAAATACTTGGTATAAGTTATCTCAACAACCCTGGGAGGTAAGAATCATAAAAGTATTATGTGCTCATTGTAAAGAACTGGGATCATGTAGACAGGTACAAAGAAACACTAATAATCTCACCACCCAGAAATAACCACAATGAATATTTTCATTCAGCTTCTTTTTTGGATGCCCGCATGCAATTTTAGACCTTAGTTCTTTCTCTTTAACCATATATTATGATTATATATTTACATATTTCTCTCCTCATCCATATCAATATTAAATTTATCATCACAAGTCATCTTTTATACCAATAGAGTGGCTGATATATCTACAGTCTCATTTGAGTCTCAACACACCCCTGTGAGGTATTAGGGCAGGTTCTGATGGCTCCATTTGACAGATGAGGAAATTAAACCCAGAGAGGTTAGACACCTTTCACAGAGTCATATAGCTAATGACCAAGCTGACCAAAAGAACTTCTGGCTTTAGGCTTGGTGCTCTTTTCCATAGACTAAATATAAGCATGGTAGAAGAAGTGCCTATAGTGAGCTGAATGGTGGCCCCAGATATGTCTATATCCTAATCTCTTGGAACCTATGACTATTACCTTATATGACAAAAGATATAAATTTAAAATCTTGAGAGGAGGAGCTTATCCTGGATTATCTAGGGATGGGGTCCCCTAAATGAAATTATAATTGAGAGGCACAGGGAGATCAGACAGACATGTGGAAGAGGAGGCAATGTGACCAGGGAGGCAGAGTTTCGAGTGATGTGGCCACAAGCCAAGGAATACCTACAACCACCAGAAGCTGGAAGAGGCAAAAAAACAGATTGTGTCCTAAAGTGTCTGGAGAGTGTGTAGCCTGGCTAACACGTTGATTTCTGACTTCTGGCCTACAGAATTGTGAGAGAATAAATTTGTATTGTTTTAAGCCACCAAATGTGGTCATTTTTTACAGCAGCCACAGAAAATTAATAGTGTTCTAAAAATTTATTGACAGAATGATGTCACTGCTGGTTATAGGATCAGATAAAGCTAGCTAAAGTCCATCGCAAGATTTAGTAAAGAAGTCACACTGTTCTGTCTTTTCTTGTAGCTTTGTCCCCTCAACCCAGTCAATATTTGTTGAGTACCCCCAAGAACTATTATAGATAAATACCTCTTATTTGTTATAAAATACCCTCAAGGACATCTCAAAAGCCAGTGAAGATACCCAAGGGGCCTTCCAGGGAAGGAGGTTTGATAGCTAACTAGAAAATTGCCTCTTCACATGGCCAGATTGGTGTTGCTCCTCCTACCCCCAAACTCACTGGAAGCTTCAAGTGTCATATTCCTAAATTCTCAGTGGGGCAGACTCAGCTCCTAAATGTAAATGTCAACAAGTGCTTGTATATAAGTATATTTTATGTACATAGGGAGATGACAATTCTTTAGAGGTGATGTTTCCCTGCTCAGTAAAACAGGCATAAATTCACTTCTATGTATGACTTCATTTTTTTTTTATTGGTGAGAATGAGGTAGATTAAAGCATGTAAACAAATTTTATAGACTATTCAGTTCTTTACAAATACAAATAACTTATTACAGTAATCATAGGGGCAATGATTTTAACTATTGTCTACATTCCAGATACTCAAATTTCACCAGTGTTTCCATTGATGTCTTTTCTATTGCAGGATACCATCTAGGATTCCACGTTGCATTTAGTTAACCTGTCTCCTTAGTGTCACCTGGTCTGTGTTAGTTTCTCAGTCTTTCCATGTTTTTTAGTGATCTTGACAATTTTGAGGTATACTGCTTTTATTTCTCACATTTCTGGTGTCTGTGAAGTCTAAAATGAAGTGTTAGTAGTTTCCTTTGCCTTTTGTGAAAACTTTTGTCTGTGCTGGGTATTTTTGGAGGCTCATGTAATATGCTAACCCTGGTATTGTCCCAACAGTTAAGTTTTATGCAAAAATATAACATGTAGCTCTCATTTGGAGAGTATTTTTTAAACCTAGCCTCTTAAATGTATAGTTTGGATTACGTACTTGGTAGACTGAAAATGATTGCTGTCTTTTGTAATATAATTGATTTGGGTGTGAGAGGAGGATAACATAGTGACAATATTTAGTTTCTGGCCAGAATATTTTAGACAAGATTTCTCTCTCTTCCTCTTCCTACTAGTATTTATAATAGTGGGCAAGAACAGCTAAATAAATATTGACTCATGATTTAAGTGACAAAGGAAAAGGCTATCAAACACACTTTGTTTGATGAATGAATCTGAGTTAATGGATTTTATCTTTCGTTTCTCTATCCTACCAAAGAACTCTCACAAATGACTTACACTTTTTAGAAAAGAGATGTCAAAATTACTATAAGGAAATAAAATATTACAACTAGTCAGAATTTCAGGCTTTTGAAGGGATTTATGTTTATTCCAAAGGACATAACACGAGTTGGTGAAATCCAGATATCTTAAAAGACTTCTTTGTACACAGTACTTTTAATGACAATTGAGTGCAAAATAAAACATGTTTTAAGACATCTTACTGGAAAGGAAAGAGATTCATGAATGTTTGCAGTTGTAATTTCAAAATTGTCTTTGCATATCAGTGTTTGTTTTTCTGCAGCTAAAAGACAATAAGAATCATTTTCTCCTTAAAAATCTGAGCTTTTCCTTTATTATTTTTATTTATTAGTTTTGCTAGCTGCTAGGAGTCTGTGGTTTCATTGCTAAACACAAAAATTACATTGGATACCACTGGGATTACAAAACAAATCTGTGCAGGTTAAATTTTTAAAAATTTTTTTAGCCTTTTTCACATTTTCATGGAACGTGAAGGTATACTTTTCAGTATTTACAATGGTGATGTTTCCCTCGAGAATAATAATAATAATAATATGGGCTGGGAATGTGGGAGGTGGACTTCATTGACTCTGGTAACTGAGGCTGGGTCCAAGGGCTCACTCGCAGCCAAATTCTCTCCATGAGGTACCCCCAGCACTTCTGGCATACACCTTGTCATGTCAAGTTCAGAAGCAAGCCAGCAATTGAGTTTCACTGGCCTGGCTTAAGTACATCTCTGATACCTCTATGGCCAGGAACTTGTAGGGCTCTAATTGGCTATGTCTGGGTCACTTGTTGGGCTCAGTGGTAAAGTTACCACTTCAAGTGCTTGAAATCATGTGAGGGGGCAGTTATTTAAGGAAAATTCAGGTGATGTTGCCAAAAGAAGGGTAAAATAGATATAGGACATCTATATCTGTTGGGTCATTGGTAGAGATTCTTATCTGTATTTAGTATTGAAGAAGCTTTGAACACGTAGTATTTAACACTGAGAGCTAAATTATGGTCACTTTGTAAAACCACATTTTAAGAATGAATTCTTCAAATAAACTGTATTTCACTATTTTTAAAATACCTGGTTCTAAGTCTGTACCAATTTTAAGATCTGTTATTAAAGCAAATCTAATCTTGACCACAGTTTCAAACTGGCCACATGAATAGGACAGAACTGAAGAGCTATTTATTGTTTTTCATTTACATGTAGAAGTATGCAGTGTTTTCAGTTTAAAGTTTTTGTATAGTGTTTAAGTGCAGTAGCATAGAGGAACCTGCGTTCAGTTTCTGAATCTGCCAATTAGTGGCTTAATAGTTCTGTGCCTCAGTTATCTCATCTATAAAATGGGGGGAACCATGATAACCTAATAGGGTAGTTGTGAGGATGAAATAAATTAATCCACATGAACATTGCTAATCAACTATTCACTAGCATGTGGAGCCCATGTTTGCTACAATGTCATGCCTCAGTGCTTATTGATTCAGACATTTTTGTTGGAAATTATTTGAAATTTCTTATACTAGAATTTAATTTTAAAATTTGTCTTAATGGTTTTTTTATTTTAATAGTATTAAATGTCTAATATCAGAAGAATGCTATGATAACTTGGGGACCCAGTCTAAGAAATGAATAAAATAGTCTCTCCACAGAGCAGCTCAGTCAGGTGGGGAGGTGGAAACATACATATTATTCTGTATATGATAATACAAAGGGTGGAAAATTGTGGAAATGCAAATTATCACAGAATCTTCATTTGCGAACACTGTACTCCCCCAAAATTTGCTGTGTAAATGCCACTATGTGTAAAATTTAAATTTTGACTACCTTAAGCATTTTTGAGACCTTTTAGAATTTAAAATCATTTATTTTTTATGGATACTAAGAATTGAAAAATTTAGAGACTAATATTTCATTTTATTCATTTTTTTCAGTGTATGAAAGATGTATGGTGATCCTGAAACCTTCAGACATAAGACAACTTCTAGCAACTTCCGAGAAAGTTTGTCTATACTCAGGCTGCAGTATTTTCAGCAAACATGATTGGACAGGGGGCTTGTGCCCTATCTTTTGGTGGAGTGGAAAATTTGAGCCAGTGAAGCCAAATCCTTAAAGCAAGCCCCATGCCTGGCTCCTTACTGATTGCAAACAGGCGTTTAAAATGTGAATTGGAAATCAAATGTCTCCATTACTTCCAGCCAACGTGGCATCACAGGTGTTAGGTTTTTAAGTCTTGGGGAAAAAATACTCCACTTCTGTCGACCATCTCCACCTGGAGCTCTGTTATGGAAGCTTCATTTTTTGTGTGTTCCCACTGTTCTCTCTCCATCTCCCTGCCTTCTGCATAATCATGCCCTCTTACTAAGTAATTCAAGAAAAAGTTCTTGGAGTACTTAAATCATAAATATAAGAAATAAAATTAATATTTGCTCAGTCTCTTGGCCATCCAGTGAAAACGATTTTTAAAACACCTTGGGATAAATTACAAGAAATAGTACACCCACTGCAATACATACATAGTTAAAAGTTGGATCTTTTTTTTCAGCAGGTACCAGCTGTAAATAAAAATGAACTAGGGGCCAAAATGCAAAACCAAAAATGAAGCAGCTATGTGTAGTTAGTAAATTCTAGTTTGATTGTAACTGAATATTCTGGCTTCATATGTATTGTTTTATATTGTACTTTCCCCATTGATGACAGTTTGGACTTGAATAAGAGAAATTCCATAGTTTTTAATATCACAAAAATGAGAATATTTGAACAGTGTATTCTAGAAAGCAGTGTACCACTAACAAATAAATGCTTGTATATATTAAGATAGCCTTAAACCTTTTCTCTAATGCCTTAACTGTCAAGTAATTGAAACTTTTTAAAGCATAGAATTATAGTCAGCGTGCTAGACTGAGGTAAACACGGATGCAGTTGGAGCAGGTGCTGATGCCGTCAGTGTTTAGCACTATGTGTTTAGCTGTGTTTATGCTACAAAAGTGCAATATTAGACACTAGCTAGCAAGTACTGCTGCTTCACGTAACTCCAAACAGGAAAACAGGATTTGATTAACTCAGTGCATGTTTCTTTAAGTTACTTATATTGTCCTTTGCTTGGATGCAATGCCATGCAGAATTATGTGGCTGCTGTTTTTATTTACTTTGCATTACTTTGAATAACACCTTGGAGAACCGAACATCCCCTCTTCAGCTGACCAGCAATGGCCCTTTAACTGCAGTAGGAAAAAAATAAAAAACAAAAACCATTTTGTGTGAAAATTGGTGATAACTGGCACTTAAGATCAGAAAAAAGTTCTTTATACTTGATGCCTTAAGATGCTGTCTGCCCAAAGCTCTGAAAGACTTTCAGATAGGCAGTAATATTTACAGTACTGAGTTTTTGTAGAATTGTTACATTTGAAAATAAAACTCACCTGTTTAATCTCGATGTTTGCATTCTTTTTTGTTATTAGAAGAGCTATAATAATGGTGGAGGAGCATGGGTAAGCCATCTTTTCCTGAGGTGGTGAGGTTTTTCCCTAAGTTTACCATAAGTATTTTGTAAAAGCTATCAATGGTAAATGCATTCCAGATACAGTTCAAACAAGGATATGGTTATCCTTAGAGCATTAATCAATGAAACTGTGATACTTTTAATGGGCAGTCAGACATATTAACATTTGGTCTTGGCATCATATTACTGGAGCTCTGTTTGACAACTTGAAAACCTATTTAAGCCACGTAAAACTAAGATCTAGGACTTTAGTGTTTCTGAATTCCACAGACTCTTTTCCCCCCTAATTACTCTGTCCTTGATGCTCAGTTCTCCAATATTCTCTAATCCAAATTCTACCCATTTGTTAGGACCACAGCTAAGTCTTGACTGACTTACCATTTCAGAACTATATACATTGTCACTCACTGTCACTTAACATATATAATCTTGTTATAGAGCTCAAGTGTGTCAATTCTGAATGTTGTAACCACAAAGACGGGCGATATATACTTGCATTTCTTGTTTATCTAGCATATTTCTGTTCACTCAGTTTGCCCATGTTAAGCATTCACTGATTGAAGTTCAGTTCACCTGGGAAAGTTTTTCAGTCCCAGTCTATGTCATTTACAAAAATGATTTGTACTTCAACTTTGGGTCTGTGCCATCATCTGCAAGGAGGTGGCAGAGACCTCTAGACAAGCTGAGCTTCTGACCCATGTTCCTCTTTTCTTTGATGTCTCTGGCAGGCATTTAATGTAGCCCAGGCTCTTCCCTGCCTTCACCAAAAACAAAATTGCCTGGGCTAAACTGGTTTTCCTATTTAGCTCCCTGAAAGTGCCTTGTGTAGCTGCTCTTCTCATGGCAGAAAAGAAAACCAGGCAGTAAGGGTGATAGGGAAGGAAGAGAGAATGGGAGTAAAGAGGACTGGAACATATAAAAGACCTTCAAGATCAATCTCTTAGGTATTGTAGTTGATTACACAATTTCTGTTCTTGCTTTCTCCAGCTCTGAAAACAATTTTTCTTTAACATACACAAAAGTAGATGGAATAATGAATACCATGTACTCTATCAGTTTCAACAGTTACGAATCCCAGGCCAATCGTGCTTCTTTTCCCCACTGTTGTATTATTTTAAAGCAAGTTCTTTGGGTCAAGTTTAAAATTGAGCCCCTGTAGGAGGCGATGCTCTTAATGAGAAGAGTAAAAGAATAGGACTGAACTGGTGGAATATTGTTTATGGATGTCTTCGGTTTAAGGTTAAATCAATACAACTGCTTTAATCCATTCTCTGGTCCATGCGCTAATATGAAGAAATACGGACTAGACAGAAGATGATCTAAACTTTGAGGACCACAAGGATACAAGGATAAAATTAGGGAGTAAGAGCCCTGAGTTCCGTAGGGAGAAAATTGTTTTTCTACATTTTTGCTGCCTCCTTTCTGTTGAGATCTTGAAGGCCAAGTTCCCAAGGTGTGGACCTACTAGGGAAAAAAGGTTCACAAGCAAACTACGTGACTTCCCCCTTGCTTAGACCTATATCAAAGGGCAAATGTCCTTATTTCAGTATAGATTAGTGCAATTCCTAAAAGTGGAAGATGGAAGGATATTTGGGACCAAGCTGGTTGTCGTGCGGGAGACCCTGTTCACTGCGCCATTTGTCATGCGGGGCGGCCTGTGGGGTCTCTGCTCCCGCTCCCCACACAAGAACGCAGGATATGGTGAGGCCAAAAAGGAACACCCACGGAGCCATAGGTAGGGGAGTCATACCACTATGGTCTCACTGGAGGCTGGGTTCACTGGACGTGCGACTTGCTGTCCATTTTTCTGCCAACCGACCGATGACTCTCCTCCACTCTCCTCGACTCTCCTCCGTAGCCGCAGCAGTTATAGTAGTGGCCAATTGGCTAACTGGCCAAAGCTGACGGGCAACCAGCCTCAGCTGACGGCCATCTACTACCCGAGCCAGCACCCTTCCACGTGAGGCCGAGAGCCTGCAAACTACTTTCTGGGGCTCTGTCCCCAAACTGGTAATCATTATCTTGGAAGCTATAACAAAACTGAGAACATAATAAGCCCAACAATAATAAGCATTTTGTTGGTTAAATGAATTTTCACAACCTATTACAGTAGGTACTACTAATTATTTTATAGACTAGGAAACTGAACTGTAGGTTAATAAAACCTGCTCACAGTTGCATAGAAAGTAAATGAAGGGATCTGGAAGATAAAGATTTGAAAACTGGTTAATGTGATTAATATTCTCATAGTTGCTCCTTTATCTGTTCTGCCTCTTTTCCTAGCATTGCCTAAATATAGTTAATTGTTTATAGTGTCACACAGTAGGGCTTCATAGTGTTCCTTTGGTCTGCCTTTTTACTTTATTGCCAGCATGCCATTACTTCAGCAGCTGAATTATTTAGTAGCTGCATATGTTGCTGTTCTAAAAGCGAATGTTGATAAATGGGTGTGGGGACAGCCAGGAGTGCAATTTCCAGGCTCTAGGCCTCAAGTGGAAAGGTGCTGGCACAGGTAGTAAATGGCCATCAACGGTGATTGGATGGCCATCAGCTGTGGCTAGTTGGCCATCAGCTGTAACCAGTGAGTCACTGGCCACAATGTAACTGCTGTGGCTACGCTAGCAGCAAATGGGGGCTATCAAGAAGATGGTGGCTGAGTTAGTAAAAGCGGATTGCAGTTAGCACAGCGGATTGCAGCTAGCAAGTGAGGTTGGTTTGCAGAGAGAAGTGGATGGCAGGTTGCGGATCATGTGGCTCCTGCTTCCTGTGTCTCCAACCCAGCCGCCAGCGAGAATATACTGGTATGACTCCCCTATCTATGGCTCCGTGGGTGTTCCTTTTTGGCCTCACCCTGTCCTGCGTTCTTCTGTGGGGAGCGGGAGCTGAGACCCTGCATGATACCCTGCATGACAATGGGTAACAAAGCTGCTATTACTCAAATTTGAGCCAGTGTTTTATAAATAAAACCCATTTGATAGAGTTAAACACTAAAAAGCACATTTTTAAAAATGTGGAATTCTCAGCGTGTTTTGAGTCTCAGCCTCCTTTGTGAGTCATCCTTCCATACCTGACTGTCATGCGGGAGACCCTGCTTGCTGCGCCATTTGTCGTGCACGGAGGCCTTCTCGCCGCGCCATCTTTCAGGCGGGGCAGCCTGCGGGGTCTCTGCTCCCGCTCCCCACACAAGAACGCAGGATATGGTGAGGCCGAAAAGGAACACCCACGGAGCCATAGTTAGGGGAGTCATACCACTATGGTCTCACTGGAGGCTGGGCCCACCGGACGCCGACCTGCCGTCCGCTTTCCGCCAACCGACCGACCGATGACTCTCCTCCACTCTCTCCTCTCTGTTCCTCTCTCTCTGCTCTCCTCTTCCGCTCTCTTCGGCTCTGCTCGGCTCTGCTCGGCTCCTCGGCAATCCTTGGCAATCCTTCGTAGCCGCAGCAGTTATACCAGCGGCCAATCGGCTAACCGGCCACAGCCGACGGCCAATCAGCCACAGCCGACAGCCATTCACCACCCGAGCCAGCACCCTTCCACGTGAGGCTGAGAGCCTGTAAACTACTCTCTGGGGCTCTGTCCCCACACTGACAGTGTTGCTCATGGTTCCTTCCTCAGCTGCCTTTTCCATCTATTCATTCTCTGGGCAAACTCATTCATTTACTTCCACACTCTGCAGACCTATGTACATTTATAGCCAACAGTGTAACAGATATTTCCATTTGGACTTCTCCCCAGGCACTTCAAAGTCAACATACTTAAAATAGAATTTACCTTCCTGTGTCTAAAACCCTGCTGTTCCTTGCATTCTCGTTACTTCAGGAACCAGCACCATATACCATCAAGTCTTAAAATTAGAAACTCATGCTTAGTTTACTCTCCTCACCATCCTAGTCACCAGCATCTCATCAGTTTTTTGCCTCAATATTGGACTCCTTGAATCAAGTTCTGCTTTCCTCTATTCCTAGAATGCTTATTTTAAAAGAACAGTCTTAACTTAAAAACACAGACCTCATTACATGTTTTCTTTTTAACTCCTTTATTGAAGTATGATTGAGATATAAAAATTTCCTATATTTATGTATATACAACTTGATGAGTTTGGAGATAAGTATACACCAGTAAAATCCTCACCACAATGTCACAAACATCCATCACCTGCAAAAATTTCCTCCCAACCTCATTAATGTATGTGTGATAACATAGCGTTTGTGTTCTTAAAATATTTTTTTAATTTTTTAATTAGTTTCAGGTGCACACAGCAACATAATAGACATTTGAACCCCTCATATCATGATACTCCACCCCCCAAGGTACTACTCTTCTGACATATAGCTGTTATACCATTGACTATCTTTCCTATGATGTACTCCACATCCTATGACTATATATACCTATGTATTTAGTTATAGTTGGCATTTAATATTATTCTACTTCAGCTTCAGTTGTATAGCACATTTGTCAGGCATCTACACAATCTATGACGTGATCCCCCTGATAAGTGTAGTGCCCATCTGGCACCCTACATGATCTTGACAACATTGTTGCAGAGAGAAGTGGATGGCAGGTTGCGGATCGTGTGGCTCCTGCTTCCATACTGTATTAACTACCAATTTGTATTTCTTAATTCCTTCACCTTTTTCACCCTGCCCCCAACCCCATTCCCATCTATCACCCTGATAGATCTAGTACATATCTGGCACCATACCTAGTTATTACAGTGTAACTGACTATATTCTTTATGCTATACCCTACATCCCCATGACTACTGTGGAACAACCAATTTGTATTTCTTAATCCCTCCCCATTTCGCCCACCCTTAACTCCCCTGTCATCTTAAAGAAATCCCTGTAAGATCCCTTGTAATGCTTGTTTGGTGGTAATGAACTCCTTTAGCTTTTTCTTGTCTGGGAAGCTCCTTATCTGTCTTTCAATTCTAAGTGATAGCTTTGCTGGGTAGAGTAATCTTGGTTGTATGTCGTTGCTTTTCATCACTTGGAATATTTCCTGCCACTCCCTTCTTGCCTGCAAAGTCTCTTGAGAAATCAGCTGCCAGTCTTATGGGAGCTCCCTTGTAGGTAACTAACTGACAGTCTTATTGGGGCTCCCTTGTAAGTAACTAACTGCTTTCCTCTTGCTGCTTTCAAGATTCTCTCTTTGTCTTTAACCTTTTGTATTTTAATTATGATGTGTCTTGGTGTCAGCCTCTTTGGGTTTATCTTGTTTGGGACTCTCTGTGCTACCTGGGCTTGTATATCTATTTCCTTCACCAGGTTAGGGAAGTTTTTTGTCATTATTTCTTCAAATAGGTTTTCAATTCCTTGCTCTCTCTCTCTTTTCCTTCTGGTACCCCTATAATGCAAATGTTGGTACAATTGATATTGTCTCCGAGGCCCCTTAAACTCTCCTCAATTTTTTGGATTTTTTTTTTTTTTTCTGTTCTGGTTTGGTGTTTTCTGCTACCTTATCTTCTACATCACTGGTTGGATCCTCTGCTTCATCTAATCTACTGTTGATTCCCTGTAATATAGTCTTCATTTCTGTTATTGTATCTTTTATTTCTGACTGGTTCTTTTTCATGGTTTCCATCTCCATTTTTATGCCTCCTTTCTCTCTGTTGAAGTTCTCTCTGAGACCAGTGAGCATTCTTATAACCAGTATTTTGAACTCTACGTCTGATAGATTGCTTATCTCCATTTTGCTTAGTTCTTCTCTGAAGCTTTATTCTATTCTTCTATTTGAGACATGTTTCTTTGTCTCCCCATTTTGTCTGCCTCCCTGTGTTTGTTTCTGTGTATTAGGTGGGGCTGCTATATTTTTCCAGTGTTAGTATAGTGGCTTTATGTAGGTATGTTGTGGGGGGTTCAGTGGCACAGTCTTTCTGGCTGCCTGAGCCACACACTCCAGGTGCGTCCCTTGTGTGGGTTGTATGTGCCATCCTCTTGTAGCCTTGGTTGATAATTGCACATCAATAGGAGGGACTGACCTTTGGGCTCACCGGTTGTGAGGACTGGCCTTGACTACAGTGGAAGAATTGTTGTGCAGGGGCTAACCATACTGAGCAGGATCTCCCTCAGCAGGACTTTGGTGCCTGCCCAATCCGCTCCTTGGGTGTGTGGTACTTGGAGGCGGCTGGGTGATGCTCCAGCTCATTTTGAAGCTGGCCACTGGTGGTGACAGCCCCACCACCTTAGAGGGGATCCGTTGTCAAGTTCAGCCACAGTCCTTGTGCCACCTGGGGCCACCCAGGAGGAACCACAAATAAATCCGCAGATGGCTGCTGCCTGTGCTGTGTTTGGAAGCACCTTGAGAGGCCAAGCAAGCCATGAACCAAAGCCGGCTGTCTCTAGTGCCTGCTTAGGGCTGCTCAGCCAGAGGTACAGGACATGCTCAATCCAGGTGCTGCTTGTCTGGGTTCCGTGAACCTTTGAGAGACCCTAGGAAAGTCTGCAGCATGAGCTAAGGCAGGCGATCTGCACAAAAGAGCCACTGGAAGAGACCTGGGTGTGCCCAAAAGTTGAGCAGGGCCAGGTCTCGAATCGCCAGGGTGTGGCAAACAAACGGTGGAGACTCAGATATGGCAGGCGCCTGCATCCTCTCATGGTGAAGGGGGAAAGCTCAGCAAAGAAACAATGGCCTGTACCAGCTCCTCTGTCTAGGAGAATGCTGCTTCTCCAGCCCCCGTCCCAAGACAGGCAACTCAGTTCCCCCCCTGTATGTCCCTGCCATCTTTCCAGCTGATGCCCCAGCACTGGAGCTCAGAGTGAGTGATTCCGTTGGAGGGTAAGTCCTCACATGGTCCCTTTCAGAGCAGCCACACTCCGTCTCACTCAGTCACAATCTCCGCTGGTTTTTACAACCAGAAATTATGGGGACTTCTCTCCCCGGCACTGGAACCCTGGGCTGGGGTGCGGCTGGGATCTCTCACTCCTCTGGGGGTAGAGGGGACCCTCACAGCCGAAATAGCCCTCCCGATATTTAATGGTCACACACGGGTGTGGGGCCAGCCTGCTCCACGTTTCTTGCCATTCCTACCAGTCTGGAGGTGGCTTCTTCTGTGTGTCCTTAGTTGAAAGACTTCAGTTCAACTTGATTTTAGGCGATTCTCAATAATGGTTGTTTTGTAGATTTGTTGTAATTTTGATGTGGTTGTAGCACAGCATTTACCTACTACACCATTTTGGTTGTCTCCTTAAAATCTTTTTATTAAAGGTCCCCATTTGTTATACGAAAAAATCCACACATGTCTGACTACATGATAATCTATGACCTACCTACATCTTGAACTTGTTTTAAGGCACACTTCCCTTCATGCTCTACACTTTGTTGTATTTTCTAGTTCTTTGCAGGAGTGATGCACTTTAATCTGTGTTTCTTCTGCGTGAAACACCATTTTGTTTTTGTTATTGCTCTCTTCACTAACTGCTACTCAGAAATATTTTTCAGAAGGCCTTTCCTGACTCACTAGACTCAGTAAGATCTCCTTGTAATCAGCTCCCCATATTGTAACTCCCATCATGGCAGTGTGTATCTTTTTGCCCACTGTATTCTTAGTGACTACGCAGTGCTTGCAATATATGCAATAAATATTTGTTGAAAAAAGTATATGTATTCCTGAAGGTGAAAACTAATGTGATTCTGTAGTTTTAAGAATTTTTATAAATTTAAATGTTGATAAATAGCAAAAATTGTTTTTCTTTTGTACCATTTAAAAATATTTTTAAATTTTTATTGTATTAAAAAAGAAAAAAGTCATAGCAATTTCCCTTACAAATAAATTGCTTTTTAAACAATTTGTATTACATTTAAAAAAAATATATTTCTTTACATAAATTGTTATGATAAGGCACAATTTAGGTGGGAAACATTTTTTCCCCCCAAATCATTGTGCTCTTTTGGTTTTGAGATACCTATAATTTTGTAAATGTGATTAGTCCTCTCACCACAGCAGGTCTAGATATGCCTGGTAAACCATCTGCACTGGCTCTGGCTGACTGACTGAGGAGTTCAGCGGCAGCTCCAGGACTGCACTATGCCCATTCAGGTCTAGCCTGAGCCCTTTGTAGGGTGGGAAAACAGCAGAAGCAATTTCATGTGTTAGGGCTTTAAGAATGGCAGATTCTTTTCTGAATTAATGCAGCTGAGGCACTCAGAGTCCACTTGCTATCTGCCTTCCCTGTCATAAGAAAAATTCAATCTGTTATTTACATGTGCCCAGAAGGCCTGAGAGTAATTGGTGCTAGGTGGCTTCCACTGGGGCAGTCTCAATCCATAAAAAGGATTGATAGAGTTAGCAAAAACAAATGAAACACTAAACCAAACCCGAAACAAGATATTCAGTTAAATGGCAATTTCAGATAACAATTTTTAGTATAAGTATGGCCCAAATATTGCATGGGACATATTACACTAAAATGTCTTATGTTTTATCTGGCAACTGTAATGTAATTCAATTTAACTGAATTTCACAAATATTTAGAGGGCTTTACTCAAAGAAAAGAGGAAGGATTCTTGGTACAAAGTCAGTAAACTGTGTCTACTAAAATAGAAGCTTTGCCTGGGAAAATCTCAATAATAGGCCACTTAGTACCAATAATGCTTTCATCTATTTATGAGTATTATTTCACATGAGCAATTTGGTAAAAAATCTTTTCCTAGAGGAATCTTAATTCTAGAAAAACTCCTTAAGAAAATGTCCTATAATGTCTATTATGCCCAATCCAAAACATTTAAATAGAATACACACTGTTTAATGTATCCCACCTGAGTAGATTATATAGTCCCGGTTTGACTCTGTTGGTTTGTATGATTATAGCTCTCCCATTCCATGAAAAGGAAGCCCCTTTTGATGAGTGATAACAGGGCAAATGTATTCAGGTGGCACTGAAGCAAAGCTTCAAACGATGAGGAACAAAATGACGCCTACTTGAAACAACTGTGGGAGCAACTGACAATATACACTTTATCCCTTTTACAGAAAAGGTATAGGGAAAACACCCAAAACGTTAATCCATAGTCACAATTAGAAGTAGTGACAAGCTGAGACAAAACAGCCTCAAATCAAAGGATAGGTCACACGGATAGCATGAAATATACAGCTTATCACGTTGGTCCTCTAAGTCACACCCACAGTTAATATTTACTATTATCAACAACTTTAAGTCAGTTCTCAAAATAGTTGTCTACAATGTGTTTTCAAAGAGTTGAAAGAATGGATAAAACATGCCCAAAATACAAGCCAGAATATAACGGTGGTTATGGCGTTACGTTTTCAAAGACAAATCATATTTGGTTCAGACTTCACAAAGGATACCTGAAAATAATGTAAAGATGTTGTTAACCAATGGATAACTAAGATTTTTATTACATAATAAAGATTAAACAACATTTCTTGTCTTTAATAGAAAAGCTGAACTATACAAGCATTTTACACTAATTATTCTGTTACTGCTAAGATGGAGCATGTGACAGGAAAAATGATTTTGAAACAGCTTTGCCTGTATTGTTTTGCTTTAAAGTAGGTAAATCCTCAGGGGCTTTTGTTTTATATTCTCATATCTTGGCAGTGCATTGTGGCTCAGAGAAAGCACATGATTAATTTCAAGATAGAAACCTCAGGAATCATCTTCAACTCATTTATTACATCCAACTTGTCATGAGGCCCTATAGATTTTTACCTCCAGCATCTTTTGAATCCATTCTCTGAAAATTTTTATTCCTACTGCCTTATTCCAAGCTTTATTTCTTACCCAGTTTTCCACAACAGCCTGCTAATCTACATTTCCTAAAGACTTAACTTCTTAAAGAACATTTCACGACTTCCTAAAAATATCAATTGCATATGGGAGTCCTCAAAGTAGCAGAAAAACATATTGTTCTCTGAGAGTAGATTGTAAATAAAATACCATTTGAGGATTAATGAAGGTATGGCAAAGGGTAATAAAATGACCCTTCAAAATTTGTACTGGAAACTGGAAGGCTATGGTTTGCAGTGGTAAAATAATCAAGTTATCATAGGAAGATAGCTTAGGACCATGTATCCACTAGCTCTGTGCATTACCATCTGGAAGCAGCTGGTCTTATGGAATGACCTACTGAAAAGTCAGCTATAATGCCTGCTGCATGGCAACACCTTGAGCAGTTTAGATTCTGTTTTTTTTGGATGAAGTATATATTTTTAATAAAAAATGGCCTATTTCTCTCATAACAAAATTACAGAGGTTTGGGGACAGACTGATCCAGTCTCATTATTCTTATGTGGAGCTTTTAGGGGTCAAGGGAAGAACGTTTCTACTAGGGAACACAATCATGATTCCACCGATTTCTATCTGAAGATTGAATAATTATCTTTTTTCTTAACAGGACTTTATTGGGGAACAGTGTGTACTTCCAGGATTTTTTCCAAGTCAAGTTGTTGCCCTTTTAATCGTAGTTGCAGGGGGCGCAGCCCACCATCCCTTGCGGGAGTCGAACTGGCAACCTCGTGGTTGAGAGGACGTGCTCCAACCAACAGCCATCCCGGAGCTCAGCGGCAGCTCAGCTCAAGGTGCCATGTTCAATCTTAGTTGCAGGGGGTGCTGCCCATCATCCCTTGTGGGAGTCGAGGAGTCAAACAGGCAACCTTGTGGTTGAGAGCCCACTGGCCCATGTGGGAATCGAACAGGCAGCCTTCGGTGTTAGGAGCACGGAGCTCCAACTGCCTGAGCCATGGTGCCAGCCCCCGAATAATTATATTTTCTTTCATATTTCCATTTCACTTTAAGAAGCTATTTCTTCTATCCACTACTATATAGAGCAGGCAAATTTACAGGTAAGTCCATCAGTCACTTTGAGGTGATCATGAAGGAAGCATGAGTAATGGACATCACCTCAAGACCTTTGACTTGGAAAACAGTGATCCTCAGTGGCCATTGTATTGTTTTCCCATGAGGTGGAGCCCTTGTAGTGTGCTCATCTGATAAGCAGGACACTCTGGTATCTGCTGCCCATGTCCATGGAACCTGCCACATCTTGCAGTTTTCAAGGTCCATGTATTCTGTTCTCTCTGCTTTGACATAGGTCTTTTCCGGTCTGTTGGTACCCGCCGTTTCTACCTCTTGGTCCAATGTCGACAGCATTACAAATTTACAGGCAACTAAAGGCATAAAGAGTTCCTGGAACTGTTTTTGCACAGTACTGAAAACTGATAGCTGCTTCCCAAATATCCTAACTTGACAAAGCTATTAGGAGAATTTTGCTGTCTGCTAAGAATGGGACATCCATAATTACCCCATGACTTCGGTGAGTTCTTACGCTTTTTTCTCTTGCTTTAAAATGAGCACTTTGTCAGTTCCTAAATTTACTTCTAGGTTCTCCTGGTATTTGTTAGAGAATGTCAGATATAATAAAAATGAAGAGAAACAGTATAGCAAGTTAAAAGTATGTCCCACAGCTGTGGAATATCTAAATGCGTCCTGCCCCCTGCATAGAGCATAGTATTACTGTTTTTAAAAATAAAATCATGAAATGCAAATGTATTTGTTTAACCAGTTTGGGTGGTTAAAAACACTAAGCTTCAAGTATAAGCTTCTTTCTTGTAATGGTCAAGAGGCTACTAAACCCAAGCGCGTAGTGTTCTGCCGAACTCTGAAATCCCCGAGAATGCAGGCCCTGACAGGAGACCCTAGGCCTGGGTTTCAGTTCTGGCTTTGTCCAGATTTATGATTCACACTCCTCTGGACCTCAGTTTTCTTTCCGTAAAATGGGGCGGGGATGGGGGCTGGATCTGGAAGATACAGCTGATGGTATTCTCTAACTCCATAAATCGAACCACAAAAGTCGCGGTAAAAACATGCTCGGGCTCGGCACCTTTTGGTAAGGACAGCGAGAGAGGAGGTGCTGTCACGGGGCCACCAGCCTCCTTCTCCCCGGAGGAGCCTGACCTGGAGCGCTGGCTGCGAGCGTCGCCCTGGCGTCGAGTCACCTTCCTGCCGGCGCAGGCCCAGGAGCACCACCCAAATTCTTCCGCCACTCTCCGCTCTCTGGTTCCGGGGCCGCCTGAAGGGACGCGGTTGGCGGCGACACCGGAGGGGGGCGGGTCAGGAAGTGGGGGTGCGGCGACCAGGAACGGGCCTTTGGCGGTCGAAGGCTTCCGCGGCGCTGAGGGCGGGAGACTCCCGGCCGCTCGGGAGTCACAGGGGTGACCCCGGCCTTCGCGGAAACGATGGCGGAGGAAGAAGGTAACGGCCCGGGGTCCAGCTCGCCAACTGTCTCCCGGCGTCTCGGGAAAGAGTGGCGTGGCGCGAGGGCCCCGGAGGCCTGGACCCGGGCGGCCGCGTGGGGCGAGCAGGCGTTAAAGAACTGGCCAGTATGGGGATGTTTGTGAAGAAATTCAGAATGAGCCGAGTGAATGGCCGGAAGTTTTGTCCGCAGAATTGGGAACAAAGGTGGAGCTTAAAGTTAGGAATGGGGTAGGAAGAGCAAAAGCTGTGGGGGAGTGGTTGAGAGGAAGGGTTGTGAGCAGATAATTCATGTGGTGACGGATAAAGCTTGATTTAGAAGATGCAGGTTTAGGTACTGATTGCATATTTGAAAGAGATAGTTGTTTAACCAGATGACCTTCGTTGAGTGCGCTCTTAAGAGGGCCATGGATACTGACAAATGCAAAGTTACCAGCTGAGAGGAGACGTATGCCAAGGGTACAAAAAGAGGCAGGGATTTGGGATAAACGTAGTAAGGTGATTTGGGAAGGGATGAACAAGCAGAAAAGAAGGCCAAGTTCACTCAAATGGTAGAGGAAGATAGGGCGAAGGACTGTAAGTAGTAGTGGAGTATTAGGAGGCCAGGAGTGCTTTGAGGGTGGGTGGGCTGGAGAAAGCTTTCCGTACCTCCGCAGGGCCAATGCCAAGAAAATTAATTCTTTCAGCAGTATTTAGTAATAGAAAATGATAGGTATGAGAGAAAAATGGGGAGTTGGGAGGAACTTAGCTAGTAACAGCTACGACTGGAAATATTCATGGCATAATAACTTCATGATACCTGTACTAATTTCAGGAGCAGATACATATGATGGTGTCACTTGACCGAGCAGTTTTCATTTTGGTGGAAAATATGACTTTTTACCCTATTGAGGGGAGTTGTGAATGTGATCTGTTTAGATTTAAGTCAGTGAACTAAGTGCAAGGACGGAGTATCAAGAATTCAGTGGAAAGCTATTTTTAAAAAATTAATTGAAGAAGTGTTTGCTGTTCTCTGACTTGCTTTCCTGCCCTTATGCTCACTGGCTTCATCTTTGTCTTCTTTTCCTTGAGTTTTCAGAGTGTTAAAACTGATTAAATTTAAGACATTCAACCTAAAAACAGCTTCAAAAACAAAACTATAGTTTTTAAGGAAGAATGTAATTCCATTTATTGCCTTTGTTTTATCTTGGTTGCAGTATATTATTTAAAATATTTTTTGATAGTTTTTTCCTTTTCTAATTGTAAATCTATGAGGGTAGGCTGATAAGCTAGTTTGTATGTTTCCATGAGCATTTTCATGCTTAAGTTAAAGCATGAAAAAGTTAATACTATGGTACTGAAGTCTTTAATGTTATACATCATCCAAAATGAGAAATTGTTTTAGGAGATTATAGTTACAGCTAATTAAATAGAGATGATGTAGAACCAATTAAAAAGACCACACTATTTTGTGAAATTTACTTATGTAATATAAAATGAAAAATGATTTTTGGTTGTAGAATTACAGATATTCCAAAGTAATTAAGTACATTTTATATAAGACAAATAATGGATTGCAGTTATTTAAAATATAATTTCATTCAACATGTTTTTAAATTCCATAAATATTTGGGTGCCTACTGTGGTAGGTGCTGGGATATAATAGCCAACAATGAATGAGTAAAAAAATTCTCTTTTATTATAATAATGCTAGTAATGATACTTATAGCAAGCATGTCTGCGTGCCAGGCATTTTTCTGAGTGTTTTACATTTATTTGGCACTCGATACTTTTTTCTCAAGACACATATTATCTTGTATTCACTGTATTACAATTAGACTAGTCTAATTTACTTGTATCCACATGTTCTATATATCCATTTTTACTTATCATTCATGCTCACCTGGATCCTCTTCATTATCTCACTTTTTCTCTAAGTAACTACTCTTTAGGAATCTCATCTTTCAAAAAATGTCTTTCTTGATGCTATAGAGGGTCAGGGTTTTTATATTTATGCTTCCTGAAAGAAATGTTAGAGCAAAGTGACAACCTTGAATAAAGTAGTAATAACACTTCACTTGGAAATTGCTATGTAGAGTCTGGATGGACATTTGCAAGCCTACTGGTAGCCATACTATCTCATGAAGAAGGTCACCGGGCCAGAAATATCAGGTTGTTTTTGTAGCTATGTTATCATTTTCATTTAGTTTGACTTTTTCTTTGCAATGCTAAAAGTGTAAAATAATGAAACGAAACTTGAATTCTATCCTCGAGCTTTCCTATCAGAATTAATAATCTAGTTTGTCCACTACTTTGGCCTTTGCTACTTAGCCATCTAGAGATTCTTGGCTTTGTTTATCAATTTTGAAGTTATAAGATCAATATAAAGGAAATGAGGTGAAATTTGCACCCAATCAGATTTGTTACTTGGTGACAGTCAAAAAATCAGTTTTAGGGACAAGGTTGAAGAAATTGGCTAAAATGAATGCTGTATTTTCCATGTTGTACTTTTCGCTCCCACAATTTTATGCTACTGAAATTGACATGTCTTAAAATCGGTGCATGTATTTAATATGGTAATTTTTTCCCCCCTTGAAAAACTGTTATTAAATAGTATTTTTAAATGTATGGCATCTTAGACTTAAGAAAATACAGTATTATAGATCTTTTATAGAATATTTATTTGTATGATCTTTATCATTGCTAATATAGATTCTTGAGAGATGACTGTTAAGATTTGTATGCTTCATAAATTATTTGAGAAACTGCAAAAGTTTTGTATATATTGTACTTTTATAACACCCATTTATGTGCACAGTGAACACTTTATTAAGTCCCTGTGAAGTGAATCATTTTATAAAGAATTTTATTTATTTGTTTGTTTGTTTGTTTATTTAAGTGTGTTTTTCCAGGACCCATCAGCTCCAAGTCAAGTAGTTGTTTCAATCTAGTTGTGGATGGCACAGCTCACAGTGGCCCATGAGGGGATCGAACTGGCAACCTTGGTGTTATGAGCACCACGCTCTAAACAACTAAGCTAACCGGCCACCCCAAAGAATTTTTTTATAAAAAGGAAAATGATAGCTTTTTGTAAAGAACACTTTTTGTGTGAATACCCCCTTCCAAATTTATTTATTTATTTATTTTTGCATTTTTTAAAGGTTTTATTGGGAAAGGGGAACAGGACTTTATTGGGGAACAGTAAGGATTTTTTCCAAGTCAAGTTGTTGTCCTTTCAATCTTAGTTGTAGAGGGCGCAGTTCAGCTCCAGGTCCACTTGCTGTTGTTAGTTGCAGGGGGCACAGCCCACCATCCCTTGTGGGAGTCAAGGAGTCAAACCGGCAACCTTGTGGTTGAGAGCCCACTGTCCCATGTGGGAATCGAACCGGTAGCCTTCGGAGTTAGGAGCACGGAGCTCCAACCGCCTGAGCCACCGGGCTGGCCCCCTTCCAAATTTATCTTTATCTTAAATGTATGCTTTTAGACTCTGTCTAATAAAAAGCCTTACCTAACCTATTGGTCATATACATTTGTTAACTACCTCAATACACAGAGGGTGCCAAAAAAATTGTATACACATTTTAAGAAGAAAAAACTATTGATATATACCGATAACAAAAGATGAATACAAGTCATCAGATGAATACGTTTGACTTCTGCAATTACAAGAGGTGCTCAAAGTGGTTATCATCAGGGTCTAGACATTTGTGATTATGGCGAACCACTTACAGCTTGAGCAATGATGACCAAAGTGTTAAAGTCTCTTAAAATGTGTATACATTTTTTTGGCATCCCCAGTATTTGTTAACGTGCTTTCTGAAATTATCCAATTAAATTTCTTTAAAAAAAAACCCCAATACTATTAATGTGTTTAACATGCATGTGTAACTACTAAGTAAACTCATAGTTATATTTTTTCCTTGTTATGCTTTTTTTTTTTTCCTTTCCCCCTTCTTCCACCACTCACCCAACCCTCCAATCCGGTTCAAGCGTTGTTTCTCAGTCTAGTTGTGTAGGACACAGCTCCCTGGCTCATGCTGGTATTATGAGCCTTGTGCTCCCCCCCGGCTGAGGCAGTCGGTCGCCAGTCATTGGTCTGCAGCTCATAGCATTCCCGCCGTCTGCTGGCCGCTCACAATGGCTGCTGGCCACTCACGATGGCTGCAGGCCACTCACACTGGCCGCCGGCCACCCATGGCCACTCACAGCAGCCCATGGCGGCCTACAGCAGCTTATGGCAGCCCATGGCAACTCACGCTGGCTGCTGGCCACTCACACTGGCTGCCAGTCACTCACGCTGGCCACCATCTGCTCATGGTGGCACACAGTAGCCCGCGGCAGCACTCAGCAGCCCCGGGGAGCTCACGCCAACCTCCGGCTGCTCATGGCAGCCCAGCTCCAGGGAGAGCCATTGTTCACAATCTTAGCTGTAGAGGGTGAAGCTCATTGACCCATGTGGGAATCAAACCAGCAACCTCGGTGTGAGGAGCATGGCTCTCTAACCACTTGAGCCACCGGGCCAGCCCTCTTGTATTCTTTTTTAATAAAATTAAAAATAATAACTTTCATCTGAAGACTTTATTTAGCTTTACATAAATCTTTATTCTTGTTGGCTTCTTCTAAGTTTTGCTTTAACCCATAGAAGGGGAAAGTTAAAAGGGCATCATGAAAAAGGAATGTAATAATGTTAGTTGACCCAGATTTGTATGCAAAAAAATCCAAAATTCACGGTATGACTTTTATAATGATAACGTCATTTTCTAATGTATTCAGTGGCTTCACTACTTACCATGACTACGCAATAAATAATAGTATAGAAATGGTTAAAAAATTAGACTAGTCAGACTGAACCCACTAAATGTACAGTATGTTTTTCTCTCTGTGCCATTGTTTAAAGATATTTTGATAAACATGACTTCGCTTTGAAGCTTTTTTTAGATACATTTATTCATTTTTTGTAGTAAAGCTAGGAAACAATCCATCTGATCAGCAGCAGTAGCTGATTCATTTCTCCTTTTTTGCTTCCTCCCTTAAGGCTCTTATTTCATAGCCTTAAATCATCACTAAGAGAAAAGAAAAACTCCTCTACTTCTATGAGGAGGAGATAAATTATTGTACACCTTAAAAACTTGACACGACTTTGTACCTACACAACAGCAAAGCCTACCCCGTAAGACAGTTAATTCTAGGGAAGGAAAGTAGTTAAATTGAATTTAGTCAATCCCTGCTTAATTTGGAAGCTAGTTTACTGGTTTAAAAGTACTTTCTGCATTACATTTTTTTCTTGAATATATAAAGAATTGATAGTCTAATATTGGGAAATTTCTGAGATCTTCCCAAATATTTATAGGTTCACCCTATTTTCTAATACCTAAATCTATGACTGTTGAATGATAATGAAATTCTGCAGTGAAAGTACTGTGAAATTCTGTGGAACTTTCCGGATCAATGAAGTACAGTTTTACCAATGTATTTTATTATATTTTGATTCAAAAATTATGCATGTGATGCTCTCAGGTAACTAAAATAATAAGCTAATTTATTGCATAACACTTTGTTCCCCAGTCATTCTGGAAAAGAGTTTATTTTGGGATATTTTGAAAATAGCATCATCTTAGGAGAAGAGCTCATTGGTTTATCAATAGGATTCTGAAAGCACAAGCACAGTTTGGAGGCAGAACCTATATTGTGTTTTTGGTTATAGGAAAGACAGTTTTGTGGGGAGTACTAAAATAATTACGAAAATAATAGTCTTTGTGTGACTTTTGCCTTAGTGTAATAAAAGTTAATCTTTCGGGATATAGACAGAATAATTTGATACATGTTGCAATAACTTTTCAAATATTTTAAGGAGCAGCTATAGAACTGCGCCAAAGAAAAAAGCCAAAGTCTTCAGAATATAAGGAATCTGCCAAAGAAAAGAAAATTGATGACACTGCAGTTCCTGAAAGAGCCCCAAAACGTAAGTTAGGTAGTTTTGGAATTTTTGTGTTACTACAAAGATAGTTATGCTATGTAGTCTATTTTATATTAATGTGTTAAATGTATAAACATATTCTGTGGTTAAGATACAGTGATATCAGCCAGCTTTCATTAGGTTTTGCTGTAGGACAACCCCTAAATCTCACTCATTTACAACAAACATTTATTTCTGATGAAAATTACATGTGTGGCCACAGGTTGGCTGATGTAGCTTTATGTGTCACAAAGAAATAGCCCCTATTTAGGACATGTTTTTCTTGTGGCAGAGGAAAGGAACAAGAGAGCAGTCAGAGTTTTGCAGTTCCTGTGAAAGTTTCTGTTGAACTGGTATATTGTCACTTGTACTCATAGTCTATTAGCCCAATCAAGTCATAAAATTAAACAATGAGATGGAGAAGTATATTCTGACGACGGGTGACAATGGGGAAAACATTGCAAGTGACATGGTAGTGGTCAGGGATAGGTAATCTTTTTATAGGAAAGGACAAAATAGTTGGGGATAACAATAACAGTCTACCCTATTCTGTCTTTTTTATCATAAATATTTTCTTCTCTTCTACAGACAAAATATATTTGTTACCTCCCCTACACCAGGGAAGAAAGTTTTATCTAGTCATGGCATCAGTCTTGAAGCCCAAGGTCTTATTATCTGTATCTGGTCAGCTATGACTCATGATCCAGAGACGTGTAAAGTAAAAAGACAAGTTATCTGCCCTGTGTCCGTGTCCCTAAGACCACCTCTATGTTCTGAAATTAGCTAAGAGGGCTCACAGGTGTCAGAATACAGTCATGTATTCACAGCTGTGATTTATTATCACAGCCATGATTTATTACAGTGAACAATACAAAACAAATTCAGCAAAGGCTTATGGGCTGAAGTCTACAAGAAACTAGGCACAAGCTTCCAGGAGTCCTCTCCAAATTGAGTCACACACGACATGCTTGCTTCTTTCAGCATCAAGTTGTGATGTTTGTAATTTTGTCTACCAGGGAAGCTCATTAGCCACTCTGCTCTGGGTTTTTATTGGCAGCTGATCACATAATCTCTGCCTACCACATACCAAAATTGTAGACTCCCAGGAGGAAAGCAGTAGCACGAACCACATTGTTTGTACAAACAAGTTAGGCAAAGTAAACCATTTTTATCAGTTAAGAAATGGTGGGAATCCTATTGAAATCCAAGGTTCCAAATGTCAGCCAATAGCCTACCTTGCAAGGCATTTCTTAGCAAAGTAGTTGCAGGCCTGCTATGTTCATTCTTTTCTGCACATGCCCCTTTTCACATTATACATTGGACAGGGACAGGATAACCAAAAGCTTTCATTCAGAAAGAGGAAGAGTGAGAAACATACATAGCCACTGTCTATAGCAATTCTGAAATCCTAGTAGGTAAATATGAGGTCTCCTTACCCTGGGGTAGGGAATGTTTCTTGATTAGGCCCCAATTGTTTTCCTTGGGAGAAGCTTCCCAGTTCATTGTTCTCTGTGGTCCTTGGGTCCACCCTCTGTAGGTCCTTCCTTTTCTATCATCCTCCTGAACTGTATCTGAAGATGGCTTTGGAGAATAGGCCATCCTTAGGAGCTGAACAGCTTTCTCAAATTGCTCCCTGCCCATACAGAGTTGAGGGCTCCTTTACATATATTTGCTCAAATAAAATAAACGCAATAGGTTATCTACAGATCTAATTCATGGTCTGGCAGCAAGAAAACTTTGGAAGCTGGGAAAATAATCCATATTATACAGTGACAAAACATTTTATAAAACTTTCCTATGAATAGTTGCAATTTTAATACTAATTTTTTATTATTTTAGGTAACAAGATTGCAAAACAGAGTGATACTAGAGTGCCTTGGTTATCAGCTGCAGTTAATTATAGAAAAGATGAATTTAGAACAGAATTGGCCAATTTGCAAGCAGGAATGAAGAGGAAAATAGAGAATGCAAAATTTCTGGGACGTGTAGTGTTGAAGTTAGAACTTTGTCTTTTTCAACCAGTAAAAAAATAAAATTGAGAAATACTTTGAGTAACAAAAGTTGATTAAGATGACCAAATCAAGGGCATGGCTGTCACTTACTAAAGTGTATAAATAGATTAAGGTAGTTCCTAGTAAGTTCTTTTAATTGGACAGAGCACTCAGGGGAAAAGATCAAAGACAACACTTGTCCCACAAAAGCTTGATAAGTTCAAAATACATGTAATTAAATCTCTAAGGGAGGCATATGTAGAAAAAGAAATGTGGGTATAGTTATTGGGATATGAAGCTGACTGGAATCAAATAAGTAAAAAGCCAACAAAATTGTTCTTTTCTTTGCAAAAATGAGTGATTGAATTTTTTAAAATTAAAGTATAATTAGCATACAATAAAATGATAGAATCTTAGGTGCTAAATGAGTTTTGACACTTGAATACAGCTGAAACAAGTTAAAGAACATTTCCATTATCCCAGAAAGTTCCTTCGTATCTCTTTTCAGTAGATTTCCTCTCTATGCCCCAAGACAACCACTCTTCTGATATTTTTCAATATTGATTAACTGCATTTCTAGAATTTCATATAAGTGGACTCATACAACATGTATGCCTTTGTATCTGGATTCTTTCACTTAGTAAATTAACCTATATAATGATTTTGAGATTCATTCGTGTCGCTATAATTGTTTATCCCTTCTTGTTGGACGTTTGAGTAGTTTCCAGTATTTACCTTTTATGAATAAGGCTGCTATGAACATACTTGTACAAATCTTTTTGTGGTCATCTCTTTTTATGCCTTGTAGGTAAATACCTAGGAGAATTGCTAGCTAATCTTTTGAGAGAGATGTACAATCAAAAGAACTGCCAACGTAGATTAAAAAGGACACAGTTATTGAGATCTTAAAATGATGTTTGAGTCCCTAACTTTCTACATGCAGGAAGCAGGCGGGGAAGCTATTCTTAGGGTGTCTTTCTTGAGGAGGAATGAGTGTTTTGCCTTTGGGAGGGAAGTGACTATTTGTGATTAATGGGGCAGACCCTGGTGGACCCTTTTATTATTCCCAAATGTTTGCTCCCTTCTTTAAAAGTGGATTGATTATACATTCCTTCCCATTGCTGTGTGATTTGGAGTGCCTTGCTGAAACGGAGTATACTTCTCTACCCCATTGTCAGGCTTATTATTGTGGCTTGCCTGGGTCAGTGGAATGTGAGTGGAAATAGCAGTATGCTAGCTGACCAGAAGCTGTAAGAGGCACTGTATGATTCTGCCTGTTTTCCTCTTTTTTCTTGTCATGAGAACATGTACCAAGTAAGCATTGCTCCCAGTCTGGAACTCTGAAGAAGATATAAGGAGAAGAGCTGCAACTAATTTGAAGTCTGGAATTGAGTAGAGAGTTACCGCTGACCTGAAACCCACAAGTAAAATGAGTGAGAAATAAACCTTTGTTTTATAAGCCACTGATAGTTTGGGGTCACCTTTTTATCACAGCAAAGCTGACTAATAGAGTGGTCATTTAAAACATTTAGGAAAATACAGTATAAGAAATATAATTAAGTCAGATATAACTACTATGAAACAGTATATTAACCTCATAAAAATATATTTTCAGGATAGAAAATATGGGAAATAGAGAAAAGTATAATAAAAATAAAACGTATGCATAATTCCAGATTTAACCACTCTTAAATTTTTGGCAAGTATTATATTTTTTTCAATGTACTTTCTTTAAAATACTTTTTGTGAAATTGAATTCTACATTTCTTTTCTTAGCATGTCATTAGCTTTTTCTCGTGCTTTAAATATTACTTAACTATGCCCTTATATTATTGATATTGACATTTATGTAGTGTTCTTTTTTTTTTCTTTTGTTGTACATGATCAGCATTTTACAAATGAAGGGATGAGCACACAGAAGTTATCTGATTAGGCTGGTTTATGACTAACATAATCTGAAGTCAGATCCTTTTCAAGAAATGATAATTTTCAGAGCCCAGAGCTCTTTATTTTTTCTAAAATATATATACTTCTGTCAAACACTGATAGCTTGTTTCCATTTTCACTCTAGAAAAAACTTTCAGAAACAAAATATTTAGTCTTAAGGCAAGGCATTTATATACAGATGCTCTTCAACTTACATGGAGGTTACATCCCGATAAACCCATAGTAAGTTGAAAATATCATAAGTCGAAAATGCATTTAAACTGCCCTGTAGAGTATCACTTTACCCCTGTGCTCATGTGCCTGACTGGGAACTGTGGGTCTCTACTGCTGCCCAGCATCACAAAAGAGTTTCATACCATATATTGCTAGCCAGGGAAAAGATCAAAATTCAAAATCTGAAGTACGGCTTCTACTGCATATCACTTGGCACCGTTATAAAGTTGAGAAATTGTAAGTAGAAACACTGTAAGTCAGGTACTATCTGTATAAGATTTGGTTGACTGTATTTTTTATAACAGCCTCTGATAATTAGGATTAATTTGCCAATGTCTAAGGCTTAATAGAAAAAAAAAAAAAGGCAGGAAAAAAATCCACGTTTAGAAACTTTGAAGCACTTTTGCCAAATTGCCACCATAGATAAGTTTTTGTATTCTATTTTTTAAATTTTTTTTTAACTGAGCTCTTACTGTGTGCCAGGCCAAGTGTTTTACACATACTATTGGAAACAGTAAGTTTAAAACAGTTGTGTCATACTTACACTAATATTCGATTTATTGGCCAGTGTTCATCAAGCACTTTGAATATAATTCATATTAATTTAGTGATATATAACTAATCTAATGCTTCTAGTATGCTATGCAAACTAGTATTTATGAAATGTCTTGAAAATAGCTCAAATTTTAATTTAGCTAAACTAATAAATTGATTTTTACAAACTTATAGTCATTCAGTACCAGAACACTGGGGTTTGGGCCCTTAGGCCTGTGCTTATTATTATACTTAAAATTATAGTTATAGCAGGACTAAATCATCCTGTGTATAGAAAATCCAAATATTTTTGTTATTTCATCAAGAGGCAGTTACATATTATATAACAGTTGTACATGATGTTTTAAGTACATAATCATCAAAAGTCATTGAATTGTACACTTTAAATGGCTGTAGTTTATAGTAGTATGTGAATTACTCCTCAATAAAGAAAAAGATTCCTTTTAAGAAAAAATATAAGTAATAATTCTGAATGGACCTGTATTTTTTTCTTTAGATTTTCATAGTACATTCCATTGATTCCTTTTTAAAATTAATAGACTTTAATTTTTAAAACATTTTTGATTTATATAAGAATTGAACAGGTAGTAGAGTTTCCATCTACCCCCCATGCAGAGTTTTCCCTATTATTAACATATTAGTATGGTACATTCGTTACTATTAATGAACCAATATTGATATATTATTTTAAACTAAAGTCCATATGTTATTCAGATTTCTTTAGTTTTTACCTATTGTCCTTTTCTAGGATCCCATGCAGAATACATTACATTTAGTTGTCATGTCTCCTTAGGCTCCTCTTGGCTGTGACAGTTTCTCAGGCTTTCTTGGTTTTGATGTCCTTGACAGTTTTGAAGAATACTGGTTAGGTATACTGTAGGATGCCCTTCTATTGGAATTTACTGTTTTTCTCATGATCAGACTAGGATTATAAGTTTGGGAGAGGAAGATCACAGCATTAGAATGCCATTTTCATCACATATCAACGGTCTATACTACCTTTTGATTACTTTTTCTTTTTTAAAGTGCATAAATATAAATATCATCTACATTTGATTACTTTTAATACGCTTTTTCAGATGTATTATTGCAGCGCTTTGCAAAGATTTTCATTGGCTGTCTTGCAGCAGTTACTAGTGGTATGATGTATGCTCTCTATTTGTCAGCATACCATGAACGGAAATTCTGGTTTTCCAACAGGCAGGTAAGAAGAAAAACTTTTGAGTGTATGAAAGTTGTTTAGTATTTAATACTAATTTATGTGCTTCCCCAGGAGCCAAAGTAGATGTGTGATAAATATGACAAGTGCTTTCTTATATACAACCCTTTAGAAACAAAATAGTATAGAAGTTGTTTTGAGAACACAGTCACAGTATCAACATTGAAAATTTGAATAGACTGTATTTCAAGGCCATAAAATAGCAACTATGAGGGTGCTATCCTTCATGCAGTTAATTTATCAGGGACTTTTGATGATGGTGAAGTGGTATCGAGTTTAGTCAGCTTTTTAGTTAAGGCTTTGGCAGTTAAACATTTCAGAAACGATCTGTAAATTTCAGCATCAAAATATACTAATGTTTAGATTACATGATTAGAATGTTTTGGGGGTATTGAAAAATAACAGGCATACAGTATTTATTCAGATGTTGCCTCATATTAGTATGTTTAATATTTGGTTTTAAATCATATATATTCCAGATTTTTTAGTCACTGTGATTATATTCATAATTCATTTGGCCTTTGATAAGTTATTTTTAACTTATCTTCATAATCAGATATACCTATAATACATGGTGTTACCACTTGACTCTAAGGGTTTTGTGTGTTTTTTTGTTTTGTTTTAACCCAAACTATTTTGTTATTGTTCTGATTTTTACGCAGGTAGTCAATCTGACTAAATGTTTTTAAGCCATTGATTTACCTAGCACCACCAAAACATTTAACTGAATATATTGGTTTGACAAAAGCTGTTACCATAGCATATATTTATCTCCTTAGCTCTTTCACTACATTAATTGATTTCAAGTTTTTTTTTAAATGTGTCAAAAATCCACAAAAAATAAAAAGTTGATATTTTGACTTTTATGCATTTAATAACATTTTGAGCTGCTTTGTACATAAATGACATTATTTTTATTTTAAACCTTTGTTATATGGTAATAAATTTACCGTTATATTAACTTTTAGCGAAAATACTCAAAACATACTAAGGGTCATCAATTAGATTTAAGTATAGATAAATTAGAATCTAATGGCATTGATAACAAAAAATTATTACAAAATGTTACTCAATATGGCGTACAAAACATCTTTGTTGTTGATAGTGCAAGTCTTAGGAAAACATATCTGAATGTCACAGCAAAAGAGTTAGAAACGTTATGCAGATTAACTATTAGTACTCAATATTGGATGTATAATAGAATGATCTGGGGAGCTTTAAAAAAAAATGACCTCCCTCAGATTCGTAGGTGGGGGTGGAAGGAGTTCTGGGAGCAGTATTGCTCAAAATATTTCTAAGTGACTCCATTACGTAGGCAGAATTGAGAACAACCTGAAGACTGAAAATTTAGAAGGCATTCATCAAGAACCTTGTTTTTCAAAGCATTGTGTATGACCCAGGAGTATTGGCGTCATCTGGGAGCTGTTTCAGAATTGCAGATTCTTAGGCCCTACTTGATAATCACAATCTACATTTTAATAAGATCTCTAGGAGATTCATACACACATTAAATTTGGGAAACACTGATTAAGGGTTTACATCTTTGAAATCTTAGAAAGAAACAAATCTGTTTCCATTAATAAAAAATCATTTTAAGTAAATTTATTTAGATTAATAAACTATAAATGAGAAAAAAGATCCACTGATCAAATACATCTGGGAAAGACATCCTCTTGGAGATTGATAGTGCATAATGTATAGTGAAACTCGGAAAAGTCTTGCAGTAAGCCCATTTAACTTTCTTTAATCCAGCCTTTTACACAACTTATTTAACTAAACTCTTTTTAGGTAATACCCATTTATATTTTAAGAATATATCTTCTTTGATCAAACTTTGGGGAAACTGCTCTGATATCTTTTGTTTTTGTATTGATAAATATACATGAAAATAAACAAGTTTGATTTTAAAATATTGTAGATATTTTTATTCCCATCCTCCCGTTCTTCCCTTTTGGCAACCATCAGCTAGTTCTCTATATCTATTGTCTGTTTCTGTTTTGTTTTGTTTATTCATTTTTTTTTTTTTTAGGTTCCACATATAAGTGAAATAATATGGTATTTGTCTTTCTCTGTCTGACTTACTTCACTAAGCATAATATCCTGTATGTCTATGTTGTCGCAAATGGCATGATTTCATTCTTTTTTATTGCTGAATAATATTCTATTGTGTACATCCCATATCTTCTTTATCCATTTATCTATTGATGGACATCTACGCTGCTTCTGTATCTTGGCTATTACTAGTAATGATGCAGTGAAAGTAGCGTGCATTTATCTTTTCGAATTAATATTTTTGTTTTCTTTGGATACATACCCAGAAGTGGAATTACTGGGTCCTTCTTTGTTTCTTGTTACAGTCTGTGTTTTAAAGTCTACTTTATCTGGTATAAATATTGCTTGCACAGCTTTTTTTTCCTGTTTTCATTATCATGAAATATCTTTTTCCCTTTACTTTTAGTCTGTGTGTGTCTTTTTATCTAAAGTGAGTATCTTGTAGGCAGCATATGTAAGGGTCTTGTTTTCTTATCCATTCAGCCACCCTGTGTCTTTTGATTAGAGCATTTAATCCATTTACATTGAAAGTAATTGTTGATAGATTTGTAGTTTTTGGTATTTTATTTATATTTTTGTTCTTTTTCTTTTTTCTTCTTCTTAAAGAAGTCCCTTTAACATTTCTTGTAATATTGGTTTCATGGTGATGAGCTCCTTTAGCTTTTCCTTGTTTGAGAAGCTCTTTATCTGTCTTTCGATTCTAAATGATAGCTTTGCTAAATAGAGTAATCTTAGTATAATAGGTCCTTGCTTTTTCATCACTTTGAATATTTCCTGCCAATCTCTTGTGGCCTGCAAAGTTTTTGTTGAGAAATCAGCTGACAGTCTTATGGGAGCTCCCTTGCAGGTAGCTAACAGCTTTTCTCTTTGCTTTTAAGATTCTTTGTCTTTAACGTTTGGCATTTTAATTATGATGTGTCCTACTATGGGCCTGTATGGGTTCACCTTGTTTGGGACTGTGCTTCGTGGACTTCTATGTCTGTTTCCTTCGCCAGGCTAGGGAGGTTTTCCATCATTATTTCTTCAAATAGGTTTTCAATTCCTTGCTCTCTCTTCTCCTTCTGGTACCCCTAGATGCAAATGTTTGTACACTTGATGTTGTCCCAGAGGCCCCTTAAACTATCCTCATTTTATTGGATTCTTTTTTCTTGTTGTTCTGATTGGGTGTTTTCTGCTGCTTTATCTTCCAAATTGCTGATTGGATCCTCTGCTTTATCTAATCTACTTTTGATTCCCTCTAATGTATTCCTCATTTTAGTTATTGTGCTCTTCTTTTCTGACTAGTTCTTTTTTGTGTTTTCTAGCTCCATTTTTATGTTTCGTTTTTCTTTGACATTCTGATAACCAGTGTTTTGACATCTGCATCTGGTAGATTGTCTCCATTTTGTTTAGTTCTTTTTTGAGGGTTTGTTCTGTTCTTTTATTTGGGACGTGTTTCTTTGTTTCCCCATTTTGGCTGCCTCTCTGTGTGTATTTCTATGTAATAGGTAAATCTGCTGTATTTCCTGGTCTTGTTAGAATGGCCTTATGTAGTAGGTGTCCTGTGGGGCCCAGTGGCGCAGTTTTCCTGGTCACCTGAGCTGGGCGCTCCAGGTGTATCCTTGTGTGGGTTGTGTGTGCCCTTCTGTTGTAGTTGAATCTTGATTACTGTTGGCGTCAATTTGACTGATTGCCCCTCAGGCTGATTGGTTGCGAGGACTGTAGATGAATTGTTATGCAGGGGCTGACCCTACGGAGCAGGATTCACTTTAACAGGGCTATGGTGCCAGCCATGTCAGCCTTTGGGTGTGTTGTTTGTGGAGGTAGTTGGATGGTACTTCGGTGTTCTCTGAAGCAGACCATTGGGTGTGTTGGTTTTAGGGCCTCTTGGAGCAGGGGCTCTGGTGCAGGCCAAGGGCAGCCGCTGTCTTGCCCTGCCGAGGACCACTTGATATGAGCTACCAAGTAATGTGCAGGTGGTTGCCACTTGTGCTGGGCTTGGAGGCGCCTGGAAGAGGCTAAACTGTGAAATGAGGCCAGCTGCTGGTAGCGCCAGGCTTCTGGCTGCTTAGCAAGACATGGGGCATGCCAAAGCCAGATGCTGTTTGTTTGGGGTTTGTGAGCCTTCAAGAGGTTTTAGGAAAGTCTGCAGCATGAGCCAAGACATGCCGCTTGTATGGAAAAGCCACTGGAAGTGGCTTGAGTGAGTCAGCAATTTGGGTGGAGTGGGATCTCCGAATCACGAGAATGGGGCTGCCTGCATGTGCAGGCCAGGTTGGGGATGGCTCAACAAAAGAACAATGGCTTTTGCCAGCAATTCTATCTGGGAGAAAGCTGCCCCTCCAGCCCTAGCCCTAAAACCAGACATTTCAATTTCTCATTTGTCCCTGGCGCCTTTTGAGCTACTGCCTCAGTGTTGGAGCTCAGAGCTAGTGAGACGGTCAATGAGTAAGTCTATATGCAGGCCCTTTAATAGGAATGCCTAGGACACAGTAGCCCTCCATCTCACTCAGCCACAGTCTCTGCTGGTTTTCACAGCCGGAAGTTGTGGGGACTTGTTTTCCTGGCACAGAAATTCTGGGCTGGGAAGCCTGGGGTGAGGCTGTGACCCCATGCTCCTCAGGGGGACTGCTGCAGCTGAGATATCCCTTCCAGTTTTTAACTGCTACACATGCATGTGGGACCAGCCCATTCCTCATCTTCACCCCTCCCACTAGTCTCAACATGGATTCTTCCATATGTCCTTAGTTGTAGGACTTCTGTTCAGTGAGACATAATCAGACAATTCTCAATGATGGTTGTTTTGTAGTTTAGTTGTAATTTTGATGTGATCATGCGAGGCGGCTAGCACAGTGTTTACCTCCTCCGCCATCTTGACTGGAAGCCTTCTGCCCATTTTTTAATCAGATTGTTTCGGGTTTTTTGGTGTTAAGTTGTATGAGTTCTTTATGTATATTGGTTGTTAACTCCCTATCAGATGTATCATTTGTCTCTCGGTTGTCTTCGTTTTGTTGTTGGTTTCCTTTGCTTTACAAAAAATTTTAGTTTGATGTAGTCTCATTTTTTTGTCTGTTTGTTTATCTTGTCCAAGGAGACATATCCAAAAAGATATTCTAAGAACAATGTCAGAGAGTGTACTGCCTATGTTTTCTTCAAGGGGTTTTATGGTTTCAGGCCTTATATTTATGTCTTTAATTCATTTTTTTTTAAATTTTATTGGGGAAGGGGAACAGGACTTTATTGGGGAACAGTGTGTACTTCCAGGACTTTTTTCCAAGACAGGTTGTTGTCCTTTCAGTCTTAGTTGTGGAGGGTGCCGTTCAGCTTCAAGTTGTTGTCCTTTCAGTCTTAGTTGTGGAGGGCACAGCTCAGTTCCAGGTCTAGTTGCCGTTGCTAGTTGCAGGGGGCACAGCCCACCATCCCTTGTGGGAGTCGAACCTGCAACCTTGTGGTTGAGAGGACGCGCTCCAACCAACTGAGCCATCCGGGAGCTCAGCGGCAGCAAAGCTCAAGGTGCTGTGTTCAATCTTAGTTGCAGGGGGCACTGCCCACCATCCCTTGCGGGAGTCGAGGAATCGAACTGGCAACCTTGTGGTTGAGAGTCCACTGGCACATGTGGGAATCGAACCGGCAGCCTTCAGAGTTAGGAGCATGGAGCTCTAACTGCCCGAGCCACCGGCCCAGCCCCTCTTTAATTCATTTTGAGTTTATTTTTTTATATGGTGTAAGATTTCACTTTTTTTGTATGTGTCTATCTAGTTTTCCCAATACCAGTTATTGAAAAGACTGTCTTTATCCCATTGTCTATTCTTGCCTCCTGTGTCATGGATTGATTATATAAGCGAGGGTTTATTTCTGGGCTCTCTATTCTATTCCATTGATCTGTTTGTTACCGAACTCAAGGGGTTCGCCACTTGTTTCATTCTATTGAAGAATGAGATGTGGTTATTAGGCCGTTTTATTTAATTGCAGCAAGTAAAGGAGACAGAGGATTCATATCCAAAGCTTTGTCTCCCCAAAGGGAGGCTTAGTCATTGCTTATATACATTGTTTGGTTAATTACATGTTGATTTCTTCTTGGCAGTTGGCCATACTTATCTGATTGGGTTCCTGTCAAGCTCATCAGGTGACAGCTGCTTCTGCAAAATACTGTGCTACATTTTAACACTTAGCAAAAATAGTGTTTAGTAAGAACCACCCAGACCTTGAGACCCTTGTCCTGTCTAACATACATATCTGTTTTTATGCCAGTACTTTATCTTTTGATTATTGTATCTTTATAGTATAGTTTGATATCATGGGGTGTGATACTTCCCACTTAGTTCTTTCTCAAAATGTCTTTGGCTATTATCTTTTGTGGTTCCATATAAATTTTAGGGTTAGTGTTCTAATTCAGAGAAGTGTGTCATTGGTATTTTAACAGGGATTGTCTCGAATATTGCCTTAGGTAGTAAGGACATTTTCACAATATTTATCCTTCCAATCCTTGAGAAAGTTATATCCTTCAATTTATTTGTATCTTCTTCAATTTCTTTCTTCCGTGTCTTATAGTTTTCAGAGTACAGGTCTTTCACCTCTTTGGTTAAATTTATTTCTAGGTATTTTACGCTGTTTGATGCAAGTGTAAATGGGATTGTGTTCTTAAATTTTTTTGATCGTTTGTTATTGGTGTATAGAGATGAAACACATTTTTATATATTGATTCTGTATTCTGTAACTACTGAATTTATTAGTTCTCATAGGTTTTTGGTGAAGTCTTTAGTTAGGGTTTTCTGTATGTAGTATCAAGTCATCTGCTTGGCTCTTTATTATACTTTATTATATTTTCTCTTTGTTGAAGTTCTCCCTAAGTTCCTCTATTCCGCTGTCAAGTTTGGTGAGCATCTTTATGACTGTTTCTTTGGGTTCCTTATCAGGCAATTTACTTATCTCTATTTCCTTTGGGGCTTTTTTTCTGGAGATTTTCCTTGTTCCTTTGAGAGAAATTCTTTTGTCTTTTCATTTTGTTTGACTTTCTATGGTTGTTTATATGAATTACACAAAATAGCTGTCTCAGTCTTTAAAAAGTGGCCTTACGTAGAAGCGGCCTCTGTATGCTGTTGTGCCAGGTTATTTTGGCAGGCCTGTAGGAGCTGAGCTATGCTTATGGCGTCTATGATGTAGGGGTGCTGGCCTTTGGAGCTGGAGCAGCTCCAGGTGGGGAGGCCAGGTGCATTTAATAATGCCCTGTTTATGCTGCTTGCTCCCTTTATCAGGGCCTGAAAAGTGCTTGGTAGGAAATTTAGGCCAGAGCACCTGGATAGGGCCCCCACCTACCCTATGGAGGTGGAAGAGAATGGAAAGAATGGAGCTCACTGGTATCTCCAACCCCGAGAATTCCTGCAGCTCCTGAGGTCTCCCATGGTTTCCCAGCCTTCTCTTTTCGGTCTCTTTCTCTTGTTCCAAAGCTGTTCATTCAGCTCTCAATTATCTTGGAGTAATTGCTCTCTATAAAAGTGCATGAGAGGGGGCAAGTCCAGCGTCCTACACAGCTGCCATCTTGGACCTCTCTAAAAGATTATAGATTTATGAAAACCTGATTCAGCAGGAAAAGCACAGGTTTCTTAATGTTTTTAACTACCTGTATGCTTGGTTCTGTATAGCCTAATTTTCAGAATTTTAAGATTTACTTATATTTCTGGAAGTACATTTGAAAAGCACTGATTAAATATCTACTGATCTTGAAAAGTACTAAGTAATGGCTTGCTGTTCTGGATACTTAGGGAAGTGAAATAGCAATAGAAAACACTGCTTCTTTTTTTCTTTTTTTTTTAATTTATTTTTTAAATTTATTGGGGTGACAATTGTTAGTAAAATTACATAGATTTCAGGTGTACAATTCTGTATTACATCATCTATAAATCCCATTGTGTGTTCACCACCCAGTCAGTTCTTCCATCACCATATATTTGATCCCCCTTACCCTCTTCTCCCACCCTCCACCCCCCCTTACCCTCTGGTAACCACTAAACTATTGTCTGTGTCTATGAGTTTCTGTTTCTCATTGTTTGTCTTGTTTTTTTGTTGTTTTTGGTTTATATATCATATATTAGTGAAATCACATGGTTCTCTGCTTTTTCTGTCTGACTTATTTCGCTCAGCATTACACTCTCAAGATTCATCCATGTTGTCACAAATGTTCTTATATCATCTTTTCTTACCGCCAAATAGTATTCCATTGTGTATATATACCACAACTTCTTTATCCATTCATCTATCGAAGGACATTTTGGTTGTTTCCATATCTTGGCCACCGTAAACAAAGCTGCAATGAACATTGGAGCACACGTGTCTTTAGAAAACACTGCTTCTTAAACTTACTTTTTTATTATGGACTTCTAACACCTCAAGCATTTTTATAACCCTCCTTACTATTCTTGCTGTCCTTGGGGCATTTCTTTTGGTTTTCCTTCTAGATTTTCCTTATATATAACAGGTAAATAACCAATGAGTTACAATCCATTTTAAACCTTATGTGTTTTATTAAAATGATTGCCGCATTATTAAAAAGTTTAACCTCATTAATATAGCCACTAGTAATAAAAGGAAAATTCAAACATCTTTGAATAAAAGCTTAAGTAAATAGTGTTAATTTAGATGATGAGGAAAGAGAAGGAAGATAGCCGTTCAAATTTAGGACACTGATATTTAAATATATTTTCTTTTAGGAGCTCGAACGGGAAATCACATTTCAGGGTGACAGTGCCATTTATTACTCTTATTATAAAGATATGTTAAAGGCGCCTTCATTTGAAAGAGGTATGAAAACCACATTTGTATATTTAATAACAGTATTTTTCTAAAATAAAACGTATTTGGGAGCCCTTGAATGTGGAGATTTGTCTCAGAATATAGGTATTGTTATTTCTTGTACATAATAAAAAAATTGGGAAAATGAAGCACAGAGTATTATGTTTTGAGATCTTTTTTGATAATTTAAAATATTTAATGACCTCTGAAAAACTTGTTTAAAAAGCAGAATAATTAATCTAGAGAAAAATTTGTCTATCTTTAGGTGTTTACGAATTGACACACAATAACAAAACTGTATCTCTGAAGACCATAAATGCAGTGCAGCAAATGTCTCTATATCCAGAACTTATTGCCAGCGTTTTATATCAAGCAACTGGTAGCAATGTATGTGTTTTTATTTTGATAATATTTATCTCACATACTGTGACTCCTCAAAATTATTTAATGTCATCCTATTATCTCCTCCTCTCTCTCGCTCGCTCTCTCTCTCTCTCTCTCTTTCTCTCTTTCTGTCTTTTCCCCAATTAGGAGATTATTGAGCCAGTATATTTCTATATTGGTATTGTGTTTGGATTGCAAGGAATATATGTTACTGCTTTATTTGTTACAAGTTGGCTTATGAGTGGAACCTGGCTAGCAGGAATGCTTACTGTTGCATGGTTCATTATAAACAGGTAAGAAAGATGTTTTTAATTAAGTTTTACAATCTTTTGTGTCTGTGGTAGTAAGTTTTAACCCTCCCCCTGCAATATTCCAAACCCTAATCCCCACATGGGAATGTGATGAAATACCATTCCTATGAGTATGTTATGTCACATGGCACAATTGACCTTAAAGGTAGGAAGATTACCTGGTGGGCCTGATTGAATCATATGAGCCCTTAAAAATAAAAGTAGAGAGCTTTCTCCAGCGGGTGCAGAAGGAGAAATTGGAGATATTTGAAGCATGGAAAGGATTTGCTGCACTGTTGCTGGTTTGAAGTGAGGAGGAAATGACTTCTGCCAATAACCAGTGAGTTTATCGAAGGACTACAAGCCCTGATGAAAACTGTAGCCCTGGCCAATGCTTTGATTTTAGCTTAAGGAGCCTCTGAGCAGGGAATCCATCCAGCCATACTCTGCTGGGTTTGTGAGCTAATAAATCTGTGTTTTAAGCCACTACATTTGTGGTCATTTGCCATACAACAATTGAAAAAATAATATACCCACCTTATATCTCTCTTTTTTCAGACATAGTGATATTGGCATATGTGGATATACCTCTTCTTTCATCTTTTATTTAAAATTGATGACACACGCTTCATGAAAAGAAGGAAGAGGCATCAGATACATCACTACTAAGTTAACTACCACAAATAACGATTCTAGATTGATCTATTACAGTGTGCTTTGAATTAATAAACCCATCCCTTTTGGTGAACAAAGCCGCCTCAGTTTTTTAATAACGAGTAAAAAGAATATAGAAGTTAGGGTTTCTTTGAAATGGGTGGCTGGTTTGAGATATAAAAATTTCCGTGACATTGGTCATTGTCAAAATTTTATTCTTTGAATGATAGCATTCTTCTTCCTCCCCATAACACTTTCCCCCTGATAACACTTAAGATTAAATTTTTAAAAATTAAACATTTCTGTTACACATTTCTTTCAGTAATTGCCAAATGAAAACTATGACAGTACTTTCAAGTTACTAAGACTCAGCAGTAAGGGCTAGTATCTATTACTGGGCTTTGTTTTTCTTTAGAGTCACATGCTGGTAAGAGTTTTGATTAAATATTTTTTTTGAACCAAACTTTCTTATTTCTTATTACAAAAGCAATATATGTATGTTGTAGAAAATTAAAACCAGCAAAAATAAAATAATAACTACATATTCCCACTACCTAGAAATCACTGAGCATCTTTTATACCTTAGTGTATGCATGTAGATATTTGTGTATGTATTTTTTTTGCCAAAATGATATATATTGCACATACTGTTTTATATGCTGCTTTCTTTGTTTAGCAGTCTCTACCTTTTCATTTCAATAATTTTTTATCTTATTTAATACCCAATCCATGTTACAGTTTCTTCCACTGGCCACAAAATATCCCATAGCTGGTTTATCCAAACCAGTATTTAATCCAGGACCACACATTGCATCTGATGTTCCTTACCGTTCTTTAAATCTGACATAGTTCCTTTTTTATGACAATGGCATGTTGAAGGGACTAAGTCAGTTGTGCTACAGAATGTCACACTATATGGATTTCTCTTGCTCTTCTTCCTTGTGGTTTCATCTAGTTTTTTTCTTTATTTCTTGTGTTTCCATAAGCTGAACGCTATGTCTAAAGGCTTGATGGGTTCAAGATAAGCATTTCTAATTAGAATATATCATAGATGATAATTTTTTCACGTTCCATGACATTAGAAGTTACGTGATATTTAGTTGGCCTCCCCTGAGTGAAGCTGAGATTGACTGCTGGTTTGGAGGATGACAGTCTGATCTCTGCATTGAATAGTTGTGTTTTCTTGATAAGATTAGAAAATAATCTGTGTGGTGTTTTGGGGCACCAAATAAATTTTTTGTTTTCACTATTAATAATTTACCTAAGGGTTTTAACTCCAGTTAGTAATCTTTGCAGAAATGACTAATTTCATTAGGGTTTTTAAAATTATATTTTTCTATTTTCATTAGCTGTGTATGTTTATTTATTTAATTTTTAAAAATTTTTCAGCTGTGTATATTTTTAATTATTTCTACCAGTTACAGTTGACATTCAGTATTATTTTGGTTTCAGATGTACAGCATGGTGGTTAGACATTTCTATAATTTATGCAGCAATCTCCCCCAATTGCTGTAGTACACCCCTGCCACTATACACAGTTGTCACAACATTATGGACTATATTCTCTATGCTGTACTTTACATCCCTGTGACTATGTTGTAACTACCAATTTGTATTTCTTTTCTTTTTAAATATTTTTATTAAAATACAACTAACATGCAATATTATATTAGTTTCAGGTGTACATCATAGTTATTCAACAGTATGCACCTTACACTATACATAGCTATTACCATATTATTGATTATATTCTCTATACTAAAGAAGTGATCACCATGATAACTCTAGCAACCATCTGACACCATACCACATTATCACAATATTATTGACTATATTTCCTATGCCGTATATTACATTCCCAAGACTTATTTGTTTCATACCTGGAACTTTGAACCTCTTATTCTTTATCTTTTTCCCCCTTTTTAAATTTTTCAATTACAGTTGACATTCAGTATTTTTTTATATTAGTTTCAGGTGTACAGCATAGTGATTAGACATTTATATAATTTATGACGTGATCCCCCTGGCTAGTACCCACCTGGCACTATACATAATTACCATATTGTGGAGTATATTTCCTATACTTTACATCCCTATGACTATTTCGTAACTACCAATTTGTATTTCTTAATCCCTTCACCTTTTCCACCCTGCCCTCAAGCCCCCTCCCACCTACCACTCCGATAGATCTAGTACCCATTGATACTATGCATAGTTATTAAATATTATTGACTATATTCCTTATGCTATACCGTACATCCCCATGACTACTGTGTAACAATCAATGTGTACTTCTTAATCCCTTCCCGTTTTTCACACACCTCCTCTACCCTCCTCCAATCCGGCTTCCATCAAAATGTTTTCTGTATCTGTGAGTTTGTTTCTATTTTGTTTGTTTGTTTATTTTGTTCTTTAGATTTGACTTGTAAGTGAAATCATATGACATTTGTCTTTCGCTGTCTGACTTACTACACTCAGCTTAATACCCCCTAGATCCATCCATGTTGTCTCAGATGGCAAGATTTCATTCTTTTTCTCTGGCCAAGTAATATTCCATTGTATATATGTATCACCTCTTCTTTTCCATTCAGGGACATCCAGGTTACCTTCACATTTTGACTATTCTGAATAATGCTGCAGTGAACATATGGATGAGCATGTCCCCTCAAAGTAGCATTTTTGGATTCTTTGGATAAATACCCAGAAGTGATATTACTAGGTCCTTCTTTGTCTCTTGTTATACTCTTCGTTTTAAAGTTAATTTTGTTTGGTATAAACATTGCTACTCCAGCTTTTTGGTTTTTTTGTATGTTTGTTTGCTTTCATTTTCATGAAATATCTTTTTCAATCCCTTTACTTTCAGTCTGTGTGTGTCTTTCAATTTGAAGTGAGTCTCTTGTAGGCAGCATATGTAAAGATCTTGTTTTCTTATCCATTCAGCCCCCATATCTTTTGATTGGAACATTTAATCCATTTACATTGAAAGTAATTGTTGATAAATATGTAGTTATTGTCATTTTATTATTAATTTTATGTATCTAGCTTAAAGAAGTCTGTCTGTCTATCTATCTATCATCTATCTATCTATCTATCTATCTATCTATCTATCTATCTATCTATCTATCTATCTATCTATCTAAAAGAAGTGCCTCTAAGGTTCCTTGTAATACTGGTTTGGTAGTGATGAACTCCTTTAGCTTCTTCTTGTCTGGGAAGCTCTTTATCTGTCTTTCGATCCTAAATGAAAGCTTTGCTGGGTAGAGTAATCTTAGTTGTAGGTCCTTGCTTTTCATCACTTTTAATAATTTGTGCCAGTCCCTTATGGCCTGCAAAGTTTCTGTTGAAAAATCAGTTGATAGCCTTAGGGGAGCTCCCTTGTAGGTAGCTAACGGCTTTTCTCTTGCTGCTTTTCAGATTCTCTGTTTGTCTTTAACTTTTGGCGTTTTAACTTAATGGGTTTTGGTGTTGGCCTGTTTGGGTTCATCTTGTTTGGGACTCTCCGTGCTTCCTGGGCTTGTATATCTATTTCTTTTGCCAGGTTATGGAAATTTTCCATCATTATTTCTTCAAATAGTTTTCAATTCCTTGCTCTCTCTCTTTTGCTACCCCTATAATGCGAATATCGGTATGCTTGATGTCCCAGAGGCCCCTTAAACTCTCCTCAGTTTTTTGGATTCTTTTTTCTTTTTGTTGTTCTGGTTTGATGTTTTCTGCTACCTTATTTTCTACATCACTGGTTTGATCCTCAACTTCATCTAATCTGTTGATTCTCTAATATATTCTTCATTTCCGTTATTGTATTTTTTATTTCTAACTGGTTCTTTTTCATGTTTTCTATCTTCGTTTTTATATTTTCTATTTCTTTACTGAACTTCCCCTGAGATCATTGAGCATCCTGATTACCAGTGTTTTGAACTCTGCGTCTGGTGGATTACTTGTCTCCGTTTTGTTTAGTTCTTTTTTGGAGCTTTTTACTGTTCTTTTATTTGGTACATGCTTCTTTGTTTCCCCATTTTGGCTGCCTCCCTGTGTTTGTATTAGGTAGGGCTCTGATGTCTCCTGGTCTTAGTAGAGTAGCCCTATGTAGTAGGTGTGCTGTGGGGCTCAGTGGCGAATCTTCCTGGTCATCTAAGCCGTGCACTCCAGGTGTGTCCCTATGTCGGTTGTGTGTGCCCTTCTCTTGTAGTTGAGCCTTGCTTGCTATTTGCATATCAGTGGGAGGGATTGACCCTTGGGCTCATTGCCTCAGTATGCCAGAAATTATGCCTCAGTATGTACCTGCTTAATCTGCCCCTTGGGTGTGTCGTCCTTGGAGGTGGCTGGGTCATGCACCAGTTTGTTTCAAAGCTGGCCACTGGGTACTCCAACCCCAGGGCCACCTGGGAGGGGACCCGCTGCAGGTTAAGTTTAGCCACAGCCCGTGTTCCACCCAGGACCACCCTCAAGAGCCACAAAGCAATCTCCAGATGGCTGCTGTCCATGCTGTGCTTAGAAGTGCCTCAAGAGGCCAAGCCGCAGACCAAGGTAGGCTGTTGCTAGTGCCAGGATTTGGGGCACTCTCAAGCCAGATTTTGCTTGTCTGAGTTCCACGAACCTGTCAGAGATTCTAGGAAAGTCTGTAGCGTGAGCCAAGGCAGGTGGTTTGTACGAAAAAGCCACTGTAAGTGGCTTGGGTATACCTGAAAGTTGGACGGGGCAGGGTCTCAGAATCACCAGGGTGTGGTGAACAACAAACAGCTTTAGCCAGCTTGATGGAGACTCAGATAAGGTGGCTGTCTGCATCTGCCCACTGGGAAGGGGAGGGCTCAACAAAGACAATGGCCTCCACCAGCTCCTTCATCCAGGAGAAAGCTGCCCCTCCAGGCCCTGTCCTGAAGCCAGACAACTCAGTTTTCTACCATATGTTCCTGCTGCCTTTCCAGTTGCTGCCCCACCACTGGAGCTCAAAGCCAGGGAGTCTGTCAGTGAGTTATCCTGGTACAGTGCCTTTAAGAAGAGCGCCTGGGATTCCAGCCACCCTCCATCTCACTCAGCCACAATCTCCGCTGGTTTTCACAACCAGAAATTATGGGAACTTCTCTCCCCAGAACTGGAACCCTGTGCTGGGACCCTTCACTCCTCCAAGAGGGACCACCACAGCCAAGAGATCCCTCCTGATTTTTAATGGTCACACGCAGGGGTGAGACTAGCTTGTTCCACGTTTTTGCCCCTTCTGCCAGTCTCAAGGTTGGTTCTTCATGTTCTTAGTTCTAGGGCTTTGGTTAAGCAAGATTTCACGCAATTCTCCATGATCATTGTTGTAGTGTAGTTGTAATTCTGATGTGGTCATGAGAGAAGGTAAGCACAGCATTTACCTGCCTCGCCATCTTGACTACATTCTTCATTCTTTTAATGTAGAATTTTTCTTCATTAACAACCGGAGTTCTTTGGTTATCTTTATATTCAGTTGCTATTAGAAAGTCAGATAAATGCTTAATTTCACTTTAATTACCAATTTCTAAATAAGAGATTGTCTTAGCAGCTATCTCAGATAGTGATGAAAACTTAGTGGTGGTCTCTTTTTAAATATATTTCTCAATTTAGGGATTTTCATTGACTCTGGGGCTAAACCCGTTACCATAATTGTTCTTTTGTTGCTCAAATTTGTTAACAACTTTGGTCAGTAGGAGTCCTTTTAGGCTGGCTTCCGGGTTCTTTTGACATATCCTCTTTAATCTTTGAAAACTTGATTGTTTCTGGCTCAACAAGGCTCACCTTGTTCTTTTTCTGTGAAAGATTTGGAGTTAACCATTTCTCTATGGAGCTCTGGTTCCTTTTAGTATAGAGTAATATTAGAGAATCTGGTGTGGATGCTAGGGAGACAAGATGATTTCTTGCTGTCAGAAACTGCCTGTTAGAGAATATTTGAAGTTGCCATGTACTTTTCTAAAATTCTCTTAGAATTTATTGTTAGAAATTTAATAGCACACTCACAAATTTATTTCAGTACTTAGTCTTGGTCTAGAAAATCTTGCATTTTAATGTGAAATGGTATTTAGTATAAAACCAGCATTGTTTAAAATATAGACCTTATAAAAGGATTACTCTCTTGCTTATGTGATGTAGTAGTTATTGCAGTATAACAAATCATCCCAAAACTTAACAGTTTAAAACAATAAATATTATCTCACATAATTTCTGAGGGTCAGGAATGGGGGTGGCTTAGCTGGGTGATTCTAGTTCAGGGCCTTTTAATGAAGTTGTAGTCAAGAGTTGATTGGGACTACAGTCATCTGATGGTTTTACTGGCCTGAACCATTTACTTCCAAGGTCACCTACGTGGTTGTTTGTAAGAAGCCTCAGTTCCTTGCTAGCTGTTGTCTTAGAAGGCCTTAGTTTCTCATCACCTGGGTCTCTCCATTGGATTTTTCACAAGTGTGCTACTGGCTTCCTTTAGAGTGAATAATCTAAGTGGTTATGAGGTGAGTGTGCCATAGTGGAAGCCAGATATCTTTTATAACCTAATCTCAGAAATGATATGCCATCGCTCTGCTGTATACTATTATTCATCATGCATACTAACTGGTGTCATGTGTGAATTGACTACACAGAGTGTTAATACCAAGAGGCAGGGATCATCGCGGACCATCTTGGCGGCTGGCTACCACATGCAATGAACTTGTAATATTCATTTCATTTAATCCCTAGAGCTATCTTTATCAGAAATTTGAAGAGGAAGCCCAGGCAACTTTTTCATGTAAAAATAATAGCATTAAAAAATTAAGATTCTCTGTCAAATAGAATATTTTAGAGATCTTAGTGAGAATTGTAAGGAAATTGCCTTATTTAATGACAATTAATTTGCCTTATTTAATGACACAGTATATCCTAGTTACTTGGAGCAGAAGTTAGGTAGAAAAATTAACCTGATCTATTCTGCTAAAATGTGTCTTTTGACAATTGAAACATTCTTAGTAAGCAGTTGTTTTTTTAATGTTTGTTTTGCATTTTGTTTTTTATTGGTGTATATCTTATAGAGTTGACCCTTGAATAACAAGTGTTTGAACTGTGTGGGTCCACTTATATGTGGACTTTTTTCAGTAATTATACAGTCAACCCAGCATATCCCAGGTTTTGCATCTGTGGATTCAGTCAACCTTGGATTGAAAACAGTATATTTTTGATCCACGGTTGGGAAGCTGTGGATGTAGAAGGCTGACAGTATGCATTGTTCTGTGCCATTTAATATAAGGGACTTGAGCATCTGTGGATTTTGGTATGGGGGCAGCCTAGAACCAATCCCTTGTGCGGGTATTGAGGGATGGCATAAGTTTTGAGGGAGTCAAAAGTTAGGTGAGGATTTTCACCTGTGATGGGAGCAGTCTGTGCCCCTAACCCCTGCATTGTTCAAGGGTCACCAGTACTACAAAATATATTTTAATGCCATGAAATATGTTCTCTATTTTATTCATTAGCTTTAGAGTTTATATGTGATTTCCTAGAAAAGTATAAAAAGATTTTAGTGATTCCATTATATTATGATCATTAGTAGTGTTCTTAATGGTATTTTCTGTTAGTTGTTTCTTTCTTTTTTAATGTCTTCCTTTCCTTTTTTTTTTTTTTTCCTCTTCTTCCGCCTCCCCCCCCCCCCCCCGCCCCGTTCAAGCTGGTATTAGGAGCCTTGCGCTACCCCCGGTTGCTGGCCATCGGCCATTCACACTGGCCACCGGCCGCTCTTGGTAGCACACTCCGACCTCTGGCTGCTCATGCAGCCTAGCTCCAGGGAGAGCCGTTGTTCACAATCTTAGCTGTAGAGGGCACAGCTCACTGGCCCATGTGGGAATCGAACCGGCGACCTTGGCATTAGGAGCACTGCGCTCCAACCACCTCAGCCACCAGACTGGCCCAGTGTTACTTGTTTCTTAACACCACAAGGGGAAAGCAGCATTATAAAATAGCTGTTTGATACTTACCTGGCAGGGGAGATACCATGATCACGAAGGTGGTTTTCCCAGGGCGAGGCTTATCCGGATGTGCTGACCCCTGCGATTTCCCCAAATGTGGGAAACTCGACTGCATAATTTGTGGTAGTGGGGGACTGCGTTCGCGCTCTCCCCTAAAATAAAAAAAAATAATAATAAATAAATAAAATAGCTGTTTGTTCAGACTAAAGGATGTAGACATACTAGAAAATTCAAGGAAATTTCAGGAAATAGTACTGTGCAGACAGTACTCGGGAAAAGTCAGAAGCAAATGACTCCCTTTGAAAAGACTTATACCAAAGAGGGCTAACCTGAGTCCAGCTTCACATGTAAGCAATATGGAAATTGTTCTTGGTCCCCACTGATCTTCTCATCTACAAATATATACCGGGGTATCACTTTCAGTGGAAACATCTTTGTATTTGAAGAGCAAAGAAAATATATGTGATTAAAAGTCTTTTAACATTAAAAGTCTATGTTAAATTTAATATTTGGCCAAAAAAAGGTAACTGAATACACTGGTAATGATAAAGTGGTAAGATGCAGTGAATACACATGTCACAGAGGTACAGTTAACAGAAAATGATGGTAACACGTGGCGCTGGTTCTGTTCTGATGATACTAACATACTCAGGATGCTAGTGAAGGTGTAAGTTTTTCAATTTTAGGTGGTAAGTTTTGAGAATTCCATTTTATTCCAAAGAAGTCTTCCAAAAAAGAAGGGAAGAGTTCATTACTTGAACTTATTTATTATAGCATTAATATGTAATATTAATATTGTAATAATATGAAAAATTAGAAAACCACCTAAATATAAAATAATGGTTAGGCAAATTGTAATACATCAATGCAAAGGGAACATGCAGCCATTAGAAATTATACTTATATTGTATAGGTATTTTTCAACTCTTACACATTATATATGCATTGACGTGTCAAACTGTTTTACATGTGTAATCTAACTCAGTGTTTCTCAAACTTCAGTTTTGTATATTTAAATCTTCTGTTGGATTCCATGTATTGTCTTAAATAATTTGAATTATAATGCTGCTTAAATATAAAACATGGTAAAAGCTCCTTATGCTTAAAAAGACTTAACACTACTGTTGAAACCAATTTAGTAGTGAAATAACAAACCAGTAAAATATTAACTGAAAATACTCATTTAATGTGAAAAATGATGTTTTGTTGAAGCCAAATTTCTAACTCTTAGTGTAAATATATCAGTCCAGCAGGTGCTTTCAGTATGACAAACCTACACAGCTGGGTACCATGAGATTACTCAATTCTCATCATGTTGCTCTGTTTAGGCCACTATGAAATCTGTTTTTACTACAGTGATCAGGACATTGTTTTGTTTTAATTTGGCAACATATCTTTTAGTATTGAGACCATCTCATTTTTTTCTGATTAGCCCCAGCCAATGGAAGTAATACTGTGTTGCCAACTAGACTGTTAACACAAACATGGAAGTGAGTCCTGAAATCTTTTGGCAGTAGTGAGTTACAAGGTGGTCATCCAGGTGATTCAAATTATGCTCATACTATATGATGTGTTTAAAATGAAAACAAAAATGAACTCAGCATGCTGATGTCTGACTATATCTGTAGGTCTATGAACTCCAACTGATCTAACAAGTATTATTTTGAACTACTAGTTTGTGCTATCTGCTAGACTCTGCCACTGGGGAGAAAACATGGGTCTTAATTTAATTTTGTCACATCCCACTGTTAGTCTTCTGGTTCTCGATACCACCAAGCATGGTGAGGAAAAGAGAGTGAGTAGCCCAGGTGTTCAGGGAGGTAGCAGTGAGAAGGCTTGTCCAGGTGTGGAGATCTGATTTAGTTCAGTTTGTATTGCATGCAGTCACTAGAGAAGGATCCCTTCATGCCAGTGTTTCTGGTGCAGAGTTTTAAAAATTTCACTGCACTAATCTGTGAATTGGGTAAGGATAGTGCGTGAACCTTTGGAATGGGGATTGCCAGATTAAGTTTCCCAATTCTGGGCTGATGAAGTTGTTGGCAGAATCCTGAATTGAGACTAGACATCCTCTCTTTCCTCTCCATTTCCTGACTGTGACATGTGAATCTCTTGTTTATCTTTTTAATTTAATTTAATTTTTTAAAGTGTGTTTTTCCAAGACCCATCAGCTCCAAGTTAAGTAGTTTTCAATCTAGTTGTGGAAGGCACAGGTCACAGTGGCCCATGCGGGGATCAAACTGGCAACCTTGTTAAGAGCACCGGGCTCTAATCAACTGAGCTAACTGGCCACCCCCTCTTTTTTGTGTTTTAGAAAGTTAACTTTCTCAACAATTTTTCAGAAATAATATTGTATGAAATAGGTGGCCTTTAGAATACTCGCTGTTCAACAAATGGTTGTAGAATAACCAAATTTGGAAAAAAAAATACTTACTGCACACTACTAAAATAAATTCCAAGTGAATTAGAGGGTTAAAAGTAAACCATGAAATCAATGATTACTATACAAAAACATTATTTCAAGTTTTTAAAAACTTTGTAATAGATAAAATAGGAAACAAAGGAAGTATTTAAATATAGGTAATTGATCAGATAATGTAGATCTATACAATGGTCTGCCATATTCATTACATGTTCTTAAAGTATATTTGTTGACATATTATGGAAAGGTGCTCATAATATATTATTAAATAAAACAGTTCATTACATAATTATACAAGGGCTAAGATCTGTTACTAGGTTATAGACACTGTTAAGTTCTTTACAGGTTTTTCATTTAATGTTCGTGTATATACGTTTAATATATATAATATATATTCAATAATATATTAAATGATATATATATTATTGAATATATATTATTGAATATATATATATATCTTTAATATATATATTCATTTACATATACATTTATAGAAGACAGGTTTTCTTGTAATACTTTTTAATGTTCTTATTGAGGTGTAATTGACATAGAATAAACTACATACTGTGTTTCCCCCAAAATAAGACCTAGCTGTACCATCAGCTCTAATGCGTCTTTTGGAGCAAAAATTAATCTAAGACCCGGTCTTATATTTCATTATTTTATATATGACCTGGTCTTATATTAAAATAAGACCCAGTATTATATTATACTATAGTACAGTATACTATATATACTGGGTCTTATATTAATTTTTGCTCCAAAAGATATGTTAGGGGGCCAACCTGGTGGCTCAGGCGGTTGGAGCTCCGTGCTCCTAAAGCTGAAGGCTGCTGGTCTGATTCCTACATGGGCCAGTGGGCTCTCAACCACAAGGTTGCTGGTTCAACTCCTTGACTCCCGCAAGGGATGGTGGGCTGCGCCCCCTGCAACTAACAACAGCAACTGGACCTGGAGCTGAACTGCGCCCTCTACAACTAAAATTGAAAGGACAACAACTTGACTTGGCAAAAATCCTTACTGTTCCCAAATAAAGTCTTGTTCCCCTTCCCCAATAGAACGAAAAATGAAAAGAAAAAAAAAGACGCGTTAAAGCTGATGGTCCAGCTAGGTCTTATTTTTGGGGAAACACAGTATTTAAAGTAATACAATTTGATCAGTTTAGGCATTTAGCCACACTAGTTAAACCACAGACAAAATCAATATAATAAACATCACCCTCAAAGTTTCCTTGTGCCCTTTGGTAAACCTCCCTCTTCTTATTCCACCTCTACTACTTCCCCACAGTCCCCAGGAAATCAATGATCTGCTTTCTGTTACTATAGCTTGCATTTTCTAGAATTTTATATAAGTGGAGTCATACAGCATATACTTTTTTTTGGGTGGGGGGGGGTTCCTGTTTTTTCCCCTCAGCATAATTATTTTGAGATTCATATATTTTGGGTGTATCAATAGTTCATTACTTTTTATTGCTAAGTATTAATAGTATCCTGTTGTATGGCTGTACCACAATTTGATTGAAGTAAATTACATGTGACATGTCCATCTTCATTACTGAAGAGAGTTATACAGCAATTTACATAAAGTTTATAAAGCAACAGTGCCTCTGTTTTTTTGTATGAAAAATAACCATTGGGTGTATAAGATCCAAATTTAATGATTCTTGGAAGGGTAGTTCCATTGTAGTGAGGATATGCAGAGGAGAAAACAGGCTCTCAATGAAAATTGAGGAGAAACTCAGGAGGAGCTTACAAAGACACTCTGTATTTGTGATTCTGGGAAATTTCAAAGGTCTCTAGATATATCACATAAAGGACTACTGTAATATTAATTTTGGATAACCTGTTGATTGAGAAGATTATTAAACTGGATATCAGAAGATATGCATTGTAAGTCTACTTGTGCCATCTACTAGCTATATGACTTGATTCAGTCATATCACCTCTCTAAGCTTCATATTTCATATATAAGAACTTTAGATCTGCCAGGCCTGCTAACTATGTAGTGTACATTGTACTCCCGAGAAGGGGAGCCATCTCGTTAAGGGAAGGGAGGAGCGGGGTTGAAATCCAGTGTACTCACTCTAGAGCAAGCTTTGTGCTGTAGCATGAGGCTATATCTTTCACAGCCTGTTTAAAATTCTCAGAGTCCCATCTATTCATCAAGCAGTGCACAGCAAGGCTAAGTCTTCTGGAGGAGGGTGTTGTAGGGGAGAGACAATTAGCTCAAAGATGATGGATAGGCAACAGTGGCTCTGTCTGTGCCTACCTCACAGGATTGTTATGGAGAACAATGATATGTGTGTGAAAGTGCTTTGAAAAGTAATGTTACATAAATATAATGTCTTGCTATTTGGTATTCATCTGTGGTTTATTTTAGGGTAGATACAACAAGAATTGAATACTCCATTCCTTTAAGAGAAAACTGGGCACTACCATATTTTGCATGCCAAGTTGCTGCACTTACAGGCTATTTAAAAAGCAACTTAAATACTTATGGAGAGGTAAGATACAAATTTATTTGTCAAAGTTAATTTTGATGTATTATAAATGTACATAATTTTAAAGCTAATCATATTAAGGGTTAAGTTAAATTCAGTGAAGCCTAATTATGTAATAAATAGTTGGGTAATCTTGTTATAAATAACACTTATTCTGTAATCTGATTGACAGTAAATTATTTTTAGGAGAAAGGAGATGTTCTATTGTTTTAGTGCTGTTACTTGATAAATACATATATGAAGAATATCTTATTTTGAAAAGTAATGTCTTATTGTTGTTTTACCATTTCTCTCACTTCTGGAACATTGATGGCCTTTAAGTATCACAAGTTCAAGAAATATTAATGAAGATATAGAGTGACTACAAATGATTACAATGTTAACTTCTGTGGTAGCACTGCATATTTTCTGTTTATACTGTTTTCTGTGGCTGTGGTATAGGTAGGTTAGTGAGTTTCAGACGATAGTCCCATGTAGTTTACATTTGTTTTTGTTGCCATAAACCTATTTGGCAGTGCGGTGAAGTTTACAGACTCTCAGAATAATGATTTTAAATGCATAAAATAAAATAAATGTGATTATAAAGGCAACCAATTATATTGAAATTAACTGAAACACAGCAATCCTTGGACAGTCTTCATATCTTGTGTTAAGAATTCTTGGCTAGAAAAAGGCCAAAGGGACCAAGGAAAGGCTTTTATTGAACTTGGTTGTCTGGGAAATAAGATGCACTAATTGGTTTCTTTCTTAAATCTTTGCAAAATGTACTCTTCTCTCCTTTCAGTGATGACAAATGTTCCAAGTATAGCAAACTTTTTATTTCATTTTTATAATTCTAGTGTCTCCCTTTTTTAATGTAAAATATCTAACACATTTCAGATTTGTAATTTTTCCTTTTGTTGGATTTGTATAAAGAGCTTTCTGAGCAAGAATATTTTCTTTAATCATCAGGGAGTCTATAATTGAGTGTTTTCCTGTTAGATTGTCCAGCCTTCTCTTCGGGAGGAATAGTTCTTCAATTTTTGAAAGAAGAGTTTAATATAGCAAAATGAACTGTCGAAGCTTCTTTGTATATACCATTTTTTGAACTAAAATAAAACTTTTGCCTACAAAAGAGTTTAAGTATCTTTTTAATAAAATTATTATTATTTATTTTAATTTAAAAGTTTTGCAAAAGGTAGTGTGATATGTAAACTTAGTTTTTCCTTTTATACCATATTTGATATTTTCTGAATATCTTTTTCCTATTGCCAAGTTATGTATGTATTCTAATATTTTTATTGTAACTTTTTTAAAATTAAAAAAGTAACACATACACATTACACATACAGTTTAAAAAATTCAGTCAGTGCAAATAGATACACAGTGAAAGGGATATTTTCATCTAGTTGTTTACCAAAGACCCTATACTTTTTGAAGGATCCAAGAATAGGTTATACTCCTATTTTAAGTTACATTTTCTTTCTCCTTTTTTATTTAACCACAGTGGTCTTTTTCTGTTTTCAAAGTACTCATCACATTTTTCCTCCTTACCTCCCTCCCTATCTCTTTCTTTGTTAGTAATAAAATAAAGAGGAAAAGTTGTATTTATCATTTGTTTGATTCATAATAGCCGTTAATCTGGTACTCAAGAGTACACAACAAGAGCAAAATATCTATATGTAAATATTAAAAGGGATAACAATGTTAAGGATTTTTTTTTTTTTAAATGACAGGAAAAAGCAAGTTAACCATGGTGTATTCTTAACCCTTCAGCTTAACAACTCAATTTTTTGAAAAGCAAAACTGCCCAATTCTTCAGTTATGTTTGCCCCCCCACCAACCGCTTTCTGTGTGTGTGTGTGTGTGTGTGTGTGTGTGTTTTGAAATCTAAAGTCTGTACCTGAATTAATAATATTGTACCAATGTCAGTTTCCTGGTTTTGACGTATTAAGGTCATGTAAGACATTGTCATTGGAAGAAGCTGAGTGAGGGAATTCTCTATACGATTTTTACAAATTCTTATGAATCTTAAAGTAAATTAAAAATATATATATGTATTTTTTATGTTAACTTTTTAATATATACTCCTTTTGGGGGGGAAGAAGGATGTATAGTTGTATAAATTTTGATCACGTGTAGATAGATTCAAGTAATTATCATCATAATTAAGGTATAACTGTTCCATCACTACAAAGAAACTGCCTTAATAGTCACATCTTTTCCCGAATCCTAACCTCTGGCAACCACTGATCTCTCTATAACTATAATTTTGTGAAAGGTTATATAAATGAAATTATATAGTATATCATCCTTTTTTCATTCAGCCTAATGCCCTTGACATCCATCCAAATTGTTACATATATCAGTAGTTTACTCCTTTCCATGGCTGAGTAGTTTTCCAGGAACATGTATGTATTAATCACATATTTTGTACTCTACTTCCCATTCTTGAAGCTAGATCTCATGGTCCCAGTTGCATCAGGATATCTAAGCTCAGATCTTTTGTGCGGTTATCGAGCCATCTGGAGACATCTGTGGTTGATTACTGAAACCCATTTAATGTATCACTTAAGTAATATATATATAAAAGGCTCCCAATAAAGGCATAGGTGAAAATGAAGTGAGCAAGATAAGGGGTGAACAAGAGTGCACAGAATTTTGAAAATGTTCAGAGAAAAGAAAAACTCAGCTAATTGTCCAGATTGTGTTTGACATATATTTTTCATTGTATATTTCTATTTTATTTTCACTGCATGTTCTTAAGTAATTTGAGAATAAACCTTTGAAATTAGCAGTTTGTTTCATTATGTTGTAGCTTTTCTTCTGCATCAAAGTACTCTCCAAATGGCCAGTAGGTTAGTTATGCTAGATTTAGATCTGAGCCTTTGTTAATTTCAGTAACTGGATTTTCTGTTGATGGTGGTTTCAGGCCTGGTTATTGCAGTTCTTATTGTTCCATGTTAGAAGATTTCCAGAACACTTTCTCTTATAGCTGTTATAATCTGAGGAACAGAAATTTATGTGTTCTATACTGCTGAGCCTTTCTGGGCCTTGTGGTTAGTATTCTTTGACCAACTGATGGAAATTTTCTATTTCTTGTATTTTGTTCTCTGGTCTTAATCTTCTTAAGGATGCTGGAAAATTCTTATATCTGCTAATGGCCTGAGGTATTTCGCTGGAATTTATCACTGAGTATAGTCAGTTGAGTCTGAATAATTTAGAGAACACAATTCTTATCTTCGGTTACTTGACTTGACCCTTATTGTCCTTTTCCTTCACTGTTCTTATCAGAACGTAGTCATTTGACACAATAGCTGATGGACGAATTGGGAATGAAAAAACAGATACCTAGAAGAAGTAGACACTGTTGTTAGAAATATGCTGAGGGACAGTAGATTTCTCACAGACTTGGTTTCTCACTAAAGGATCACTTAGGAGCTGACATTTGGAAGGACAGAATCGATTTCAGCCAGACATTTTAGGCAAGGGCAATGAAATCATGTGTTTAGTTCTTCAGCCAGAGGAAAACAACTAAGAGTTTTATATGGTTGACAGTACAAGCATTGGGGAAAGGTAAGGCCACACTTTTGATGAGAGGAAGTGTAAAAAGCATTGGACTTTTTTCCATGGGTTGTAGAATAGACTGAGACATAAACAGACTAATTAAATGGAAACTCTTAGGAAAATATGAAGCACTATGGAAGTGAAAATATTTTCTAGGGTGAAAGGAATTACTTTCACAATAATAAAAGCCCACCAGAGCCAAGTCTAGTAAAGGCCACCATTTTCTTATATGTATTACTTTACCTCTTTGAGAATGAAAGAAAATTGTACTGAATTTTATTTTTTCCTTTGTCTTCCTGAAATTCTCAATGTGATGTTAAACTTTGAAGGACCAGTGGTTGATCTTAATTGTTTATGTAAGGATTTACTAATAATTATGTGATTTAAAAACAAAGTTTCAAGAATTATGTAGTTTAAAGTTGAACCAGCTACCACTTTGAAGTAACAACCTCATAGATTTTTTTACAGTAATAAAGCTATTGATATTTAGTTTCTTTCTTTTGTTTTCTCTAGAGGTTTTGCTACTTATTGATGAGTGCTTCAACTTACACGTTTATGATGATGTGGGAGTACAGCCATTATCTCTTGTTTCTTCAAGCAATATCTCTGTTCTTACTAGGTAGTTTTTCACTGGAACAAAGTGACAAGGTATTACGGCATTTTGAAATTATAATTTCTAAATCCAAAAAATAAATATTTTTATAGTGTTGCATCTTCAAACCATTTAGATTTTAAGCCTTATTTGAAAATGTTTTAATAGACTCTGATTTATACTTTGCAAAAGATTGCAAAGTTCATTCTCCTCTGTCCCTTTTAGAAGCACTTTGAAAATTCCCTTAAACTTGTTCTGCTTAACCAGAGTCACCCTGTGGTTCCTCTCCATTTTTAGCTATTTCTCTTTCTGTTTTTGTTTAATTAGAAAGAAAAATAAGGTGAAATACAGAACATGTACAAAACAGTATATCTATACTGTATATATAGTATTAGAATAAAATTTGAGTATTTGACGACCTGAGCCAAGAAGTAGAGCATTTCAATACCCCAGAAGCCCTTCTAACTCTTCCCCAGAAGAGTTAGTTATCCTGCTCCCTCCCCAGCAGAGGCTAACTGTCCTGAATCTTGTTAGTTCTTTCCTTTTTTTTCTTTATGGTTTTACTACCTATGTATCCCTAAAACATATGTTGTATATACTGTATTGTTTACTTTTGCCTGATTTGCTTTTGAGATTCATCCATGGTGATATACAAAACTATATCTCGTTCATTTGTATTTATTTATATATTCTATTGTTGGTGGACATTTCAGTTTTTTCCAATTTATTGTTCATGTGCTGTTATAGGCATTTTATACATGTCATGTGGCATAAGTACCACATTTTTCTATACCTGATAAAGGAATTACCAGTCAAATGATACATGCATATTCAATCTAACTAGATACCAAGTCTTTCTCCAGAATGGCTGTATCAGTTTATACTCCTGCAAGAGGTCTTTAAAGGTGCCCGTCAACATTTGGTTCCTTTTGTTTTTTCATCTTTTTCTCTTTTGCTATTTCTTATCTTTATTTATAAACATTTATTAAGTATTTAATACCTTGTCCAAACCAGATTTTAGGAATCTTCTTACTTTTCTCTTTTCTTCATCCCATATACTCAGGTGGTCCAGAATACTTGTGAGTACCAACATTTAGGTTATTAAAATAGAATTTAATATAATCATTAACCAATTATAAAGTCATTCACTTGCTAATTGAAAGGGTAATAAGAACCTGAAAGTATCATAGAGCTAGCAACTGTAGGAAGCAGCTACTACCCCTAGAGCTGAGGGAACAAAGAGTTTAGAATTATTAAAACTTAAAGGAGGAACCCTGGAAAGGGGTCTACTCAGCTTTGCTTGTGTCTCAGAACTGGACAGAAGAGCCCTGTAGAAATGGGACCCAGACCTCTGAGAAAGGAGTTCTGGCCAGCTGCCATTTGGGTCTCTGGGGCAAGAGAATGCATTAAAGCTGGTTATTCAAGGGTTGGAAAAACTTCAGCTGCATTCAGCAGCCTCATGAAGGAATTGCTCTCTTGGAGTGAAGAAGCATCACTGAGATGATGCTCACAGGACCTGCAAGCAGACAGGAAGTAATAGGAAGGAATGAGCTCCTTCTTTCTCCTCCAACCTGTAATCTCTCTTGCGTTTTGTTGGAAGAGATTAATAGGAAGCCAACCGGAAAAGCAGAAATGTAGATTGGAGAGAGTCCCATCCCCAGCGTTATGAGGCAGGGGATAGAAGGATAAGTTTGGAGCTAAGAGACAGTTAATAACTATAGAACCAGCATCCAAAATCAGGAAATAGAACATTATCAGCACCCAGAAGATCCCATTGTGCCCTCTCCCAGTCATAGCTTCAGCCTCCGAACAGTTAGGTATCTTTTGTTTTGTTTTGTTTTGTTTTGTTTTGTTTTGTTTTGTTTTGTTTTGTTTTGTTTTTTAAATGGTCCTCTCCTCTTTAGGGATTTTTATTTCGGGTTTTATTGTGCTTTTCTTTTTCTTTCTTTTTTTTTTTTTTAATTTTTCACTTTTAGCACTCTGCCTTTTGATTTATTTCCACCTACTGCCTATATTTTGTCTTAATTTTCCCTTTCTAAAAGGAATTAACTTTATGATAGATTAAATTATACTATTAAGTTTTAGAAAAGAAATCTACTGAGACATATAACTTTCCTGGGAGATCTTCTGATAGGACATTGAATTTAGCATTTTTATGCTCACTGTTCAGTGGACCAAATGCAAAAATATTTCTCTAGTGCTACATCTCATGGTGGTATGTTTTCACTGGGTAGATTTGGGGAACTTCTGCTAAAGATTATTATTTTCAATTTGTACAGTTTGGTGTACCATAGATGGATAAGTGAAATTAAGTCAGAGCTTGGCACTAAAGGTTTTACCAGTCTGATTTAGATGTCCGTGGTTTTAAAGCTTTTAGCTTTGTTTGCAAGAGTTCTTTCTAAGAAGGAAGTAATAAATTCATTACATTATCATAACATTAAAAATATGGATTGAACATTTGCACAATACTGTCCTAAATTATAATAGACCATTTACTTTATAATTATAGTCAAGTCTATTCTAAACAAAACTAATGAAAATATGTACAGTGAAGTTCATTTTATTCTCATTCATTTTATTTTTGTCCCAACAGGTTCATGAAGTTTATAAAATCTATATATTTTCTCTCTTTCTGGGATATTTACTACAGTTTGAGAATTCAGCTTTCTTGGTGTCTCCTTTATTAAGCTTAGTAGTAGCCTTAGTGCTCGTTAAGTGCCTTCAGGTAATTAGAATTGCTTTTTTTATCATTCTTATGGTGAATTTTTTAATTGTTAATTTTTTATACCTTCTTTGTCCATTTGTTTCCCCTCCCCCACAGCTAAATGTGAAGAAAGGAACTTTTGTAGCTAAAATAATGAAAGTGATTAATTTTTACCTGGTATGTACTCTGACAGTGACATTGAATATTATAATGAAGGTAAGTAACTCTGTCTGAGATTCATGTAGTAAAAATTAAGTAATGAAATATTGTGGATTAAAGTTTAATGAGAGTAATGAGATAGCAAGGTAATATAGTTTGTACAGTATAATTTTGAGTTGACCAATGATCATGCTAGCATATTAGGTGAGAAAATAGGATTATGATTCTTTTCTCAATATACTTAACAAATACATATACTTTATTTTTCATTTAATTTAAAATGTCATCATTACCCAATTAACATTAAGTGATATATGGATCAAATTGAGATGAGTCAAAGATGTTCGGAAGAGTGGGTAAGTTACTTACGCCAAGTGGGATAAGATTGAAATCTTACAATCCCATAATAGTTTTATGCTTGAGTATAAGGTAATGTGTTTAATTTATGGTGATAAATCCCCTTGCTTCATAGTTATACCATGTGTTATTTCATTCCTATTTTTGGTTTTGTAGTCTTCCTGTGTTTTCTCTTTCATATTGCTATAAGTATAGCTAATAGTTCTTTGTTGTAATTAGCGTTTTTCCCCTCCAGACATTTGTCCCACACAAAGAAAATGGGTACATGCTGAAATTCCTTGAAGTAAAATTTGGACTAAATATGACTAAGTAAGTTTTAAGATTATGTAAATTTACCTAACTCTACCACTTAGAAGATAAAGAACAAAAATAATCAAAGGAAGAAGTATACACCTAGTTACATACCAATTAGGAAAAAAATAATTTGGGCTGTTATAATATCTAAAAGAAACCTGACATTGTTTTCTCTCATTAAAAAAAAAATCTCATTTAATATACTTAAACCTTAATAGCATCACAGTATTTTGAAGCTACTTTCTCCCTTCATGAGGAACAATAATGTAATCTAATGTCAGGATAAATGGCAGATTAAGAATGAATAAAAAACTACGGTAATTTTAACCATTACATCTAGAAAATGCTTACAGTAAAAAGGGTGTAGCATAAAAAAGCGGTGGACAGTAAGATATTTATTTCATAGTAAAGAATCTCGTCTAGGGGTAATACTAGTGGATTGGATCAGAAGCTGACTTTTTAAATTCAAGAATAGTGTTACACTTTTTTTGTTTAATGCATTTTTAAAATTTAAATGAAATGCATGGTTTTATGTACTGACAGACTCTATTTGCATAACAGAAAATATATTTTTACCTACACATTTCTCTAGTTCATATAATATACCTTAGAACTTTATTATCCTTTGCTGTGATTACATGGGATTTTAGATACTGTGCATGGAATTTCATGTTGTGGTATATCACAGTTAGTAAAGTATTTGACACTGTTTAAACACTGCAGAAATCTTCTGAAGTATAAGTCATATATGGATGTCTAGTACTAAGATAAAAGGATCCTTTAAAAGGCCAGCTGCTCCATAGGGGTAGGGACCATGTCCTTTTCAGGTATATCTGTGGGCCTGACACAGAAGGCAATTGGTAAAAACTGGTTGCAAACCTCCATAATTGACTGGCCTTTTCACTAACTTTCCCTTTAACCTTGGAAGACTCTAGAATGAACCTAGGTTTAAGGGCTGCTTTTGTCCAGTGTTTCTTAGTTGATGTTTTGTAGTGCCCCTTTGTTTAGCGTGTCAGGTACTAGATTTGCTTCACAAACTAATGCACTGGGTGTTTTAAGAGTAAGACGTGGTCCCTGTACTTTGGCCATCTCATTATATAATTTTTGTACAATTAATAACATGGGTGGTATAAATAGCACATGCCTTATCCTGAAATATGCCAGTTAGATATTAGGATTTGAAGTTCACCAGAATTTCAGAAAACATTTCTGTTGAGACAGACTTTCAGAAGCACTAAAGAAATCTTAATAAATATTTGTTGGATGTGCAGGAAACTCAGCCAGAAACTCTGGGAGAATACAAAAAATGACTGCAATCTAACACATGATAGATTGCATTAAGCACTATAATTGAGGTATAAGTAAAATGTTATGGGAATGTGGGGAAGGAAAGATTAAGACTGGGGGATATGGAAAGAATATTTGTTAAATTGGGATTTGAATTGGACCTTTAAGAATTAATAACTTTAATAGGCAGATAAAAAAGAGATACATTTGTTGTAGGTACAAGATATTTTGATGACAGCCTCTTTGATATAGCTGTATTGCTATTTGACACATAGTGAAACTAACCATTTATTCTAAATTTAGTGATTTGTGAAGCAGACATTCTCCATCTTTCTGTGAACACTCCTGAACATCACTCCATCTCTTACCTCCTTCCCCAGGGCAAGGGATTAAGGAGGTTAGAGCTGGATTGGGAGTGAGAATGCAGACAAAACTACATATAACTAGGAGTCCTGTTGCTCATATTTAGCTTGGGGTTAAAAAAAAAAAATGTTTATCCTTATTCTAATAGCTCAAAAGCTTCATATTTCAAATATTAGGATTTCTGTCTTAATAATAAGATATCTCTTTGTAAAATAGGTCCCAGTAGAGTTACACTCATCAATATAAATTAGGACTGTCTAATAATCATATAATGTCAGCTACATATGTAATTTTCTAGTAGCCACATTTAAAATAGTAAAAAAACAAGTGAATTTAATTTTAATAATTTATTTTAATCCAATACATCAAAAATATTATTTTAATGTGTAACCAATATAAAAATTATTGAGATAGTTTGTATTTCTTTGTTTTGTTTTGTTTTTCTATTCTTTTTTATCTTTGAAATCCAGGGTGTATTTTGTACTTAAAAGTATAACTTAATTTGCACTGGCCACATTTCAAGTGCTAATAGCCATATGTAGCTGTAGTAGCTACCATATTGGATAGTGCAGATGTAGAAGATGGACAGCAAAATTTTTTGTTGTCTTCCAGATAAAAACAGAAAGTGAAACTCTTAAAGCTATACTGGGCTCTAGAGATGGTCGCATTACTTGTTAACAAAAAGCAACAATTTTATATTTATTGGAGCAGTTTGTTGAGGAAAGTGACTAATGCTATTATTATCTTCATTTGTAAAGGGTAGGATCTGCCTGTTACAAGTGAATGGATTTAGGATATGTATTTTGTTTTGTCTAAGTTTTTACTGAGATAAACAGTACTTTCATGTTCAGAAGTTTAAAACACCTGTTGTTTTAATATGCTTTTTGTCTTCTATAGGAATTTTACAATGAATTGGCTCCTATGTCAAAAATACCTGCAGGCACCATCTCAAGATTTTTTTTTGCGATTGACACAGTCTTCTTTATTACCTTTCTACATTTTAGTGTTAATTATTTGTTTTCTTTCTATAATGCAAGTTATTTTTAGGAGAATTAAGTAAGTACCTATGATAATCACATTACTAATATATTTTGGAAATATGTAAAATACTTATTTTTAGTATTCTTCCAATATTTGTGTACTTGTTTTAGCGCTTCATTCTCTCTTCATCAATATGTAAAATATCGTTTATCACCAGATAAAATTTAAATTTAAGTTTATATATTTAAATGTGTAATGTCCAGATTTAATGTAGGGATAACCAGTTAAACTTTCCCAAACTCATTCACTAATTTACTCAGACTTTTATTTAACATAAGAATAATTTCTTCTATTTAACTTAAATGAAGCTAGTAGTATAAGTGGTTTTAAATTATAAAGTTTGAGTATTTTGAATATTTTTGTCACGTTTGAAAGGAGGTTATGTGTGTAGCATCTTAATTTTGAGAAGTTAGTTGTTCAAATTATGTAATTATTGGTTTAGCAATCACTAGTTGAGTGATAATTGATCTTGGAAAGGATCCTAAAACATTTTTTAAATTATATTTCTGAACTTTCATTTTTAGTCTTCACTGAGTCAGTTACATTCAGGTCCTAAAAACCATTTTAAAGACTTGGAAATATAAAAGTTAGTATTTGACTAGAAGACTTTCAAATTTTAAGAACCACCTATATTTCTTTTTATGAAAAATTTAAGATCTTTGATTTTTTAAATATATATATTTAAAGTGGTAAAAAACACATTTCCTTTCTGTAGTGATAAGTCCCTGAAAAAAACTGTTACTCTTGAAGATGGACAAATTGGAGAAAGGCCAGAAATAATTTATCACGTGATTCACACTATTTTATTGGGTTCTCTTGCAATGGTTATAGAAGGGTAAGTGTACTTTATTTGATCTATTTGTTTTTATAAATAATTGTCCTTTCTAATGGTAATAAGTGAATGCTTTCAAGAATACATTTATAAAGCTTTATAAAAATTCAAAATCTACAAACTTTCTTAATCTAACTGGAATTTACAAAGGTATATAGTACGGTGAACTGACATTTACAGATTTATTCATTTGTTCAAAAACTATTGAATGTCTTCCAAGGGCCAGGCATTGTGCTGAGTGCTCAAGGTACTTTGGTGAACAAGGTGGACATACAGTCTCTGAACGTATGTGACTTATGGCCTAATGGAGGTGACAGCTATTAATCACACAAAAATAAAATTGCAGCTCTGATAAGTGAAGGAAGGATAAATGGTGCTGTGAGAACAGATGAGTGTAAAAATGGAATTTGACTTGACGACATCTTTCAGAAAGGCTTCCTAAGGAAAAGGTACTTGAGTTGAGACCTGAAGGGAGAGTAGCAATGAATTAGGTGAATAGAAGAAGGAAGAGTATCCCAGATAGAAGCTGTGCATATGCAAAGTCTTGTGATAGGAAGAAGCATGGCTCATTTTTGGGAGGGACTTGATGTGAGTGGTTAAAAGGAACTCAATGTGGCTGAAGTACAAAGAGCTTACATAGCATCTTGTAAGCCTTATTAAGAAGGATTTGGGGGTCGTTTTTTCTTTCATCCTTTTCCTCACTTCATTTATTACTTTAAATTACATGTCAGCTCATACAAAGTACATGTGGGACTCCATTTAATGTTCAGTAAGGCCACATTATTTCATTTGCTTGATCATTTTAATGTTCTATATACCTTCTTAAATTTGTTAAGCAACATAAGTATCCATATGTTAATATACAGATAAGTTACAATTTTTAGGGAGTATGAATCCTTGAAACATCTTACACTATTATTAAGTCTTTAGTTTTCAAACGTTTTTGTTCCTGCTTCTACCCAAAATCATGCCACCTTATTAATAAACTTTATCAAAATGTATTCATTTAGCAGCAGTTTTCAGTTTTTTCATATATGTTACTATTTTAGCAATGGTGGGAGGTATAAAAATATTTAAGATAGGATTCCCCTTCTCAGAAACTCACAGTCTAGGAGGCTAAATGCAAAGTTCAGGAGTTCCCAACACCCTCACTTCTGACACCAACTGCAAGTTTGGGCGTTCCCCAAACCACCCTTAGGTTCAATAACTCACTAGAATTCACAGAACTCAGAATAGTTGTTATACTCAGAGTTATGGTTTATTACAGTGAAAGGATAGAGATTAAAATCAGCAGAGGGAAGAGGCTCATTGGACAGGGTCCAGGAGAGACTAGGCATAGAACTTCCAGTTGTCCCCTCCCAGTAGAGTCACCTAGTTCTCTCAGGAATGACGTGTGACAGTATGCATGGAGTATTGCCAACCAAGGAAGCTCACCTGAGCTTTGGTGTTCATAGTTTTTATTGGAGCTCTGTCATGTATGTATAAGTGGATGACCACCTGCATGGTTGACCTTAGTATCCAGCCCCTCCAGATGTCAAACTGATAACCATGTGGCCGAAGGCCCCCACAATAAATCACATTCTTAGCATAACCTATTAGGCATGAACCCAGGTAAACAAAGATACTCTTTTCATACAGGACTTTTCCAAGGGCTTGGAAGTTACCTCCCAGGAGTTGGGGGTAAGGACCAAATCTCTCTTTGGGCAAGGTTAATCCTTTACTGCATAGTAAATAAGATGGATGAAAATAAATATAATAAAAGGCAATATGTGAGACTCTGCATGTTAATTAAAGTTAATCCTTAAATTATAATTTATACAAGAGTAATTCCTTTTCTAGGTGGAAGTGTTACATTTTAGAAGTTTGTAGTTTTTTTAACCATCTCTTTATTAGACAGATTACTTGTATGCAAACTGAATGCTTAATAGCATGCAGATCATTATGTTTAAGTTATGTCTTGTTTTTTATTGTGGTAAAAAGCCCATAAAATTTACCATCTTAGCATTTTTAAGTGTATATACAGTTCAGTAGCATTATGTTCATATTGTTGTGAGATGGCTCTCCAGAACATTTTTATCTTGTAAATTTGAAACTCTATACCCATGAAACAACAACTTCCCCTTTCTCCCTTACCCCAGCCCCTGGTAACTCCCATTGTACTTTCTCCTTCTATGATTTGACTGCTTTAGATACCTCATATAAGTAGAGTCATACAGTATGTGTCTTTTTGTGCTGGTTTATTTCACTTTACCTAATGTCTTCAAGGTTCATCTATGTTGTAGCATGTGACAAGATGTCTTTTTTTTTTTTATAAAGTATGTATTTCTTTTCTGCCTTTTTTTTTTTTTTTCATTTTTTTACTGGGGAATGTTGGGGAACAGTGTGTTTTTCCAGGGCCCATCAGCTCCAAGTGAAGTCGTCGTCCCTCAGTCTAGTTGTGGAGGGCGCAGCTCAGCTCCAAGTCCAGTCGTCATTTTCAATCTTTAGTTGCAGGGGTGCAACCCACCATCCCATGTGGAAATTGAACCGGTAACGTTGTTAAGAGTTCGCGTTCTAACCAACTGAGCCATCCGGCCGCCCCTCCAGCAGCTAAGTGGCAGCTCGTTGTCTTCAATCTAGTTGTGGAGGGCTCAGCTCACTGGCCCATAAGGCAATCGAACCAGCAACCCTGTTGTTAAGAGCTCACGCTGTAACCAACTGAGCCATCCGGTTGCACCCAGGATTTCATTTTTTAAGGTTGAATAATATTCCATTATATGTATATAGCACATTTTGTTTATCCGTTCATCTGCTGATAGACATTTGTGTTGCTTCTACCTCTTATTGTGAACATGAGTGTGCAAATATCTTTTTGAGATCCTTTTTGTTCTTTTGGGTATATACCCAGAACTAGGATTGCTGGATCATATAGTAGTTCTATTTTTAATATTTTGAGGGACTTCCATACTATTTTCCATAGCAGTTAAACACCATTTTACAATCCCATCAGCAGTTCGCAAGGATTTCAATTTCTCCACATCCTTGCCAACATTTGTTATTTCTATATTTCTGATAGTAACCATGCTGAGTGTGAGGTGATATTTTATTGTGTTTTTGATTTGCATTTCTCTAATGATTAGTGATGTTGAGCATCTCTTCTTGTGCTTGTTGGCTGTCTATCTTCTTTTTGAAATATCTGTCAAGCCCTTTGCCCATTTTTTAATTGGGTTATTTGATTTTTTGTTGTTGAGTTGGAGGAATTATTTATATATTTTGGATATTACCCCCTTATCAGATATATGATTTGTAAATATCTTCTCCCATTCTGTAGGTTGGCTTTTCATTCTGTTGATTGTATTGCATTTAAGTTTTGGTATATCCATCTCTGGAATATATGCAGCTATTCAAAATTATGTTCTTAAAATCATTCAAGAATATAGTATACTATGTGAATATAATAGTAAATGAAAAGGCAAGTTACAGCATGATCACAGCTTTGCTAAAATGCATATATGTGTGTGTGTGCACATATTACACACACACATATGAACATAAGAAGGAAATAAAGTGATTATTTTGAGTGACTAGATTATGTGTAATTTTAAAAAATGATTCCTCTGTACGTTTTAGGTACTTTTCAAATTTTTATAATCCGAATGATTACCCCAGAATAAATACTGCCTATGGAATCAAATATATTTAGGATTATCTGAGAATATTGAAAGGAAAGTTTCTGCACAGATTGGTATCTCATTAACGTAAATTCTCTTTATTTATATAAATGCTATGACCCTGCTTGTTATTAACTTCTGGGATTTCTAAAAGTAACTTGATTTGCTTTGATTAGTTAACATTGGAGCTTTTATGGTTAGCATTCAATAAATGATACTCTTTTCTTTGAAGTTTGCATTCAGATGAAAAATAATACAGAATAAGTCAGTTGGAGGTGAAAAATAATTTTGATTCTGATAAAAGGTGTATTGGAGAACACTTCTTCATGTGTGATCAAAAGGGCTTCTAATATCTTCTACCTCAAATGGAGTTTAGTCTCCAAACATCAGACCTTCTCTCTTGAATGAGCAAAACTTTGGTAAGCTTACTGCACCTTACACACACAACCTGTGGAAGTAAGATCCAAAATATAGAAGCCCAGAAGTGTTTGAGCTGGATATGCTCAAGTCCTTATCTCACACTTACAAATCAGATAAATCACTCTTATGAGAAGTGATTAAGGTTCTGAAGTAGTGGGGTGGCAGTGGAGATAGGGAATGGTGAAGAATGTTGATCCAGTATAACATTTTCTAGGTTAAATTTACTTTAATTATGAATATAGGTACTAAATCACAGTGATTTTGGCAGTACCTGTGGTGCTTTTCTCAACAGAAAACAGGATTTTCTCACTATGTTAATTTTTATAGGTATCTTGAAATGTTTTTATAAATTACTACTTCAAAAGTACAGTCATTACCAGACCTGCATCTAATGTGTTACTAAAGAAGTACAAATATTGCTGTTATAAATTTATTTTTATTATTTGATATCAGTATTTCAATATAATTGGTTTCCTTTGTAAGCCCATATATTTTATTTTATGCAGTTAGGAATGTTTTCTTTTTCTTTTTTTCTTTTCGGTGGAAAGAAAAGTAGGTTTTATTCCACAATGCCAGCGTTAAGAGAAGACAGTGGACTCCCTGTCACAAAGACTGCCTTGCCTTCTCAATATTGCCAAAAGGTTTTTTTCAGAAATGTTTTCTTATAAGGGGTCCATAGATTTTATCAGACTGCCAAACCCATGACTAGTGGGAATCTCTTTATGAAAACATAAAGCAATAATAGTGGTTCACTCTAATAGTTAGCATTCCATAATGCCTAATAAGTAGGGTGAAGAAATTTATTAAACCCTATATATTTTAAGTGATTTGTGTTTCAATTCTCATCTCATTGTCTTGTAATAGTAGAATTTTGGGGCTGTGTTTACGTTTTTTCTTCTTTTCTCTCCCAGTTTTATTTCTCTCTGCTAAAGAACCTTTTGTGATTCGCACCATTCTTCATTGTTTGGTCTAGCATTTTAAATTGAAGATTCTTTTCGTGAATGTCTAATCCACATTATTCTATCACTCATCTCCAGTTCTTTAATTTATTCACTATATCTATAAGAACATGATCACCTATGCATGTAAATAAGATTCATGGTCACCAAGTCTAAGTCAGCGTGCCAAACACTCTGCTAGGTAGGCAGTAGGGATAAAAGAGATACAAGATCAAGTCTTTCTTTTCAGAGAGTTCCTATTCTTGGTAAATAAACCAAGAGTTAGAGTAAAGTAAAGCAAGTACTATCAGACTAGTATACATCAGGTGCTTTGGTCAGCTACTACCCTAGTTGTGGAGAGTGGGTAGGAGAGTCCCGTTTAAAGAAAGTTTCCTAAATGGGGTGACAGTATTGAGAGATAGAGATTGGCCAGACTCTCAGTTGTGTGTATGTAATCAGGGCAGAAGGATTTTCTGGGAACTAAAAGTATGGGATAAATGTTAGGGAAGTGGGCCATCCGTGTGGCTCCGGTGGGTGGAGCGCCGTGCTCCTAATGTGGAGCTCGCTGGTTTGATTCCCACATGGGCCAGTGAGCTGTGCCCTCTACAGCTAAGATTGTGAACAACAGCTCTCCCTGGAGCTGCGCTGCTGTGAGTGGCTGGCAGCCAGTGTGAGCCGCCCTGGGTTACTGTATGCTGCCATGGGCTACCTGCCGGCAGCAGGCGAGAGCTGCGGTGAGCTGCTATGAGCAGCCCATGGACTGGGGAAGCACAAAGCTATGAGCATGGGCCAGGGAGGTGTGTTCTACACAACTAGACTGAGAAACAATGGCTTGAACCGGAGTGGGTGGGGAGGCGGAAGAAGGGGGAAAAAAAATGAGGGAAGCAGCAAGAGATAAGTCTGGAAGAATAAGCAGGGACCAGAAGTAGGTGTTTTAAACAGAAATTTGACATCATATTTGCTTTTTAAGTAAGATCTCTCTGGCAGCAATGATTGAGAAAGGTTTGAGAAAAACAAGATTAGAGTAAAATAAACCAATTAAGAAGGTGTCACAATAAAATTGAGAGTAGCAATGGAGATGAAGTAATGGGGCCAAAACTAAAATACTTAGGAATTGGAAACTGCATGAGTAGTAGTAGTAGTAGTAATAGTAGTAGTAGTAGGGACTATGTTGGAGGGACCCTATGAAGAGCTGCAACCCAGAGCCAAAGGAGGAATTTTTTTAAAGATACATTTATTCAGCATCATGATCAGACAGTTGGATTTAGCAATGGACAGCAGCAGCATGGATTCAGAAAAAAAATCTACATTAAAACCTTTAGTTGGAATGCTTTACACTTTCCACAGAACAGAAACTAAAATAAAGTGTTACACAATTAGTTACAAAAACGCTCTGTGAATTTTTTGCCCATACACACGACTATTGTCTAAAACATGTCTTCTTTGTAGCAGCTAGGCCCTGCCACCACTGGGTTCACAAATCTGTTGTAACCTGTAGCTTCCCTGTCACTTCTCTGGCTCTCCTGTCCTGCTAAGCTTTGTTTCCTGGCAGTAATTAAAACTACCATAGCTACTGCTGCTGCTGGAACCGCCATAGCCACCTTGGTTTTGTGTTTTGGCAAATGATTGGCCTCCACCACTATAGGGGTCAGAGCTTCTGCCTCCAAAGGAGAAAGGAGAAAGTTTCCTCCTTTCATGGGTCCAAAATTTGAAGATTGGTCATTGTAATTGCCAAAATCACTGTAGCTTCTGCCACCTCCAAATGTGCTTCTTTCATCATTACCAAACCCATTATAGCCTTCCCCACTGGCAACATATCCTCCACCAGCACAACTGCCACCAGTCACCTCAACCACCGAAGTGTCCTCCATAGCCAAAGTCATCATTCCCACTAAAACCACCTCCATGACCGCCACCGAAGTTCCCAGAACCACTTTGACCCCTGGCTAGATGAAGCATTAGCCATCTCTTGCTTCGACAGGACTTTTCCTTACTTCACAGTTGTGGCCATCCACAGTATGGTATTCCTGAATGAAAATCTTGTCTACAGAATTATGGTCATCAGAGGTTATAAAAGTGGAGCCTCTCTTCTTGCCATTGCCTCTGTCAGTCATGATTTCAGCCACTTCAATTTTCCCATGCTGTTCAAAATAATCTCTTAGGTAATGTTCTTCGGTGTCTTTTTAAATACCACCAACAAAAATATTTTTCACAGTTAAGTGGGCACCAGATCTTTGAGAATCTTCTCTTATGACAGCCCTCTTTGGTCCCACAACTCCTCTATCCACGTTGTGTGGCCCTGCCGTCATGGCTGCACCCACCTCCTCCATGGTGGCACTTATGACAAACCCAAAGCCTCTGGAGTGCTGGGTGTTTGGATCTGTCAACACCACATAGTCTGTGAGCATTCCCCATTGCTCAAAATGACTTTTCAGACTCTCATAGGTTGTTTCAAACTGAAACCTCCTACGAAGAGCTTCCACAGCTCTTCTGGCTCTTTGGAAAACTCTAACTTAGGATGACCATGGGAGGGGAGACTTTAATGATGCTTACTTGGCAGCGTTCCACCAGCAGAAAGGCCAAAGGAGGTAGTTTTAAAGGAAGACATGATCAGAGAGTAGAAGACGAGGGAAAGACTGAATGTGGACTTCAAGGAGTCTGTCTGTAAAGGGTATCAGAATCTAAGGCAGCCACTAGAGAGGTGTGCAGTTGTACCAGGATGGAGAAACTTATGTGCGTTATGGGATGGGAACACTAAGTGTGTTCTGCAAACTCTGCTGAAAGATTAATCATATTTGGAGATGTAGTTGGAAACAAAACTGGAAAAACAAGTCAAGGACATATTTTAGAGGGCCCTGAAAACCATTTAGATGAGTTTTCACTTATTTCAGTAGGCACTGGGGAACCATTAAAGAGTTTTAAACAAAAGCGTCTTACAGTAGTTATGTTTGAAGAAGATTCATTTGGCCTTTGGTAGAGTTGGAGGACAGTCTAAAGATAGAGATGTTAATTAAGTTTGTGCAATAAAATGGTAAGGAAAGGATGGATACAGAGAAATAAATGGATTTGGCATAATGGTCTAATCTCCAGAGCAGGGAGTTTGTGTTCCAGGGGATGTTGTATGCATATAATTCCATGTGAATGGTGTCCCCTGGAGCTAAAACTAAACTAGTATTGATTCTGCTGACTGGAAGAATAAGTTGATATCAGAAATGGAGAAGTTAAGAGGAGATGATGGTTGACCAGAGGAAACTAAAGGAATTCCTCTGTCCTAGCATTATGTATTCTGTACACATCCATCACTTCTCTCAAGGCCCAAGTTTAGTGTCCGTTTCTTAAAAACCTTCAATAAGTACGTTTTTCTCAAAGTGGTCATTTTGCTTTCACATAACCTTAGATTTTATATAAACCTTTTATACTTTTTTTCTCTTTTCCATATGTTCCATTATTTTCCATCTTGATAAAGGCTTGAGGCCTGTAGCCATGTCTTATTTTTGTTTCTTCCTCTCTAGTACTTTGGTCATCCTGCAGTGCACGATTGATAAATGTTATTAGATGAATAAGTATTACTTTATTTTCCCCATTCCATAGCTTTGTTGTTTTATAAAACCATAGTAGTTCATATTTATACTCTGGTCTCAGGTTCTTTTAGCATCTTTTGAGTTTAACATCTAGGAGTATGTCATGGAAGAATCTCATTGTTCTCCATAGTATTAATTAGAAAAGCTATCTTCTGAAATGTTATTTTTTCCTAGGTAATCTGTATGAATGAAGCACTAACATCTACAAATGTTTCTAAATTCTTCCATATTCAGCTTTTACCATTACCTAGGGTGATGGGTTGGTTCCTTGTGTTTCCTCTACAACTTACAACATAAAGTAGTGTACTATCTTTTATTTGCACAAATTCATTTTTCCACACACTTGGATTTTTAATCTCTTTAAGAGCCCTAAAATTTTAATCCTTGTTTTATAAAAATTAATCTCAAAAGTAATAATACAGATTATAACAAACCCAAGTAATACAGAAAGATATGAAGTAACAAATGAAAATCCTTCTATCCCACTCCTGGTTACCACTATTAGCAATATCTTTCCAGATGTTATTTTTTGACTGTACTGTTTATCTACATTAAAATAAAACAAAACAAAAACACCAAAAACTAGGCAAATAGTATACATGAAATTTTGTTTTTTATTTAATCATCTCTTTAATACCTATTAAAAGATAATTAGGTCTCGAACTTTTTTCTATTAAAACAGCATGCTGCATTTAAAATCCTTGTATGCATATCTTTATACACTTATACTAATATAGCTGTAAACTGAATTACTAGAAATGGGATTGTCTTGAAGTATTTAAAATTTTTATGGTTTCTGCCAAATTGCCTTCTGGAAAAGTTTAAGTTTATGTGCTCTCCAAAAGTATAATTTTGCTATACTCTCTTCTATGTTAATGCTGTTTCATCCTTATTTCAGTAACCCACATGTCTTCTTGATTATTTAAGAAATTAATAACAATCTGTTGCTGAAAATTAGAGGCTAAGCTTTTTCATTTTCCCTTAACATTGTGGTATTTTCATAGGTAATAGGAAAGAACTCAGAAAAGAGAAATCAGATAATAATGATGTTCACTGGATATCTTATATGTGACTCTTTTTGTCTTTTCCAGTTTGAAATACCTCTGGACTCCTTATGTGTGCATGTTAGCAGCATCTGGTGTATGTTCTCCTGAACTTTGGACAACACTTTTTAAGTGGTTTCGATTACGAACTGTACACCCAATATTATTGGTAAGTCATTTCAGGATAAGTACTTGTTTCTCTTCCAGTTATGTATGCGTAAATGAGAACCATATTAAATACCATTTAAATTGCATGAGTGAATCACATTATGACTTACAGGTAGAAAAAGAGATCCTGTGAAATACATTTTTTTATAATTTCTAAGTATAAAAGTAATGTGTTTTAATGCAGACAACTTAAAACATAAAAGGTTAAAAAAAGTGAATTAATAATGTGAGAGGCTATCAAGAATTTTTATATCTTTCCTGGTTTGATTTAGAACTATGGTATGTTTTCAATGTGCATGTACCTGCTATTTGCAATGTGCTTGGAATACAAAGACAAATAAAACCTGATTAATTTCATCAAGTAGATTATAGTCTCCTGGTCATAAAAAGTATTGACAGGATGCTATTGGAACATAGAGAAGGGCTACTTAATTTAGTTTCTTTGGAATTCAAAGACTTTCCAGTATGACATTTGACAGACAATGAGTTACAAGTCAAATGAAGGGGAAAGAAAAGGTAATTGTGGTAGAAGGAATAAACACAGATAGGCAAAGAACTTGATGTAATCAAAGGGAATAAAAACCTAGGCAAAGAAAAAATATGATATATTTAATTTTCTTGGCACATAAAATGTGAGATGGGGGTGGTCAAGAAATGAGACTAGAGAAGTTGAGAAGGCTAAGGTCACAGAGGCCTTTGAGTGTCATCTTGTGGCGCTTGGTCTTATTCTATAGGTGGTAGGAAGACAGTGAGATGTTTAAGGGTGTGAGAGAGTCAGGCTCACATTTTCTCTCAGCTTACTCTTACAGTTTTGTGATAGATAGGCATAATGGTGACAGACTGGAGCCAAGAAGAGCACTGTCACTCAGGTACAGGCCATGGTGGATGAAAGTAATAAAAGCTTCAGTTCATTGAGTGCTCACTATGTATCAGGTACTGTTCAAAGCATTTCACTTGCTATTCAGCCCTTACAAATACCATATTGGCTAAGTTTCATTAACTGTTTTTTCTAGACGAAGAAATTAAAGCTTAAACTGGTTAAATAACTTCTCTGAGATCACATAGCTTATAAATCTGGAAACCATGATTCATACCCAGGTTTTTCTGACTGCAAAGCCCATTCAATTAACACTGTGCTATACTGGAGTGAAAAAAATGGTTGGACGATTGATAAAGCTTGGAGCTTGATTAAGTATGGGAGAATGAGGAAGAGAGAGAAATCATAGATATTTCCTAGGTTTCTGGTTTGTAAGACTATAGATCATGGGGTCACCAGTGGACATGGAACAATAAGAAGAAGGTTCTGGATGGAAGATGGTGAATAATTGTCTTTAATAATAGTCATGTTGTATTAGGCCAGTCTTTTTCCAAAGGAATTTATACATTCTTATTTTAGCATACTAGTATGTTGACACATATTAGCTATTTTTCTTTTGTTAATTCATTGTCTTTTTGTCATTGTTAGCTTTTTAGGTTCAGTAACCTTTGTATGTTCTTCACAACTTAAATTCCTGGGAAAATTGTCAAATATTGATTTCCTATTTGAAATATTATATGAGTGTTACCATTTTTATGTTCTGCCTTAAATTTATATAATAAGTATATGTCTCACTTTACCTCCAGTTTAGTTATGTCTTAAACTTATCATTAGTCTTCACCCATCTCACTCTATGAACTAGGTTTCATGCTGACTTAAAGTTCTCCAACTGAAATTTTTATAACTATATTGATATGTGGTTAGTCATAGAATCAATGTTTAGTCCTTTAAAGTACATTCTGAAATATATTTATCCATAACATTTTGCTTTAATATTTTAGGCTCTTATTCTGAGCATGGCTGTGCCCACTATAATAGGTCTCAGCTTATGGAAGGAGGTAAGAAAATCAGATTTTTATATTAAAATGTACTTTACTTACAAAGTAGTGATAAATGTGTATGTGTGTAACATACTTATATTGAAACAGTGTTCTAACAAAATAAAGTCTGATACTCTTAGTAATGCTTAATTTTTTATCATTAGGAACATGATAGAAAAGATAAAACATTTTTAGAATGCCATCTGATGCAATTTTCTGTTGTCTGATGCTGTCATTAATTCAATTTATAATTGGCAAAGGAAATTGCTGAATAAATCAGTCTTAATATTAAAAGGTATTTTGGGTACTTCAAAATTTAAATATCTATAAAATAATATAAATTCTTTAGTTTATAACATGAAACTAATTGCCAATAAACATGTGAATTATTTAACTCAAAATTAATTAATTTGCTTGTTATGTGTGTGCATAAAAGATATAACTGATAATTGTTTGGTGATGATAAAATTATTTACTGAGTTTAAATTACCCATAAAATAGATGATTTGGATTGAGAAGAATGAGCAGGTCACTGAAAGAAAGTAAAGAGAGTTATGACATTTTTTCAGTAAGAACAATATTGTAATATTGTTTGCTTTAAGTGAGTTTCTTAGTCTTTTGAAATACTCTAGAATAGTTTTAAATTTTCTAGATACTTACACACACTTTTTGGGGATTTTGTTTTGCTTTGTAGTTTTTTCCAAGATTAATGACAGAATTAATGGAACTACAAGAATTCTATGACCCAGATACAGTGGAACTTATGACCTGGATAAAGTAAGAATTGAACTGCCCAAGACTATTAAACTATTAATTAATCATTGTATACTATCTAGTGGATTCAGGAGAAATAATAAATTAATGCTTTTTCAAATTCTCATAAAATTAAGGAATTTTACACTGTGCTTTTAGGGATATTTAATTTGTTATTGGACTTATAATTCTAATTTTCTAATTGAACTTCTTTGAAAATAAGCATTGTTTGAGATTTGAGACTCTTCACCATCAGACACCTAGCAATGTGGAATAAAAAGGAACAAATATCCTTTTATTTAGATAGTCAAAAGGATGCTTCTTTTGCCTTGGGTTGAAGGTGGATGAGTGGTGAATTGCTAGTCTTGGTAACGAAGTTTACCAAGATTTTTAATTTCAATTTTAATGCCCACATAGGACAAGAGATGTGGCCTTCAACTTATGAAAGCAGAGAATTGTAATTGAGATATCTTTTTCCCTCTCTCAACACACACATATATAACTAAGAGACTTCAGAGGGTGAAAGAATAGACTAGCAAAAGATCCATCAAGTGGCAGAGAAAGATGGTGAGAAAGCATGTCTTCTTTGGCCTCAGCTCTTGGTCAAAAATAAGGTCTCTTTGAATTTCAAGCAATGGATCTGAATTCACATGAGTTTGTAGTTTGAAATTACACTTGACTAGTCCAGGAAACCCCAAATCAAGAAATCAGCATAAAAATTGGTTCTAGAGTAGTGTAGAGTGCCTGACATACCAACCCAGGCTACAGGGATTCCACAAATAAAGCTTCATGAAGATGAGCTCTAAAATTACAAAACACATGAGGAAACAGCCTAACATAGCAAGAATCTGCTGTCTAAAATTAGAGTTCTAGTTCTAGCAATTTCTAATAATAAAATTTGTGTCAGTTAGTTTTACTGCATAATAGACTACCATAAAACTTAGTGGCTTACAATCAATAAGTATGTGTTATTTTGCACCATTTTGTGGGTCAGCTGAGTGTAGGCAATGGGAAGGATTTTTCTGCTCTGGGGCAGCTCAGCTGGGACTGGATAGTCTGGCATGGCTGCACTCACATGTCTGGGGTTGGGTAGGTATCAGCTGAAGGGATAGAATTGACTTGGCCACATACCCCCTCATCATCCAGGTTAGCCTGGGCTCTTTTACAAGGTAGTGGTTGTAGAGTTCCTAAGAGCTGCAAGAGAGGGCAAGTCTCAATGTCAAGCATGTTTTGTCTCTGCTCACATTATGTTTGCTGTGACGGGCCAGCCACCACAAGTTGATCAGTACCTAAATGGGGGAGTGGGAATGGATAAAAGACACTCATACAAATGCTGATGCGGCCGGTCTTCAGTGATGCTGAAGCCCCGAGTTTATTTTTCTTCACCAATATATGCAGTTTGAGTACGTGCAACTTATCAAAGAAAGTATGCATCACCTTAGCAAATGTAACTTTTTAACTTTTACATAGAGGATACAAAATAACTGAAACTCCCGAAAGTAATTATCCTATCAATTGCCCTGATAGCCATGTCTTCTGTGTCCGGGAACTGGCCGCTCCCACCACATTCCTTAGCAGCCTGCAAGCACCCTCCAGGTGCAGGCAGAGATAATGCCTTAGGGGGTGGAAACAGGTTAAGCATAAACCGAGCCATTCTATAAGGCTCAGAGTTTCCTGTAACCATGGCTCCCCACAGTTTGCTGTTGTTTGTTTGCCAAAGCAAGTCACATAACCAAGATGAGAGTTTCCTCCTAGAGCATAGCTATACGGAGAAGAATCATTGCAGCCACTTTGCATCCAGTCTGTCCCATGGATAGGGACTGAAATAACTACATTGAAAATTATTGAAGACATAGAAGGAGAAATTAAAACATGAAAATGAATGAAACACTATCAGAAAAGGCCAGGAAACTGGGTGGAGGGGAGACAAAAAAATGTTTCTAGAAATGAGGACTAGGTTTATAGAATAGGTATATAGAAATGAGAATAGGTCTTATTGTAAGGTCTTATACTGTAATGACACCCTTTGAATATATAAAGATTGTTTTCTGTAGACTATCCATCAACACTTCTTGTGAATTGTATTTACTGTTGTGGAACACTGACTATATAGCTTTGTGTGATCATTAACAAAAGAGGGAATTATATCTATGTGTGTGATTTATCATAATACGTATTTTCAAAAACAGCAGAGCCCTGAACATAGGACATTGTACATCAGACAACTGAACGTTTATGTTACTGTGGTATAATTATTCTGTTTCATGTTAGTTTCCCCATTACTGGATGCTCCCCGAGGATAATGGCTGTGTGCCATCTCTATTTCTAAATCAATGAAAGCAATAGAGTAGCCCTTTGGGACCTCCATCTTAGTTTTGTATTCTTGCAAGTGGCATGTATCTGGGACTTTGGATCATGGCTCAGAGTGGAGATGTCCTACATGGGATATCTGGAGACAGATACGTGGTAAAGATAGGGAAGGAGCAGGAGAATAGATGGCTCTGGTAAGAGGTGGGTTGTGGTGGTTAATATTTGCAAAAAGATGAATTTGACAATTCACAGTATCACCATTGAATTGATCACACTATGTAAAATAGTTATATTCCTGGCACTTTATCCCATTACCTTGCATTATTTTTTAATAGCATTATTACCACCTGACTTACAGGTTCATTTTCTTCCCTCTGCTCCCTCTTGAAAGCAAGGGTCTTGCCTCGTCTCTACTCCCCTCCCAAAAGGATTTCTGTATCTTCAGCACTTAAAATCATTCCTGGTACATAGTAGGTGCTCAATTTTTTTTTAATGAATCTAGAAATGAAATGAAATGAAATGAAAGCTGACATTGAAACTTAAGTATACAGTACATAGTAAGTTGCCTGATATTTCAGAGTTGGTATAAATCAGTGATCTAAATAAACAGTATACTTACCTTTCCAGTGTACAAATCTTTATGGTTCTTTGCAGAAGGCAAGCTCCAGTTGCAGCTGTGTTTGCAGGGAGTCCACAATTAATGGGTATGATTAAATTATGCACTGGATGGATGGTAACAAGCTTGCCTCTTTACAATGATGATGATCTTCTCAAGAGAAATGAAAATGTAAGATATTTTAGATTCTACATTTGGATCTTTTTTAACATCACTATTTAGTATAGTTTTGTAATGATGCATATGTTCCTGGTTAACTAGGAAAATCCAAGTTAACCAATTAATCCAAGTTAACCAATTAATTTAGAAGAGTTAATTAGCTTTAGTTTTTAAAAAGCCGCATAATACATTTAACCAAGAGGAGAGCCAAAATTAAAATATTAAAGGTTTTGTGAATGTTTCTTGAAGAAACAATTTTCTACAAAGTTTAAAAGGAACTGATGTATAATCTTTCACAGAGAGAAACATAATTTTGAAAATATTGTTCTGAAATTATTGAAAGAAAGCTATCAATTAATGTCTTGATATACTTTGTATTTCCAAGCTAAAATTCTGTCACTGTGATTTATTTTTCAGTATGGGCTGTTATACTTAGTATAACATTAGAATGGTATCTAACTACTGTTGTTCAGAGAATATATTATTTTGAATGGGTTTAAATGGTAACTTCATATCTGGAGGCAATGACCAACTGAATCTGAATTCCAAATATTCTGTTTTTCAATTTGAGAGAGTTTTATATAGTTTTTAAGTATAGTCTAAGCTAAGAAGAAAATATAGCAGTATAGAAGTTAGACTACAGTATGGAGATTAGACTCTAAGAAGGCAGACTCTAGAATTACAGTATCTGGACTCACAAGCTATCTCTGCCACATACTGGCTTGTTACCTTGAGCAATTTCTTTTGGGGGAGGAGGTGATTTAGGTGATTTCCACAATGCCTTTTTGAAGCGAGACATAATGACACATAGCATTATATTAGTCTCAAGTAAACAACAATGATTTGATGTTGTATATATTATAAAATGATCACATTAAATCTAGTTGACATCTACCACCATAAATACCTACAAAACATTATTTTCTTGTGATGAGAACTTGTAAGATCTATTCTCGTAGCAACTTTTAAATATGCAATACAGAATTATTAATTATAGTCACCATGCTGTATGTTACATCTCCATGCCTTATTCATTTTATAACTGGAAATTTATGCCTTTTGACTCCCTTTGCTCACTTTTCCCACCAACCACCATCTGTTCCCTGGTTATGTGTATATATTTTTGTGGGTTTTTTTGTGTGTTAGATTCCACATACAAGTGAAATCATATGACACTTGTCTTTCTCTGTCTGACATATTTCACATAGCATAATGCCCTCAAGGTCCATCCATGTTCTTGCAAATTGCAAGATTTCATTCGTTTTTTATGGCTGAATAATATTCCATTGTATATATGCCCACATTTTCTTTGTTCATCTATTGCTGGACATTTAGGTTGTTTCCATGTCTTGGCTATTGTAAGTAATGCTGCAGTGAAAATGTGGGTGCATATATCTTTTCAAATTAGTGTTTTCAAGGGGCGGCCAGTTAGTTCAGTTGGTTAGAGCGCAGTGCTCTTAACAATAAGGTTGCCGGTTTGATCCCCACATGGGCCACTGTGAGCTGTGCCCTCTACAACTGGTTTGAGACAATTACTTGACTTGGAGCTGATGGGTCCTGGAAAAACACACTTAAAATAAGTAAAAGTTTTTTAAAAAAATTAGTGTTTTCATTTTCTTCAAATACATACCCAGAAGTGGAATTGTTGGGTCATATGGTAGTTCTATTTTTAATTTTTTGAGGCACCTACATGTTGTTTTCCATAGTGGCAGCACCAATATGCAATCCCACCTACAGTCATGAGGGTTCTCTTTTCTCCACGTCTCCACCAACACTTATTTCTTCCCTTTCTGATAATAGCTATTCTAACAGGTATGAGGTGATATCTTATTGTAGCTTAGATTTGCATTTCCCTGATGATTAATGATGTTGAGCATCTTTTCATGTACTTGTTGGCCACCTGTATGTCTTCTTTGGAAAAACATCTATGCAGATCCTCTCCCCGCTTTTAAATCAAGTTGTTTTTGGTTGATATTGTTGAGTTATATGAGTTCTTTATATATTTTGGATATTAATCCATTATTGGTTGTATGATTTGCAGATATCTTCTTCCATTCAATAGCTTGCCTTTTTATTTTGTTGATGCATTCCTTTGCTCTGCAGAAGCTTTTTAGTTTGATGTAGTCCCGTTTATTTTTGCTTTTGTTTCTCTTGCCTTCAGAGTCCGATCCAAAAAAACATCGCCAAGACCAATACCAAGGGGCTTACTGCCTATGTTTTCTTACAGGTGTTTTATGGTTTCAGATGTTATATTCAAGTCTTTAATCTATTTTGAGTAATATTTGTGTATGGTTTAAGATAGTAGTCTGGTTTCACTCTTTGCATGTGGTTATACAGTTTTCCCAACACCATTTGTTGAAGAGAATGTCCTTTCCACATTGTATATTCTTGACTCCTTCATTGTAAATTAGTTGTCCATATATGTTTGGATTTATTTCTGGGCTCTCTAGTATTTTTTGTTTCCAGTTATAGTTGACATTCAATATTATTTTATATTAGTTTCAAGTGTACAGCGTAGTGGTTAGACATTTGTATAATTTACAAAATGATACCCCCCATTAGTCTAGTACCCACCTGGCACTATACACAGTTGTTACAATATTTTTGACTAGGTTCTCTTTTCTTTTCCACTGATCTGTGTGTCTGTTTTTATGCCACTGCCATACTGTTTTGATTACTATATCTAAGTAGTATGCTTTGAAATCAGGGAGCGTGATCTCTCCAGCGTTGTTATTCTTTCTACAAATTGATTTCGCTATTCAGGATCTTTTGTGGTTCCATACAAATTTTAGAATTATTCTAGTTCAGTGGAAAATGCCATTGGCATCTCAATAGTGATTGCATTCAATCTGTAGATTGCTTTGGGTAGTGTGGACATTTCAACAATATTAATTCTTGCAATCCATGAGCATGGCATATCTTTCCATTTATTTGTGTCTTCTTCAGTTTCTTTAATTTTGAGCAAGTTTTTGAATCTGGAAATAATAGTTCTCACCTCCTAGTTATGAGAATGAAATGCATAATGCACCATGCCTGAAATATAGTACAATTTGTTAGCTATTCTGTCATTATTATGTACTATTAAATTATAATTGTATGTGCACACACACACATACACATATAAACACACAGAGTACAAAGAGGAGTTCAAAAGCAGTAGCAATCAATTCTGCCTACAAAAATCCAAGTCTTCATAAAGGGCATTATATTGATCTGGGCTTCAAAGGATGAGTAAAAACTTCTTTGAAAAAAGAATACATATGATTCCAGTCTGAAAACGTAACATGAGCTATGAAATTTGTATGGTCATTAAACTAGAAAATAAATTGAGGCCATATTCTGAAGGACCTGGAATGTCATGCTGGAGAATTTAGACTTAACCTTGAGGCATTTGGGAGTCATCAAAGGCCTTTAATAAGCCTGGGGATGGAATGCTTAGATCTGTATTGAAGAGTTTATTATGGTCATAGCAGAGTGAACAGAATAAAGCAGGGGAAAGGTTAGAGACTGAGAGATCTACCTGAGAGTAATTTACCTGAGAGACAACAGCTGCCTCTAATTAATATTTGCTGCACTTCAAAAAGGTAGTGTTCCTTACACAGAATATATACAGCATATTCCTAGACTTTATTTTTTGTGCGTTTAAACCAACCAACTCTGGCATGGCTTTGTTTTCTTTCGGTTGTTCTTTTTCCTAATATAGAATTTCAGAATCTCTTATAATTAGGTCAGAGTTTTAATTAGGTTCTAATTAAATTTAAACATTTTAGAGTTTTAAGTTTTATGTGACTTGGCTATGAGAATAGGACCCTTTTTTTCCCCCGAAACCTTTGTCTTTCTCTCTGGTATACATAGCAAGTACTGAAAAAATTTGGTTTTAAATTAAAATTAAAATCGAACTCTATAAACGAGAGACCATATCATTTGAATTATACACTATCTATAATAATTCATAACATGTGACTGATTTTTGTATGATCTCCTATGCCAGTAGTTCTCAAACCTGGGACAGTATGCCCCCAAGGGCCATTTGGCAACGTCTGGAGACACTTTTGGTTGTCACAGCTGGAGAAGGGGTTCTACAGGCCTCTAGTGGGTAGAGATCAGGAATACTGCTAAACATACAACAATGCACAGAACAGCCTTCCTTCTGTCCCAACAAAGAATTATCTGACCTAAAATGTCAGTAGTACCGAGGTTGAGAAACCCTGCCCTAGTCTATCAGTAATGTAATCGCCATTGAATAGAAGTGTTTTTTAAATGCCCCAAGAGTATGTTACAATTTTCCCAAACTTAAAACTAAATTAAAATATATGTAAAAATCTATAAGTAGGTATAGGCTGGATAGGATAGAACCATTACCATTGAAACTTATTTAGCAAAGTGCAGTGAGTAAGCAACTTCCTCTTCATTTATTAACATTCAGTGTACCACAAAATGTTCAGGTGAACGTCTAACAGGTCAGTGGACATTGGACAGAAAGGTGCTGGATAGACAGCAACCATAACATGTAGTAGGCAGCTACTGAATATTTTGCAAATAGATTGGGAACTTGTGCAATCTAGATTTCAAATCTCAGTATTTTCAGGACAGATAGTATGTGATGCTTTTGGCCTAACATTTGTGATTTATTATTTTCTGAAGGGTAATGAGCTGATCCAGTGTTAGCATTTCAGAAAAACTGAAAAACCTCATTATGTATTAATATCCAGAGCTTATTATCTCAGAAGGTCAGCAAAGTTGTAATGAAAAATGCCATGGAATCCAGACATGAGTTTTAAGCATCCTTGGCTCATTTAGTACTTTGTGACAGTGGTCAAATTATTTTTAACCTTGCTGACTTTATCTTATGTATAAAATACTCTGACACATGGTAGTAAAAAAGGTTAAAGAAACTATCACAACTCAATAGTAAAAAGACAAACCAATTTAAAAATGGGCAAAGGCCATTTACAACAACAAGGATGGATCTTGAGGGCATTATGTTAAGTGAAATAAGTCAAATAGAGAAAGACAAATACTGTATGATACCACTTATATATGGAATTTTAAAAAGCCAAACTTACAGAAACATAGAATAGACTGGTGCTTACCAGCGTATGAAGGGTGGGGAAATTGGGGATGTTATTCAAAGGATATAAACTTCCAGTTAGGAAATGAATAAGTTCAGGGGATGTAAGGTACAACATGGTGATTATAGTTATTAGTGATGTATTATATACTTGTAAGTTGCTAAGGGCATAGATCTTAAATGTTCCCACCGCACAAAAGAAATGGTAATCATGTTACATGATGGAGATGTTAACTAACATTATGGTGGTAATCATTTTACTATATTTAAGTGTATTAAATCAACACATTGTATACTTTAAACTTTCACGGTGTTGTATGTCAATTATATCTCAATAAAGCTGGGGGGAAATTGCAAAGCATTTGAACGTACATTTCTCCAAAGGAGATATATGCATATCTCCAAAGGAGATATACGGCTAATAGCATATGAATATAAGCTTCCTGAGGGCAGGAATCAAGTCTTAGTGAATATCTTTATTTTCCACAGATACTACTCAATAATAAGAACACAATAGATACTCAGTGTATAGTTTTTTGTTTTTTTGTTTTTTTCTTTAAAAATATTTATTTATTTATGTGATTTTTTTTTTTTTTTTTTACCCAAGGAGGGCACAGCTCACAGTGGCCCATTCAGGGATCAAACCGGCAACCTTGGTGCTACCAGCACCATGCTCTAAGCAAGTGAGCTAACCGGCCACCCCTCTGTGTATAGTTTTGATTAACAGAAGTTTTAAATGTCTTTTAAAATAACTTTTGATTATATTCTTTCAGATCTATCAAATCTATTCAAAGCGATCTGCTGAGGATATTTATAAAATACTGACATCTTACAAAGCTAATTATCTAATTGTAGAGGATGCTATCTGCAATGAGGTGGGAACTATGAGAGGCTGTAGGGTTAAAGATTTGCTAGACATTGCAAATGGCCATGTAAGTAACCATCTGAAAAGTTAAATCTTTTGAGAAAAATGACTTTATTTAAACTTGTAATCTTCAAACTTTAGTTTTGGAACTTAACTAAGAATATAATTTAAAGTTTTAAAACAATGGAGGGAGCTTATTAAAAGTAGTTTGAAGTATTTTTTCAATGTACAAAAGAAAAGTTGAACATTTTTGCAAAAAAAGAAAAATTTTACCAATACCTGGATTCCTTATTCAGCGCCTGTACTTGTACATGTTCATTTATAAATAAAACATAGCATAATTTGATTATTTTATTTTTAATCTAAAGAGCATCTGGTTGCATTGTTATATTTTTATGTTGAGAAATTTCTTGTGATTTGATACATATCTAGAAAAATTACTGACTAAATTATCACAGTTCTTATATTGAATCCCTATTATCCACAAAAGTTACTGTATTCAGAGCCACTTTAGTTGTTAGGACTTAGCTATATCTTAATTTTGCATTGATTTCAGTTATTTTACCAAGCTTTCTTACATCTCAGCCTGGAATGTATATACTGTATGTCTAGCAACTAAGAAGACTGACGATAATTAATGTTGTCTGGAATAGGTGTCTTGATTCCTGGGAAAGTTGAGGGGGGGACCTTAGGAAAAATTTAATAGTCATTCTAGGTTGGAGTGCAGTCTATTAAGGTTGCAGCCAAGATTTTTTCTGTCCCTTCCTAAATAATTAGCTCTTTGTCTTATCATCCCAGACCAGTTTGGAGGTGAGAAATTAGTTTTTTATGATTTTCATCTTTCTCTTTCTTCATGACTCCTTAATCTTCTGATATAAACTGATTGTTTTTTCTGCTGCATGTATTTTGAATTTTGTCCCTTGGTACTTGATATCTGATCTTTGGCTTAATTGGCAACAAAATGGAATTTTATTAAACATCAGGTATTCAGTAATTACCGCTATATTGCTATCTGCTTTCTGGAGCCTTTTTTATTCCACTTTTTTGCTCCAGTTTGAAGATCAGTTTACTTTCATATAATGCCAGGCATGGACTTAAAACCACATCTTTTTACTCTTAAACTTAGCTCTCTGACATCTTTTATAGGTATTAGAATAATATTTAGTGTTTTATCATAGAAAACCCTTCAAACTAGCCAAGTTATCTTAGTGAACATCATTAAAGTGAGAATGTAAAGGTTTGCACTGGATAAGTCACAAAAATTTTTTTATTATATAATTGTGAGTCAATTTTACACCAGGAGAAGTGTTTGAATGTACATTAAGAATATAATATGTTCATTTCTCAGCCTTGGTAGGCTCCATCATAAAGTTCTGCGGAGGAATAATAATGGACTATTGAGACATAGCCTTCTAAATTTTAGGATGAAATCTTTTAAAAATTGGAAACACTTTATACTGATTTTTCAATCTCAATGGGAAGCTCAAAAGTTTAGTGTACATAGTGACTCTCTTATGAAGAGGCTTCTATTTTTTAAACAATGTGAGGTGTTTGCTAAACAAGGTTAGAAAGTCCATGTTTAGCATATTTTTTTCATATAAATAGTCATCTGTACATTGATTGCATTTCTGCTATAAGCTTAATAAGCTTTTTAATACTACGTTTCATATCTTTTGATAGGTGGATTGCGAAGAGGGTGACAAGTTAACCTACTCAAAATATGGGCGATTTTGTCATGAGGTCAAAATTAACTATTCTCCATATGTGAATTATTTCACTAGAGTATACTGGAACAGATCCTACTTTGTGTATAAAATCAACACTGTGATATCCTTTCAGTCTTGAAAATAGCAGAACCTTCATTTCAGATTTATACCATCGAAAGTAAAATGTGATTTTCTTCTACCTATGTGGTATCACTTTGGAGATCAGAGTATGGACATTTGGAGTGTTGCTGCTGCTTTTCCCTTCCTGCTGTTAACTGAATCCAGCATTCTGTGGGGAATAAAAGATCAAGCATTAGTGTCCTTTGGTAAAATGTCAAATCTTACCACTCTGCAATGTTTCAGCCAGGTATTCTTGTTACATGATCTTTAAAGAGTTCACCTTCTAAACTATTTTGGATTTTTCCTCAAAAATCTTCATTCTATCATAACATTGATCTTGAATTTGAATATGTTCAAGGTCAGAGTATATTTCTCATAACATTCAATATATACTTAATGTGACATAATTATGGAATAGAAGGAAATAATTATTCTTACCTCAAGACAATTTCTGAAGGTATTTCATGTTTATAATAGAACTGAAATATTACAATAAAAAACTAATTTAAATGTTAGCTGAGACTATGTGGCATTTAAATTAAAATGGAAATGATATAAAAAAAGTGATTTTTAAGGATATATGTAAAGATATATCCAGATTATCCATGATTCTTCTCTCATCATCTGCTTATATAGGTGAGCACTTTCTAAGCAATATACAATGCATGATATTGCATTTTATTATTTTATGACTGTTAAGTAGTTAGCTTTTTTATACCCATAAATTTGGTACCAATTTAATTGTGTTAAAACAGTAACTCTTGGGGTAGCCGGTTAGCTCAGTCGGTTAGAACGCAGTGCTCTTAACAACAAGGTTGCTGGTTCGATCCCCAGTTGGGCCACTGTGAGCTGCGCCCTCCACAACTAGATTGAAACAGCTACTTAGCTTGGAGCTGATGGGTCCTGGTAAAACACACTTAAATAAATAAAAGTAAAAACAAAAAACAAAAACTAACCCTTGTTACTTACCTGTTTTTTAAAATAGACATTTACGAGAATGTTGTTCAGGTTTTAAAAAATACTGGTATGGGGTATACAATTTATTCACATGTTTCCTACTGAAGTATTAAGTAAAAACTCTATCAGAATAAAAATATGTACAATAAAATGAGTAACAATTTCTGGAGCTATGTGCAGATGCTGTTAAACATACCTCTGCATACAGATATATTTATTATAAAACACAAGTGCTGTTATTTATGAAAATGATACAGTCTTCAACATTCAGAATAAAATGGCAATTATAAAAAAATTCACACTACAGTTTTACAGTCTGCTCTATTCCTTAAAGTTAAATGCTTTCATATTTTAATCATTCTTAAATGATTAATTTGGCTTTATAAAGAGATTCAGGATAGATATATCATTTTAATAAGATGGGACGTTTTGATTTACCTTATACACCTGTTCAGTGAAGGGGTTTTCAAAATTTTCACTTTCTAGAGTGCTTTAAAAAATGCAATTTCATTACTCTAAATTACTACATTAGACGGGAGCATCTTTCCATTATCTTTATTTTCTATAATATATATATGTATACTTTAAAAGTACAAAACCACATTCACTCTTAGACTAGCTCTAGGATGCTTTGCTTTTTTGGAGCTTACGAATTGTTTGATGGCAGTGTCATGTATCTGGTGCATTAGTTTTATTGGTTCTCATTTCATGCTTTTATGTAATTTTTACAAGTTATATCAAGATAGCTGCAGGCAGGATATTTCAGGTTCTCTGTACAACTTAATAGTGACTCACTAATATTTAGCTTCAAGCCTTATTATCATAATTACCTAAGTACAAGTACGTAGTGGATAGTCACATAGCAATACTTGTGATTAGGTCATGTAAAACATTATAATTTAAAATCAGCTTACATATTTTGACAAGGAAACAGAACAACCTATTTTCTATGTAGCATGAAATATTTAATTGAATTTTTATTGATTTATATTATGATCAAATATGCTGAATTATTTTTTTGTGGGTTTTTTGTTTGTTTTTAATTAAAGTTTATTGGGGTGACAATAGTTAGTAAGGTTACATAGGTTTCAAGTGTACAATTCTATAATACATCATCTATATATATCACATTGTGTGTTCACCACCCAGAGTCAGTTCTCCTTCCATCACCATATATTTGATCCCGATTTTTTTCTTCTTCTGTTTTTGTCATATTAGTACATTGCTTTTGCTTCTGTTAACTTATTAACAGAACTTATTTCTGAAATAAAATAGATTTGGAGAAACTTTTAATTGGATTTTTTAGATAATAAATTTTTTATTCAGATCGGTAGAAAAGGAAAATGTGAGCTTTAATATAGAAATAGTAATATTGGATATGAGAGATAAGCTTATTTGCTTCTATTTTAACTGTAGTTAAAACAGTAGTACTAGAAAATTTTGAATAAAGAGCATTTAATAAATTTTCTTATTTGTAGAGTAACAGATGATTAAGAATTCTGCAAGTAATTCCGTTTGGGTAACTTAGAGTTAGTAGGTTTGACAATAAAGATCTGTACACGGAGCAAAGTTTATCGTTTTTGTGTGGAAGGAATTTCATAAAGAAATCCAAATAGCTCTTGCTGTTGCAAAACTAGTGAAATAAGTGCCTTAACTTCTTTATTTCAAAGCTTACTTTTTATTTTCCAAAAATATTATTCATTTCTTACTTTTCCAAAAGAAAAATTTGGTAACTTTTCCTCATCTTTAAGTAGAGTCTTCACTATGCTATTTTCACTAGTAACTTTAATTCACTAATAAGCAAATCTTTGTTAAGGGTAGCGATGGGATTTCTAGCCTGCTAAATTCATTTTTTTAGCTTCCCAAGTGCCAGGCAATCCAACAAATAAAACTTACCTGATAAGGTATATGATACTGACTCTGTGCTGGTTTGTATTTTTTCTATCTTTGGCTTCTGTATCTTGGTACTTTTTGTTAGCCTGCAGGTTTTACAACCTGGGGAGTATGCATTGTACTTCAGAACTTCTTTTTTTTATTATTTTTGTGTATATAGACAGCATGTTTTTTTCAGGATATTAACCCAAATCACTAGAAAGAAGCCTCAGTGTTGTGGTACTCCTTCACACAGTCCAGATTGATCCAAGGAAGAGCAGAAACAGAGGTCAAAAAGTGTGTTACAAATTAGGGCTGAAAAACGTTTGTTTGTTTTTTAAAAATAAATTATGAATTTCTTGAAGGACACAAGAATAGCCATCTTATTAAAGTGTTTTGTTTTTGAAAAGTTAATTGTGTTTTGGTCCTTTCTATTTTGAACTATTAAAACATTTTGATGCCTTTTGTGGATAAAAGTAGTGCCTCTCTATGAAATTGGTGGGGTTTCTAAAAGTTGTTTATCAGTCAATTTTTTTTGGTAAATTTGTTTTAAATGCATGAATATTTAAATGGCATGTGTTATGAATGATTCTGTGTATTTAAGAACCTTTTGCAAAGCAAATAACTACTTCCTGATTTACATCTTAATATATTATCTTCATTTGTCCAGTTTTTAAAATACATAGTCTCTACTGTTGCTATTTGCTAATAGTTTTAGATACCAATATATATTAAAATTACAGCTCTGAAAAGTTGCAAATAAAATTGAACAATTTCTTATTGAAATAATAGCTCATTATTAAATTTTGAATGTGTAGAGTTAACAGTTTAAATAAAATTAGATTTAAAAATTGCAAAGGAATATATTTGACTCAACTATTTTCCATCCACTAAGGTTTCTAAACATTATACATGTTTTCCGTAATGAAAAGCGGCATTTTAAAACAAGAGTTGCTGGATTTAGCATAAAGGCATCTTTGAATCATTTCAGTTTGTAAGTCTCTTAGAATTTGCAATATTTTAATCTTGACATATATAATCCTATGTGCAGTTCTGTAAGAGATACGCTGAACATCTAACCATTGTATTTAGTGGAATAATAGTATCAGAAAGAAACATGAATTCCAAACTGATAGTTTGAAATATCTCCTAAAAAATCCTTTTATATTTTAAGTTTGCATAGCTTTTTAACAAAGATGAACACAACTGCTTTATGTATGTTGACTTGTGAATCATATCTTTATCATGACAGTGTTTTGATTGTGTTTTTCCTGTTTTTCCTGTAACTAAAGTTATGTATTTGCAAAAGAATAAAAGTTAATTTCAATAAATGTAAATCCTTTAAAAGAGTTGGGGTATAAACTAGTTTACTTCAGATTTTGTAATGTGTACCTATTATCAAGAATAAAACTATTTTGTGCTTAATTACACTCCTTGTTTTGTTTCCATAATAAAACTTTCAGAAAATTTTAAGTTGTCTTTTATTTATATATGAGCCTTTTTTGTTAAATCTTTGTTGAGATATAATTACATACAAATTCACCCACTTAAAGTATACAGTTCAACAGTTTTTAGTATATTCACAGAGTTGTATAATTATCACAAGAAATTTTAGAACATTTTTATCACCCCAAAAAGAATCTACATACATTTTGGCTGTCACACTCAACCAGTCCATACTCGGGCAACTCCTACTGATAGACCTTTCTGTCTCTGCACGTGTCTGTTACAGACATTTCATATAAATAGAATCATATATAATGTTTAGTCGTTTATGACTGGCTTCTTTCATTTAGCATAATATGTTCAAAGTTCATATTGTTGCATGTATCCTTTTTTATTGTCACGTACTGCATTCTATGAATATACCACATTTTGTATATCCATCAGCTGATGGACATTTGGGTTGTTTCCACTTTTTGGCTATTGTGTGGCTAAAATTCTGCTATGAATATTCGTGTATAAGTTTGGGGGTGGACATGCTTTCATTTTTCTTGGGTATATGTCTGGGAGTAGAATTTCTGAGTCATGATAATTATGGCAACTATTTGAGAAACTGCCAGACTGGTTTTCAAAGTGACTGTACCCTTTTACAATCCCAACAAGGTATTGATGAGGCAGAAAAGGGTCAATAAAAGTGACCCTGAAGAGGGACTGCCCAGGCCTGCATCCCTTCCCCAGGAAACGCCCAGGCTAATCCCCTAGAAATAAAATGTCAAACACTCCTAAAAAGAGGACATAAGACCCAACTGGTATTAATTGGTTCTTCACATGTGCAAACTGTTAAAACCTGTCCATTACTTGAACTCTAACCTTATTATAATACAATTAAAATGAACATTAAGGCTTTCCCCCATCCCCCCCGTGGGTTTTTTTGTATGCATTCTGGGTAAGAGCCTGCGCTGAAAGAAATTAGTTATGTAATCAACCTGTCAATCAAATGACCTTAGTCTATAGTCGCATCTCCTGCTGTAAGGAAATTTACCTATTCTTTTCCTATATAAGAAAAAGCTAACCTAAAAGGTGCAGTTGTCTGCCCCGGCAATTTCTGTGCCAGCATCTTTCTTGAATAAACTTACTTCCTTGCTCTCCTCATTTCAGGCTGAGTCTGAATTTGTTCACCTTTTGCAAATGACCAGGGGTTAACTCCAATGACACAACAGGTATGAGGTTTCTAATTTCTTCACATCCTCACCAATACTTGATATTCTTGATTATAGCTATCCTAGTGGGTGTGAAGTGATATATCATTGTGGTTTTAATCCATATTTCTGTCATGGCTAATGTTGAGCATCTTTTTGTGTGCTTAATGGCCATTTCTGTATCTTTGGAGCCAATGTTCATTGGAGCAATGTTCTTTGGAGCAATGGGCAATATTATTTGCCCATTTTTAAAGGGGGATGTCTTTATTAATGAATTGTAAGGGTCTATATATTCTGCATATAAGTCCCTTACCAGATAATGTGATACGGAAATACTTCATTCAGTGGGTTTGCTTCATTTTCCTTGATAGTGTCCTTTGAAACACAAATGCTTTTAATTTTGATTGCACTGTTATTCACATTTGATGTTATTGATAAAGCATTTTTACTATGACGTATTTGAAGTAGATTTTTCTGCGTGTATCCCACTTGGAGTTTTTTGAGCTTCTTGGTTGTATACATTAAGAATTTCTTAAAGATCAAACTGGAATTTTGTATTTCCATTACACATACATCGGTGTGCTTAATGGTGACCCACATTTCTCTGAGGCTCTTCAATTTTCTTCACTCTTTTTCCTCTTTGTTCTTTGGGTTACATAATCTCTATTAAGCTACCTTCAAGTTGGGTAATTCTTTTGTCAGTTCAACTCTGTTGTTGAGCCCCTCTGGCATATTTTTCATTTCAGTTATTGCACTCTTCACCTTCAGGATTTCCATTTTACTCTTTTTAAAAATAATGTCTATCTGTTGATAACTTATGTTTACAGCAACTCTGGATATTGATACCTCCTCCCCCCCATCCCCTGGAGCTTATTATAGTTGGCTTGTTTAATTCTTTAGTGTCTGGCTGGACTTATTTTAGTGATGTCTATTTCCTCCACATTGTGGAGCCTCTGATATTTATCCTCAGATGTCACTGCCTTTAGCATGTACACAGTCACCCTGGTTTAGTAGGGCTCCTTACTGTCTCCTTGATCCTATCCAGCTGTTAAGCTCCACTAGTCATCAGCTGATTGCTCTATTGTTTTCAACAAATTATTGGGGTATAAATTACTCCACAACCTGATCCAATTAAATCCTGGCTCCTTTGAACAGATTGTTTAGGGGGTCAATATTTGCAGTTTGTTCTAATGTCAGGAAGGCTCTTCTTAACTCCCTTTCCCTGGTTCTCTTTGGTAACTAGGTGGCCTTTCATTTCGTTGTAGGTCTTTCAAAGCCAGCTTCCGCTTGCTTCCCAGTAAAATCTGTTTTGAATACCCTTAGGCTTTAACTTCCCTACACTTTTTCAAATAAAGTCACTTCCTCTGCAAACAGCTTTGGAGCTCTCTGTTTTACATTCTGGTTCTCTCCCTAGGCAAAAATTCCTGAGCCACAGCTCTGAGCTGGAAGTGGTGACAGAGGTATGCAACTCTGACACTCCTACTTTAAGAGTAGGCTTTTGAGTCAGGATGGTAGCCTCTCTGGTCTTCTTTACATGTCTCTCCTGGTTTGGAACCTTTGCCCTACCAATTAGCGAGGGTGAGGGTGATCAGGAGCCCACCATTAATGTGTCATTTCCGAGGAAGAGCTTCTGCCCTAGCAGTGGGGGCTGGGTGAAAGAAGATAGCCCCTTGCCTCTTGTTCTCACTAGCTTGGAATTTAACTTCTGCAACGCATGGCTGGGGGAGATGAGAGATTCTGGATACTGTTGCTCTTGGCTGGGAATTAAAGGGGGAGAGGTAACCCTGTATTCTTGACTGTACCCAATGGGAGTGGAGTTTCCATCATACTGAACTAGGAGAGAAGAGGGAGGGTAGTGTTTCAAATGCCACATTTGCTACAGATTCTGCCTGTTCTAGTTTTAGTAGATTTTTTTGAATAACTAATTCTTCGTTTGCTGTATGCCCTTAGGGCAACTTCCAGAGCTTTTAAATGGCTGTTTTCATAAAAATAATTCTTATCAGGCTTGTTTCACCGGGTACTCCTTAAGCTACCATTCCAGATGTGGAACTGTATACATGAAATTTAAGGCTATTAATGACTGGAAAAATATTTATCAGATCATTTACAGTAGTTACTAATTGGTTTTCTCTCTTGATGGTATCATTGGTAAGGATTTAATAGTTACCGCTTTATATAGATTAAAGTTATTGCTTACCTGAAACATTGTGACTAGAACTATTAAATGAGGGAGGGAATGGCTATTTGTCAGTCTGATAAACTAAATGTCATATAGAAATAAAAAATAGGCTCAAGTAATTGCTGCAAATATTCAGCTATAATACTATTTAGTGGACTTCATAATCACAATGACAAAGTACAATAAAATAAGGATGTTTATCCCATAAAGTAACATGAGAAATAAAATTTTAAGTAAAGCATTTAGTTCCTGACACATAGCAAGTGTTTTGTAAATATAAGCTGTTACTACCTCAGTATCAAGTTTTTACCCAGTTCCTAATACATAGATAGCAATGTAAGCACTTGCACAGTTCCTATACAGTATTGTTTTTTTTTAATGTTAAGTATTCCATTAGGAATTAATCCTGCAAGAGTTAATTAACCCTAAGGATTGGTGTATTAAATAAAATACAAGTATTTTGGACCAAGTAACTTGCAATATACATTTACATGATTCTAAAGCCTTACAATTCTTGTAAGCAAAAAAGTGAGACAGGGGCGGCCATATGGCTCAGTTGGTTAGAGGACGAGCTCTGAACAACAGGCTTGCCAGTTCGATTCCCAAATGGGCCAGTGAGCTGTGCCCTCCACAACTAGACTGAAAACAATGAGCTGCTGTTGAGCTTCCAGAGGGGCGGCCAGTTAGCTCAGTTGGTTAGAGCCCCAGCTCTGAACAACAGGGTTGCCAGTTCAATTCCTGCATGGGATGATGGGCTACATCCCCTGCAACTAAAAATTGAAAACGGCAACTGGACTTGGAGCTGAGCTGCACCCTCCACAATTAGATTGAAGGACAATGACTTTGAGCTAATAGGCCCTGGAGAAACACACTGTTCCCCAATATTTTGCAATAAAAGCTTTTTTAAAAAGCGAGACAATATATATGTAATTTAATTTTTTTAAATAAATTTTATTGAGGAATATTGGGGTACAGTGTGTTTCTCCAGGGCCCATTAGCTCCAAGTCGTTGTCCTTCAATCTAGTTGTGGAGGGCACAGCTCAGCTCCGAGTCCAGTTGCCGTTTTCAATCTTTAGTTGCAGGGGGTGCAGCCCATCATCCCATGTGGGAATTGAACTGGCAACCCTGTTGTTGAGAGCTGGGGCTCTAACCAACTGAGCCAACAGGCCGCCCCTATAATTTAAACATTTTTTGAGATCCTTTCTTAAGTCCTTACTTAGTGAACATTACTATGATTAAATCTCACTCATTTTATTAACTTATGATTGGATTTGAATTTTCAGTCATCCTTGATGAAATGCAAAGTATTTTCATGGTGGTACTTTATAAGACCAGCCCCGAAATTTACCCTGCTGTAGTCACATGAAAAATGTATGTGTGATCAGAGTATGAGTCTGGTCTCTTCCAATGATCACCTGCTTTCCTGGAGCAGAGAACCAACTGGAAACTCCTATTTAATAGTTGCTAACTTAATCCAGATGAAAGCAAAAAAAAAAGTGATGTTAGTTTGTTCCAATCACAGCTGTGGTGGAATCCTCTAGTCAAGCACTTCATTTGCAAAGAGCAGAAATTAATTTACCTTAATAAAGTTGGGGAGGGAGGAGTTTCACTGTAGGAAAAAGTGTCAGGAGCCAAAACTTCATAATAGTGTCTCTCATTTGCTACATGGTCCCTCAAGGGTCTCTGCATCTCATTGCATCGCTGTTCTCTTAACAGTTAGTTACCTCTGCCTACTCATTTCCTGCTTTCTTATTTATTACTTTGGTTCTGGTCCATTCTGAAATCTGGGTCATGACACTGACCCAGCTTCAACTTCCTTTTATTAATTGCCTTGATCTATTATTACTTATCTCAAATTTCTGAGAGAATGCGGCCCAGCTTGAATTTTTGGACTAAGCTGTTGGCCATATCTAATAACAATAAACACTTATTGAGCATTTACATTGTGCTAGTCACTATGCTGTATGTTTTGACATAAGTCTTTCATTTAATCCTTTAACAACTCTGTAATTAGTATTATCATGCCCATTTTACAGATAATGGTTATACAACTAAATGTTGTAACTGGGATTTAAAGTTGAATTTGCTCTTGGCTGGCTTCTGGATTTATGGAAATGTCAGGTCTAGAAGGATGGGGACCTCTTTAGCGGAACTGAGCAGCAACTTCAGCCAGAAGTGACTCCAGATCATTCTCAAGCTGCGCAAACTTTGTCCTACGAAACAGAAGTCAAGAGATCACGGGATAGCTGCTGACATGAGGGCTCAGTGTGGAAGCTCTACAGCCTCCATGCCCGCGGTCTGAGAGCTGGGACCCCTAACCAGCATCTAGACTACTGCAGCAAGGTTGGGCACATGTTTGGTAGCGGCCCGAGTAGGTGGACTGCGCTGAGACCGTTTCCCGAGTCGCTTCCCGCTGGGAGGTATCCTGACCCCGGCCAGTATTGGGAGGGGAATGCTATTTGGCATTAATGAATGGAAACCAAGTTGACAACTTGAAGGGAAGCACGCCCCGCCCCCAGCAAACGCCTGCAGTAGAGCCTTCGCTAACTGCCGAGGAGGCGAATGAAGAGGGGGAGGGGCCGACGCCAATCGAGGGGAGCGGATTGGCAGCTGAGGATCCGCGGCGCAGTCATTCCCTAGCACCTGGAAGCTCTGGGCTGTAGGTTTCCGCCGCTGAGGCTGCTCTGCTTGTGTGTGCCCCTTGTTCCCGCGCCTGCCTTTCCATCTGGGTTTTCAGAGAGACCCGCTCTACCCCACACGGCCTCGGAAAGTTGCGTGGCCCCCGCCCCTCCTTGTCGGCTTCGCCAGACCCGGGAGGGCATCACACCTCGTGCCTTGTGACCCACTGGTCACCGGTGCCCCAAGACCCGCGCTTCTCAGGGGTCGGCGGCAAGTTTCAACAGCTCCGAGGGGACCCAGCAGCGCCTGGTGAGACTCAAGCGGGGCTCTGCAGGGAGATGACGTTGAAACCTCGATGGTCTTGAAGGAAAGACTTCAAACAAGTGGCATAATTTTATGCAGCGTGTCAGAGCAGAAGTTTATTTATTAGTAAAAGAGAGTACACTCCGAGACGTGGAGCGGGCTTCCCCCAACAGAGGGAAGCAGCCTCGCCTTACATGGAGTGAAGGCTTTTTTTCTATCGGTAGAATTGCCTCCCCCTCGCCCTTCTCTGATCTGTCTTTCTCCCCCTGAGACGCCTAGTCCTCTAGCATTTAGCAATGCATTTATTTGATTTAGGGGCATGTGTAAACACACCCCCTTGGTTTCAGGGGATGTGTAAACACATCCTTTTGAGGTTTGTGAAAACCCGGAATCCTGCCGGGCAGCTGCAAGGGGTCTTGACCCAAGTAGGAGCTCAGCAAGGGGCTTTCTAACGAGGGTTAAATTTTTCCTCCTGCTTATTTCTACTGTGTTTTCCCCAAAATGAGACCTAGCCGACCATCAGCTCTAATGCGTCTTTTGGAGCAAAAATTAATATAAGATCCGGTCTTACTTTACTATAACCGTATCTACCTGCCCTATTGCATCCAGGTGCACCCACCTCGCAGACACAGTACCTGGCGGGCAGGGCGACAGCTCTCCAAGTGGGTACTGGGTGGTAGTGTGTGGTCCCAGCGATGTGGCCATTCCCCAGGCTGTGCCAGCACAGCTGCAGCCCAGGAAAGTGGAGGTGGCCGGCTGCATTGCGACGTGGGGGCACAGGAGGAAGCGGAAACAGAGCCTCTGGGTCAGAGGCCTGAGATATCCTGGAGTCCTAGGGGTGATGCTCGCTGGCTTTGGGTCTCGCCCAGCGGTACTAACGTTCGCACGCCATGTTTCCGATTTTAGAAGGCGGATGGGAGTAGTCAGAGTTTGGGCACAGCCGCAAATACAGATGGAGTGAAGTTCCCGGGTCTCAACCTTTCCCGAGCACTCAGCGGCGCTGACTTTGTCCGAGGGGTCAGGGACCCTTGCTCTTGGGTGAGCTGATTCATTGCAACCTTCCCCGGGACTCTCCTGGTAGAGCTGGTCTTCTCTGAAAATTGCAGGGGCGATTGGGGTGGGGGGGGTCAGAGGGGACGAGGTATTGATTCCATTAAATTTGTGTTCTTGAAGTTTTCTAAGTGCGGGCATGGAGGTGGAGGGATTTTGTGTCTACTTCGGAGCTCGGAACGACCTAGCGAGGAGTTCAAGGCACCCTGACAGGAGGAAAGGGCAAACCTGGCCGAGACTCAGCCGAGAGCGAAGTGTAGCGGTGGAGTGTGGCCCCGGAAAGGCCTGGGGGCTGTGCCAGCGCAGCTGCCTTGTTGCGCCCTGGTGCCAGGTCCGGAATCAGGGTTTTCGAGACCTGAAGTTATACGATTTGGGAGAGTTTTCAGTGCAGAACGTTTTCTTTTCTTTCAGGACACCAGAAGGCTAAGTGCTGCCTTGCCCGCTGATTCAAGCTAACAGTAGCTCTGCCAGCTCAACAACTCTGCACGGTTTTTAAAGGTGTGTTAGGTGTTCCGCGTAGGAACTGCAGTGTGTAGAGATACCAATGAGTTTTATGTCATATTCATAGGCTTACATGGGGTGGCGGGGTGAGGAGTTGTTTGACATTTCATTCAATCAGTAAATGTTTATGGAGTGCCAGTAATATGCTACAGCCTACAAAGGCAAATAGCATGTCCTAACATAAATTCCCTGATAGCAGGGCTGTTCTGGTTCCCACTGTATAACCTGGCACAGAGTAGGTCTCAGGAAGTGATTGTTGAAGGAAGTAGGGAGGAAGAAAAATGTTCCTTGTTCTTCTAGTCTGGTGAAGAAGACAAATATGGAAACAAACCATTAATACATGTTATTAGTACATTAACCTAATAAGTGCTGTCTGGAAGAACAGAGATGTCATAATTTTGCTGAAACTTCCTTCAGCCAAATTTGGAAGATACCCAGAGTACAGGATGAACAAGAATTTAATGAGAGGGACAGAGATTTTTTAACAGGACTTTATTGGGGAACAATGTGTACTTCCAGGTCTTTTTCCAAGTCAAGTTGTTGTCCTTTCAATCTTAGTTGTGGAGGGCACAGCTCAGCTCCAGTTGCCAGTTGTTAATTGCAGAGGGCGCAGCCCACCATCCCTTGTGGGAGTGGAGAAGTCAAACCAGCAACCTTATGGTTGAGAGCCCACTGGACAGAGATTTTTAAGTAGAATATTTTGTTTTTTTAATCTCTTTCTTTTTAAAAAGGAATGGTTTTTATGCGGAGATATTGAGGCATAAATCAGATAAAGGGAATATTATATATAATATATAATATATTTTCCTTTTTATTCCAAAAGGTTTTGAAATAGTTTACATAAATATAATAACAAAGATAAACTTAACTTTAAAATAAGTGAGGGAGGAGGTAAGAATAAGGAAATGAGGATGTATGAAGAGTTAGGTTATGTAAGTGTTTTGGCTTATAGATGGAAAAGGGAGGAGTAGTGAGGAGAGGTGCCTGAGAGACATGTGTGTGACATGAGAAGGGGTCACTTAACAGATACATGAATGAGTGCATGTTTTTAAAAATGCTAAAAATGGAAGGTCTGTAGTTAACAGTACTGTACCAATGTCCATTTCCTGTTTTGATATTGTACTACAGCTCTATGAGATGTCACCATTGGGAGAAGCTTGGTAAAGGGTACAGGGGAATCTTTGTATTATTTTTGTAACTTCCTGTGAGTCTATTATTATTCCAAGATAAAAAAATTTTATTAAAAAAAACTATAGGGAAATATTCAGAAGGGATTAGCACAAAATATTCCAAGTGATGAAAAGCAAGGACCTACGATCAAGATTACCCAGCAAAATTATCATTTAGAATCAAAGGACAGATAAAGACCTTCCCAGACAAGAAAAAACTAAAGGAGTTCATAATCACCAAACCACTATTACAAGAAATGTTAAAGGGACTTCTTTAAGAAGAAGAAGAAGACAAAAAAAAAATGAACAAAAACATGAATAATAAAATAGCAATAACTACATATCTATCAACAATTACTTTCAATGTGAATGGATTAAATGCTCCAATCAAAAGACATAAGGTGTGGGTGGCCCCTTTGCTCAGTTGGTTGGAGCGTGGTGCTCTTAACAACAAGGTTGCCAGTTTGATCTCCACATGGGCCACTATGAGCTGTGCTCTCCACAACTAGATTGAAACAACTACTTGACTTGGAGCTGATGGGTCCTGAAAAACACACTTAAAATAAATAGAAGTTAAAAAAAAAAAGACATAAGATGGCTGAATGGATAAGAAAACAAGACCCTTACATATGCTGCCTACAAGAGACTCACTTCAGATTGAAAGACACACACAGACTGAAAGTAAAAGGATGGAAAAAGATATTTCATGAAAAGGGAAATGAAAAAATCTGGGTAGCAATACTTATAACAGACAAAATAGACTTCAAAATAAAGGCTATAACAAGAGACAAAGAAGGACCCAGTAATCCCATTTTTGGGTATTTACCCAAAGAAACCCAAAACAGTACTTCAAAGGAACATGTGCATCCCTAGGTTCATTGCAGCATTGTTTACAATAGCCAGGATATGAAGGCAACCTGGGTGTCCATCAATGGATAAATGAATAAAGAGGTGGTACATATGTACAGGGGAATATTACTCAGCCATAAAAAAGAGTTAAATCTTGCCATCTGCAACAACAGAGGGTATTGTGCTGAGTGGAATAAGTGAGAGACAGACAAATGCCATATAATATCACTTATATGTGGAATTTAAAGAACAAAATACACAAACCAAACAAAACAGACTCATAGATAACAGACAACATTTTGATGGTTGCCAAGTGGGAGGTGGGTTGGGAAGATGGATGAAAAAGGGGAAGGGATGAAGAAGTACAAATGAGTAATTACAAAATAGCCATGGGGATATAAAGTACAGCATAGGGAGTATAGTCAATAATATGGTAATAACTATGTGTGACGTCAGATGGGTACTAGATTTATTGGGTGATCATTTTGTAAGTCATAAATAATCACTATGTTGTACACTGAAACTAATATTTTACATCAACTGTAATTGAAAAATTAAAAGTTATTAAAAAAACTATAGGGCTTATGGAATAAGTGGGGTTGGTACACAGTCCTCAAAAACGTCATCAGAGACACATTTTTTAAAAGAGATAATAAAAATGGTAACATAGTGTTACACATGGTAAGTGGTTACAAAATTCATAAGTACTATAATAAATATGACATTTTACTTTGAAAAAAAATTGGTATAATGTAATTCACTTACCAGCCCTGCTTGTTGGTACTGTTAGCTAAAGTATGACACACAATGTTCATTTATAGTATATGCCTTTCAAAGATGCCTTTTTTACTATGAAATTCTTTTCCCTACCACCCCCCAACCCTTCTTACCCCCGTCCCCACACACATACTTCTGTTCCCTCAGCTTCTGCTTTTCTATTAACTCTTTTTGGAACTCACAATATGGTGCTCATTGACTAATGCTCTTTGGACCTTAGATCATTATTCAAAATGTGTCTTGCATCCCTGTCCCCATGTGGGAAGAGAGCAGTGCCCACAACTGTTGCCTTTACACCCCATGCACACAATTAGTAAGTTGCCAGTTGATGTAAACCAAAAAGCATAGAAATTGGCAAGTCACACTTAATTGAAGCATTGTCCTTGTTTGTATAGCTCCTGCTGACTATTTTAACTATCATTTTAATCATCCTAAACTTGCCTCACTTTAACAGAATCAATCAGCCCTAGGTCTGTCATTTTGACTGTGCTTTAAAGCTCTTGTGGCATAGTGTGACACAGTGAGTCAGATACAAGTTTTCAAGTGTAACTTTCTTGATAGTTTTGGTTCTTTAGAAAGCTAAATTTCTCAGTTGCCCATTTGGGGAAGGCACGGGGTAGGGGTGGAGGGTGTTTCTTTCTAAAGATGGGGGCTGCTAGTTTGACTTACATTGCATTTGTTTTTTTGGATTTGGTTGTAAATATGTTGTAAATATGTAAGTATGAGTGATATGTAAGTTGTAAATATGAAGTATGCGTGAGATTTATAGCTGCAAGGGTAATCTGAGTGCACATACTTACCTTTTCACATGAGCTGTGGCCAGAAAAAATGGTTTCAGAGTCTAGAAAACTCAGCCTCAAGTGTTGTCAGCCCCTGAATTTGAGGTCATAACTTGGATTGCCTATATGGGTTAAAGGAAGGAAGTCAAGTTATATGACCTTTGATCTGGCCTTTGGGGTCAGTATTAGGGTGTTCCTTTAAAAATCTCAGGAAAGGGCTTTTTGAAAAATTTGCAGAAATGGGCAGGCTTTCTTGCACTTACAGTGAAAGAAAAATAATGTTGGATGTTGATTGTTTCTAATTGCTGTTCCTAGTCCTCACTCCCATTTTCAGTAATAACAGTAACATATGAGGTCTTACAATTAAGTTCACAAACTCATCCTAGAAAAAGTGCTACATACCTCATTGCAGAATATCACTATGGTCACCTTCAAAGTACTCCCCTTGGGAAGCTATGCACTGTTGCCAGCACCTAGTCCACCCTTTAAAGCAATTTTGGAACTCTTTTTCTGGATCAGAGCTGTCATAGTATTACTCTTGATGTCCTGAATGTTATCAAAATGTCTTCCTTTCAATAGTTCCTTTATCTTCCGGTAAAGAAAGAAGTCATTGGGGGGCCAGTCAGGTGAGTAGGGAGGGTGTTCCAATGCAGTTATTTGTTTACTAGCTAAAAACTCCCTCACAGACTGCCGTGTGAGCTGGTGCATTGTTGTGATGCAAGAGCCATGAATTGTTGGCGAAAAGTTCAGGTCGTTTTCATCTAACTTTTTCACGCAGCCTTTTCAGCACTTCCAAATAGTAAACTTGGTTAATGGTTTGTCCAGTTGGTACAAATTCATAATGAATAATCACTCTGATATCATAAAACTTAGCAACATCGTTTTGATTCTTGGTTTGGACTGACAGAAATTTTTTTGTCCTGAAGTTGGCTGACTTCCACTGTACACTTTGACACTTTGTTTCAGGGTCGTATTGGTAGACCCATGTTTCATCACTAGTGATAATGGCCCAAAACATCATCTTGCCTCTCCAAAAAGTCTTGGCAAACTTCGACTCTCCTTTGCTTTTGTTCATCGGTGAGCTCCTTCGGGACCATTTTTGCACACACCTTTCTCATGCCAAGATTTTCAGTTAAGATTTTCCTAACTATTTCTCTATCGATGTTTACTTGGTCTGCTATGCTTCTCACAGTTAGCCAACAATTTTGATGCACAATCGACGAATTTTTGCAATGTTTTTGCAAAAATTCTGCTTGTTACTGTCTCCCCTGACCTCTCTTCACCAGTGACACGTTGTCTCCCCTCAGAAAAACATTTAACCCATTTGTATACTGCCGTTTTCTTTATAGCCTTACCCCCGTAAACTTGACTAATATGTCCCTGATTTCGCTTCCAATTCTTGCCAAGTTTAACAAGAAATTTAATGTTTGTTTGTTGCTCTAATTCAAGCTCAGACATTCTCCCAACAGCACACAAAAATAGGCAACAACAATATGAACGCCACTCAGCAAGACACTGACACAGAGCAACATGAACACAGCTGTAAGACACTGATATACCAAGGTCATGAAACCTTACTGAGCTGTTTGTACAGTGCTACCAACGTAAGCACACGGTGGCAAGTTCGCGAACTTAATTGTCACACTTTGTATGTGTATATATGAGCTGTGATTAAGAAATATGGTGAATGTTTAAATTTTAAAAAATGTATTACAGTAAAAGACACATTGCCCTTAATTCCCCTCAAAATACTCCTCCTCACTTCAAACACACGATCCCATCGTTCTTGCCACTTTCTGAAGCAGTTCTGGAAGTCCTTTTTCGTGAGTGTCTTTAGTTGCGTTGTTGTGGCTGCCTTGATGTCCTGAATCAATTCAAAACATTTACCTTTCATGGTCATTTTGACTTTGGGGAAGAGCCAGAAGTTGCACGGTGCCAGATCTGGTGAATAAGGTGGGTGAGGACACACCGTAATGATTTTATTTGACAGAAATTGTCGTACCAGAAGCAATGTGTAACATGGAGCCTTTCCATTGTGATAAAAAAATATGGTGGATGCTGCTGCCTAGTGCCACCCAATCTTCAATACCATGAAGCAGCGCATCAAACCTTAGTAGCAGTGTGTAACAAGTTTCGACTTGTTTAGTGCAGTCAATTGGGTATGAGCTATGGTTAAGAGAAAGTGTGTTTTAAAGTGGCATAAATCATCCTCCATCATGACAACGCTCCATGTCACACTTCGCTTCTGGTATATGGCAATTTCTGTCAAATAAAAACATTACAGTGTGTCTTCATTCACCTTATTCACCGGATCTGGCACTGTGCCACTTATGGCTGTTCCCCACAGTCAAAATGATTCTTGATATCAAAGCAGCCATGACAGCACGACCAAAAACATTCACGAAAGAGGACTTCCAGAACTGCCTCAGAAAGTGGCAAGAACAATGGGATAAGTGTGTTCAAAGCAAGGGGGAGTATTTTGAGGGAGATTAATGGCAATGTGTCTTTTACTGTAATAAATCTTTTTAAATTTAAACATTCACCGTACTGTTTGATCATACCTTATATGCATATTTTATATACAACACATATATACACAGATATACATAAACACGTGCGTATAGATATGTATTCTATTGGTTTGTTTCTGTAGAGAATCTTGACTAACACAAGCACTTATTATGGGGCAGGTGCTGTTACCCTGTAGCGTTGATATAAATCCAGTCTGGGGCGGGGGGAAATGACCATTTTAGTTAATTATGATTAATTTTTTATTTTCTTTAGGCTTTCTAAAGTATTGAAAATTGCCCACAAAACTTTTGTTACAATTGTTACAACATTTATGAAAAGCAATTTGACAATATATATTAAAATCTTGAAAAGCAATTATAGTCTTCTTACCACAGGCATTCCATATCTAGGAATTTAAAGAGATGATTTTAGTTTAAACATGCTATTCATTAAAGCAAAAACAAATAGAAATAGTAAGAAATGAAAGAAAATACCACAATGTCCTACAGCAGGGGAATAGTTAAAGCAGTGTTTTTTTCATTACAAAATGCAATGTTGCATAGCTATTAAAATTTGTGCTTTTGAAGAACATTTTATATCATAGGAAAATGCTCATGATATAATACAAAGCAAAAAAATCAGAACCAAAAATGTATGCAGAGAATGATTCTAATTTTGTTGAAATTTAATGTGTGCATGTATATATGTGTACCCTTAAATGGTTTCTTCCCATCAGTCTCAGCCAGTTGAATTTTTGTCTATAGGTTTCTCTATTTTCCTGATTTCCTACACTGGATTGCTTTCAAACTATACCATTTAATTTCAGAAAAATCTACTAGCTGACAACTGCATCCCCACCATTAGTTGACTTAGGCAGTCATCCAGGGCCTCCCAAAGGCCAGAATATTGCTAAGCCGTAGATTTCAGATGTCAGCACTGTGACATCCTTGTCTAACGAGAAAATGTGAAACAATTACCATTTCTCCTTCGCATTAACATGTTCCTGCTTCTCCCATAAAGTGAACCTTGTGTAAAGCATACAGTATGAAGGTCTCCTTATTTTCAACTATTTGAAAAGGAGACACTTCATCCTGAAGCACTTCATCAGCAGAATTTGTTGAACTGTGCACTGTTAGCATTCACTAGAATCGATAAAACTATAATTTAAATGTATAAAAGATAAAGGATCACATTATACCTCACTGCACGTGCAATTATTCCCACTGTGTGCTCAGTGATCTGGGTTAGGACTGAGAGAAACTCGAGGGAATTCAACCCACGAGAACTCAGCAGTTCCCATCATGAGCCGCTCAGAGAATCACGTACAGCAGCTGTCGGAGTTCACCTGCTAGCACATGGCAGGAGTTGATTTGGCATTTCACATGCAGCAAAAAATAATTGAAAATCACCAGCACTCAGTTACCTCAGAACATTAAATAAATATTAGATAATAGAATTATACATAATGCAAACATGTCTAAAAATGAGAAAGAAAACATGACAAGGGCAGGAAATTTGAATGAAGTAGAAAAAAGGACCGAAACAAGATAATGTAGATGAATACAACTAACCTCTTGTTGACTTTGCCCAGACCCTGGTGGCTCCAGAGGGCACTGTGCTCACGGGCAGGCTCCCACCTGATGACCACCAGCATCTTGAGGTCCTCTTCTGTTTAAGGACCCCACACTGGCAACAAGGGTCTGAGAGAGAATCAATAGTATGAGCTCAACTCTGTGTTTCTCAAGCCAATGTCTTTCCAAATGCACTCTACATTTAATTGACTTCCCATAAGAATTAGGTGTATTTGCTTAGGCAAGTAGCAGTTTCATAGCAACAGCACACTGTCGTGAACATAACTCACACTGCCTGAGGAAATTCAGCACTTCATCATCCACTTTGGCCACACAGAGCTAGACAGAGTCAGTACCTACCTGTGTGGGGGGCTCTTGTCCATCGCTAAGACACATACATGTGATTCACTCTCTCGAAGTCCAGCCGCTAGAGAGAACTGAGGTTGCCTGGGGCTGAGAGGCGGAAATCAGCATTCTCAGTGATGTGTACATTCTGAGTCGGAATCAGAGGCGCACTTTGAAGCTTGTGAAGAAAGGAGGAAGAGAAGTGTTGTAGAAGATCTCTAAGGGAATAATACATTATATGCCTTTATACAAAATGAATCCCTTCTCACCTTACTCGAAAACACAATATAAATAGACTTTTACTCGTCGTGAATATGAGAGCTAGTCTTTTTTTTTTTTTAAAGGAGAACCAATTTGGAGGAAATTGGAAATTGACAAATACAGCAGGTCCTGGAATAATGTCATTTTGTTATTATGTTGATGAGAAAAAAATCCCTCAATTCCTATGTCTGGAGCCACTGTCTGTGTTGAGTTTGCACGTTCTCCCCATGTCTGCATGGGTTTTCTCTGGGTACACTAGTGTCCTCCCATATCCCAAAGATGCACACATGAGGTGAATTGGTATGTCTACATTGTTCCAGTCTGAGTGAGTGTAGGCACATGAGTGCACCCTGAGATGGAAGGGTGTCTTGTCCAGGGTGCGTTTGCACCTTGTGCCTGAGCTGTTGGAAGAGGCTCCTACCACTGGCAACAATGCACTGGAATAAATGGGTTGGAAAAGAATTCTCTTATTTATTTTTACTCATCTTTCTTAAATGTATATACAGCTCACATTTATTTCAATGTTTAATATTAGAAGTGTTTTGCATCTTTACTTAGAAATTTGGTAATGTTTTTGTGACCAGAAGTGTGCTATAGGAACTTAACTCTTGTTTATATCAATTAGCCTATGGTAAAATCGGTTTGCTCAAAGTCGCAGTTTCCAAGAACATATCAATGATGTTAAATGAGGCCTTACTGTACATGAAATTGACAATGAGAGTCAATTAAAAACTCAGTTCAAAGATGATTCATGATCTTTAGCTTTTTATCCAGTTCAAGTAATACAGGATTGCACCAGGCTCCAGCATTGAAATAGAGCTCTGACTGATGTTTTCTCATAAGGTTTCTCTCCTGTTAGCGCCTACTATCATGTTAGCACTAACGTAAGCATAAACAGTATATCCCTTCAAACACATACGTACAAATTTGTGAATTTCTAATGTTATTATGTGATAATAGTAATAGTAGTACATTTTGTATATGAATAATTAACATCATTAACAATTGCATTTTATATTCAAATATATATTGCTTGGATTCCAAAATGACATTCATAACATAAACAAGCGAGAAATTGCAGTGAAGGCTGACCTCTAAAAATGTACTGTGGAGATTTTGGAGCTCTTATGTAGAATTGGAAACAATGGAAAATTGACAGTGAAAACTAAAAGTAGAGCATGAATAGTCAATACCCAATTTTTCTATGATGAAGGAATTAAAATAATAACTACCATAACTAGTCACCACAGTGACAATTTAAGATGAATTTGTCATCCCTTAATACCTAGCCCAAGGCCTTGCATTTGTTATGAGCTGAATAAACATTTGCTGAGTCAAATTTAATCTTCCCAAGATGAATATTTATAGGAATGGTGAGATAATTGTGGCAAGTACTCTGTATAAAGTCTGTGGGTTAGCATGAATAAAGGCAATGTATTTTTGTCTTACTAACAAAAACAAAAAAGAATACAAGTGTTATTATTAATTAGCTATTAATAATAAGCTTCCTCTAAGAAGTCCCAGGTGAATGAGATTGTTGACATTGTGACTGATACTAGGCTTGCCTAAGGCATTTGAGCACTAGTGTATGCTTTTCTCATACAATTTTAGGTAGTAAGGAAAACTCCCATAAAGTCCTGAGGATCACACACAGGAGACTCTAGCAGAACAAAAAGAAGTGCAAAGAATCCAGCATCTGGAATCTTCCATCTTGTGAGGGCAGAGCTCACCTCCCATTCTAGACATTAAAATTGATAGAAACCCTCTACCCACCAGTTCCCTTGCAGCCAGGGCTCAGGATGTAGGTTCTGCTAATCAGATGCACTGGCTGCTGTTTGAATGGGAATCCAATGATCTGAAGGATGAAGAACTCTACAGAATCCACTCTGGCAAGTCTGGGAACAGAGGTGACAGTACATCCAGCTTCCAGAATCTGTAGTAGCTCCAGTCCAATGTCAGCTTTTGGCTTCTGCTGCCTGCATTATTAGCTTTATGCTCTGGTGCCCATGTCCATTGTTGTTAGCAGTAGTATTCTTATGGGATTAAAAAATAAATAAATAGGGCCAACCCGGTGGCTCAGGCAGTTGGAGCTCCATGTTCCTAACGCTGAAAACTGCCAGTTCGATTCCCACATGGACCAGTGCCAGATGGCTCAGTTGGTTGGAGCGTGTCCTCTCAACCACAAGGTTGCTGGTTTCGACTCCCACAAGGGATGGTGGGCTGCGCCCCCTGCATCTACAAACGGCAACTGGACCTGCAGTCCTGGAAGTACACACTGTTCCCCAATAAAGTCCTGTTCCCCTTCAAACAAACAAACAAACAAATAAATAAAGGATAAGTAAAGCAATACAATAGGAACTATATCCCAATGTTATATGCAAAAAAAATAAACATTAAAACTTTCCGAATGAGCCGATTGTTTAGAATTGTTTGCAAGGGATAACAAGAAAGCAGATATTATGACTACTGGATGGCTACTGGACTGAAAAGTTAAAATGTTGTTTAGAATTAGCATCACTATGTTATGTTATCTATATCAATTGAAATGTCTTCCTTCTATTGATGTAATTGTTTCCCTACCTTTTCTCATAAATACCCCTTGCCTTTTTCTCCTAATCAAAACACTATTTGGGTTTCTATCTGAATCAGTGCTTCTATGAATAGCTACCCTTTTTTGGGTCTCAAATAAATACTTGCTATCCCTTGCTCTGGCCTTAGTTTTAGGTTATCAGCACATAGTCAATGCTCACTAAGTGTTCAGTGGACAAGCGAATGAGAAACAATTTACCCCAGAAAAGGAAGCCCTCAATATATAAGTTCATTGCCATATATTGTTATTATAATATAGAACACACACACACAAATAACTATAATGCCAAGAAGACACAAAGTTAATAATTCCATTTTAAATTTTCTTGTGGATCAGATTTTTGGAGTCAAAATGTCATTTCTTCCTAGAGGAGGAATTCAGCCTGAAAGGCTGAGTTTTTAATGCCATCTTTGTTAATAATACAAAGTGCCATCATGATAGCTCACAATGGCTGAGTGCTTACTGTGTGTCTCCTATAGACGAGGACACCAAGGCCCACAGGAGCTGGCTAACTGACTCAATGTCACCTGGCTAGAAAGTGATGGAGCCATGATTCATGCCCATGTCCTGACCACTAAACACACTGCTTCCCTCTTTAGGTCAACAGTCTTTGATGAAACCCCCCGTTTCTAAATGTTAAAAATTTGAGCATAAAACAATATTTTTAAGCTTTAAATGAAACCACCAGTAAATAAATACATAAATAAATGATGCTTTTACATTTTCTAGAATTTTGGTAACACTTTCATTCTTTTGGTCTAAAGGGGAAGAACCTTCCCCTACCCCCTCCTTAGCCTTAATGAATCCTACATTCATCCAGTCCTCCTCCATTTGTCACTCTTAATGTGAATAGACTTTTCCCTTCCTTAGCAGAAAGTAAACATCTTGTTTATAATCTTTTGTTCCTGCACTAACATCATACAGCACTGGTGTGGCTGGGTGTGCCTCAAGGTCAAGGACCTTTGTTTTCCCCCCACTCACCACATTCCTTCTAGCACTTAATCTCTATGGCATGCCTACCCACACCTACCTCTGTATCAAGCCCAGGGCCTGACAGAAGCAGAAGAGCAGTGGTTGAATGAACGAATGAATGTCTAATTAGAGTACTATGTTTACCATCCTTAGGCATGGGCAGAGCGCAGTACAACAGGATGGGGCAGCCACTTGAGACTAGGAGTTTTGCTGCCTCAAACCCTTGGGCTATTTACAACACTAGACCCCAACCCCAAACCCCCTCTTTTAGCCTCAATGAAACAAGCTTCAGTTGGATTTTGGGCTTGCCCTCTGCACTGCTGCCTTCCCACCAGGAGAGCCAGCTGGCCAGTTCTCCTAGCCACAGTCCCATCCAGCTCTAGTTTCATCCTCTCCCCAACCAGCCCGTCACTCAATTTAGAACTATCTGTGACCTTTTTACGGTATCCATAGTTGACAGGTTAGTTTCCTCCAATTTTTTTTCTCCATAATGACTGGTAATAAAATACTTAAAAATGAAAGAAGATTTCACCTGGAAGCAAAGGTCTACCAGCAATGTTCTCTTGGCTGCAGATGGACTGCTGGAAACCTGGGCTGCAGTCATTTTCAGAGGTTAGGTGTGCCATGACCTGCAACCACCAAAGTTACTAAAAGCAGAAGTGGTTAAAACTGACTGCCAGAGGAACAGGATGTTTGAGATGGAAGTCTACTGCTTTATGACAGGCCTTGAAAAGTCAGCAGAAACCCTTGGCCATTCACCTCCTCAGAGGGTCTTATAAGGAGATAGTCACTGAAGCAAGCTGACCTATGACTCCTGCTGGAGAGGACTGGAGTTCTGGGGCCAGAGGGGCCATGTTCAGAGGGGCCCCCAAAAAAGAGACTAAGCAGAGTGTTCAGGGCTGCCAGGAGGAGTCCCATCTATGTGGCCTCCTGTGTGCCCTTCTTGACCCTGGGTCGAGCTTTCTCAAGGTCACACAGCTAGAAAATGATGGAGCTAGGATTCAAATCTATGTCTGAATCCAAAGGCTTGGTTTCAACTAAAATGAGTTATTTATATTAAAAAGAAAGTTGAAATTTTAAAAATAAAGTTATTTCTATTAAAAATAGGCATAATATTTTTATTTAAAACTGTTTATTAAAGATAAAAGTAATTTATTATTTGGATGTATTCTGAACTTGGGTGCAATGTTAGAATTGTTTCCTGAAACTATTGAATGATTTCATACTGCTTACTAAACACAGTACGGTCAGATTCTTTTCTTTTTAAAGACTTTTATTAAAATATAGCTAACATTCATTATTATATTAGTTTCAGGTGTATATCATAGTTGTTCAACATTTATACACCTAAAGAGGTGATCATCATGATGAATCCAGCAACAATTGGACACCGTACCACACTATCACAATATTATTGACTATATTCCCTATGCTGTATATTACATCACTATGACTTTTTTGTTTTATACCTGGAAATTTGAGCCTCTCATTCCCCTTCACCTTCCCCCCACTTTTAATTTTTCAATTACAGTTGACATTCAGTATTATTTTATATTAATTTGAGGTGTACAGAATAGTGGTTAGATTATATAATTTAATAAGTGATCCCCCTGACTAGTTTAGTACCCACCCTGTCATTATAGTTATTACCATATCATTGACTATATCCCCTATGCTTTACTTTGCATCCTCATGACTATTTTGTAACTACCAATTTATACTTCTTAATCCCTTCCCCTTTTTTACCCACCCTCATTACCTCTCCCAACTGGCAGCCATCAAAATGTTCTCTGTATGAGTTTGTTTCTGTTTTGTTTGTTTGTTTATTTTGTTTTTTAGATTCCACATATAAGCGAAATCAACAGCATCTGTCTTTCTCTGTCTGACATACTCCACTCAGTACAACACCCTCCAGGTCCATCCATGCTGCCACTGATGGCAATAACTTCCATGGCCAAGCAATACTCCAATGTATATATACCACCTACTCTTTATCCATTCATCCATCAACGGACACCCAGGCTGCCTCCACATCTTGGCCATTGTAAACAATGCTGCAATGAACATATGGATGCACACATCCCCTTGAAGTAGCATTTCGAGTTTCTTCAGAGAAATATCCAGAAGTGGGATTACTGGATACTTCTTTGTCGCTTGTTATAACCTTTGTTTTGAAATCTATTTTGTCTGACTTAAGTATTACTAACCCAGCTTTTTTTCTTTTCCGTTTACATGAAATATATTTTTTTCCTCATCACTTTACTTTCAGTGTGTGTGTGTCTTTCGACATGAAGTGAGTCTCTTGTAGGCAGCATATGTAAAGGTCTTATTTTCCTATCCATTCAGTTCCCCTTCTTTTGATTGGCTCATTTAATCCATTTCCATTGAAAGTAATTATTGATTGATATATAGTTATTGCCATTTCATTATTCACATTTTTGATTTTTTTTTCATCTTAAAAAAGTCCCTCTAAGATTCCTTGTAATACTGATTTGGTGATGATGAACTCCTTTAACTTTTTCTTGTCTGGGGAGCTCTTTATCTGTCCTTTGATTTTAAATGCTAACCTTGCTGGGTAGAGTAGTCTTGGTTGTAGATCCTTGCTTTTTATCACGTTGAATATTTTGTGCCAATCCCTTCTGTTCTGCAAAGTTTCTGTTGAGAAATCAGCTGCCAGTTTTGTGGGAGCTCTCTTGTAGGTAACTAACTGCCTTTTTCTTGCTGCTTTTCAGATTCTCTCTTTGTCCTTAACTTTGGCATTTTAATTATGATGTGTCTTGGTGTTGGCCTTTTGGGTTCATCTTGTTTGGGACTCTCTGCGTGTTTCCTGGGCTTGTATATCTATTTCCTTTTCCAGGTTAGAAAAGTTTTCTGTCATGATCTCTTCAAATAGATTTTCAATTCCTGGCTCTCTCTCTTCTCCTTCTGCTACCCCTATAATGAGAATGTTGGTACCCTTGATGTTGTCCCAAAGGCCCATTAAACTTTCCTCAATTTTTTGGATTCGTTTTTCTTTTTGCTGTTCTGATTGAGTGTTTTATGTTACCTTATCTTCTAAATCGCTGATTTGATCCTCTGCTTCGTCTAATGTGTTATTGATTCCTTATAGTGTATTCTTCATTTCCATTATCATATTCATTATTTCTCACCAGTTCTTTTTTATGTTTTCTAGCTAAATTTTTATGTTTCCTGTCTGTTTGTTGAAGTTCTCACTGAGATCACTGGGCATCCTTACAACCAGTGTTTGGAACACTGCATCTGGTAGATTACTTGTCTCCATTTTGTTTAGTTCTTTTCTGGAGCTTTGCTTTGTTCTTTTATTTGGCACATGTTTCTTTGTCCCTCCATTTTGGCTGCCTCCCTGAGTTTGCTTCTATGTATTAGGTAGAACTGCTATGCCTTCTGGTCTTAGTAGAGTGGACTTATGTAGTAGGTGTGCTGTAGGGTGCAGTGGGACAGTCTCTCTGCTCACCTGAGCTGGGTGCTGCAGGTGTGTCCCTTGTGTGTGTTGTATGTGCTCTCCTGTTGTAGTTGAGCCTTGGTTGTTTGCATGTGATTATACATACCACCAGCCAGGAGGAATTGACCTTCAGGCTGATTCCTTGTGAGGAATGACCACGACTACAGTGGAGAAGCTGTTGAGCAGGGGTGACTCTACAGAGCAGGATTCACTCTAGCAGGCCTCTGGTGCCTGCCCAATCTGCCCTTTGGGTGTGTTCTCCTTGGAGGTGGCTAGGTGATGGTCCAGGTGGATCTGAAGCTGGCCACCAGTCCTGTTAGTCCCAGGGCCTCCTGGGAGGAGACCCATAAAGGTCATGTTCAGCTGGAGCCTGTGCCCTGCCCATGGCCACCTGGGATGAATCACAAAGCAATTTGCAGATGGCTGCCAGATGCACTAGGCTTGGAGGTGCCTTAAGAGACAAACCACAAATGGAGGCTGGTTGCTGCTAGTACCAGGCTTGGGGATGCTCAGCAAGAGGTACAGGACACGCTGAAGTCAGATGCTGCTTCTTTGTTTTTTGTGAACCTTTGAGAGATTTTAGGAAAGTCTGACACATGTCCCAAGACAGGCCATCTGTGTGGAAAAGCCAGTGGAAGTGGCTTGGTTGTGCCCGAAAGTTGGGTGGAGCAGGGCCTCAGGGCAATCACCAGGGTGGGGCAAATGAATGGTGTCAGCCAAGTTGATGGAGACTCAGATATGGCAGTTGCCTGTGTCTGCATGCAGGGATGGGGAGGGCTTAACAAAGAAACGATGACTTCTTCTAGCTTCTCAGTCCAGGAGAAAGCTGCCCCTCCAGCCCTTGCTCTGAGGCCAGACAATTCAGTTTCTCTCCTCATGTCCCTAGTGCCTTTTGAGCTGCTGTCAAATTGCTGGAGCTCAGAGCAAGTGAGTTTGTCATTGAGTAAGTCTGTGCGTGGGCCCTTTAAGTGGAACTCGTGGGACTCCAGCTACCCTCCATCTCACTTAGCCACAATCTCTGCTGCTTTTCACACCTTGAAGTTATGGGAACTTCTCTCCCTGGCACTGGAACTCTGGGCTGGGGAACCTAGTGTGGGGCTGGGACCCCCATCACTCCTCCAGGGCTGACCTCTGCAGCTGAGATATCCTTCTTGATTTAAAAAAATTTTTTTTTTTTTTTTTAAATTGGGGAATATTGGGGAACAGTGTGTTTCTCCAGGGCCCATCAGCTCCAAGTCATTGTCTTTCAATCTAGTTGTGGAGGGCACAGCTCAGCTCCAAGTTCAGTCACCGTTTTCAATCTTAGTTGCATTGGGTGCAGCCCAACATCCCATGCAGGAATTCAACCGGCAACCTTTTTATTGAGAGCTTGCGCTCTAACCAACTGAGCCATCCAGCCATCCCTCCAGCAGCTCAGTGTCAGCTCGTTGGCTTCAATCTAGTTGTGGAGGGTGCAGCTCGCTGGCCCATGTGGGAATCGAACTGGCAACCCTGTTGTTCAGAGCTCATGCTCTAACCAACTGAGCCATCTGGCCACCCTCCCTCCTTATTTTTAATGGTCACACAAGGGTGTGGGACCAGCTTATTCCGCATCTTTGTCCCTCCTACCAGTCTGGAGGCAGCTTCTTCTGTATTTCCCTACTTCTACAAGGGCTTTGGTTTAGCTAGATTTCAGGCAATTCTCAGTGATGGTTATTCTGTAGTTTAGTTGTAATTTTGATGTGGTTGTAAGAGGAGGTAAGTACAGTGTTTACCTACTCTGCCATCTTGACCAGAAATCTAAAAACAGCATTTTTTGAACTCTATTTTTCACTTACAGAGCTAACTGTCCTCCATTTTCTCTGTTATTTTCCACTCTTATCCAGCCCAGCACCCTATAGGACTTATGTCTATGGATTATATAACTGGGGTCCCTTTGTCTTTGGCTTCCAGTTGGATTCAGCCAATGGGAGGCACTGACATGAGTGGAGATGGAAGGGGAGACAGGTCAAATACTCATTTCCTGCCCACCCCTATGGACTCTCTTCTAGTGGTGCCTTACTTTGGTCTGTGGCACCTGTCTGGTTGCCCCTCTTCCAGGCTGCAGTTCTCCCCAGATTCTGATAACACTCCTCCATCCCTCCTCCCATTGCCTCTTCATGGCTGACAGTGGCAGCTCTGGGTACTCCCTCATCCTTTGTGTGTCCCTTATGGCCACCCACACCTCTCTTCAATTATTCATTTGAGTGTGCCACCTGTTTCCCATTGGGGTCTTGACTGCTATGCTTACATCTCCTTTGCTGGTGTGCTTTCTGGAACAAGCACACTGTAAGTCACATTCATAAATTGGGGAGGCCTGGGAGCCCCCAATGTGGAGATGGATGTAATTAGGCCTCTGCTACCATGCTTGTCAGTGGCCTGGATGCCAACCACACATTCCAGATTCCAGGAAAGCAGCAACCAGTTGTGACACTTGCACTGGAAGAGCTGTTGATTTTAAATCATCCTCCAGTCCTTCAAGAGGAAGTCAAGCCCTGGGGTAAACTATCTCCACAGACTTAACAAGGGTGAGTTGAGTTGTGGAATCACAGATACTAATCACAACTTTCTCATTCTTTAGCAGTTTTCACAGTGTTTTTTTTTTTTTAAAACAAAACATTTTATTAATATTTAGACAGTGCAATAGAAGAGTCTTGGAAATGCAAAATACATATATGAGTATGTTTATTTTCTGTGGGTTCTTCTCAGTTGTATCACGCTCGGGTTTTTTTCTCCAGCTTTATTGATGTATAATTAACAAATAAAACTGTATAAATTTAAAGTGTACAACATGATGATTTCATACACATATATATTGTGAAATGATTACCACAATAAAGTTAGTTAACACATCCATTAACTCACGTAGTTACCTTTTGTGTGAGTGATGAGGTTTACTCTCTTAGCAAATTTTAACTATACAGTACAGCATTAGCTACAGTCCCCATGCTGTACAGTAGATCCCCAGAACTTGTTTTCTAACTGAAAGTTTGTACCCTTTGACCAACATTTCCTCATCTCCCCCAACCACCAGCCCCTGGCAATCACCATTCTACTCTGTTTCTGAGCCTGACTTTTTAGATTCCACATATAGTATTTGCCTTTCTCTGACTTACTTCACTTATAACACCCTCAAGGTCCATCTATGTTCTCAAAAATGCAGGATTTCCTTTTTTATGGCTGAATAATATTCCAGTGTGTGTGTGTGTTTGTGTGTGTGTGTGTGTGTATATCTCAGATGACAAACACTTAGGTTGTTTTCATGTCTTGGCTTTTGTGAATAATGCAGCAATGAACATGGGGGTGCAGATACCTCTTCCAGAGTGTAATTTCATTTCACATTAACTATACAACCATGTGCTGAGCACTGTCTTAAGCACTTTACATCAAACAATTGTTAAAAAGCAACAATGAATAGAAAAAGAGGTTTCATAAGGAAATCCCCTCTAAAATATTCTTAAATAGCAGTTTAGTCTCTATTTAGAATGGTTTGAAGGAGTTTTGTCAGAAGACAGGAAGTCAGAATGAATAAATGATGTGGGTCTTTCCCGAGTTTGTTAATTTAGGAGTAAGTTCATCTGTGAGTGATAGGAAATCCAAAACAATAAGAATCAATCAAGACAGAAGTTCATTTATCTCTTGTAGGAAAGAGACCCAGAAGTAAAATGTCAGAAGCCCAGGCTTCTTTCATCTTTGTAGTTCTGCTATCCTCAGCATGTGGTATTCACCTCATGGTACAGGATGGCTACTCCAACTCCAACCATCCTATTTACTTTCCAGCTAGCATAAAGATGAATGGAACACAAAAGGGGACACACCATTTCATTTAAGGACACACCGGAAGTTGCACACACCAGTTCTGCTCATATATCATTGGCAAACAGTCATATAGCCGCTGCTCCTAGCTTCAAGGGAGGCTGGGAAATGTAGTCATGATTCTGGGTAAATATGTGCCCATCTGAAATAGTATTGTGTTGTTTACTATCTCTGTTTACCCAGAGATAGTATTCTGTTGTAAAGGGAAAATGGGTTTTGGCAGACAATTAGCAGTATCTGCCACACCAAACTGGCCAGATTTTCTTCTCTACTCCTGTCCCTGTCTCCACCCCATTGTAGTTGCCTTTGCCTCAGTTAAAGCCCTTATCACATGTGACCTAATTGCTTCAATAACCAGTTCACTGGTCCCTCTGCTTTCATTTTCACCCATCCCTCCAGCATTGTGCTGCCATAGGATCTTTTCCTGATATTAATCAGATCACTTTGAATCTCCCTGAGGGTAAAATCCAAAGTTCCCAGCAGGGCTTTCAAGGCCTGCCAGATATGGTTCATCTCTTTGATCTCTGTTTTTTTTTTTTTTTTTTATTGGGGAAGGGGAACAGGACTTTATTGGGGAACAGTGTGTACTTCCAATCCTTTTTTCCAAGTCAAGTTGTTGTCCTTTCAATCTTAGTTGTGGAGGATGCTGTTCAGCTTCAAGTTGTTGTCTTTTTAGTCTTAGCTGTGGAGGGCGCAGCTCAGCTCCAGGTCCAGTTGCCGTTTTTTTTTTCTAGTTGCAGGGGGCACAGCCCACCATCCCTTGCGGGAGTCGAACCTGCAACCTTGTGGTTGAGAGGACGTGCTCCAACCAACTGAGCCATCCGGGAGCGCAGCGGCAGCTCAGCTCAAAATGCCGTGTTCAATTTTAGTTGCAGCGGGCGGTGCCCACCATCCCTTGTGGGACTCGAGGAATTGAACTGGCAACCTTGTGGTTGAGAGCCCAGTGGCCCACGTGGGAATCGAACCGGCAGCCTTCGGAGTTGGGACCATGGAGCTCTAACCGCCTGAGCCACCGGGCCGGCCCATTGATCTCTGGTTTTGTTGTGGTTTTTATACCTTACACTCTGATCCAGCCACAGGAGCCTACCTGTTGCTTCCTAATGGTGCCACACTCCCTTATCCTCATGGCCTCTCTGCTGGAGAACATGTCATCTACCATGAGAATGACTCAGCTCAGACATGGCCTGTTTTGGTCCTCTCCCCACTGCTGACCTGTCAGGTTCCCCATCCTGTGCTTTCACAGCTCTGTTGAACAAACTCAAAGAAGAGTCTGGAGGCTTTGCTAGAAATAAGTAATAAAGATTTATTTAAAGGTTTTAGAGTTTGCAAAATACAAACACAACTAGGCACTACCCAAAGTGTTCTGAAGAAGAAAGGGAAACCGAGGGTTCTTATAGTAAAAAGTACATTCTTGAGAAGAATCAGTCCTGCATTCTTAGCCTCTGGATTAGTCTAAGATGAACAGTGGTCTGAATACTAGATGTTAGGTGGTCTGGATACCTGAACACTTTTCCTTAGTCCTTTGGGAGGGGTGTAATCAATGAGTCATCTGAAGGTTTGATGTATATCCAGTAAACAACACAAGACTGGAAGTTGTGGAGACAGAATCCCAGAGAGACTCTGTCCCAGAGTCCCAGTTTCCAGGCTCTCGGCCTCATGGGGAAAGGTGCTGGTTTGGGTAGTAGAGGGCCATCAGCTGTGGCTAGTTGGCCGTCAGCTGTAACCAGTTAGCCAATAAGCCGCTGATATAACTGCCGCGGCTGCACTGATTGGTCAGTCGGTTGGTTTGCAGGAAGAGAAGCAGACAGCAGGTTGCAGGTCGTGTGGATCCAGCCTCCAGTGATAGTATAGTGCCTCCAGTGAGATTATAGTCGTATGACTCCCCTATCTATGGCTCTGTGGGTGTTTCTTTTTGGTCTAGCCATAGCCTGTGTTCTTACGTGGGGAGCAGGAGCAGAGACCCCGCAGGCCGCCTCGCACGACAAATGGTGCAGCGAGCAGGGTCTCCCGCATGAAAAATGTTCAAAAGTTTAAGTTCCCAGGCTGGTTAAAACAAGAATAATTTCATCATACCTCAACCTACTTGATTTTAATCATTTAGCAGCTAGACTATATTGACTCCATTTTATTTCTTCACTCTATTTCTTGGCCCCCTCTATCAGAACACTATCACACTGTAATTAAAATGTATATATCATGCAGGGTTTCTGGTCCTGCTCCCCACATAAGAACACAGGATATGGTGAGGCCAAAAAGGAACACCCACGGAGCCATAGATAGGGGAGTCAATCTACTATATTCTCGATGGTGTCTGGGTTGGAGACACAGGGAGCAAACATCTGCCAGTACCCCAACAAGGGGTCTTCCTGCACCCCAGTCTCGCTGGCGGCTGGATGAGACACAGGAAGCAGGAGCCACACAATCTGCAGCCTGCCATTCGCTTCTCTGCCAACCAACCAAACAGCGTAGCCATGGTAGTTATATCAGTGGCTAATTGGCTAACTGGTTACAGCTACAGCTGATGGCCAACTAGTCATAGCTGATGGCCATCTGCTATCCGAGCCAGCACCTTTCCACATGAGGCCGAGAGCCTGGAAACTGCTCACTGGGACTCTGTTCCCACACCATAGCACTCCAACTCTTTTCTGGAGAACCAAGGACTCAGACTTCACTCCCAGATTCAGGGATGGGCATGTTATGGAGCACATTCAAGTAGTCTTTTGAGGAGACTCACATGGTAAGGGACAGGCCGCCTGCCAACAGTCATGTGAGTGAGCCATTTGGAAAGATCTTCCAGTCCCAATCATTCCTTAGATGTCTTGCAGACCCTGCCAACATCCTCACTGAAACTTCTTGAGAGACCCTGAGCCAGAAACACCCAGCTTAGCCGGTATCAAATTCCTGAACCACACAAAGTATAAGATAATATTTATTTTTTAACTAAGTTTTGGGGTATTTCATTATATAAGTATCAGTAATAAGTAGTCATGTTGATTTGATTTCTAGTTTTGCAGGAGAGGAAAATGAAAACTTGATGAAATAAATTTGTGTTAATTTAAAACTACACAAAGGCTATTTCTCAGTATTCTTATATTCAACCAGAAAACTGGTTTTACCACTTTTCCTAATAACCACAACATTGTTGTGGCCTAATAATGTTGGCCTAATAACCACAACATTAGTCTGAGTTTTGACTCCCTGCAAGTGTTTTGAAGACTTGAAGAAAAAAGAAAATGAGCAAACTGATAAAACACATCCTAACTCCACAATGTCATTCTCTAGCAAAAAGTGATTTTAGATTTAAAGAAATAGATTTTTCTCAAGCACCACTGAAATGTTTCAAAGGATACAAAATGGAGCCTGTCATGCAGGTCTCTGGTCCTGCTCCTTGCACAAGAACGCAGGTGTGGGGGCAGAGGCCCAGAAAGTAGTTTACAGGCTCTCGGCCTCACGTGGAGGGGTGCTGGCTCGGGTAGTAGATGGCCATCAGCTGTGGCTGATTGGCCGTCAGCTGTAGCCATTGAGCCAATTAGCCACTAATATAACTGCTGTGGCTATGCTAGCAGAGAAGAGAGAGAGAGAATGGGGCTAGCAAGAAGGTGGCGGCTGGGCTGGCAAGTGTGAATGGCGGTTTGCGGACAGTTTGGATCCAGCCTCCAGTGAGAGTATAGTGCCGCCAGAGAGAATATAGTGGTATGACTCCCCCATCTATGGCTCCGTGGGTGTTCCTTTTTGGCCTCACCATATCCTGCGTTCTTGTATGGGGAGCGGGAGCAGAGACGCCGCAGGCTTCCCCGCATGACAAATGGCGCAGCGAGCAGGGTCTCCCGCATGACAGCAGGATATGGTGAGGCCAAAAAGAAACACCCATGGAGTCATAGATAGGGCAGTCATACCACCATATTCTCGCTGGTGGCTGGGTTGGAGACACAGGAAGCAGGAACTGCAATCTTCTGTCTGCTTTTCTGCCAATCAAAATACTAACTTGCTAGCTGCAATACGCTGTCCGCTTCTCTGCCAACCAACCAACCATCCAACTCCCTCGCGTAGCCACGGCAGTTATATTAGTGGCTAATGGCTAACCGGTAACAGCTGATGGCCACCCAGCCCCAGTGGATGGCCAGCTGATTGCAGCTGATGGCCATCTAATAGCCAAGCCAGCACCTTTCCACGTGAGGCCGAAAAAGCCTGGATACTGCTTTCCGGGACTCTGTCCCCACAGAGCCCCATAGAATCACAGTAGTGTTATACAAGTGTTAAGGAGCAGCATTGTAGTATCCTCCACTCTTATTACCATGGAATATTGAAACTATAGAATATGGTAAGTAGGGCAGAAATCAGTCTCTGTTCCTTAAAGAATGCAATTTAAGGGCAAACCATTACTGAAGCCCTGGGTGATGGAGTTGGTTTCCAGACTAACCAACTCAGAGGAAGAGAGATGTTTTTTCAGCCTCATCCTCCCACTTGTCCCAGTGTTACGCATCACTTCCACTCAAGTTATGAGAAATAAATGAGAAAAAAAAATTTCCTAGTGTCGTTTCCTACTTTTTCTCCCTACTTTGAAACAGAACCTTATTCATGACACAGCTTTCCTAAACTAAAAGCCCTCTGCCTGGGTCGATATAATTAAACTAAGAGAGTCATCTGTTAGTTGTCAGGGGGTTGATGTGAGAGGTAGGAACAACTGGGTAGAAAAAGTGGTTAACTGGCATTACTCTCAAACAGTGATTCTGAAAGTGTTCTTTCTGGACCAGCATCATTAGTCTCACCTGAAAATGCAAATTTTCGGACTCCACCCAAACCTACTGAATCAGAAAGTCTGGGCATGGAGCCCAATGAGCTGGGATTTAACAAAATCACCAGGTGATTCTGATGCATGCATAATAGCAATTTGGTCTCAAAGTTTGATGCAAATTAGAACCACCTGGGAAGCTTTTACAAATTACTCCTAATGCTCAGGCCAATTAATTAAAAAAATCTCAGCCTGTGAGATGAAGCCCTCAGTATTTTTAGACTATTTTTAAAAGACATTTTACTATTGTAGTAAAATGGAGAAGGTGCAGAGATATCTTATATATCCTCCTGCCCCCACCTATGCCTAGCCTTCCCCATTATCAACATCCCCCAACAGAGGGGTACATTTGTTACTATTAATAACCTACAATGATATAGCATCATTGTCATGCGGGGCGGCCTGCAGCGTCTCTGGTCCCGCTCCCCACATAAGAACGCAGGACATGGTGAGGCCAAAAAGGAACACCCACGGAGCCGTAGATAGGGGAGTCATACCACTATATTCTCACTGGTGGCTGGGTTGGAGAAACAGGAAACAGGAGCCACACAATTCTCAACCCTCACTGCTCTGCTTTGAGGCTCAGCCGCCATCTTCTTGCTAGCCCCCATTCTTTTCTCTCCTTCTCTCTCTCCTAGCGTAGCCACAGCAGTTATATTAGTGGCCAATGGCTCACTGGTTACAGCCGACGGCCAACTAGCCACAGCTGATGGCCATCCAACCACAGTTGATGGCCATTTACTACCTGAGCCAGCACCTTTCTATGTGAGGCCGAGAGCCTGGAAACTACTTTCTGGGGCTCTGCCCCCACAATTATCATCCATGATTTACATTGTGGTTCACTCTTAACTTAGTACATTCTATGGGTTTGGACAAATATACGAGATCTGACAATTAAGATCGTGAACTTGTTGTGATGCTGTTGCTAATCTTTTTTGATATCAGAGGTGTCGCATCCAGCGCAACACAGGCAGTGAGGGTGGGAGAAGGGGTGGCTTGGGTTATGTTTTTAAGAAAGAAACAAACAGAGACTTAATGCAGTTAAATCTCTCAGAAGGCCGGGGGTCTCTCAGTCTCAGAGGACTGGAGCCCAGAATAAGGCCAACTGAAGGTTTTTATTGATAGGTATACAAATACAAGAAAGTAACATTGTTTCTTACACGGTCTGTGAGACTCATACATCATAGCAGAAAAATGTTTATTCCAATCACCCTTTGTCTGTCAACAGCCGAAGCACAAGGTCCCATGATGTCTTAATTAAGGTATGTACCCTCTCAGGGTCAAGTCTCTCAAATTGTAACAGCTCCGTTGAGATAAGTGGAGAGAACTGATCTTTATTGTCTTTGTGACTTCTCTCACAAACAGGTGCCAGGGAAAAGCCAGAGCCGGCAACAGCTTTTCCCAGGCAGGGGGAAGGGGAGGCAAGGCCCCTTCCCATATTTTTCTAAGGCAGCTCATTCGGGGTCCCCACTCGGTTCCGCCTGGCTTAGGTTGTATCTCCCGTGAGATATTGTACCCGTCTTTGGCTGCAAACCATCTTTTGGGGACTAGACAGAGAGACGTAAGGTGTAAACACAAGGATGGAACAGAGTCCCAGAAAGGCACAGTCTCACAGACTCTTCTTTCCTTAAGGAAAGACACGGGGTGTGTGGGGACAGAGCCCCAGAAAGTAGTTTACAGGCTCTCGGCCTCATGTGAAGGGGTACTGGCTTGGGTGGTGAATGGCCGTCGGCTGTGGCTGATTGGCCGTCGGCTGTGGCCGGTTAGCCGATTGGCCGCTGGTATAACTGCTGCAGCTACGAGGATTGCCGAGGAGCCGAGCAGAGCCGAGCAGAGCCGAAGAGAGCGGAAGAGGAGGGCCGAGAGAGTGGAGGAGAGTCGTCGGTTGGTCGTTTGGCGGAAAGGCAGACGGCAGGTCACGCGTCCGGTGGGCCCAGCCTCCACTGAGACCATAGTGGTATGACTCCCCTACCTATGGCTCCGTGGGTGTTCCTTTTCGGCCTCACCATATCCTGCCTTCTTGTGTGGGGAGTGGGAGCAGAGACCCCGCAGGCCGCCCCGCCTGAAAGATGGCGCGGCGAGAAGGCCTCCGTGCACGACAAATGGCGCAGTGAGCAGGGTCTCCCTCACGACAGGGTGACAGTTGGCTAGGCTGTTGTATGACTACACAGAGGGATTATTCATTATGAATTTATACCAACTGGACAAACAGTTAACCAAGTGTGGGGACAGAGCCCCAGAAAGTAGTTTACAGGCTCTCGGCCTCACGTGGAGGAGTGCTGGCTCGGGTAGTAGATGGCCGTCAGCTGTGGCTGATTGGCCGTCAGCTGTAGCCAGTTAGCCAATTAGCCGCTAATATAACAGCTGCGGCTACGGAGGAGAGTGGAGGAGAGTGAAAGAGAGTCGAGTCGGTCAGTTGGCAGAAAAGCGGACAGCAGGTCGCACATCGTGTGAATCCAGCCTCCAGTGAGACTATAGAGAGGAGAAGAGAGGAAGAATGGAGGCTGGCGAGAGGATGGCGGCTGGGCTGGCAAGCGTGGATGGCGGTTTGCGGACAGTGTGGATCCAGCCTCCAGTGAGAGTATAGTGCCGCCAGAGAGAATATAGTGGTATGACTCCCCTACCTGTGGCTCCGTGGGTGTTCCTTTTTGGCCTCTCCATATCCTGCGTTATGTGGGGAGCGGGAGCAGAGACCCCGCAGGGTCTCCCACACGACAAATGGCGCAGCGAGCAGGGTCTCCCGCACGACACCAAGTTTTCTATTTGGAAGCGCTGAAAAGGCTGCGTGAAAAAGTTAGATGACCTGAACTTTTCACCAATAATTCTTGGCTCTTGCATCATGACAGTGCACCAGCTCAGCTGGCACCAGGTCACCTGGCACTGTCTGTAAGGGAGTTTTTAGCCAGTAAACAAATAACTGTATCGGAACACCCTCCCTACTCACCTGATCTGGCCCCTAATGACTTCTTTCTTTACCCGAAGATAAAGGAAATATCGAAAGGAAGACATTTTGATGACATTCAGGACATCAAGGGTAATACGACGACAGCTCTGATGGCCATTCTGGGAAAAGAGCTCCAAAATTGCTTTGAAGGGTGGACTAGGTGCTGGCATTGGTGCATAGTTCTCAAGGTGACTACTTCGAAGGTGGCTGTAGTGTTATTCTGCAATGAGGTATGTAGCCATTGTTCTAGGATGAGTTTGTGAACTTAATTGTCGGACCTTGTATAATGACATGTGCCCATCATTATGGCATCATACAGAGTACTTTCACTGCTTTAAAAAACCCTCTGTGCTCCACATGTTCTTCATGTCCTCAACCGCTGGCAACCACTGATCTGTCTCCATAGTTTTGTCTTTCCAGTATGTTATATAGTTGGAATTATACCGTATGGAGCTTTTTCAAATTGGCTTCTTTCACTTAGTAATATGCAGTTAAGTTTCCTCCACGTTTTTTCATGGCTTGACAGCTCATAACTTTTTAGCACTGAATACTATTTTATCATCTGAAAGGACCACAGTTTTTTTTTATCTATTCACGTACTGAAGGACATCATGGTTGCTTCCTAGTTTTGGCATTTATGAATAAAGCTGCCATAATCATTTGTGTGCAGGTTTTGTGTGGATATAAGTTTCCAACCCCTTGTTGAAGGGAGTTATTTTATGGTAAGAGTATGTTTAGCTTTGTAAGAAACCCCCAAACTGTCTTCCATAGTGACTGTACCATTTTGCATTCCCACTAGCAGTGAATGAGAGTTCCTGTTACTCCACATCCTCACCACATTTGGTGGTGTCAGTGTTCTGGATTTGGGCCATTCTAATAGGTGTATAGCAGTATCTCATTATTGTTTCAATTTGCATTTCCCTGATGACATATGATATGGCTCCATCTTTTCATATGCTTATTTGCCATCTGTATACTATCTTCCTTGGTGAGATGTCTGTTACGTCCTTGCCCCATTTTTAAATCTGGATGTTTGTTTTCTTATTGTTGAGTTTTAACAGTTCTTTGTATATTTTGGATAACAGTCCTTTATCAGATGCAAATATTTTCTCCCCGCCTGTGGTTTGTCTTCTCATCACATTGTCTTTTGTATAGCAAAAGTTTTTAACTTTAATGAAGTCTAGTTTATCAGTTATTTCTTTCATGGATCATGCCTTTTGTATTTTATCTAAAAAGTCATCTCCATACCCAAAATTATCTAGGTATTCTCCTATGTTATTTTCTAGAAGTTCTATAGTTTTGTGTTTTACGTTTATATCTATGATCCTTTTTGAGTTAAATTTTGTGATGGGTGTAACGTCTACTACTGTGATTCATATTTTTTGCATGTGTGAATCCAGTTGTTCCAGTATACCCATACCATTTATTGAAAAGACTATCTTTGCTCTATTGTATTGCCTTTACTCCTTTGTCAAAGATTAGTTGACTATTTACGTGGGTCTATTTCTGGGCTCTCTGTTCTGTTAAATTGATCTACTTGTCTATTCTTTCACCAATACCACAGTCTTGGTTACTGTTGCTTTATAGCCCTAAGGAAATTTCAGGAAGAGTTAGAACAAGATAGCCAGGAGAAATAACAACCACACCATGGATGAGTGCTAGAACAAATCCTACTGCCTCTGCTATGACGTTAGGTCACATGCAGAGCCCTAGACACAAAGGTAGGAAATGTTGATTTTAGCTTTTCTACAGAAAGGAAGCCAGTAGAAGTTCACTGGGATGAGTGATGTTTAGCTGATTTATTGTAAATGCCACAAGGGTCTAATTTTAAAAAAGAATTATGCATACAAATGAATTGACTGGAAAGATATATAGGCTTTCTTCTTTTTAAATTTGAATTTTTAAAAATTTTAGCTTTATATTGGTATAATTGACAGATAAAATTGTAAGATATTTAAAGTGTACATCATGGTGATTTGATATACATATACAATGTGAAAGGCATTCCCCCCATCTAGTTAATTAATACATCCATAACCTCACACATTTATTTTTTTGTGTGTGAGAGAGAACACTTAAGTACTACTCTTTTAGCAAATTTTAATTATGCAAAAGTGTTATGAACAATAGTCACCATGTTTCACACTAGATCCTCAGACCTTATTCATCTTATAGCAAAAAGTTTGTGCCCTTTTGCTAACCTGTCCTCATTTCCCTGCCCTTTCCTTGCTTTTCATGGTTCTGAGATGCACTGATATCAGTTACCATGGTTTAAATAATGCCAATACACCAACAATACAGATAAAATTCCAGTTACCACAGTGAAAGTGTTCCTTGACCTAATTCCAATGTGTGTAGAGAACTTCCTCACACTAACGAGCAATTCTCAGATGCCAACAGGGCGTCTGGGAATTCAACTCAATTCTGGCACTGTTTATAGGGAGACAAAATCAGATTCCACAGCTAAAGGATTCAGTCCCCCAAGACTGAATCCCCCCTCTACTTCAGATGCCAGTCACAAGCCCAGCTATAAATCAGAGGTCCCCATGAACCCCTCCTTTAGTTCAATTAATTTGCTACAATAGCTCACAGAACTCAAGAAAACTGATTTACTCACCAGATTACTGATTTATTACAGAGGATATTAAAATATATGTATCAATAACCAGATGAAGAGATAATGTAGGGTAAGGTCCTGAACGAAGGATCTTCTGTCCTTGTGGAACTTGGAGCTTGGCACAGTGGCACATGGAAGTGTTCTGGTTTCCCAACATAAAAGCTCTCTGGAAAAGGGTTGACAAGCTGTTCTTTTGGGTTTTTATGGAGGTTTCATTATGTAGTCATAATTGACTAAGTCATTGGCCCACTGGCAATTGATTCAATCTTAAGCTCCTTTTCCCTTCCTGGAAATCAGGGGCATGGAACTGAAAGTTTTATCAGCATGCAAAGGTCAAATATAAAATGGACCCAGACATGATTGCAATTTATATTTGAATCACCTACGGAACGGCAACTAAGTCTAGGTCCTATCCCCAAACCTGTGACCTCTTAGGGTCAGAGATTATCCTCTTTCTTTTTCTCCTGTGTGGTAAGATTTCTGTTACCTCCAGGAGGTATGAAAATAAGTATTACTGTAACTTCAGCAAAATAGCAATATAGGTATTATAATCCTAGGCAGGCATTTGAACAAATATAGGGGGGGAATGAAGATATTAATTAATACTTAATTAAGTGTTAAATTAATTAGTACTTTAGAATAAAGATTTAAGTATAAAGAGTAATACTTTTTGTAATTGTTTTATGTTTTCACTGCTTTTTAAAGTACTTGAATTAGCCATACTAAATGATGAGGTAAAAAAGGGTTAATAAAAGTGAGCCTGAAGGGGGACTGCCCAGGCTTGCATCTTCTCCCCAGGAACCACCCTGGGTCATCTGCTAGGAATAAATCAAGAGTGTCTAAACGCCCCTAAAAGGGGGAGATAAGACCCTAACAGGAGTAATATGGTTTTGAAGCCTGCATACGCTGCTGGAAGCTGTCCCTTATTTGAACTCTAGCTTCATTATAATACAATTAAAATAAAATGAACATTAAGGCTTGCCCCCCACCCCCATGGGTTTTTCTGTATGCATTCTGGGTAACAGCATGTACAGAAAGAAACTAATTATATAACCAACATATGCCATTCAAATCACCTGTATATATGTCACATCTCCTGCTGTAAGGAAATTTACCTACTCTTTCCTATATAAGAAAAAGCTAACCTAAATTTAGGTTCAATTGTCTGCCCTGGCAAATTGTATGCCGGCGTCTTTCTTCTTGAATAAACTTTCCTTAATCTCTTACTTTTTGAGGCTGTGAATTCCTTTACCTTTTGCGAATGACCAGGGGTTAATTCCAATGACACAACACTAAATTTATTAATTGTAGTTCACTTTTTAAAAAGATTAAATTGTAATTAATATTGAAGTATTTAAGAAAAATTGGTTTACAAAAATGTGTTTATACATTCTGTGGGTAAGATTCTTAAGCACTGCTGTTACGAGTCTTTCAGTTTTCCAGTGGACTGCTGCATAGTGGTTTGACGAAAGGAAATTATAAGTATCTTTTACATACTGTTTTGTAGATGTGAATGCGATTGATTTTTGAATAGGCACAAATTAATCCATTACTTGGCACTAGCAGCATAAAGATTTTTATAATGATTGGGAAAAAAGGTAGATCATATATTAATCAGCAAACAAGGATATACCTGACCAACAGATTTGTATTGTCTTTTGACATAATTGAAATGCAACACATGCACTTTGTGTGTCTCCTCTTAATTTAAGGGAGGTTTCGAGGGATGTTTTCTCTTGTGTATAATTCTGTATTGCCTGGGATGTTAAAGTAGAGCACCCAAGTGTGGGTTTCTGTGTATTGAGGAATTGTTTGGATTTCTAATTACAGTTACTGGGCGTTACAGACTTACAACAACATAGTAAATGGTAAGGCTAGTGCAAAATATTTAATTCCTGCAAATTAAAGACCATTGCTACCAAATCAGTATGACTGTTGCATATGCATTTTGCCTTTGTTAATTTTAAACATAATTGCAGTATCACTAGTGCTCCGCTAGCTACCTTCTTCATTTTTTTGAGTGGAATATTCTCTTAATTTTGTATTTAACGTCTAAATTTTATGTACAGTCTTTTATAATAAACCATTCTCCTATATGAAGTTTTGGATACTGTTAAAATCTAATGCGGATTGAAATGTAGACCTCACAGTTCTCTGACCTTTTACTCCTATAGTGAAATAAGATAAACTGTTTGAATTTTAACATTGATTATTTATTTGTGTAATGGCTTTACATGTGAATATTAACAGTGTAAACAATACCACATACAACCATCAAGGTACCTTGATTAGAATTTACAGGACTAGAACGACAGATTCAGATGGTTTAATTACATTTAAAAATTTTTCTGAAAAACTTTGCCAATAAAAAAAAGATTGCCCATCAAAAAAAAAAAATGTGTTTATTAGATATATAGATGTAATTAGTTGAGAAATAAAGTACAAATAGCAGTGAATGCTCCTCTCCAAGCACAAGAAACCTTGGATACTATAGAATTTTATCCACAAATACATGGAAAGTATTAGTACTGTCATTAGCCCCTTGAATCAAATGGTATTTAATGATCAGCCCATATGTGACATACATTAGCGAATGAAGCCACCTTAAATTCTTTTAGGAAAAAAGTGGAGGGATGAATGGATGAACATTGGAAATTGAATGCACTGGTAATGAAACAAGATGATTAAGTTTTTATAAAAGTATAAAATTTTATCCAGAATCATTTTCCCCAAAATTACAAATGCCCAAAGGAATTTATCCTATAATAATAGTAAGCTAGCTCATTTCATAGTTGAGACTGATTGATTTCTGTCCTCATAACAAAACTCATGATGGTATTAGAACATTCTTCTTTCCCTTAATTAGAAACATTTGTCTCAGAAGATGTTGGCTCCTTTTCAGATATTATTTTTAGAATGACCTCCCCCATGAAAATGTAATACCACAGACATATCTGTTTATGTACTGAATGTATATTGTGCTTTATGTATAAAAAAAGAATTTTGCACTACTCCAAGAACCAGTTTTCAGCTCTTTGAAGCTGATAGCACTCCCTTTGATAATTTTTGGTCTAGAGAGCCAGCATATCTCACTCTTTTTTATTTTGTCTTTTTAGGGGAAAAGGTGAATGCTGCTGGGATATTAGTGAGACTCAAGGACTCCTTGGGCAATTCTGCTGGATTATACTCCACACCCTAGGAAACACAGTTTAAAATCCCCTAATTTCCTTTGAGTGGCAGATTATGAGACATAAATCATCCCGGCCATCAATAACTTCACTGATCAGCAAGGAGTACATTCTTCTCTTTCTATGATAGAATCGTGAATTCCGTTGTGAATTTTCCCTTGGTCTAAATTTAATTCAGTATGTTTTTCTAGAACATTTCTATGGGAATTTCATTGCTATAATGTTAATGCTATCTAATTAAGTTCACTGTATCAGCATTTAGAAGCTGAAATCATGTGGCAATAAAATGAGTCTTACCTTCAGTAAGAAAATGGACTCTTGAAAGCAAGAAATGTGTCATGGACCTTGAAGGCAATGCCATTCTATTGATTGAGAACCCTTGCCCAGTGGTGCACTGTGAAATGCTGCATTATAAAATGAACGCCTCGTGGAAATGGATAACTGAGTTATTACAGGGACAAAGCATTCTTGTGATGCAGTGGTAACTGGCAACAATGAGGTATGCTAAGGTTTTAGGGATTACAAAGAACAGAAATTGTTATGGGCATGGAAAGAAACAAATCTCAAGGAATCTGAGGACAGGAAACTCAGGTAGGTGCAACATAAGCTTAAAGACCCTTTAATTCTCTGCCCAGCAGTAGGCCTGAAATTGATACTGAAAAAAGTCTTTCGGCAGTAAAGCTACTCTCTTTGTCATAGAAGCTAAAGTTGGTTTCTTATCTCTGTTTCTTTTTGCATGTCTGTTCCATTCTCTTCTCTTTGTAGACCCATTTCCTCTGCTTATAAATGACTGCTTCCAGCCCCTCATCCTCATGATTTTCTGGTTCGAGGGCCCACCACAAGTTAACATTAGTCTCTGGGCCCCTGAGTGCACCCAATGAAGGCATGTGATATGTTGACTAGCCCTTGAGTTAGGTGACTGTTCCTGTCTCTCCTAGGAGAATTGGGAGGCGGCACTACCAAACTGTCAGAGGAGAGTAGGTTGGAGTCTCACAGATGACCTGTTTCTATTATCACCAGGAGAGCTCTGCTTTGTTCCTAGTTAATGCCAAGAGTTAGCTTCCCTACACATTTGCAAAAGGAATGTGGCTCTTGGTGATAATCAGTGTGGCTGGGTCAGCATCATTCCAGCATCTAGGTTTCTAGTTGCCCATAAAAGTCTGGTAGCTCCTCATCTCAAGTCCTGTGTTTTTCTCTCACAATTTAGGTTGCATGTGTGGTGTGCAGCTAAATGGAGGACCTTTGCCTCTGGACAGCAAGAATTTGAAGCTATGGCTGTGGACAGACAGGACATCATACTTGGTTGCTACTCCTCAGTCGGCCACACTAAATCCTGTCATAGGCTTTTCTGCTGTGTGGACTTGTGGAGAAAGCATGAGTGCAGGTGTGCAGAGCATCCTTCTTTCCTTCCTCGCTGCTGACCTTGCCAACAGACTGAGGTGATGTGGCTCCTAAAGAAGTATATGAGGGAATTGTGTCAGTTTTGGTGTTGCTGAAATGACAAACTGGATTACTTCTCTTTCATAGAGGTCCTTCATGGATTTTATTGTTTATTGGGTATAGTGAACTTCAAGCTCGTTAAATGTGGCTGAGAATTCCTTTCATGTAAGTTCTAGAACAGTGCTTCTTGAACACATATGGTGAAGAACAAGTTTTTTTGTGGGTTTTAATTTCCAATCCACCACAGAATGATATGTAGTCCTACTGTTTAGGACTAGTTCACAGCTCATACTGCATGTTGAATTCACCACCCAAGTTCCGCAGCACCCAAATTCTTCTACATGTGCTCAACTAGATGGGGCCACTGATCATGCGCTTGGATGTCAGGACAATAACCAATGGCTATAAACATTTCCAAACTGTGCTTTCAATTCTAGTACTTAGCTCAATGCAGACCATTTTGTGGCCTGATACCTGTCTGCAGACCACACTTTACATATCTGTTCTCTACTTGTGTGTATATATGGTCTGAAAGCAGAGCATGTAAAGAAATCACATTATTCGCTACCACATGCTCATTTGTTCTAATTCTGAGATTGTGTGGATAAGACTTTGAAAACTCAGCTTATGCTATATTATTCAGTGGCATCAACTGCTTGCTAAGAGCTGAGTACCTGCCTTAGTCACTGATGATTCTTCAACAGCATGAGGAAATAGAGAATGAATATGGCCCATGGTGACATGGTTGGTACATTAATATAACAGTACTTTTCTAGATACTGAGAATGTCAGTAAAGTTCAGGGGTCCAATTCTAAAAGTATACCTTGAATTATTGTCCTATTTATGTACAGAGGGCTTTTTACGCTTTGAAAACTTTAGTGTAAAAGTATAATACTTGGAAGTCAAACAAAATAATAGACAAAAATGACAGTTCCCGTGATTTCTTGTTCTCCAGATGCCCAGCTGACAGAATGGAAATGGAAGTGATAGACCACCAGCCAGTAAGAAGGGTTGTGCACCTTCTCCCTGTGAAATCTGGAAATGCAGAAATAGAAGCACCTGTCAGAACAAGTATATGATCAAATTTGTTTGCCAGTGTAGAAAAAGTTATAAAGGAAAGTGGTGTGAGGTTGTCCAGGTGAAAGTGGAAAGAACTCAGGGACTCAGCTCTGGCTCCATTGTGGCAATCACCACATGCCTGTTCCTTTTCTTAGGCAACTAAGGTCTACATTCGGTCATGCATTCAGCTAGGAATTATTTATGGGTAATACAAAGTCAGATGTTTGTGACATGGATACTGACTTATAAGTGTTTTAAGTTCATTGCTGGTTGTAAAACCTAGAACAGAGGAGTGAATTTTAAGGAGCTGTTTAGTAATGCTGTAGGTCAGATAAAGGAGAGATTAGTAAACGTTTATAGATCTGGTTTACAGGGAAGCATGCACATGCATGTGAGCTGCAGGTACTACATATTCAATAAAACAATTTATTTAGTTAGCAAATAATTATTGGGTACCTGTTATGTACTAGGGACTGTACGAGTTAACAATGCAACTACTATGTTGCTTCCCCTGTCCCCCATGAAAGCTTAGAGTCTAGACCAGGGGTGTCCAAACTGTGGCCTGCAGGCGAACTGCAGCCCACAATCCATTTTTGGCCAGCAGCAAATTCCAAAAATATATTTAGTTTACTTAAATAAACCAGGTGAGGCAATACGTAATTCACCTTGAGTGAGTGGCCCGGATGTTTGTGTATTTTACCGCATCTGGCCCTTGGTAAAAAACGTTGAAAAAAGTTTGGACACCCCTGGTCTAGACTGTTAAGTAAGTAACTGCAAGGAGGTGAGATGTATGCCAGGATGGAAATGCACAGTGATATGGCAGCATATAACAGGGTGCTTATCTGATGAAGGAGTCAGGAAAGGCCACAGAGAAAGTTAATTTTAAGTGTAAGTAAGTAATGTTTAATAGCTACAAGATTCACTTATTATTTCTCTTGAAAGACCTGTTTTTGGAAGTTCTTATGAAGATGTGATTCGGTTAGATGTTGCAGGATAGCTTATATAAGAAATAGATTACTTCCAATCACAAGCTTCCTGTCTTATACCTTCTTCCATCCTCAGAAGTATCAGAAAGGGTGATCCCTTCTAGTCTGGTAGATATGGACACTACCCCAAAAGGCCACAAGACGGCATAGTTCCCCCCAAATACTTAGCAAAGTTTTAAAGTATCTGTTCATAATTGAATTGTATTGCATTTGCTTTTATAAAAATAGGGAAAGACTAATTCAAATTTGTTTTTATTTATATGATTATCAGAGGAACTTTACGAAAATATCTTCATCATTAGGGTGCATAATAGTAATAGTATCTATTCATTTTTTTTTTTTCATTGTAACTCTGGTTTCCTACAGTGTAGTCAGTAGGGGAAGCCAAGATTTCAGAAGGGAAGAGTTTATGACCTACCTAAAGAACAAGCTGAGAGAATGTAAGAGAAAATATTTTAAATTATCATGAAGGAAGAAGAGAATATGACAAGGTACTACTGTCTATTAACATAAAATAGAAACTCCTACTTCAATAATTGAACATACGAACCTTGTAAAGTGCTCTGTAATTATATAATCACTGTAAAATGTTTGCTAGAATTTCACTTATTCATTTTTTTTTTAAACTTTTTTTTTTTTTTTTGGGGGGGGAATATTAGGCAACAGTGTGTTTCTCCAGGGCCCAACAGCTCCAAGTCGTTGTCCTTCATGGTCAGTCTGCCGCTCCAGCATCCCATAGCCCGCAGCAGCATTCAGCAGCCCAAGGCAGCTCCCCGCAGCTCCCCACTGCTCCCCGCAGCTCCCCGCAGCTCCCCGCAGCTCCCCGCAGCTCCCGCCAACCTCTGGCTGCTCACCGCAGCCCGGAGCTCAAGGGAGAGTTGTTGTTCACAATCTTAGCTGTAGAGGGCGCAGCTATGTAGGAATCGAACCAGCAACCTGGGTGTTAGGAGCACGGCGCTCCAACCACCTGAGCCATAGGGCCGGCCCCAGTCACTGTTTTCAATCTTAGTTGCAGGGGGCAAAGCCCACCATCCCATGCAGGGAATTGAACTGGCAACCTTGTTGCTGAAAGCTCGCGCTCTAACCAACTGAGCCATCTGGATGCCCCAACTTATTCTTAGGATGTTACTAAACTTGGCACCATCTCATTTGTGAATTTTTCCTTGATCTGAAGTTGAATGCTCTAGTACCTTTAAGGTCCTCTGACATACCTCAGGCAATATGATTAATTAATAAAAAACTACAAGCTTCCTTTCCCATCCTCCTTTTCCAAGTAGAAATGTCAACACCCCACATCCAGACAACCAGGGGCAAAGTGAGGGAGTATTGTCACACATGCCAAACCAGGATGAGTTGGTCATCTTATTGGTGTCCAAGAAAACAGGGTGGTGGAGTGAGAGGTTGTGGAGAGAGGGTGATGGAGAAGGTATGGTAAAATATTAACAACAGAGACATCTGAGTGAAGGGGATGTAAGAGTTCTTGCAACTTTTCTGTAGGTTTACAAGTATTTAAAAAACAAACCAACAAAAACACAATAGCAAATATCTTCTTGATGACGTAGAGCAGTAAGTTTGGGCTTTGGGATCAGATAAAATAGGGACTCAAACCCCTATTCTACCACTAAGTAGGTATGTGATACTGGACATGTTCCTTAACTCCTTTGAAACTCATTTTCCTCATCTGTAAAATGGTCATATTACTGTCAATTGTATCTACCTGTTGTAGCGTTGTTTTGAGGCTTAAATGATATGTATAAAATACTTGTCATAGTGCCTGGTACATAAATTCCAAATAAATACTGTACCGTGTTTCCCCGAAAGTAAGACCTAGCCGGAGAAATCAGTTCTAATGCGTATTTTGGAGCAAAAATTAATATAAGACCTTATTTTACGATAAGACCTGGTCTTACTTTACTATAAGACTGGGTCTAATATAACATAACATAACATAACATAACATAACATAACATAACACAACACCCGGTCTTATTTTACTATAAGACTGAGTCGTAATATAATATAATATAATATAATACCAGGTCTTAAATTAATTTTTGCTCCAAAAGATGCATTTAAGCTGATTGTGTGGCTAGGTCTTATTTTCGGGGAAAAAACATGGTAAGATTCTTTTTTATGGCTGAGTAAAATTCCATTGTATACACACTGTCTGACAATTATGTTCGTGAATTCATCCTAGAAAAAATGCTATATACCTCACTGCTGAATATCACTACAGTCATCTTTGAAGTACTCCCCTTGGGAAGCTATCCACTGTTGCCAGTGCCTAGTCCACCCTTCAAAGCAATTATGGAACTCTTTCTGGAATGGCCATCAGAATTGTGTCATGGTATTACCCTTGATGTCCTGAAAGCCATCAAAATGTCATCCTTTCAATATTTCCTTTATCTTTGGGTAAAGAAAGAAGACATTAGGGGCCAAAGCAGTTGAGTAGGGAGGGTGTTCCAATACAATTATTTGTTTACTGGCTAAAAACTCCCTCACAGACAGTGCCCTGTGAGCTGGTGCATTGTCGTTATGCAAGAGCCATGAATTGTTGGCGAAAAGTTCAGATGGTCTAACTTTTTCACGCAGGCTTTTCAGCACCTCCAAATGGTAAACTTGGTTAACTGTTTGTCCAGTTGATACAAACTCATAATGAATAATCCCTCTGATATCAAAAAAGGTTAGCAACATTGTTGCAAAAAGTTCCTGAACTTAATTGTCCGACCTCATATTACCTCTTCTTTATTCAATCATCTATTGACAGGAACTTGGGTTGCTTCCATATCTTGGCTGTTGTAAATAAGCTGCAATGAACATAGGGGTGCATATATATTTTCCAATTAGTGTTTTGGGTTTCTTTGGATAAATACCCAGAAGTGGAATTGCTGGGTCATAAGGCAGTTCTATCTAATTTTTTGAGGAACCTCCAAGCCGTTTTCCACAGTGGCTGCACCAACTTGCAATTCCATCAACAGTGCACAAGGGTTCCCTTTTTTCTACATCCTTACCAACACTTGTTTGTTGATTTATTGATGATAGCCATTCTGACAAGTGGGAAGTGATATCTCGTTGTGATTTTAATCTGCATTTTTCTGATGATTAGTGATGTTGAGCATCTGTTCAGATGTCTGTTGGCCATGTATATGTCCTTTTTGGAGAAATGTCTATTCAAGTCCTCTGCCCATTTTTAAATTGGATTGTTGGTTTTTGGTGTTGAGTTATATGAGTTCTTTATAAATTTTAGATGTTAACCCATTATCAGATGTATCATTAGCAAAGATCTTCTCCCATTCAGTAGGATGTCCTTTCATTTCGTTGATGTTTTCCTTTGCTGTGCAAAAACTTTTTTGTAGTAGTCCCATCTGTTTATTTCTTATTTTCCTTGTCCGAGGCGCATATCAGAAAAAAAATATTTCCAAGGGCAATGTCAGAGAGTTTACTGCCTAAATTTTCTTTTAGGAGTTTTATGGTTTCAGGTCTAACATTTATGTCTTTAATGTATTTTGAGTTTATTCTTATATATGGTGTAAGAAGGTGATCCAGTTTCATTTTTTTTTGCATGTATCTGTTCAGTTTTTCCAACACCACTTATTAAAATAGACTGTCATTTCTTGATTGTATATTCTTACCTCCTTTGCATAGATTAAATGACCATATAAGTGTGGGTTTATTTCTGGGTTCTCTATGCTGTTCCATTGATCTACGTGTCTGTTTTTATGCTAGTACCATGCTGTTCTGATTACTATAGTCTTTTAGTATAGTTTGATATCAGATAGCATGGCACCTCCAATTTTGTTCTTCTTTCTCAGTGTTGATGTGGTTATTAGGGGTCTTTTGTGGTTCCATGTAAATTTAAGATTATTTGTTCTAGTCCTGTGAAAAATGCCATTGGTATTTTGATAGGGATTGAATTGAATCTATATATGGCTTTGGGTAGTATGGACATTTTAATAATGTTAATTCTTCCTATCCATGAACATGGTATATGCTTCCATTTATTTACACCTTCTTCAGTGTCTTATTGTTTTCCAAGTACAGGCTTTTACCACCTTGGTTAAATTTATTCCTAGGTGTTTTTTTTTTTTTTTGATGCAATTGTAAATGGGATTGTTTTCTTAATTTCTCCTTTTGACAGTTCATTATTGGTGTGTAAAAATGCAACTGACTTCTGAATATTAATTTTTTAAAATAAATTTTATTGGGGAATATTGGGGGACAGTGTGTTTCTCCAGGGCCCATGAGCTCCAAGTAGTTGTCCTTCATTATAGTTGTGGAGGGTGCAGCTCAGCTCCAAGTTCAGTTGCCATTTTTAGTTCTTTAGTTGCACGGGTCACAGCCCACCATCCCATGTGGGAATTGAACCGGCAACCTTGTTGTTGAGCGCTCACACTCTAACCAACTGAGCCATCTGGCCACGCCCTGAATATTAATTTTGTATCCTGCTACTTTACTGAATTCATTTATCAGTTCTAATATTTTTGTGTGGACTATTTTAGGTTCTCTGTATACAGTATATGTCATGTGCAAATAATGACAGTTTTACTTCTTCCTTTCCAATTTGGATGCCTTTTATTTTTTTCTTGTCTGATGGCTGTCACTAGGATTTCCAATACAACATTGAATAAAAGTCATGAGAGTGGGCATGCTTGTCCTGTTGCCAATCTTAAAGAGAATGCTTTTAGATTTTCCCCATTGAGTATGATGTTAGCTGTGGGTTTGTCATATATATCCTTAATTATGTTGAGCCATGTTCCTGCTATTCCCACTTTGCCCAGAGATTTTATCATAAATGGATGCTGGATTTTGTCAAATGCTTTTTCTGCATCTATTGATATGATCATATGATTTTTTTCTTTTTTTTAATTTATTGGAGTGACAATTGTTAGTAATATTACATAGATTTCAGGTGTACAATTCTGTATTACATCATCTATAAATCCCATTGTGTGTTCACCACCCAGAGTCAGTTCTCCTTCCATCACCATATATTTGATCCCACTTACCCTCATCTCCCAACCCCTACCCCTCTTACCCTCTGGTAACCACTAAACCATTGTCTGTGTCTATGAGTTTTTCTTTCTCATTTGTTTGTCTTGATCTTTTACTGTTTTTGGTTTATATACCACATATCAGTGAAATCATATGGTTCTCTGTTTTTTCTGTCTGATTTATTTTGCTTAGCATTATGCTCTCAAGATCCATCCATGTTGTCACAAATGTTCCTATATCATCTTTTCTTACCGCCGAATAGTATTCCATTGTGTATACATACCACAACTTCTTTATCCATTCATCTATCAGAGGACATTTTGGTTGCTTCCATGTCTTGGCCACTGTAAACAAAGCTGCAATGAACATTGGAGCACATGTGTCTTTATCTATAAATGTTTTCAGATTTTTTGGGTGGATACCCAGGAGAGGGATTGCTGGGTCATATGGTAATTCTATTCGTAATATTTTGAGGAACCTCCACACTGCCTTCCATAATGGCTGGACCAGTCTGCATTCCCACCAACAGTGTATGAGTGTTCCTTTTTCTCCACAGCCTCTCCAACACTTGTTACTATTTGTCTTGTTGATGATAGCCATTCTAACTGGGGTGAGGTGATATCTCATTGTTGTTTTTATTTGCATTTCTCTGATGATTAGTGATGTTGAACATTTTTTCGTATGTCTATTTGCCATTTGTATGTCCTCTTTGGAGAAGTGTCTCTCCAGGTCCTCTGCCCATTTTTCAATTGGGTTGTTTGTTTTTTTGTTGTTGAGTTGCATGAGTTCCTTGTATATTTTGGATATTAGTCCCTTATCAGAGGCACTGTTTGCAAAAATCTTCTCCCATTCAATTGGTTGCCTCTTTATTTTGTCGATGGTTTCTTTTGCTGTGCAGAAGCTTTTAAGTTTCAGATCATATGATTTTTATGTTGCATTTTGTTTATGTGGTGTATCACATTAATTGATTTGCATATACTGAACCAACTTTGCATCCCAGGAATAAATCCCACTTGATCATGGTGCGTGATCTTTTCAATATATTGCTGAATTTGGTTTGCTAATATTTTGTTGAGGATTTTTGCATCTATGTTCATCAGGGATATCGGCCTATAATTTTAATGTTTTTGTGTGGTTTTTTAATCAGGGTAATAGTGGCCTTGTAAAATGAGCTTGGGAGCTTTCCCTCCTCTTGAATATTTTGAGATAGTTTGAGAAGGATAGATGTTAATTCTTCTATGGATGTTTGGTAAATTTCATCTCTGAAGCCATCTGGGAGATGTGTGTGTGTGTGTGTGTGTGTGTGTGTGTGTGTGTGTGTGTGTGTTTGTGTGTGTTTGTGTAATTACTGATTCACTTTCATTAGTAGGTATCTGTTGGTTCAGATTTTCTGTTTCTTCTTGATTCAGTCTTGGAACATTGTATGTTTCTAGGAATTTATTGATTTCTTCCAGAGTGTCCAATTTGTTGGCATATAATTATTTGTAATATTTTCTCAAAATTCTTTGTATTTCGGTGGTGTCAGTTGTCACTTGTTCTATTTCATTTCTGATTTTATTTATCTGGGTCCTCTCACTTTTTTTCTTGATGAGTCTGGTTAAAAGTTTATCAATTTTGGGGGCCAGCCCGGTGGCTCAGGCAGTTGGAGCTCCGTGCTCCTAACTCTGAAGGCTGCCAGTTCGATTCCCACTTGGGCCAGTGGGCTCTCAACCACAAGGTTGCCGGTTCGATTCCTCGAGTCCTGCAATGGATGGTGGGCTACGCCCCCTGCAACTAGCAATGGCAACTGGACCTGGAGCTGAGCTCCACAACTAAGACTGAAAGGACAACAACTTGAAGCTGAATGGCACCCTCCACAACTAAGATTGAAAGGACAACAACTTGACTTGGAAAAAAGTCCTGGAATTACACACTCTTCCCCAATAAAGTCCTGTACCCCTTCCCCAATTAAAAAAAAAAGTTTATCAATTTTGTTAATTTTTTTAAAGAACCAGCTCTTGGTTTCATTGATCTTCTGTATTGCTTTTTTTAGACTCTATTTAATTTGTTTCTGTTCTGATCATTATTTCCTTCCTTCTACTCACTTTGGGCTTTGTTTGCTGTTCTTTTTCTAGTTCTTTTAGGTGTAAGATTAGATTATTTATTTGAGATTCTTCTTGTTTCTTGAGATAGGCCTGTATTGCTATGAATTATTTCCCTCTTAGGACTGCTTTCACTGTGTGCCATAGATTTTGAGTCATTGTGTTTACATTTTCATTTGTCTCAAGGTATCTTTTGCTCTTCTTTCATCTCATTATTGACTCATTCATTATGTAGTAGCACGTTATTTAGCCTCCACGTGTTTGTGTATCTTTCAGTTTACAATTCTAATTGATTTCTAGTTTCATACCATTGTGGTCAGCAAAGATGCATGGTATAATTTCAATCTTTTTAAATTTATTGAGACTTATTTATGGTTTAAGTGGTGTGTCTTGGAAAATGTTCCATGTGCACTTGAAAAGAATGTATATTCTGCTGCTTTGGGGTGAAATGTTCTAAAAATATCAATTAAATTCACCTGGTCTGGTGTGTCATTTAAGGCCACTGTTTCCTTGTTGATTTCCTGTCAGGAAGATCTGTTCATTGTTGTCAATGGAGTGTTAAAGTCCCTTACTATGATTGTGTTACTGTCGATCTTTCCCTTTATATTGGCCAATATTCGCTTTATATATTTAGGTGCTTTTATGTTGACTGCATAAATGTTTGCAAGGGTTATATTCTCTTATTGAATTGATTCCTTTACCATTATGTAATATCCCTCTTTGTCTTTTATTATAGCCTTTGTTTTAAAGTCTATTTCGTATGATATACCCCAGCTTTTATTTTGTTTCCATTTGCATGAAATATCTTTTTCCATCCCTTCACTTTCAGTCTTGTGTGTCTTTCGAGTGGGTCTCTTGTAGACAGCATATGTTTGGATCTTGTTTACTTACCCATTCATCTACTCTAGGTCTTCTGATTGGAGCATTTAACCCATTTACATTTAAAGTGATTATTGATAGGTATCTAGTTATTGCCATTTTATTATTCATCTTTATGTTCTCTTCCCCCACCCCTTTTTCTTCTTAAAGAAGTCCCTTTAACATTTCTTGTAATACTGGTTTGATGGTTATGAATTCCTTTAGCTCTTTCTTGTCTGGAAAGCTCTATATTTGTCCTTCAATTTTAAATGATAGCCCTACCATGTAGAATAGTCTTGGATATAAGTTCTTGCTGTTCATCACTTTAAATATTTTGTGCCAATCCCTTCTGGCCTGCAAAGCTTCTGTTTAGAAATCACCCAACAATCTTATGGGAGTTCCCTTGTACGTTACTAGTTGCCTCTCTCTTGCTGCTTTTAGGATTCTCTTTTTGTCTTCAACCTTTTTCATTTTAATTATAATGTATCTTGATGTGAGCCTGTTGGGTTCATCTTGTTTGGGACTCTGTGCTTCCTGGGCTTGTATGTTTATTTCTTTCACCAGGTTAGCAAAGTTTTCAGTCTTTATTTCTTTAAATAGGTTCTCAATCCCTTGCTTTCTCTCTTCTTCTGGTATCCCTATGATGTGAATATTGCTATACTTGATGTTTTCCCAGAGGTCTCTTAAACTATCCTCATTTTTTAAAAAATTCTTTTTTCTTTTTGCTGTTCCAATTGGGTGTTTTATGCTAACTTGTCTTCCAAATTGCTGATTCCATCCTCTGCTTCATCTAGTCTGCTGGTGATTCCTTCTAGTATATTCTTCAGTTAGTTGTTGTAGTCTTCATTTCTGACTCTTTTTTTTATGGCTTTTATGTCCTTTTGTTTGCTTGCTATCTGTTTATTTAAATTCTCATTAAATTCCTTGAGCACGCTTATAACCATTGTTTTGTTTTCTTTTAAATTAAAGTTTATTGGGGTAACAATTTTTAGTAAAGTTACATAGATTTCAGGTATACAATTCTACAATACATTCTCTATATCTCACATTGTGTGTTCTCCACCCAGAGTCAATTCTCTTTCCATCACCATATATCAGACTCAGTTTACCCTCTTCTAGAGTCCCCCTTTTCCCCCTTGCCCTCTGGTAACCCCTAAACTATTGTCTATGTCTATGAGTTTTTGTTCCTTCATTTGTTTGTCTTGTTCTTTTGTTGTTTTCAGTTTTATATACCACATATCAGTGAAATCATATGGTTTTCTACTTTTCTGTCTGATTTATTTCACTTAGCATTATTATCTCGAGATCCATCCATGTTGTCACAAATGGTCCTATTTCATCTTTTCTTACCGCTGAACAGGATTCCATTTTATACATATATCACAACTTCTTTATCCATCCATCTATCGAAGGACATTTTGGTTGATTCCATGTCTTGGCCGCCCTAAATAAAGCTGCAATGAACATTGGAACACACTTGCCCTTATGTATAAATGTTTTCAAATTTTTGTTGTGGATACCCAGGAAAGGGATTGCTGGGTCATATAGTAATTCTATTCTTAATTTTTTGAAGAACCTCCACATTGCCTTCCATAGCAGCTGCACCAATCTGCATTCCCACCAACAGTGTATGAGGGGTCCGTTTTCTCCACAGCGTCTCCAACACTTGTTACTATTTGTCTTGTTGATGATAACCATTCTAACTAGGGAGAGGTGATATCTCATTGTTGTTATCATTTGCATTTCTCTGATGATTAGTGATGTTGAGCATTTTCTCATATGTCTATTTGCCATTTGTGTGTCCTCTTTGGAGAAATGTCTCTGCCCATTTTTCAATTGGGCTGTTCATTTTTTGTTGTTGAGTTGTATATTTTTTCCTTGTATATTTTGGATATTAGCCCCTTATCGGAGGCACTGTTTGCAAAAATCTTCTCCCATTCAGTTGGTTGCCTCTTTATTTTGTTGATTTTTTGTTGTTGTTGTACAGAAGCTTTTCAGTTTGATATAGTCCCATTCATTTATTTTAGCCTTTATTCCCTTGCCTTTGGAGTCAAATTCATAAAACGCTCTTTGAAGCAAGGTCCATAAGTTTAGTACCTATGTTTTCTTCTATGCAGTTTCTTGTTACAGGTTTTATGCTTAGGTCTTTGATTCATTTTGAATTAATTTTGGTACATGGTGACAGATAGCAGTCCAGTTTCGTTCTTTTGCACATGACTTTCCAATTCTCCCAGCACCATTTATTGAAGAGGCTGTCTTTTCTCCATTGCCTGTTCTTCGCTTCTTTGTCAAAAATTATCTGTACATATTTATGTGGTTTTATTTCTGAGTTCTCAATTCTATTCCATTGGTCTACATGTCTGTTTTTCTGCCAACACCATGCTGTTTTGATTATTGTTGCCCTGTATTACAAGATAAAGTCAGGGAGTGTGATTCCTCCAGCATTGTTCTTTTTCTTAGGATTGCTTTGGCTATTCAGGTTCTTTTGCAGTTCCATACAAATCTGATGATTTTTTTGTTCTATTTGTTTAAAAAATGCCATTGGAATTTTGATGGGGATTGCATTAAATCTGTATATTGTTTTGGGTAATATGGCCATTTTAACTACATTGATTCTTCCAATCCATGAGCACGGAATGTCTTTCCATTTCTTTGTGTCTTCTTCAATTTGTTTTGAAAATGTCTTATAGTTTTCAGTATAGAGCTCTTTCACATCCTTGGCTAAGTTTATTCTTAGGTATTTTATCCTTTTTTTTTTTTTTTGCAATTGCAAAAGGAATTGTTTTTGGTTTTTCTTTAATTTCTTTTTCTGATATTTCATTTGTTAGTGTATAGGAATGCAATGGACTTTTGTACGTTGATTTTGTAGCCGGCAACTTTACTGTATTCGTTGATTATTTCTAATAGCTTTTTGGTGGAGTCCTTAGGGTTTTCTATATATAGAAACATGTCATCTGCAAAGAGTGACAATTTAATTTCTTCATTCCCAATTTGGATGCCTTTTATTTCTTTCTCTTGCCTGATTGCTCTAGCGAGGACTTCCAACACTATGTTGAAAAGCAGAGGTGATAGGGACAGCCCTGTCGTGTTCTTGAACGTAGAGCAAAGGACTTCAGTTTTTCACCGTTAATTATGAGATTAGCTGAGGGTTTGTCATGTATGGCCTTTATTATGTTAAAGTATTTTCCTTCTATGCCTATTTTATTAAGTGTTTGAATCATAAATGGATGTTGTATCTTGTCAAATGCTTTTTCTGCATCAATTGATATAATCATATGATTTTTGTCCTTTATTTTGTTATGTGATGTATCACATTGGTGGATTTGTGTATGTTGAACCAACCATCCTTGTGCCCCTGGGATGAGCTCCACTTGGTCTTGATGAAGAATCTTTTTAATGCATTTTTAAATTTGATTTGCTAGAATTTTGTTTAGAATTTTTGCGTCTGTATTCATCAGAGATATTGGTCTGTTGTTTTCTTTTTGTGTGTTATCCTTACCAGATGTTGGTATCAGGATAATGTTGGCCTCGTAAAATGAGTTAGGAAGTACTGTCTCTTCTTCAACTTTTTGGAAGAGTTTGAGTAGGACGGGTATTAGATCTTCTTTGAAGATTTGGTAGCATTCACTAGGAAGCCATCTGGTCCCAGACTTTTGCTTTTGGGAAGGTTTTGGATGACTGATTCAATTTCCTTACTGGTGATCGGTCTGTTTAGATTTTCAAATTCTTGGTGATTCAGCCTAGGAAGGCTACATGTTTTTAAGAACTTGTCCATTTCTTCTAGGTTATTGAATTTAGTGGCATGCAGTCCTTCATAGTATTCTTGGATGATCCTTATATTTCGGTGGCATCCGTGATAACTTCCCCCTTTTCGTTTCTGATTTTGTTTATTGGTGTCTTTTTTCTTTGAATTTTAGTGAGTCTAGGCAAAGGTTTGTCAATTGTCTTAATCTTTTCAAAGAACCAGCTCTTTGTCATATTAATTTTTTTCTACTGTCCTTTTGTTCTCTATTTCATTTAGTTCTGCTCTGATTTTTATTATTTCCTTTCTTCTGCTGACCTTGGGTTTCATCTGTTCTTCTTTTTCTAGTTCTTTAAGGTGAATGTGAGGTTATTTATCTGGGATTTATCTTGTTTCTTGAGATAAGCCTGTAATGATATAAATGTCCCTCTTAAAACTTTTTTCGCTGCATCCCCAAAATTTGGGTAACATATATTTTCATTCTCATTTGTTTCTATGTATCTTTTGATCTCTCCTCTTATTTCTTCTTGGACCCAGTCGTTCTTTAAAAGTGTGTTGTTGTTTAATCTCCACATATTTGTGGTGTTTCCTGCTTTCTTTTTGCAGTTGATATCCAGTTTCAGAGCCTTGTGATCAGAGAATATGCTTGGTATGATTTCAATCTTCTTAAATTTGCTGAGGCTAGTTTTATGTCCCAATATAAGGTCTATCCTTGAGAATGTTCCATGTACAGTAGAAGAAAATGTGTAGTCTGATATTCTAGGATGAAGTGCTCTATAAATGTCAGTTATGTCCATTTCATCTAAAGTGTCATTTAAGGCTGCTATTTCATTATTTATTTTCTGCTTGGATGATCTATCCATAGCTGTCAATGATGTATTTAAGTTCCCTATTATAATTGTGTTTTGGTCAATTTCTCCCTTTTGTTCTGTTAGTAGTTGCTTGGTATATTTTGGTGCTCCCTGATTGGGGGCATAAATATTGATGACTGTTATGTCTTCTTGTTGTATAGTCCCCTGTACCATTATGAAATGTCCATCTTTGTCTCTTGTTATCTTTTTCATCCTGAAGTCTGTTTCATCTGATATCAGTATGACTACACCTGATTTTCTCTGGATACCAGTTGCTTGGACTGTCAATTTCCACCCTTTCACTTTGAATCTATGTTTGTCCTTGTAGCTGAGATGTGTCTCTTGGAGACAGCATATAGTTGGGTTTAGTGTCTTGATCCAGTCTGCTACCCTGTGCCTTTTTATTGGTGAGTTCAGTCCATTTACATTTATGGTGATTATTGATATGTGAGGATTTCCTATCATTCTATCTTTGGTTTTCTGGTAAGACTGTGTCTCCATTGTTTCTTTGCCTTTTTGTTGTTGTCTATTATTTCTGTGTGGTGGTATTCTATGATTTTTCCCTCTTTATTTATTACATTATATATTTCAGTTCTGGGTTTTTTGTTTGTTTGTTTGTTTGTTTGCTTGTTTTGAGTGGTTACCATTAAGTTTATGCAAAAGGAAGTTTCATATTTAGAATATTCCATTTTCTTCAGCATGCTTACCTTCTCCATTCCCATATTCCAGTTCAGGCCTTCACTCTACCCCCTTTTATCTTTTGGTTGTCACAAATTATCCCTATTTATGCTGGTCGAATAGCCTCCTTCAGTATTTCTTGTAGTGCAGGTCGTGTGTTAGAAAATTCCCTCAGCTTCTGTATGTCTGGAAAGGTCTTTATTCCTCCTTCATGTCTGAAGGATATCTTTTTTGGATATATTATCGTTGGCTTATAATTTCTCTCTTTCAATAGTTTGAATATTTGATTCCACTCCCTCCTGGCTTATAGAGTTTCTGCTGAGAAATCTGATGATAATCTAATGATGGGCTTTCCTTTGTAGGTTACTGTCTTCTTTTCCATGGCTGCTTTGAGGATTTTTTCTTAAGTTTTCGTTAATTTTTGACAGCTTCAGTACAATGTGCCTTGGAGAAGTCCTGTTGGGGTTGAGGTAATTAGGTGTTCTATTTGTTTCTTGGATTCGAGGATCCAATTCTTGCCACAATTTTGGGAAGTTCTCATAAATTATTTGTTTGAATATACTCTCTGTCCCCTTCTTTCTTTCTTCTCCTTCCTGTATGTCCATTATTCTTACATTGTTCTTGCTGATGGAGTCAGAAACTTCTTGTAGTGTTCTTTCATTTCTTTTATGTCTCAAGTCTCTTTCTTCTTCCATCTGCATCATTTCCAGATTTCTGTCTTCAATGTCACTGATTCTTCCCTCCATGTGGTCAACTGTACTACCTAAGCTGGCTATTTCATTCTTCATTTCTTTTATTGTGTTCTTAATCTCCAGAAATTCTATTTGGTTGTTTTTAAAATTTCAATCTCTTTAGTAAAAATGTTCATTTTGTTCTTTGATTGTGTTTCTGAGTTCATTAAACTGCCTGTCTGTGTTTTCTTGCATCTCATTGAGTTTTTTAAGAACTGCAATCTTGAATTCTCTGTCATTTAAGTCACATATTTCCATGTTTTTAAGTTCATTTTCTGAAGACTTTTTCTTTTCCTTCTGAGCTCTCTTGTTACCTTGGTTATTCATGGCAATTAATGACTTATTATTTCTCTTCCTAGACATCTATAGGAGTGGGTTCTGCAACAGGTTGATAGGAAGAGGTCCTTCTTTGGTTTTCCAGTAGGTGTTAGAATATTTTATTTTCCCGCCAACTGCAGTCTTTTATTCTCTCTCACACTGTAGTGTTATATTTTCTCTGCACTATTCCGGGTTATTACACCATGGGGGGATTCCCTGGAAGGTGGACTTTTCCTCTGTGAATAGTTTGCTGGATCATAGGGCATCGCCTCCATGGGGGGATGTGGAGAGCTTCTCAAATTCCAAAGCTTTTCCTGTACCAGATTCAGAGTCCCTGTGTTTCAGCAGCTTTTTTTACTCCTGCAGGGATCCACCCAGATAGTTGGGGACAGGGGCGGGGTGGGTTGTGAGAGGTGTCCCTGAGCAATGGCGGCGATCACCACCACAGGGAGTCCTGTTCCCACGGTTCCTTCCCCTTTGCTGGAACTAGTTGGGCTGCAAGGCCGTGTCTGTGGACCACAGTTCTCAGAACAGCAAATATTCTGTTCTTTTGATCTGACGCTACTACTGTTCCGCTTCTAGCACAGGGCAGGTGTTGGCAGGGTGAGCTCTGGAACGGTAGGGAGGTGGTTGCCAGGCTTAGTGCCTAAGGCTTCCATTCTCTGCTCGTCAGTGAGGGCTTAAACCACTGTTTTCAGCATTCTTCCCTCAGTCTTTGCTTCGAGGTCTCTGCCATGAGCGTTGGGTTCAGTCCTGTTATATGCTGTTCCATCAGCCCTGTGGGCCATAAGCAGAGACATAGCAGGCCGAGTTCTTCCCTCTCCCACAGCTGTAGTAGTTCTGGAATGCAGCAAGCTCAGAGCACCAAGCTAGGTCTGCATATTGCACCCATGCATCCCCGGCTCTGCCCTTGACCCTTTTCTCCTCCCTTGCTCGAGCAATTTACCCACCTTTAGATGATTTCAGTAGTGGGCCTCTTAGTCTTGCCTGTCTGCTGTGCAGGTAGTCTTTTGTGGAATTATAGTTGTTCACTTTATTGTAAATTGCAGGAGAGATTTTAAGAGGCTCACCTCATGCCACCATTTTTAATGACGTCATCTTTATAACCATTGTTTTGAACTCTGTATCTGGTAGGTTTCTTGCTTCCATTTCATTTCATGTTTTTGTTTTATTTCTCTTTTCTGCTGTTTTCTCCTTTTCTTTCATTTGAAAATTATTTCTTTGTTTTCTCATTTTGGCTGTTTTTGTGTCTGTTCTTATGTGTTCATTCAGTAGATCTTCTATGTCTCCCAGTCTTTGCCTGGTGGTTTGGCCTTGTGGCCCTATGTAGTAGGTGCCCTGTGGGGCCCAGTGGGTAGTCTTCCTGGTCACCTGTGGCAGGTGCTCCAGGGGTTTCCCTTGTGTGGGTTTTGTGTGCCCCTCCTGTTATAGTTAAACCTTGATTGCTATTGGCACATCGTGGGTGGGATTGACTCTCAGGCTGACTTGCTGTGGGGTCTGGCCACATCTACAGCTTAAGGGCTGCTGTGTAGGAGGCTTAACCTGTAAAGTGGGATTTGCCCTAGCTGGCTGTGGTGCCTGTTAAGAAAGCTCTTTGGATGTGCTGATTGAGGTCGTAATTTGGTCTTGCTTTGCTGTTGTCTGAAGGTGATCTCCAGGTATGATTTTTCTGGGTCCTCTTCGGAATGTCTCTGCTGCAGTCCCAGTCAGCCACTGCTTGTGTAGGGCCAGGGACTGCCTGGTAAGAGCTACAAAGTGATCTGTGGTTGGTTGATGCCTTTACTGGACCAGGAGGCACATGAGAGAGACCATGCTGCAAACTGAGAAAGGCTGTCACCAGTACTGATAGTGGGGTAGCCCAGGGCACCCAGAGGCCTGCTTCAGCCTGCTGGGTCCCTTAAGGCTCAGCTGCTGATAGAGTCTAATTAGTACACTAGTTGGGTGAGGTGGGGTCTCAGGGAGTCATCAGTGTGGGACGAGTGGTGATCACCAGGTTAATGTTGATTCTGGTTTGGTGCCAGTGCTGAGCCTGGAGCTTCTCAGCAAAATTCTCAGAGCACACTGCGGTGAGTCACTGCCCACCTGGGGCCTGTAGACCCCTGAGAGTTTTCCAAGAAAGCATGCAATGTGGACTGTTCTGACTGCTCACTGAGCAATTGCCTCCAGCATTTCATGAATTGGGTGCGATAGGGTCCCAGGGAGTTACCAGAGTGAGGCAAGCTGAGTTCACCAGTCGAATGCAGATTCATGTGGGCTCAACACAGGAGAAATGGAGCCCACCTGCCTGCTACAATTGGGAGGATTCTACAAAGCGAAAATGGTGACTGTCCCTGCAGTCCTTGCTCTAAAGCCACACAACTCAGTCTCTCCCTATATGTCTCTGATGACTCCTTAATCTCTGTCCCTCTTCTGGAGCCCAACGCGAGTGTCTGCAAGCAAGTGAGTCTGTGTGCAGACTTTTAAAGAGGATGTCTGCATTTTCCACAGCCTTCTGTCCTACCCAGTCAGTTAGAATCCCTACTGTTTTTCAGAGTCAGGTGTTGTGAGGGTTCTTCTTCCCAGCACTGGTGCTCCGGGCTGGGTGTCCTGATATGGGGCTGGGGTCCCTCACTCCTCTGGAATGGGGGACATCTGTGGCTGAGATATCCCTCCTGACTTTCAACCACCACACACAGTTGTGTGTCTGTCTGTTCCCGATCTCTGCCCCTCTTACTTGTTTCGATGTGGCTTCTTCTTTATATCCTTAGTTATAAAATGTCCGTTCAGCTAGACTTCAGATTGTTCACCAGGTTGATTGTTCTATAATTTCGTTGTAATTTTAATGTGGTCAAGGGAGGAGACAAGCGCAGTGTTTATCTACTCCATCATCTTGAATCCAACATTAATACATTTTTGTACTATGTACTAATGTACTAATACATTAAGAGTATGTTTTGCTTAAATTGTTTTATATTTTGAGAGTTTAAAAACATTTAGAGAAGTACATAAAAATGATATACTGGACACCTGTTCTCATCCACTCAGAATTGACAAATATTAACAGTTTGTCATATGCACTACTAATCCTTTAAATAAATAAATACACAAATAGTCATATGTTAACTATATATGTTAATAATACATTAATATTATATAAAATATATAAATATTACAGATATATTTGCATCACCTATGACCCTTCCCTTTGTTTCCATCCTCTCCCCTCCCCCTTCTCCCTACCCTGTCCTTAAAATCCACTGGTCTATCTTGTAATTTGATGGATCTTGGACCCATACATCATGAAGATATTGATTGGTTTGCTCAGTTAAAATGATTATTCAAAAATTGACACATTTTATTATACACTATCAAAAAACATTAAAAATATTACCACCTATCTCATCAGAAAACTCTTTAAGCATTGGGAAGCTGTCATGTTCACAGTTTTCCAAAATTCTAATTTTTACTTGAAAACTCAAATGATATCATTGGCTATACTGTCAGTTGTTTTCCATGAAGTGACAGGCTTACTTTGATCAATTTTGAGGCAATGTCTGCTAAATATCTAAGTGTGATAATTGGTCTGTCCTCGTTCTTTCAAGTAAAAATGGTATTTCATTAGAAAGATTCTAGTTCAGCTCACAAATAAATAAAAAGGAAGTTAAATAAATCTAAAGGAAATGACAAGATCTCTATTGGAAAAATTATGTCATTGCTGACAGATATTAAAGAAGATTTAAATAAATGGAAAGATATGACATGCTTACAGATTGGAAGACTCAATAGTAAGATGTGAATTCTTCCCAAATTTTTCCGTAGATTTGATGTATTTTTCATCAAAATCCCAGGAGAATTATTTTGACAAGCTTATTTTAAAATTTGCATGGAAATATAAAGGACCTAGAATAGCCAAGGCAGTCTTAAAGAGGATGAACAAAATTGTAAGACATGTATTCCCAGATATCAAGATTTACTAGAAATCTACATTAAAGGACAGTGGGTATTGGTCCGAGGATTGATAAATAGGCCAAAAGAAACAAAACAGAAAATCTAGAAACAGATTCACGTGTGAATTCATCTGATTCCTGACAGTCAGAACAGCAATGCAGTGGGAGAAAAGATAGTATTTCCAAAAAATGATGACATGGAAACAAAATTAATCTTGACTCATACACAAAAAGCAATTGAAAATGTATTGTAGACCTAAATATGAAATGTAAAACAATAAAGCTTCTGGAAGAAAGCATATAAAATGCTATCTTTATGAACTGGTTAGGGAAAGATTTCTTAAAGGAAAAGATTGCTGAATCGGACTTGATTACAATTGAGATATATCTATTTTCCTACATGTAGATCTAGTTCATTCCTTTTGAAGTGTTTAAATATTACATAATTTAGCTATTCATTCCCTTATTGCTGAATAGTGCTGATTTCCATTTTTTGGCTATTGCAAACAATGCTGCAATCCCCCTCAAACTCTCTTTATATATGAGGTCTGATCAAAAGATATGGTGAACGTTTACATTTTTCAATGTTTGTTACAGTAAAAGACACATTGCCATCAATCCCCCTAAGAATACTCCTCTTTGCTTTGAACACACTTATTCCATCGTTCTTGCCATTTTCTGAAGCAATTTTGGAAGTTCTCTTTTGTGTCTTTAGTTGCACTGTCGTGGCTGCCTTGATGTCCTGAATCATTTTGACTTTGGGGAATAGCCAGAAGTCGCACGGTGCCAGATCCAATGAATATGGTGGATGAGGACACACCGTAATGTTTTTTTTTTGTTTGTTTTTGTTTTTTTTTACAGGACGGTATTGAGGGAACAGTGTGTACTTTCAGGACCTTCTTCCAAGTCAAGTTGTTGTCCTTTCAGTCTTAGTTGTGGAGGGTACAGCTCAGCTCCAGGTCCAGTTGCCATTGCTAGTTGCAGGGGGCACAGCCCACCATCCCTTGCGGGACTTGAGGAGTTGAACCTACAACCTTTTGGTTGAGAGCCCATTGGCCCATGTGGGAATAGAACCGGCAGCCTTCAGAGTTAGGAGCACAGAGCTCCAACTGCCTGAGCCACCGGGCTGGCCCCCGTCATGTTTTTATTTGACAGAAATTGCAAAACCAGAAGCGATGTGTGACAGAGTCTTTCTTGTTGTGATCAAAAAGTACGGTTAATGCTGTTGGCAAGTGCCATCCAACAGGAAGTCAGGAATCTTCAATATGGGAAGCAGCACGTGGAACCTTAGTAACAGTGTATGATAAGTTTCAACTTGTTCAGTGCAGTTAGTCGGGTGTGAGCTACAGTTGAGAGAAGATGTGTTTTAAAGTGTGTCATAAATCATCCTCCATCATGACAATGCTCTGTGTCACACATCACTTCTGGTATATGGCAGTTTCTGTCAAATTACAGTATGTCCTTATCCCACCTTATTCACCGAATCTGGTACCATGAGACTTCTGGCTCTTCCCCAAAGTCAAAATGATTCAGGACATTAAGGCAGCCACGACAGTGCAACTAAAGACACTCATGAAAGACAACTTCCAGAACTGCTTCAGAAAGTGGCAAGAATGATGGGATAAGTGTGTTGGAAGAGTGGGGGAGTACTTTGATGGGGATTAATGGCAATGTGTTTTTTACTATAATAAAAATTTTTAAATTTAGACACTCACCGTACTTTTTTTAATTAAAGTTTATTGGGGTGACAATTGTTAGTAAAGTTACATAGATTTCAGTTGTACAATTCTGTATTAATACCGTACTTTCTGATCACACCTCATACACATGCAAGAGTTTCTCTAGGTATAAACCTAGAAGTGGAATTACTGCCTTTGGAGTATGTACATTTTTTTCGTTTTATCTAGATTCTGTCACAGTTCCCTTAAGTAGCTCTTCCAGTTTATACTCCCACCAGTTTGTATGAAATCTCCCATTTCTCTGCATTCTTGGAAACACTTGATATTTCAGTCAATCTGATGGGTGACACATGCTGTTCTCTGCTATTTTAATTTGCATTTTATTGATCATTGATGAGCTTTATTTTTTTTCAATGTTTATCTGTGATTCAGATATCTTCTTTTGTAGATTGCATTTTCCTGACCTCAGCCCAGTTTTCTATTTGGTTGCTTTGTTTGTTTGTTTCTTATTAGAGAGGCACACACCGAGTTTCCCTGAAAATGAGACCTAACCGGAAAATAAGCCCTAGAATGATTTTTTCAGGATGTCATCCCCTGAACATAAGCCCTAATGCATCTTTTGGAGCAAAAATTAATATAAGACCTGGTCTTATTTTTGGGGAAACACGGTAGTGAAGGGGGAAGATTTCATACTTAGCATCTGGCATTCAATAGCTGTGTGACTTTGGCAAAGTTTTAAAAATATCTCTGTGCCTCTTTTATCACCTGAAAATGAAGCTAATAATGAAACCTACCTCATAGGGCTTGAGTGAGAAAATAAGCATGCTACAGACTGAATGTTCATGTCTTTTCTAAATTTATATATTGAAACTCTGCCACCTATTTTGGTAGTATTAGGATGTGGGGCCTTTGGGAAATAATTAGGATTAGATGAGATCATAAAGGTAGAATCCTGATGAATGGGGTTGATGCCCTTACAAGAGTCACAAGAGAATTTGCTCCCTTACTGCTCTCTGCCAGGTGAAGATACAATGAGAAGTTGGCAGTCTGCAACTGGGAGCACTCTCCCTGGAATGTAACTATGCTTACACCTTGACCTTGGACTTTTAGCCTCCAAAACTGCGAGAAATAAATTTCTGTTGTTTTATAAGTCATTCAGTCTATGGTACTTTGTTATAGCAGCCTAAACTGACTAAGACTTAAAAGTGCTTAAATGAGTACCCACATGTAATGAGTTCACAATGAGCATTCTCTAGTATTATTAGCTATTATTTTTCTCTACATTAATCATCTGTCTGTTACATATGTTTTTGCAAATAGACTCCATTACTTTTTAAAAACAGCTTTATTGAGATATAGTTTACATTGCATAAAATTCCCCTATTTTAAGTATACAATTTAATGATATTTATGGAGTTGTGTACCTATCACTGCATTCTAATTTCCATTACTCCAAAAAGAAACCTCATACCCTTTAGCCATCACACCTCTCCCCAGTACCTGGCAACCATTCCCCTTTTTTTTTTTTTTTTACTTCTCTGGACATTTCATATAAATGGAACCAATATGTGTTCTTTGTTTCTGGCTTTTAAAAAATTGAATATAATGTTAATGTTTTTTCCCTGTTGTAGCATGGATCAGTACTGCATTCCTTTTTCTTTTCTTTTTTTTTTTTTAGCTGACAGTTAAAATTTATTTAAAACAAAACTTCAGTGGGAATTTGGGAATGTACTGGACACAAAGTAGAGACAGCCTCATCTTTATATGTGTATATCACCACAGTAAAATAAGAGTTGATATTTTAAAGTTGATGATTCTGGAATATATTAAGACCCTTAATTATATATGTACATACATAATATAGATGTGGAATACTCCCTGCCTACTGAGCAAGTACGGCATTCATTTTTATTGATGGATAGTATTGCATGGATAAAGCAGGTTGAATTGTGACTTGAAAAAGATATGTTCACATCCTAATCCCTAGAAGCTGTGAATGTTACTTTATTTGAAAAAGTGTCTTTGTATAAGTAATAAGTTAAGGATATTGACATGAAAAGATCATTATGGTTTATTTGGAGAGGAGGGCTCTAAATCAATGAGAAGTTGTCTTATAAGAGATATACAGGGGAGATTTGACAGGCATAGGGCCATGTGAAGATGAAGGCAGACATTAGGAGTAATGTGGCACAAGCCGAAGAGGAATGGCACAGCCATCAGAAATTGTAAGGGATAAGGAATGATTCTCTACTAGAACCTCTGGAGGGAGTACAGCAGCCGTGCTAAAACCTTGATTTCAGACTTCTGGCCTCCAGAACTATGAGAGGTTAAATTTCTATTGCTTTAAACCACCAAGTTTGTAGTAATTTGTTACAGCAGCCACATGAAACTAATACAATGGATATACCATATTTTGTTTATCTATTTGCCAGGTGATGGACACTTGAGTGTCCATTTTTTAAATATTAAATTTATTGGGGTTACATTGGTTAATAACATTATATAATTTTCAGGTGTACAAGATTATAAATTGACATCTGTGTACTCTATTGCATGCTCATCACCTGAAGTCTAATTTATTTCCATTATCATATATTTGACCCCCTTTAACCACTTCACCCTCCTCCCAACCCCCTTTCCCTCTGACAACCACCATTCTGTTGTCTGTATCTATGAGTTTGTTCTTGTTTGTTTTGTTAGTTTATTGTTATTTTTGTTTCATATTCCACATATGAGTAAAATCATATAGTTTTTGTCCTTTTCCATCTGACTTATTTCACTTAGCATAATAATCTCAAAATTCATCCATGTTGTTGTAAATGGCAATATTTCATCTCTTTTATGACTAAGTAGTATTGCAATACACACACACACACACACACACACACACACACATATATAAAACATCTTTATCCAATTACCCATTGATGGACACTTAGATTGTTTCCATATCTTGATGATTGGGAATAATATTGCAGTGAACAGGGTGGGGTACATATATCTTTACAGATAAGTATTGTTATATTTTGGCGGTAAATAACCAGAAGAGGTATTGCTGGATCATATGGTAGTTCTAGTCTTAATTTTTTGAGGAACATCCATACTGTTTTCCATAGTGCCTGCACCAATTTACAGTCCCACCAACTGTGTGAAGGTTCCTTTTTTGCCACATACTCTCCAACACTTACCATTTCTTTTCTTTTTCATAATAGACATTCTAACAGGTGTGAAGTTATATCTCATTGAGGTCTGGATTTGCATTTCTCTATTAGTAACCAGTGATGTTGAACATCTTTTTATGTGTCTGTTGATCATCTGTATGTTCTTCTTGGGAAAATGTCTATTCACATCCTCTGAACATTTTTTAATTACATTGTTTGCTTTTTGTTGTTGAGTTGTATGAGTTCTTTATATATTTTAGGTATTAGCCTCTTACTGGAAGTATTGTTTTCAAATAGCTTCTTCCATTCAGTTGGTTGTCTTTTTGTTTTGTTGATGGTTTCTCTTGCTGTGCGAAAGCTTTTTAGTTTGATGTAGTCCCAATTCATTTATTTTTGCTTTTGTTTCCCTTGCCTTTGAGGCCAGTTCACAAAAACACCTCTGAGATCAAGGCCCATATGTTTACTGCCTATGTTTTCTTCTATGTATTTTATTGTTTCAGGTCTTACATTCAAGTGTTTAATCCATTTTGAGTTAATTTTTGTGTGTGGTATAAGATAGCAGTCTAGTTTCATTCTTTTGCATGTGGCCGTCTAGTTTTTCCAACACCATTTATTGAAGAGACTTTCCTTTCTCCATTTTATATTCTTGACCCTTTTGTTGAAAATTAGTTTCTATTTCCACTTTTTATCTTTTGCAAATATTGCTGCTATAAACATTCATGCCCTAATTCTTACATATGGATGTGTTTTCAGTTCTCCTGGATAGATACCTAGAAGGGGAATTGCTGAATCATCTGGTAATTCTATGATTAACATTTGGGGAAACTGCCAAACTGTTTTTCAAAGTGACTGCACCATTTTTTAAGAAAGATTCTTATTAAAATATAGCTAATATATAATATTATATTAGTTTAAGGTGTACATCATAGTTATTCAACAGTACCTACCTGACACTATACAGTTATTACCACGTTATTGATTATATTCCGTATGTGAAAAAAGTAATTATCATGATAAGTTCAGCAACCATCTGACACTACCATATTATCATAATATTATTGACTATATTTCTATGCTATATGTTACATCCCCAAGACTTATTTGTTTTATATCTGGAACTTTGAACCTCTTATTCTTCTTTATCTTCCCCCCCTTTTTAATTTTTCAATTAGAGTTGACATTCAACATTATTTTATATTAGTTTCAGGTGTACAGCATAGTGGTTAGACATTTATATAATTTAGGAAACGATCCCCCTGACTAGTACTTATCTGGCACTATACATAGTTATTACCGTATTATTGATTATATTCCCTATACTTTACATTACATCCCCATGACTATTTTGTAACTACCAATTTGTATTTCTTAATCCCTTCACCTTTTATACCCTGCCCCCAACACTCTCCCATCTATCACCCTGATAGATCTAGTACACATATGATACAATACATAGTTAATACAATATTACTGACTATATTCCTTATGCTATACTCTATATCTCCATGACTACTGTGTAACAACCAGTTTGTACTTCTTAATCTTTTCCCCTTTTTCACCCACCCCTAACAGCTGACCCCTCAATCTGGCAACCTTCAAAATGTTCTCTGTATCTATGACTTTCTTTCTGTTTTGTTTGTTTGTTTATTTTGTTCTTTAGATTCCACTTATAAATTAAAAAATATGACATTTGTCTTTCGTTGTTTGACTTACTACACTTAGCACAATGCCCTCTAGGTCCATCCATGCTGTCACAGATGACAAGATTTCATTTTTTTTTTTTTTACTACTGAGTAATATGCTATTATATATATGTACCACCTCCTCTTTATCCATTCATCCATTCAGGGACACCCAGGTGGCCTTCATATCTTGGTTTATGTAAATAATGCTGCAATGAACATATGGATGAGCACGTCCTCTGGAAGTATTTTGAGTTTGTTCAGATAAATACCCAGAAGTGAAATTACTAGGTCTTTGTCTCTTGTTATAAAGTATATTTTGTCTGGTATAAGTACTGCTACCCCAGTTTTTGTTTGTTTGATTATTTCCATTTTCATGAAATATCTTTTTCCCTCCCTTTACTTTCAGTCTGTGTGTCTTTCGATATGAAGTGAGTCTCTTGTAGGCAGCATATGGAAAGGTCTTGTTTTCTTATCCATTCAGCTCCCCTTCTTTTGATTGGAGCATTTAATCCATTTCCATTGAAAGTAATTGTTGATAGGTATGTAGTTATTGCCATTTTATTATTCATATTTTTAATTTGATTTTCCTCTTAAAGAAGTCCCTCTAAGATTCCTTGTAATACTGGTTTGGTGGTGATGAACTCCTTTAGCTTTTCCTTGTCTGGGAAGCTCTTTATCTGTTCTTTGACTTTACACTTGATCTTAGCCAAAAGGCAGAGGAGCGATATCTGTTTTTTGACTTTAAAACACCAAGGTCAAGGTGTAAGCTAGTCTTGCTGGGTAGAGTAATCTTGGTTGTAGATCCTTGCTTTTCATCATGTTGAATATTTTGTGCCAATCGTTTCTGGCCTGCAAAGTTTCTGTTGAGAAATCAGCTGACAGTCTTGTGGGAGCTCTCTTGTAGGTAAATAACTGCTTTTCTTTTGCTGCTTTTCAGATTCTCTCTTTGTCCTTAACTTTGGCATTTTAATTATGATGTGTCTTGGTGTTGGCCTTTTGGGTTCATTTTGTTTGGTACTCTCTGTGCACTTCCTGGGCTTGTATATCTATTTCTCCAGGTTGGGGAAGTTTTCTGTCATTATTTCTTTAAATAGGTTTTTTAATTCAGTGCTCTCTCTCTTCTCCTTCTGGTACCCCTATGATGCGAATGCTGGTACGCTTGATATTGTCCCAGAGGTCCCTTAAACTTTCCTCATTTTTTTGGATTCTTTTTTGCTGTTCTAATTAGGTGTTTTCTGCTACCTTATCTTCTAAATTGCTGTTTCTATTCTCTGTTTCATCTACTCTACTGTTGATTCCCTGTAATGTAGTCTTCATTTTCTTTATTGTATTCTTTATTTCTGACTAGTTCTTTTTTATGTTTTCTAGCTCAATTTTTATGTTTCCTATTTGTTTGTTGAAGTTCTCCCTGAGATCATTGAGCATCCCTATAACCAGTATTTGGAACTCTGCTTCTGGTAGATTACTTGTCTCCATTTTCTGGATATTTGTTCTGTTCTTTTATTTGGGACATGTTTCTTTGTCTCCCCATTTTGGCTGCCTCCTTGTGTTTGTTTCTATGTATTAGGTAGAACTGCTATGTCTCCCGGTCTAAGTAGAGTGGCCTTATATAGTACGTGTCCTGTGGGGCTCAGTGGCACAATCTTCCTGGTCACTTGAGCCATGCACTCCAGGTATGTTCTTGTGTGGGTTGTATGTGCTCTCCTCTTGTAGTTAAGCTTTGGCTGATAATTGCACGTCAATGGGAGGGACTGACCCTTGGGCTCACTGGTTGTGAGGACTGGCCTTGACTACAGTGGAGGAATTGTAGTGCAGGGGCTTACCCCACAGAGCAAGATCTGCCTCAGCAGGGCTCTAGTGCCTGCCCAGTCTGCCCTTTGGATGTGTCATTTTTGGAGGCAGCTGGATGATGCTCCAGCTAGTTTAGAAGTTGGCCACTGGGGGCACCAGCCCCAGGGCTACCTGGGACTGGGACGGAACCCTCTGCAGGTCAGGTGTAGCTGGAGCCCATGTCCCACTCAGGCCCACCCAACAGAAACCACAAAGCAACTAACAGATAGCCACTGCCCGTGCCATGCTTGGAAGTACCTCGAGAGGCCAAGCCAGGAACCAAGATGGGCTGCCACTTGTGCCAGGGTTAGGGCTGCTCAGTTCGAGGTACCGGACATGCTCCAGCCAGATGCTGCTTGTCTTATTCTGCAAACCTTTGAGAGACCCTAGCATGAGCAGCATGAGCCAAAGCAGGTGGTTTGTATGAAAAAGCCAGTGGAAGTGGTTTGGGTGTGCCCAAAAGTTGGTCTGGGCAAGGTCTTGAATCACCAGGGTACAGTGAACGAATGGCAGAGACTCAGATATGGTGGCACCTGTGTCTACATGCAGGGAAAGGGGAGGGCTCAACAAAGAAATAATGGTGTCTAGTGGCTCCTCTGTCCAGGATAAAGCTGCCTCTCCAGGCCCTATCCTGAAGCCAGACAACTAAGTCCCACTCCCCCACCCCCATATGTTCCTGCCACCTCTCCAGTTGCTGCCCCAGTGCTGGAGCTCAGAGCCAGTGATTCCGTCAGTCAGTAAGTCTGTGCTGGTTCCTTTAAGAGGAGCGCCTGGAACTTCAGCTGCCCTCTGTCTCACTCAGTCACAATTTCCACTGGTTTTCACAACCAGAAAGTATGGAGACTTCTCTTTCCAGCACTGAAATTTTGGGCTAAGGAGAGGCTGAACTCCTCGCTCCTCGGGGTGGACCTCCACAGCTGAGATATCCCTCCCAATTTTTAACGGTCACACACAGGTGTGGGACCAGCCCATTCTGCCTCTCTGCCCCTCCCACTCATCTTGAGGTGGCTTAGTTATAGGGCTTTGATTCAGCAAGATTTTAGGCGATTCTCAATGATGGTTAGTTTGTTGTTTAGTTGTAATTTTGTGTGGTCGTGAGAAGGTAAGCACAGCATTTACCTACTTTGCCATCTTGACCAGAAATGGTGCACTATTTTACATTTTACGTATATAAGGATTCCAATTTCTCCATATCCTTCCCAACACTTACTGTCTTTTTGATCATAGCCATTTTTGTGGATGTGAAGCAGTATCTCATGCAGTTTTTGTTTGCCTTTCTTTTAATGACTAATGATGTTGAACATCTTTTCATGAGGCCGTTTGTATATCGTCTTTGAAGAACTGTCTATTCTATCCCTTACCCATTTTTCATTTTTGTTACATGTCATTTTATTGTTGAGTTATGAGTTCTTTATACATTGTGTTTAATTGTTTTATCAGATATATGATTTGCAAATATTTTCTCTCACTGTGTGGGTTCACTTTTCACTTTCCTGATGCAATCTTTGTAAGTGTATTACATTTAAAATGGAAATGTTTCCCCAGCCTTTGTTATTGCTGAAAGCCTATTATGCAGACAAGTTAAAAAGCCTGTTTTTAGACATTCCGGGGGCACCTTTCTGAGAACACTCACACCAGGATTGCTGCATACTGAGAGAGAAATGTGTGCCGCTGACAGGAGACAAACACCCCAAACCTGGGAAAGCTAATATGGCTACAAAGTTCCAGACTTCACAAAATATGTCTCTTGCATCAGAGCAAAGCAGATGGTGATTTGCAGTGTCTCCTGGCAGACACCCTCCACATGTACTGCTCAGAGAAACAATGGCCCCTGGCTGGAAGCTTGAGTTTATTAGATTCCTTCAGTGTTGATGAATACTTACCTGACTACCTCAAAGAATGGGACTGTAAGTTTTGTAAACTTGAAGATCTTTGAGAACTTTCAAGTACCCATCTGAAAAGGCAAGTTCAGCCCTATAGCATTTTTATGGTGGGACATCTTTGAGTCTAAATAAAGTACCTAGGAGTCTATTGAAATTGTATAATGTTATTATGTTAGATGGTAGTGGAATCATCAACTCTTCCTTAGTGTTAAAAAAACTTACTTTTTTGTATGTGACATAAACATTTATGTCAAAATGTAAAGTTAATCTGTACTGATTTCTTAAACCTTAATGACATATAGGATTATTATAGTCTTTTGAACATGTTTATCTGTATGGACTACAGTGAATGGATATGAATTTTATGTACTGTGGTATTTTTAATTGACTGTGATTTTTCCATCTTGTTATCAATGGACAGAGTTGTAAAAATTCTCATATTTGAGAACCACCTTGTCATAATATTACATTAGTAGCTAATAAAAATGATTATTTGTTATCCGTCTTAACTAATATAAGGAAGCTCCCCTCGTTGGGGTTTACCTGAGCACATTTTGGATTACTCCCCTTTATCTTTCACTTTGTTATTAAACCTCTATTTAAAGATTTGGGGAGGAAGACCCTCACAATTATATACATTCCTTCCTTCCTTTCTTCTCCCCCCCCTTTCTTCCGGGCTGTGTGTCGTTAGAGAAAGAGTAGTTATCTCAGAAGAAATAGAAGCCATCTGAAGGGAAACCTCAACTACCCACCAGCTAAGCTAAAAACCCTTTTGAGTCCAGATGCCTCCTTTCTTCCTACTCCAGTGGAAGACATGTCTTTCATCAATAGCAGTTCTGCACCAGTGCATTTCTCAGGCATCCTGCCTTCATAAATCATCTCCTTACATTCCTGTGTCTTCGACTTTTCCCTTTTTACTGCATCTTTACCATCAATATTTAAACATATTTAGATCTTTTTACTAAACAAGAAAAATAAGAATGTGAAAGAAAAAAAAATCCCCCTTAACCCCACCTCCTCTCTTTTTTTTTCTTTTCTGCTATTTTATTTTCTGTTTTTTTCTCACCTGCACTCTTAACATAGTCCAATCCATTCTTTATACATGAGTCAGCATAATCTGTTTAAAAGATCAAACTTATCATGGCATGCCCTCTTAAAATCTTTCCAATGGCTTCCTATTGCTTTTAGAATAAATTTCCAAATCATCACCATGATGTATAAGCTTTGCAGAATTAACCCCTCTCCTACTTCTTCTTGTCTTCTCTCTCTCTGACTCACTGGCTTCAGTGTATAGGCCTCTTTTCTGGAACATGTGGAAACCTTTTAACTTCTCTAACCTATTCTCTATATTGCAGCAATAATGGATTTAATAAAAAAAAAAATCAAGTCCAAAATCTTAACATGGCCTATTTGGCTTTAGATAATTTAGCCTCTACCAACCTCTCCATTTTTTCCCCATACCATTCTATTCCTTTCTCACCACGGTCTGGTTGTATTAGAATTATTTTGATTTCTCTAACATGTCCTTCTTTAGGCCTGTATACAAATGTCATAAATTCTTTGTATGCTTTCCCCTGACACACTCTGACCCCAGCAGCTTTTCCTGTCCCCCTTACCTAACATAACTTCTACTTACTGCAGATTTCTGCTTGAGACTTCCACACTCATCACTTCCATGTTCCTTTGTTCCTCAAACTAGGTTGTCTCTTTACTAAATATAATATCTGGTTAGGACTTAGCAACTTTGGGACTTCCTCTTTGTTAGGATTTAGCAACTCTGGGATTTATATTTAATGGCTGGCTTTCCCATTACACTGTGAACTCTGTGAGGACAGGGACTATATATGCTGTAACACACACACACACACACACACACACACACACACACACACACACACCACAGAGCTATTTTTTCTTCTCTAAAGGAGCTCCAAGAAACCCCTCAGACTCTAAAGAACACAGTTTGGAAATCATGTATTATGCTAATAAAATCATGAGGGCCTAAACTAATAAATACCAATAGGGAGATTATTTTCATGGAAGATTTGGCATGTTTTATTCACCAGTTAGGCATAAAAAATGAAGGGAGAAAAAATGATTTCCATATTTCTGACTCCAGTGACAGGGTGGATGATCTGTGTCTGCCCTCTATTAGGATAGGACATAGCTAAGTGACAGGTTTAAAATTCACATTGGAAACATTGACTGTGCACCACCTGTGAGGTTCAAAATGGAAATGTCCAGTGGACACTGAGTGTTTGGACATTAGGTGTGCACAAGAACTAGAATTGCAAGAGTGGGAAGAGTGACCAGGGGTGGTTCTTACAGTGAGAAGAGGATTAAGAACAGGACATCAGGGAACACCAAAATGAAAAAGTGGGGAGAGGCAGCACAGAGCCCAGAAAAGTGATTGTGCAGAAAGAGAATAACAAGGCAATTGTTGCTATTGAAGCATTCGATTTACTTTCTTTTATGGAGGAGCTATTCCCATTTATCTTTCCTAAAACTTTTCAAAGCCTTCCCTCTTCATTCTGGAAAAGACCATAGCCATCAGATCTCCTCTCTATCCAATATTGGAAGCAGGTTGGGTACAGTGGGAAGTTCACCAAAATGCTGGCTCAGCCCCTTGTTTGTTGGGAAACCTTGGGCAAATCATGACTCTGGAATCTTAGTTCCTTCATTGGTTAAAAGGTGTATGATAGGGTTGTTTATAAGAGAAAATTAGAATCATGTATATGAAAATAATTTGCAAATTTAAAAGCGCTATATGATGTTAGCTAACAATTATGTATTGATGCTTCTAATTCTTTTATCAATCCTAAGATTAGGCATTATTATTCCTGTTTTTTTTTTTTTTATTGGGGAAGGGGTACAGGAGTTTATTGGGGAACAGTTTATTGGGGAACAGTGTTTACTTCCAGGACTTTTTTCTAGGTCAAGTTGTTGTCCTTTCAATCTTAGTTGTGGAGGGTGCAGATCAGCTCCAGGTCCAGTTGCCATTGCTAGTTGCAGGGGGCGCAGCCCACGTCTCTTGTGGGAGTCGAGGAATTGAACTGGCAACCTTGTGGTTGAGAGCCCACTGGCCCATGTGGGAATCGAACCTGGCAGCCTTCCGAGTTAGAAGCATGGAGCTCTAACAACCTGAGCCACCAGGCCGGCCCCTATTCCTGTTTTATAAATGTGAAAACTAAGGTTCATAGAGGTTAAGAAGCTTAACCTGGAGTTTGCACTAGTGTGTGAATCATTTATGAATACATTTTTTCCATTTTAATTGTTTGTTAATTAAAAAAAACAAGAACAAATGGTAAGATTTCATTCTTTTTTTATAGCCAAGTAATGCTCTATTGCATAAATGTACTACAGTTTCTTTATCCAATTGTCTATCCATGGACATTTTGGTTGTTTCTATATCTTGGCTATTGTGAATAGTGCTGCAATAAACACAGGTATGCATATGTTTTTTCAAATTAGTGTTTTGGATTTCTTTGGATAGATACCCAGGAGTGTACTTCCTGGGTCATAAGGTAGTTCCATTTTCAATTTTTTGAGATACTTCCATACTGTTCTCCATAGTGGCTGCACCATTCTGCTATCCCACCAATAGTGCACTAGGTTTCCCTTTTCTCCACATCTTCGCCAGCACTTGTTTTTTGTTGATTTATTGAAGATTGCCATTCTGACAGAAGTGAGGTGGTATCTCATTGTGGTTTTTATTTGCATTTCTCTGATTAGAAAAAAGAATGAAATCTTACCATTGCAACCACATGGTAGGACCTTGAGAATATTATGCTAAGTGAAATAAGTCACACTGAGAAAGACAAATACCATATGATCTCACTTATATGTGGAATCTAAAGGACAGAATAAATGAGCAAACAAAACAGAAATAGACTCAGATATAGGAAAAAAAACTCTTGGTTGCTAGCTAGGAGGGGGGAGGGGATGGGGGAAGTGAAGGGATTAGAAAGAGCAAATTAGTAGATGCAGTATAGTCATGGGGATATGAAATACAGCATGGGGAATATAATCAACAATGTTGTCAAGATTATGTAAGGTGCCACATGGGCACTGGACTTATCAAGGGGATCACTTCATAGACTGTGTAGATGCCTGACCTGTGTGCTGTACAACTGAAGCTGAAGTAGAATAATACTGTATGTCAACTACAAGGAAAAAAAAAATAAAATTAAAAAAAAAAAAAAAAATATATATATATATATATATATATATATATATATATATATATATATATATGTATGTATATATATAGTCACGGGAGGTGGAGTATGGCATAAGGAAGATAGTCAATGGTGTTGTAACAGTTACATAAGATGTCAGAGGCATAGTAGCTTGGGGGAGGGGGATTATCACTTGTGAGGGGTGTAAATATTTAACTATTATGTTGCTTTGTGCACCTGAAACTAATAATAAAAAACAAAACTAGAAAACTGCAAAAAAAGAAAAAGAAAAAACCCCACATAAGAACATTACCGAATGTAGCTAAATGTAAAATGAGGTGAACAATACCTCCAGCGGGGATATCAGGAAAATTAATTAGGCGCTAAATATTGAGAGTCCTGAGAAGTAACAGAAAGCCTGGATCTCACTAGTTTGTCGTCTGTTGAGGGGGAGGGGACGGTTAGGACACTAGTGCCCAAGACGGTAAGGGGAGTATCTGCCCAGAGGACCTAGGTGGGAGGAAATTTCAGAATTAGAAAAGAAATTTCAGAATTGGAAACGGGGAAATTGAAAGCACCGAAGACAAACTGGCTCACAGTTTCAACCTGTAGTGTTCATCGTCTTTTACGAAGACATTGAGACCCACTGCAAACCTAGATGAGGTTGTTTCTTTCCCGAACAGAGAAATTCTCAGGGGAAACGCGAAAGCCAACGAGGACCCAGCATTCCCCCAATCATCTCCTATGGTAACCGGAGGAGGCGTGGTGTGGGGAACGGTCCTGCCCTCTCTATCTCCAACTCAAACCACGATTGGCCGGAGGAGCGGCGGTGCGCAGGAAGGCGGATCCAAGAGCCCTTACAGCAGAGCCGCGCCGCCATTTTGGGTTGTGTGGGTTTCCGGGACATTTCGAGTGCAACCTTTTTGCTTCTAGTAGTTCGGTGGGTCACAGCCCCGGCTCCCGAGTCCGAGTGTCAGGTTGGAGCCGGGAAGCGTCCCTGGGGGTACCAGCGGCGGGGGCAGGATGAGCGCGGAGGCGGCGGACCGGGAGGCGGCCACCTCCAGCCGGCCCTGCACCCCGCCGCAGACCTGCTGGTTTGAGTTCTTGCTGGAGGAGTCGCTGTTGGAGAAACATCTGCGCAAGCCCTGTCCGGGTAAGCGTGGCGCATGCAGCCGGAGGAGAGCGGGACACGGCCACCGGCACTGCCCGCTGGGCTCCCACGACCGCGCCTTCTGGGCTACGAAGCTGCGGCCTAAGAGGCACGGACCACAGCCAAGCTCTGGCCGGGCCCCGTCGCGGAGCATTAAGAGTCCTAGCGCTGGGGCTCCGACGTTGGGGGCCAAAGAAAAGCTCAAAACAGGACCTTCCCATTTCACCCTTTTAGGGTTTTAGCAACTGCGAGGTGGTCTTGTGACATTGCTTGGGTTGGGGAGGCTGGCTCGAACCCTTCTCTTTGCAGAACATTTGGCTGTGATTAATTTGGGGAGATGGGGATGAAATTTACGGTGCTAATCCTGACGCCAATTAGTTATATCTTGGATTCTTATTTAACTGTTCTTCAGCGAGGGGATTTTACTGACTTAGTTATATATTCCAAAGTTGGGCAGTAAATTAAAATGAGAAAATCTTTGAAAACAGGAAATGTTATGCATCTGCAAGATGGTTATTGTATAATGATGATCATTATATTAAAACAATCTCCCAGTTAATGAATTATTAGAGAAGGAGGTTTTCCAGACATTTCTGAAAAGAGGTACATACTGGCATGAAAAGGTAAGTTCCTTGAATAGGATTCTGCTGATAAAGTTTGAATCCAGGTTTGGCTTGTTCAGTCTAATAGACTGGCCTTAACTGATGGAGACTACTGTGCAAGAAGTTAGTGTACTTGGGTAGTTTTACCACCTGTATTATATATTTTTAATTCATTGCTTTTGACAGATATTTGTTGATTGCTTTCTGCCTGCCAGACACTGTGCTTAATGCTTCACATCTGTTATCTCATTTAATTCAGTCTTCACAATAATCCTATGAGGTAGGTGGTATTATCTCTATTGTGCATTGACTGAAACAGGTGTAGAGAGGTGAGTTGATGCAAGTCCCACCGTTTCTAAAGACAGCATCTCTTTCCTCTAATTGACATTGGTTATTTGCTGAACTGGAAATCTGTAACCATTCTGTTCTTCCCTGTCAAGTGCTTTCTTCTGCATGAATCTGTTCTCCCTTCCTCCTTACCACCCTTCCTGCTCTTCCCCTTTATTTCGCAAGCACACTTATAAATCATTTTCCTTAGTGGTAACTACACAGCTGTTTGGATTCCTTTTGTTGCCATAAACGAATACAGTGAATCCTTTCCCATCTTCATAATTAAAATTTAAATTTGAGAATTTACTTTCTTTTAAATCCTAGATCCTGCACCAGTTCAACTTATAGTTCAGTTTTTGGAACAAGCTTCCAAACCTTCAGTTAATGAACAAAACCAAGTTCAACCTCCACCTGATAACAAGAGAAATCGTATTTTAAAACTACTTGCTCTTAAAGTTGCTGCACATTTGAAGTGGGACTTGGACATATTAGAAAAAAGGTATACATGATTTAAATTAAATTTATTTTGAAGTACTGTATATCTATTTTGGTTTATTTCTACATATGCTTATATAATAGCCCTTAAAATGAGAATTATTTTACATTCTTGGTAAAATATGCAAATATTTTTCAAAAGCTATAAGAAAGTACTTGAATACTAGATGAATTTAAATCACCTTTTAAAGTATAAATTTGAAAAAAAGTATATACTTGATGTTATCAATAATGAGGCGTTGATGACGATGATGATTTGATGTGGTGACTAGAGAAAATCCACACCTAAACACTTAAGTTTCTGTTTCCTTTTCATATCTGAATTAAATGGATAAAAATTAATGACGGATGTTCCATAATATTTTGAATGATTTGCTACTGAATAATTCAGTTAATTTTACTGGTCACAAATCAGTCACTGTCTCCCAAACTATATAAAATATCTTATTAGAATCACTGCTTATTTGTTTACAAATAAATGCTTTCAAGGCTATGCTTAGAAAAGGATTTTTTTAAATCTTCACTCCGCTCACAATTTAAGAAGAAATACCTTATAGAAAACTTCAGAAAATAGGAAATAATAGGGGAGAGAAGTGTTTTTAACATTTTTTGTAGTTTTTGTTGCTTTAACTTTATTTTTTAAACAAAGTTGTGAGCACACCCTATATACTGTTTTGATTTCTTTCCCCCCCCCCACCAATAGAGTATCACGAGCATTTCCCCATTTTATTTTTTGGAGATAATTCTATTGTATGGATAGTTTATTAACTGTTTCTTCATGGATAGTCATTTTGTTTTCTAGTTTATTTTTATAAATCACACAGCCTTAAGTATCTTTGTCCTTACATTTTATATTAATTTTTAGTTATATCCTTAGTTCAGATTATTAAATTGCTGGGTTGGGTGGTATAAACATTTTTAAGGCGTATGTTGCATATTGCCAGATTGCATTCCAAGAGCATTGTACTAGTTTATACTCAGTAGTAGTTAAACACTTTTTCATCACCCATTCTCCAGCATTACATATTACAATTTAAAAAAAGTTTTATTCTTTAATCTGAAGGAGAACCTATCCAATAATAGACTCAAGAGGCATATGAACAGATAGCAATATGTACAAAAAAGTATGTTTATGATACAGTTGGAAAATTGAACATGGATTGGATATTTGATGATAAGTAATTGAAAAATTTTTAGATGTGAAAATACTGTGAATATGGTAAGAGTCAATTTTTGGGAGACCTATTCTGAAGTACTTAGGGAAGAAATAATTTAATATTGGAATTTACTTCACAATAATTTGGGAAGGAGGGAAGAGGGTAAGATTGGCCATCAGTTGATAATTGTTGAAGCTGGATGATGGGCGCATGGGGATTCATTATATTCTGTCTACATTTAAATTCTTTTCATAATAAAAGTTGTAAAAATCTTTTAAAATGTGTTATTTTCATGTGAGTTGAGACAGATGAATAAAATGGCCTTGTAGATTTAGTCTTTCAACAATGTAATTATTGTCAGTGAAGATACTGAATTGTGTATTTGTGCTTCTTATGCAGCTAATATGCAGACATGTACCTTTTGCTTCTTCCTTTTAAGTTTGTCTGTTCCAGTATTGAATATGCTGCTGAATGAACTGCTATGCATCAGTAAAGTTCCTCCTGGGACAAAGCATGTAGACATGGATCTGGCCACTTTACCTCCAACCACTGCCATGGCTATACTGCTCTACAATAGATGGTAAATTTTTTCATAAACCTAAAATGTGTTGTACAGCCTCTGTTTAATTGTACTCTGGCTTTCAGAGGATGTTTTTAAGGGGCTCTCACAGAGGATCTTGGGAACTGTGAGTCTGGTGGAGAAAACTTGTGACTGCATAAATGAGAAGCATTGTATTAAAAAGTATGTGGATGATTTAGAAAGTTTTTATTATATGTTAATTACAATTTCAGGTAATTTATAATACAAATTTTCCAAGGAGTACTTGAAAAATAACTGAAGTGACATTTATAATGTATTAAATTTTCTTTTTCTTGTATTTTCTTCAGGGCAATTAGGACAATTGTTCAAAGTAGTTTTCCTGTCAAACAGGCAAAACCTGGACCTCCTCAGTTAAGTGTGTAAGTTGGCACATATGATACTCACTCGGCACTTTTTTCATCAAAAAAAAAAAAAAAATTTTGAAGTTTTTAATAACCTCTGGTACAGAAGAGTAGAGCAGAAATCGGAAGGCAGAAGGCCTGCTTTGGAAAGTGGGTTTGGAGGCATTAGAGGGTGAGAGAATCAGGTAGTACTTTGGATAGCTAGAGTAGAGAGCTCTGAAAAAGAAGAAAAGTACTTTGTGAATTGTGCCTTTCATCTTAATAAGAATTAGCTGGCCTTCAAAGTGTGAAAATTTTTTTCATTTAATTAAATTTACTTGAAGATAACATTTGTTCTGTATGTGGGAAAATTATTTTGATGTATGTAAATATTTTAGAGTACAAAAGTTATAAAAGTTTGATCATATGTGGAGTTGTAAACCTAATTTTTAAATTCCAGGTAGCAACTTACCCAAATTTGGAGCTAGAGAGAGAGTTTTTTAACTTATATAAATGAGCTTTTGCTGCCAGTAAGTTTCATTCTTTTTTAAAAAAAAATTTTTTTAATTAGTTTCAGGTGTATAAAACTGATTAAACATTTACATCCCTCATAAAGTGATGTCTATCCCTCTGACATTGTACATAGTACATCACATACATTGTACATCATAATATCTAAGTTTCATTCTTAAGTTGAAGGGTTTTTTTTTTTTGATGCAAAGCAAATGAGAAAATAATAGTAAATAAATTGAGCATGATTATAATTGAGTTTTTGTTTTTTTCAGCATGAGAAGAAACAGCATTAAAAACATTATTTAAATTCAACCTCGTTTACAAAAGTTTTGAATTTTCAGTCTTTTGAGTAACATTTGATACTCTTCAATTATTTCTCTTTTAGTATGAATCAGATGCAACAGGAGAAAGAGTTAACAGAAAATATTTTAAAAGTGGTGAGTATCGACATCAGTTTAACATTTCTGGGACACAGAGTGTGTTAGACGCTTTTCCTAACCTTAGGTATGAGAGTTGGCAAGGTGTAGATACAATGACATTTAAGTTTTCACTGTGAGAACATAGTTTGGTAATATTTTAAATTGTACAGATTTTCAGTGTTGATGATAGAGTGAGTGCTTTACCACCAATTCTGTTGTTGAGTATTTCATGACACTATAGCAGATACGAGAAGTTATTCTTATAAATGGTATCTTTATATTCTTCTATATGTTCCATAAGTTCTAAATAAACATTTTATAATTTTGTAGTCAGAAAAATGCAGCAGTTATTTTTTTATTGATCTAGTTAATGTAAAAATAGAAATGTAAGAGTTTCCATAATTTAAAAATGATCTCTAATTCTTTATTTAATACTTACAATATGCCAGAGATACCATGTAAAATGCAGGGACTAGGAGAGGAGAGGGAAGATAAGAAACAGTCTTCATCTATATGAACCAAATATGTTGTAGTATTTTGAATGTGGAAGCAAAAACCTGCATTTTTGTTACCTGGTACCTATTAAATGGCTGGCACATTGAAGCATACAAACATTTCTTGCATAAATCAACAGAACAGCAAATCTTTTTTTTTTTTTTTTTTTAGGTTTTATTTTATTTTATTATTTATTTATTTATTTTTTTTATTAAATTTATTGAGGTGACAATTGTTAGTAAAATTACATAGATTTCAGGTGTACAATTCTGTATTACATCATCTATAAATCCCATTGTGTGTTCATCACCCAGAGTCAGTTCTCCTTCCATCACCATATATTCGATCCCCCTTACCCTCATCTCCCACCCCCCACCCCCCACCCCCCTTACCCTCTGGCAACCACCAAACCATTGTCTGTGTCTATGAGTTTCAGAACAGCAAATCTTAAAAGCATTTTTCTTTATTAACTTTTCTGTAGAAAAAAGATAATCTTTTCCAATTTGTATTTTCTAATTTCACAATAGGAACGTACTATAGTTTTTAAACATTTAAGATAACTTTATTTCAACAAATTTAATTGCACTTCTCCTGTGTTGAATTTTTTTTTAATAGTCTTGTACACTAAGCTACTAAGTATCCTGTAACTATAGTATTTTGGTTAATATAGTCTGTTGCTGCCATTTTTGTATTTTAATAATTTGTTTATTGAATTTTTTAGCTCAAAGAACAAGCTTCGGATTCTATTTTGGTACTAGAGGCAGCCCTTAAATTAAATAAGGATCTTTATGTCCACACAATGAGAACATTAGATTTATTGGCCATGGAGCCAGGCATGGTAAATGGAGAAACTGAGAGTTCTGCTGCTGGATTGAAAATCAAAACTGAGGAGATGCAGTGTCAGGTATTTATTTCAGTATTTAATCAGTGCATGGCAAATTTTTGGAAAATCTTATATGAGATCATCCTAGTGTTTTTAACTAGAATTTATTTCTCCTTTTGTCTCTTTGATTTTGACTTAAGATGCTATTAAAACTGCATTGCATTATCATATTTTGCAGGATTCTGTTATTCTTAGGATGAGTTGATATGCGTTACTGCAAAATAGAAAGAGGCTTAGGTTCAAATCCCATTTTTAATGTGCTTTTACTTCATCTTTCTATGCCTCAATTTTCTCATCTGAAAAATGGGGGGTCTTAATATCTTCTTCACAGGATTCTTAGGAGATTAAAGGGAATCCTGTTGGATACATGCTTGCTCACAATAAATCCTTAACAAATAAAAACCAAACAAACAGAAAACTGCATTGCATTTAATTTGTGAATTTTGTATGACTTCACTTGAAATTTTTCTAAAAGACATGCAAGGGAAATTTCATTTGAACTTTTGTCTCTGAAATAGACAAATAGACAGACTGTTTCCCAGTTCTATTTAGGAGACAGAGTTTAAATCCTGAGGATGTAGTGAATACATAACTGATTTACAGTTCATTTATATTAGTAGAAATCTAATCAGACCCCCCACACACATACAAAACAAACAACTAATTGTGTTAGACTTTGAAAAATGTAGGCTCCTAGAAAAAAATACCTCATGTTTGAAGGATCTTAAGGTTGTCTACTTTTGGTAACTCTTGGGCCCTACTTCTTTGACAGCTTTCAGTTGATGTTTGTTGTTAGATGTTTATTCATGTTTTCTTTTTCCCTGCTGGATTATAGACACTTGGAGGTCTCTCGCTCTCTTTTTAAAAAAATATATTTTGTATCTTCCTCACTTTCTAGCGCAGAACCTTGAGTATAACAGAAATTTAAAAATAATTGATGATTGCCTAAAGCAGGCCACTAGGATAGTGTCTTTTATTTTCTATACGCTTTTTTCTTTGTGAGTTAGCATGACTTCTTTACTTCACTATTTCCCATTCCCAAAAAGGGCAGAAGTAGCTATGACAAAGTGTTAGGAGGTGTCTTTTCAGGTTAGCTTGTTCTAGAATTGAAGGTAATCACTTTTTTAAGACCTGATGAGATGGAGAATACAGTAGGAGTAGGAATAATGAGGCATAGACAATTGGTAACCTCTTTAAACTGTTAATGAAACTTGCATATAGGAGGTTTTCTGGGACTGTAGTATCTTATAATTGCTGAGAATCTGTTTAAAAGTTACTGGTAACACTTCCAATTTTCACAGTATAGTGAGTGATATAACCTGCAAAACAAAATTCTTATAAAACATCTAGATGTGCTAAGTAAACTCAAATTTTCTTTTAATTACATAGCTGAGTCATAATTCCTATTTTTTGAATGGCAAATTGGTAGGAATACTCATTTCCTGGCATGTTAATATTTAAAGTGCATTCTTTACTAAAATTTATCTGACTCAAAAGAAAAATCTTTACATTTTTTTCCCCCAGTAAAACCAAAAGTATACCTGTTCTTGAGGCTACTTCATTATTAGGTGTTTTGTTTTATTTTAACCTATCAATCACCTCTTAATTGCAGAATTTAACTCATTTTAGTGGCTAGTCAGCTAGTATAGTCATACTTGAAAATGTCTTCTTGAAATCTTAAGCTCTGTCTTTGCCTGGAAAGGGGAATTATATATAACTATATATAACGTATGCATATGTATGTGTGTTTGTGTGTCTATAAATCAATCAATCTCAGTCTCTTTATATATATATATATATATATATATATATATATATGTATATATACACATCTATATATATGTATATATATATATAAACTTTTTTTTCTTACTTTTTTAGCACACCCCTTTACTCTAGATAGGAGGAAACTTTCTAGAATGAAAATCAGCCATTAAATGCAGACTAAATAGTGCAAAGTAGTATTCTAGAGGCTGAGAAGCATTAATTCTGATTTGTTGAACAGGATGGAATAATACCTATAATGCATATCAGTAAAGAGTAGCTCCATAATGAGTACCAGAGACTATACAGCTTAGGAGTTTGGAGGAGAAATAAGTATCTGTTGGCTAAGGTTGGTTTGGTATAAATGGAAATAAGGGATGTGGAATGAAGTTTATTTTTAGGATCTGATGTGAATGGGGAATTGAGGAGACTGATATGATTGAAGCAGAGAAGAATACAGAGGTTTGAAGAGAGAAATTAGTCCAGATTCTGAGATCCTCGGCGATCAGGCAAAGGGGTTTGAACTTTCTCTCACTTGGAGGAATAATTTGAAGACTTTTAAGAAAGTCAGATCAAGAAGACTGATCTGTCAGCTATGTGTAGAATAAACTTGAGACGGGATATTAGGACTCTAGGGCTCTGGGTTCAAGCCTGGGCTCTCTTAGTACTTGGTTATATGCTTTTAAGCAGACATGACACTTTCTGAGCCTTAGTATCCCTGTCCATTAAATAGCCAAATTGAACAGTCTGAGTCTTTGAGTTCTGCACTTGGTGAAGCTAGGCATCAATTTAAGAAAGTCCTTAGAAAAAATATACAGATTCTGTTAGAAAAAGATAACTGGAAATGTACTATTATTTTATAGTCATTCAAATTTCTTAATGTTTTACTCTGGCCAGTCCTGTTATAGTAGACATTTGCTCCCTTTGTTCCCCCTGCTTTTGGAGAGATTCCCCAGAATCTGTTCCCTTCTGTGTTTGAAGAACTCTCTACCTTCTGAGACTTGGTGGGAGGCAGAACTTGCTTCCTGTAACAGAACTGAAAACTCCAAATACTCGCTTTCTCTAGCCGTACCCTGCTTGAGGGCAAGCTTGTCACATAGGTGACAGACACATTTAGACTGTGCATCAGGAGCTAGTAAGTCAGTGAAGTGGGAATGATAGAGACTCCATTGTGATGGTGAGTAGCAGCAACAGAGACAGTAAAATCTAGTTTACAGGCGCAGCACGATTGAGAGTGTATGTAGCTGCTGCTTTTAATGTCTAGTGCTGGTGGCTGTAGGTGATAGGAGCTGTGAAGTCTAGTGTTGGAATAGCTGCAGTGGTATCTCATTAGACCAGTTGTGGCTCTTGTCCTGACTGCTTGCCTCTCTTGCCCCTTTTGTTTTCTAAGCCTGATGCTTTGGCCTTACCAATAATTCTGTAGGCCATTTGAAATCTTAATAGTAAATCTATTTTCTTCTTGTATCAGTCATAGTTGGTTTCTGTGGCTTGTGACTAAGAAACTGATTGTTAATGATTGTTTCACCACTCATTAAAATGCGTTTTTCCCCCCTGTATATATACCTGTGTTTTTCTGAGATAAAGATGATTTTTGGTTTTGTGAACTCTTGAGTATGTGAAAAATTACTAAGCAAATTGGTGTTCATTACCATTTTAGGTGTGTTATGATTTGGGTGCAGCATACTTCCAGCAAGGCTCTACAAATTCAGCTGTCTATGAAAATGCCAGAGAAAAATTTTTTAGAACCAAAGAACTAATTGCAGAGGTAAATACGTTCATTACCGGCATATAATATTCAGACCTTTACAACATCTGTACATTTTTGGCTTTCATTTTTCTGATAAACAAGTTTTTATTGTAGTAGTAAATTTTCAAAGTTCAAGAAAGTACTGAAAACATTTTTAAAAATCTGTATTACTACTGCCTGGAAATAACTCTTTTTGCCATTAGAGCTTATTTTCTTCCAGTTTTTATTTTATGTTTTTATACAGTTAAGCTCATTCTGTATATATTATTTTGTATCTTAAATCTTTGACTAGACATTTAAAATGTATTCTGTTCTGTGATTTGTTTCATTTCCCTAATGTTTGGGCATTTAGGTTGTTTACTGTTTTTATTTATTACAAAGCTGCAGTATTAGTATCTCCAAGCATAAATTTTTGTTTGGATTTTAGATAGTTTCAAGTTAAATTCCTGCAAGTAGAGTTACTATGTCCAGTGGTTATTCCTTTTTTCTTTTTTTAAATTTTATTGGAAAATAGTGTTTTTCAAGGACCCATCAGCTCCAAGTCAAGTTGTTGTTTTCAATCTAGTTGTGGAGGGCTCAGCTCCCTGGCTCATGTGGGAATCAAACTGGCGACCTTGGTGCTATGAGCACTGCTCTAACCAACTGAGCCAACCGGCTGCCTGGTTATTCATTTTTTAAATGCTACCCTGCTTCCCCGAAAATAAGACCTAGCCGGACAATCAGCTCTAATGCGTCTTTTGGAGCAAAAATTAATGTAAGACCTGGTCCTATATTATATAAGACCCGGGCTTATTTTACTATAAGTAAATAAGCCCGGGTCTTATATTAATTTTTGCTCCAAAAGACACATTAGAGCTGATTGTCTGGCTAGGTCTTATTTTCAGGGAAACACGGTATAATATATGAAACTGAATTACTTTCCGTGTAACTTTATTTCAGGGTACTCTAATCAACAGTAAGATATATATTTTTTAATTAAAGTTTATTGGGGTGACAATTGTTAGTACAGTTACATATATTTCAGGTGTACAATTCTGTAAGATTTTTTTTTTAATTGCCAATTTGACATGTGAAATATACTATCTTTAAAAAGTTTGCATTTTCTAATTCCTAGTAAGGGTAAACTTTTTCATGTGTTTAGCACTTGGAGTTTTCTTTATATGGTTCAGACAACTGAAATTTAAAGTGCGTAACTAGGTTTTTGTATGCCTGGTGCCTAGAAAAATTCCCTCTTCAGTCTCTCCTTTCCTCACCAGAGAAATTGATTAAATGCACTAGAGTCTTACTTTAAATCTACTCTAAACCCATTGGGGAATCTCCATTTTACTTTGCCTGGGTAACTCATCAGATTTCTAATTTTACGGCATTTCAGGTATAGTGATTTAAAACTTTAATTTTTAAAAACTGTGTCTTAAACAATTTTTCTGTTCTGGTAGAAGAACAGAAACTTCTTTCCAATTGAGTGAAAATTTAGTTTGTCCCCCCCCCGCCCCCCCTAAATCTCTGCCAGGTATATGTATTTTTAAATATTTTAAGTTTGTTTTTAGTAGTGTTCACTCTTTGTTAATCGATGTCTCAATTGTCATAAATACTTAGAGTTATAATAATATCTACCTTTTGTATGTTGACCTGAAAACTCTAAACTGGGAGTCAGCAAACTTTTTTGGAAAGGGCCAGATAGTAGATATTTCAGGCTTTGTGGACCTTACACAGTTTTTGGCATATCCTTATTTGTTGTTGTTTGTCCCTTTATGTTAGTTCAAGGGCTGTACAAAAACAGGCCACAGGCTGGATTGGGCCTTAACCTTTATATTTTTTGTGTTTCCTCCAGCCCTGAATTTTTTTTAGCATTTTCTCATACTGTTCAAATGCACTAAGTGGGTGCTAGACTATTGTTTCTGTTACATTGATAGGTAATATATACCTCTTTACTTTACAGATAGGTTCATTATCTCTTCATTGTACCATAGATGAGAAGCGGTTAGCTGGCTATTGTCAAGCGTGTGATGTTCTTGTACCTTCTTCTGATAGTACATCTCAACAGTTGACTCCATATAGTCAAGTCCATATTTGTTTGAGATCCGGCAACTATCAGGTAAGAGTGATGAGGGGGATGCAGTAGTGTAGTTGAAAAATTTTGGAAGCCAGACAGAACTGAGTTTGAATCCTGGCACCATCATTTACCAGTTGTTTGATTTGGGGTAAATTGTCAGATTGGCCTGTAAAATAGTGGTAATAATTATCTCAATTCATAAGCTTCTATTGAGAATCAAGTGAGAAGTTATAGTTTATACCCAAAGGCAAAGCACTGTATATAGATGTTGGTTTCTTATTATTGATATCCTTTTTTGAAGGTACAGAGTTTACCCATTTTAAGTAAATTTTGTAAGAAACTCTGTAAGCAGAACTTTTACATTTAAAGTTACAGGTGGAGAACTTTTAGTTTTATGGTGCCTAAAGTTGTGTGTCTGATTTGAAAGAATAGCCTTGTAGCCCAGCCTTGTTTCCCACAACAAATACTAAGACTGACAAAGAAAGTGAGCAAAGTGGTTTTGGTAGGTTTGGATGGTATGTTAGAGTCCACTTTGCCAATGATCCTGGTCCTCATTTTAGTTTTACTCATGAAAAGGACTTAAAAGTAGTCAGTTAAGATTTTTTATTGCCCCTTCTTAGAGTAGTAATCACTGGGAATTACAATTTGTACTTTAAAAATTTTTGTTGGAAAACCTTGATTCTAGAAAGTGAACAGTTGAACTCAAAATAGGAGTCATGAAATGACAAACCTATAGCATACCTTTAGTTTTATGTTTCCAAATGGGCTTTAGCCCAGCTTTTTAGTTCACTATTCTTAACTAAAGTTAATTTTTTTTCCATAGAAAATAGAAGAAGAGAGGAGCTAGTACTTCTCCCTCCCTCTGGCTCTTTTTCAAATTCTGCTTTGCCCTAGGGAAGAAAATTAAACTTTCTTGAAGATGGATTACAGATACAGATGAATTTATTAAAGATTAGAGATCTTTCTATTGCACATCCCTAGTGAGGCTTATGGGCAATAGGGGTCAACTATGGTAAGACATAGAATCTTTAAGAAGCTGCATGGAGTGGTTTGTGCAAACAAGACCTTAAAAATACTACTCATAAATAAGCACATGTTACAGTGAGTATAGTAAAGTGCCAAAATGTGTAAACAGAAAGTAGTGTAATGGATAGCTAGGAAGAGGAAAACAGCGATTTTGTTGTACCTCTTAAATTTATCACTTTAGTTTTGTATGCAGAAGTATCTTAGAAATCATATTTAGCCTTTTAGTATTTGAATAGGATTCTCTTTATATGAACTTCCTAGTTTTTGTTTTTTTGTTTTGTGCTGATCAAGTGGTTATTAAACAGCTGTAACAAATGTTATCTTCTCATATTTGGGAAGGGCTGTTTTGCCCTGTGTAGTCCTCCCTTGCTCCAGTTTGGCTACTGAGGTGAAACTGGTTGCTCTATAGTTTTGAAACCACTTTTGTCAGTACTTTTTTGGTTGCAGTTGATTAGCTCTAACAGTTTGCAGAAAAACTTCCTTCCCATCTCCTCACACAGTCACCCCTTTTTCTTTTCTGTTGCTTGATAAAGCTGAGAAAGTGTGTATATAATGTGGATATTTTCTGTAATTCAGTAAATATATTAAGACACTTAAATTTATTAGAATAGTTTTTTAGCATGTTTTTTCCAGCTGAATTATTTTAAATTGTTTTAGTATTTTAAAAAGTTTGTTGTATGAACCCATGTTTGAAGTGAATGGGAAGAATTTTTAAAACTTCTAATAACGTAGCTTCTTTTTTAAAAAAATTAAAGTTTATTGGGGTGACAGTGGTTAGTAAAGCTACATAGGTTTCAAGTGTACAATTCTGTAATACATCATCTATATATAACTGCACTGCTTCTTACTGATTTATTTCTTTTCTCACCTCGATTTTTTTTTTCACTTCGATTTTTGGTCCATGATTTTTAATTTAAAAAGGGGAGAGGGCTATTTTTCATTCTTAATCTAATTTTTAAATTTTAGAGATTTTCCTAATAAGATATTTTTATGATTTTTCTTCATTGTGTTTTTTATTACAGAAAGACTTTTAAAAATTCATTTTTAAATTTATTTCAACTTTTTTTTGGGGGGAAGGGCTTTTTTAAAGTGAAGGAACTTGGCCATGAGTTTTGAAACGGATCCAATATTATGTGTTTCCTAGGAGTTAATAAAGATTTTCATTGAAGATAACTTAACCTTCAGTTTACCTGTTCAGTTTCGACAGTCAGTACTAAGACAACTCTTTCAGAAAGCTCAACAGAGGTAAGTTAAGTAAATTGAAGAATTACCTTTTGATTTTTGAATAAAAGAGCGAGTGTGCATTTCAGCTTTATCAAAAATAAGTCTGACAGCACTTACATTTTTGTTAGTATATTGAAGTTGACATAGAGGGACCACTTCAATGTTCATCTAATCTATGAGGTATGATCAAAAACTACAGTGAATGTTTAAATTAAAAAAAAAATTATTACAGTAAAAGACACATTGCCATTAATCACCCTCAAAATACTCCCCTTCGCTTCAAACACACTTATCCCATCATTCGTGCCACATTCTGAAACAGTTCTGGAAGTCCTCTTTCGTGAGTGTCTTTAGTTCTGCTGTCATGGCTGCCTTGATCTCCTGAATTGATTCAAAACGTTTACCTTTCATGTCGTTTTTACTTTGGGGAAGAGCCAGAAGTTGCACGGTGCCAGATCCAGTGAATGAGGTGGATAAGGACACACCGTAATGTTTTTGACAGAAATTGCTGTACCAGAAGCGATGTGGGACATGGAGCCCTTCCATCATGATCTCAAAATACGGTGAATACTGCTGTCAGGTGCCATTCAACAGAAAAGCAGGGATCTTCAGTGTGGGAAGCGGCGCATCAAACGTTAGTAACAGTGTGTGACAACTTTCAACTTGTTTGGTGCAGTCAGTCAGGTGTGAGCTACAGTTGAGAGAAGATGTGTTTTAAAGTGTGTGATAAATCATCCTCCATCATGACAATGCTCCGTGTCACACATCACTTCTGGTGTATGGCAGTTTCTGTCAAATAAAAACATCACAGTATGTACTTATCCACCTTATTGACTGGATATGGCCCCGTGAGACTTCTGGCTCTTCCCCAAAGTCAAAATGATTCAGGACATCGAGGCAGCTACGACAGCGCAACTAAAGACACTCACGGAAGAGGACTTCTAGAACTGTTTCAGAAAGTGGCAAGAATGATGGGATAAGTGTGTTCGAAGCAAGGAGTATTTTGAGGGGGATTAATAGCAATGTGTCTTTTACTGTGATAATTTTTTTTTAATTTTCCGGTTAGGTCTTATTCACTGAATTGTTTGATCACACCCCATGTTTTAACAGCCTTGGGGAAAAATATGTATAGCAGAATTTGATTCTGTTACCTAATCTGTAACTAAATTGTCCCTTGGTAAATTCAAAACCTTTCTGTTCTGCTTTCCTCCCTTACTTGGGTATTTACTAGTGTGCCTGAGTATCCTAAAATCTTACCTCTCAAGAATAAATGGCTCATTCTTGTGAATTTAGTTTTGTAATATGTACCTTTTTTTGAATTTAAAAATATTAGTGGTTCTATTTTTGTGCTCTACAGAAATGAAGCCCTAGATGAAATCTGTTTTAAAGTCTGTGCCTGTAACACAGTCCGTGATATACTGGAAGATAAAACAATTAGTGTTCAATTTAACCAGCTATTTCTTAGACCTGATAAAGAGAAAATAGACTTTCTTCTTGAGGTAAGACATTTTTTCCCTTTTGACTCACAATTTTGCTTTAAGCTTACAAATGACCTCTTGGTTGCCAAATCCAGTGCCCTCTTTTCTGTCTTCATCTGACCTGCCTCTTTGGCAAATAGTTGATACCGTGTTTCCTTGAAAATAAGACCGGGTCTTAAATATTAATTTTTGCTCCAAAAGACGCATTAGGGCTTATGTTCGGGGGATGGTCATTTTGAAAAATTAGGACTTATTTTCCGGTTAGGTCTTATTTTCGGGGAAACATGGTATTACTGACAGACAACATTCTCCTACCTTGTCTCTTTCCTAGTTCTCCTTTACTAGGTTTTTCTTAATTCTTCATTGACTTCTGTTTTGCTCTCCTTTTAGTATTTTTGCTTACAAAAGTTTTGTCCTTGGCTCTCTCATCTTCTCGCGTAATTTTTTATTCTCATCCAAAATATCAGTTACCTATTCAGATACCTGTTTACTAAAAACTCTCAAGTCATACTTCTAGCCTCTCATGTGAGTTCTAGAATCTGTGTTTCTACTGGACCTTTCTACCTCTTTCTTTAACAGTTTTAATATCAATAAAATTAATCTTTTCCATAAAGACAAAGAATCATGATTTCTGTGCCTTGTTTAAGAAAGCTTTTCCTAACCTGTGGTCATGAAGATAGTCTTATATTTTATCTTCTAAAAGCTTTACAGCTTAGCCTTCCTATCACATTTCGGTCTTTAATCCACCTAAATTGATTTTTGTATGTCATGTGAAATAGGGGTCTGATGTCATTTTTTCCCCTCATATGGCTGTCGATTTGTTCCAGTACCATTTACTGAACGCCCCTTTTTTTTTCTTTTTTTTTTCCTCGCTCTACCCCATCCCCTTCTAATGTTTCACCATTAGAGTGTGTATGGTTTTCTTATAGCTACTCCTTTTCTGATTAAGGAAGTTTCCACCTATCCTTAGTTCACGAAGCGTTCCTTTTTTTAAATCACGAATGATTTTTAGATTTTATTCACTGCTTTCCCTATTATAATCTCGTAATTTAATTTTTCTCTTCTAATTTAGTAATGTGAAATAATTAAGTGTTAAGCTATCTTTGCTTGTCTGCAATAAATACTAGGTCATGATCTTTTTTTATCTTAGTTGATGTATAATGGACACATAATATTGTATTGGTTTTAGGTGTATGACATGGTCTTTTAAAAATATATGTTGCTGAATTTGGTTTACTAATATTTAAAAACTTTTTTTACATTTATGTGTGAGATTGATACATCTGTTGTTTTTTTTCTTTCTTGTCCTGCCTTTGATTTTGGTATCAGGGTCATGCTTGCCTCATAAATAAATTGGTGTCAGTGGTATTGTAATAGCTATATATGATGTCAGAGGGGTAGTAGACTTGGATCTGGGGTTATCACTTTATGAGGGGTGTAAATGTCTAATCAGTATGTTGTTTTGTACACCTGAAACTAATATAAAAAAATGTTAGTAATTATTATCATTATGCTGCTTAGTAAGATTAACTCAACCTTTCCATGGCCATGGATATGACAGTTCCTAAAAACTTAAGGCATAAAAATAAAAGAAAAATTATGTGTATAGATAAAATAAGAATTAATATCTGCATATAATTAGTAACATAATTTATAAATTATGGGAGAAATCTGTACCATGCTAAATAGATTATTCTTTACTACATACAAATACCTGCAGTTATTGAAATGAGCAGATTCCACTCCTTCCCATATGGATTTTGTTTTTGTTCTCATCTTTTAAATTAATCAAATCTGTGATTGATATATGGTTGAAAAAGGAAAATTTATTTGTTAAGTCTAAAGTTTTTAAACTGCCATGTACATTTTTTAAGGTGCCCATATTCAAATAAAAAATATTCATATTTCTAGGTATGTTCAAGGTCAGTAAATTTAGAAAAAGCTTCTGATGCTTTCAAAGGAAAAATGGCTGCTTTTCTAAAGTAAGTGCCTATTTTTCTTTTTCCCCTTTGAACTTAGTCCTGTGAAGAAAATATGTCTTTTATTACTCTTCATGTTTGAACTGCATGTCTTAAAAACAGGCAGTAACTGATATTTGAGAACTAGTTAAGGTTGAGATTTGTGCAGTCTCACAAAGTTTATGATTATATCAGTTACTGTTTTCTTACATTGTGTCATTCACATCACAGTTTTACATAAGGACCAAAGAAAAATTTTAAATCTATTTCAGAATACTGTTAATGGAGTTTATAAAATGGTTGATTTGTTACATGGTTTATTAATAAAAATTGGTTAATATTGTTTTTCCCAAACTAAATTATATACTTTTTTGTTTTATGATATTTCTTACTGATCTAGGAATGTGTGTCTGGGGTTGGAAGATCTGCAGTATGTTTTCATGATTTCTTCACATGAGCTTTTCATTACATTGTTGAAAGATGAAGAACGAAAGCTACTTGTTGATCAGATGAGGAAGAGATCCCCTAGAATAAATCTGTGCATTAAACCTCTAACTTCATTTTATGATATCCCAGGTTAGCTCTCTAGTCTGCTAGCTAAACGTTGGCGTATTTTGCCCCTCTAGTAATATTTGCCCTTTACCATATTTGAGGATGCCTTCTTGTTTTAATTTATACTTATGTCAGTAATTAATAGAAATTTACCTGTCTTCTATAGTTATATCTCTGTCTAAGAAGTTAAGTGCTGGGATTCTGCTGAGTGTATGGTTAATGGAGAATTAGGCATAGATACATAGAAGATTTTAGCTAGGGACCTAGACCAAGGTGACTCTACTGCTAGTATGTTCGTGGTAGGTAACAAGAAGAGGAGGGAGGGGACTGGTCAAGTGTGCTAAGACCAAAAAAAAAGTACATGCTTTCATGCATTTCCATCTATATCACTGTGATACTATTTATTGGCTAAACATTTAGCTTTGGCAATATTGCCATTTTTGCCTTAATTTATTTGATGATTTTCTTCCATTTTTGCTTTTATAAATATATCGGTAGAAAATATAGTGCTGTTTATTTAAAAAAACGTAAGCTTAAAACTTAATATAGGTGCTACAGAGAATGCTGTTGGTTTAACAAAAGAGGAAAATTTTAGTTGCTTTGAACCTCACTAGATTTAAATTGCCTATCCAGTTGTAAAGGAAAAGGATAACATTAACACACATAAAATGCTGGAAATGAATTATTGAAGACTAGCTGAAAGCTGAGTTGTAAATAGGGACTTTAGTGATCATTTCTTGCTTCTTTGGGAAGGCAGTGCCTCCTCTTTCTCTTCTCCCTTCAAAAAACAAACATTCTTAATATTTGTTACTCAAATTAACATTTTATTTATACATGCTTTTTTAACCCATTATGTTCAAAAGTAGACTATACATGTTATTTTTTCATATATATCGCATAGTTCTTTCCATGAACCAGTTATTGATTTTTTACCTGTTTATAGTTTCATCTTTATTACATGCATTTATTAAATGCAGACATAATACAAATTGTGTTTGGTTTTCTCAGTGAGGAAAAGTTAATATGTAAGTTACACTATGTTGATGAATCAGTTCTCAAGATGAGGGCTGTTTTAACTTAGAAACACACACAATTTCTCTCAATAAACTGTCATTCTCATACTTATAGGATTATGTATACCCTTGAATTAAATCATAACTGAAGTAGAAATCTCTTCCTTTCTTAGCTTCGGCAAGTGTCAACATTGGCCAGTTGGAGCATCAGCTGATATTGTCAGTGGATCCCTGGAGGATTCGACAGATTTTAATTGAATTACATGGTATGACATCAGAGCGCCAATTCTGGACGGTGTCTAATAAGGTAAGAAAACCTTTGTCAAGAACAGATAAGAAGGGTGGTCTGGTGGCTCAGTTGGTTAGAGCGTGAGCTCTGGGCAACGGGGCTGCCAGTTCAATTCCCACATGGGCCAGCGAACTGCGCCCTCTGCAACTAGAATGAAGTCAATGAGCTGCCGCTCAGCTCCCGGGTGACCTGACCAGATAGCTCAGTTGGTTGGAGCGTGGGCTCTCAATCACAAGGTAGCTGGTTCGATTCCTCGACTCCTGCAAGGGATGGTGGGCTCTGCCCCCTGCAACTAAAATTGAACATGGCACCTTGAGCTGAGTTGCCTCTGAGCTCCCAGATGGCTCAGTTGGTTGGAGCGCGTCCTCTCAACCACAAGGTTGCCAGTTCGACTCCCACAAGGGATGATGGGCTGCACCCTCTGCAACTAACAACGGCAACTGGACCTGGAGCTGAGCTGTGCCCTCCACAACTAAGATTGAAAGGACAACAACTTGACTTGGAAAAGTCCTAGAAGTACACACTGTCCCCCAATGAAATCCTGTTCCCCTTCCCCAATAAAATCTTAAAAAAAAAGAATAGTTGTCCTTGTTTTCTGATGTAGAAGAGTTACCTGACCTTTTTGAGAATAAAGACCCCCTTTATTTCTTCATTTGTCAACAATTTTAGGACATTCACATGACAAGTATTGTACTTTGAACATTCATTGACATAGAAATAAAACATGTCAAAAAAGATACTAATTCAGGAATCTCTAAAAATAAGTTTATACAGTATTCTACTTACAGCACTTTCATATATTTTAAATATAGCTGTAAATATATTTATAAGGTATATTACTTAGGCGGTGTGTAGCTAATACCTTTTACATGCTTTAGAGTATTTTTGTTTTGTTTATTGATTAAAGTTTATTGGGGTGATAATTGTTAGTAAAGTTACATAGATTTCAGGTGTACAGTTCCGTAATATATCATCTATATATATATTTACATTGTGAGTTTTTGTTTTTTAATAACTTCTTGAGGTCTGAAGCCTACAACTTGGAACCAATTCATTAAAACTTCTTTATATAGGACATTTTTGGCCTTAGATACATTTAAAAATAGCCAGCTAATGAATTTACCTGTTCCTGAGGTTGTCTATTTAACAGCTTTTCTGCATGGAAATTGCAAATGAAAATAAGTTCTAAAACACCATTTTAGCTAGACTATAGCTAGAAATACAGGGGAAAATAGCCCACAGATACTGGAGAAATTAAAGTAATATGGCAATCCTTTTAACTAATTGCATATTCTTCCTCTGCTGATAATGTAGTACAAAGCAGTCAGCAATTCATGTATATGTCATGGGATTTGAACATGCAGTGCAATGAAATGAAAAGTTGCTCTGAACATTTAGTTGAACTTTATTAGTGTTCACTGTTCATTTTTATAGATGAGGAAGGATAGCATAGTTAAGAGAGGGAGTTCTGATACTAACTGTCCCAGTTTAAATCCCAGTTGCATACTTACTATCTGTATAACCCTGGGCAAGTTTTTTAACATCTGCCTACCTCAGTTTTCTCATCTGTAAAAAGAGGATAACACTACCCACTTCATAGTACTGCTGTGAGCATCATATAAGGAGTATTTTCTTCTTTTTTTCTATAGACTATCCTTGAGAAAGTACCAAACCATTTGATTTTTCGTTACTAGCTCATTATAGTGAATACGTTCATTTTGATTAACATTTTATTATGGCTGTCATTTTTCTTTCTCTTGGAAAAAAATGACCTTTGAATGATTTTTTTAAAAAATGTGATTGAAGATTATTGAAACATTCTTATCTAGATTTGGCTTTCTTTATGTGTGTATATTTATATTTTTTTCTTCTAGTGGGAAGTACCTGCTGTCTATAGTGGTGTTATCCTGGGAATTAAAGACAATTTAACAAGAGATTTGGTTTACATTCTTATGGCCAAAGGTTTACACTGCAGTACTGTTAAGGTGAGTAAAAGTATACGTCAACTACTGGTTAAGAATATGCTTTACTAATTTTAGCATGAAAGCCAGGAATCAGAATCTGTTATATTTTCCTGATCTTAAAATTATAGTCATAGGCCTGTACCGATATTTGAAAAAGTATTTTGTTCTTTTTACTTACCCTCATAACTACACCAAACTGGTCTTGGACATACAGATACTGCTCTATTCCTTTTTAAATATCTAGATAACATGAAAAGTCATTATTTGTATTTTTTTAGGATTCACTTAGTAAAGATTGTGTTCCAAGCTATAAAAACGAAATAAAATCCCTTGAAATTTTGTGGTTTATTTTACATAAGGCGTTTGCAGTCTATTTGGGAAGTTGAGGCAAAAGGGATATGTTAAATGATATAGTATAATTGCATAACTAATAGTACAGTAAATTCTATAGGAAGGTTGAAGATAACATTTGGAAGGTGAAGATCCTAAGTTAAACCTGAGGCTTAAATAAATTACCTAGGTAAGAAGGATGATACCATGAGAAAAAGCTCAAAGGTAAGATACAGGATGGTATATGAGTAAATTGGAAGCAATATGCTAATAATATTAACAATATGCTAATGTTACTTGTTATGTGAGGTGAGGCAGGATATGAGGCTAGATGGGAGGTAAGACCCAGTCTTCAGAGACCCTTGTAAGCTTTGTTAAGGTGGCTGGTTTTTCTAGGCCAGCAATCTCCTAACTAGAAGTCCAAGATGTGGATGTCATAGTTCTAAGAAAAGTAGTTCCCAACTTTTCAATTTCTCTTTATACTCTTTCCTAAAATTGATCTGCCTGAAAATACTCTTACGGTTTACATGTCATGTTTCCCCATCATCATTTCATTCCCTTTTCACAGTCATCCTTTTTGAAGCTTACTTTTAAAAAGAGGCAGGAAGGAGCCATAATCTAGCTTCGTAGTAAGTTTTAAAACCAACTGCTGTAAGTTCTTCAGTTTTATTGTACAGAAAGATCCTATGTAACGTTATTAGTAGGTTCAGAAATTGCAACTCGAAACTCAAGGACCTGTAACGAAACCAGTTTTACCATAAGATCATTGATATGCATGAGAGTTAAGTTCTTATGGCATATTTTTGGTCACAAAAACATCACCAAACTTCTAAATAAAGTCTCAAAGCACTTCTAATATTAAACATTGAAATAAATGCGAGCCATATATACATTTGGGAAAAATTAATAAAAACAAGTAAAAATTATTTTCCAACCTGTGTATTTCAGTTCATGTTCACAGGTGGCTGGAGTCTATCTTGGCAGCTCAAGGTATAAGGTCGGAACCATGCCTGAACAGGATATCCTTCCTTCGCAGGGCTCACTTATACCCACACACTTACTCAGACTGGGACAATTAACACCTGTCAATTAACCCAACATGTGCATGTCTTTGGAATCTGGGAGGAAACCAAGTACCAGGGAAAATACAGACAGACACAGGCAGAATGGACAAACTCCACACAGACAGTGGTCCAGACCAGGAATTGATTTTTTTTGTCATCAACTTTATAACAAGAGGACATTAATTGAGGGTCCAGCGGTACTTCAAAAACAGTTTGGCAATTCTAGGTCCTTTGCTTTTTTATGTGAATTTTAGAATCAGCTTTTCAATGCGTATTACAAAAAGCTTGCTAGGATTTTGATTCAGATTGCAATGAATATACAAATCAATTTGGGGACAGCTGATAACAATATTGAGTGTTTCAGTCCATGAACATAGTATAGCTCTTCATTTATTTATGTATTTGATTTCTCTCATCAATGTTTTATAACTTTCAGCACACAAATCTTGCACATTTTGTTGGATGTATGTTTTAAAATAGGAACAAAGTATAATTCATTATTCAAAAACCCAGTGCTTACACTACACTTGAGCATCTCCTTAAACTTTGGCTAAGAAAAATTATGCTTCTCAACTTAAAAATTTATATAGAGAAGTGAATTTTTACATAAAACTGTTTTAAGAGGGAAGTAAGCAAAGACTTTTGAAGACTGCGATCTAAACGAATGGTTCTCAAACTATGGTCCTTACACCAGCAGCTTTGGTGATACTCGATATTTGGGAACTTAAATTAGAAATGCAAACTGTTGGACCTTATCCTAGATCTACTAAATCAGAAACGGGATGGGCCCAGCAGTCTGTTTTAATAAGTTCTCCAGGTAATTCTGATGCATGCTAATGTTTGAGAACTGCTGTTCTAGACCGACACTGTCCAAGGGAAATACCATGCAAACTACATGTGTAATGTATAATTTTCTAGTAGCCACATTTTTAGAAGTACAAAAAAGGTGAAATAGATTTTAATATATTTTAACCCAATATATCTAAACTATCTTTTAAACATGTAAACTCTAAAAATGGACATATTTTCCTTTTTTTAAAAAAGTGTGTGTGCTAAGTTTTCACTCAAAATCCAGTGAGTATTTTAACACTTATAGCACCTACCAGTTTGGACTGGTCTTAATTCATGTGCTCAATAGCCACATGTAGCTAGTGGCTACCATATTGCACAGTAAAGCTGTAGACAATTGTTTAAGTTATTGAAAAGTTTATAATAGAGAGTCATGTCATTGGGAACTTTGCGCCTTCTAGTCTTAAAATAACTAACATTGGGCTCAGAGACTTGTGCAATATTCATGTGCGTTTTTCTTTAAAAAAAAACAAATTGAAAGGTGTTATCTCAGTTTTACGGAGGTATGAAAGACTCAAAGGTATTAAATTGGCTAAGATCATACAGGTAGTAAGTGGCACAAGGGTTAGAAATGATAGAAGAGAACATATTAGAGAAATCTTTAGGAGGTAAAATCGAGAATTGATTGCTAACTGATTTGCTGTGGAAGGCAAGAGGGAGAAAAGAATCGAGTATGATTGTCAGGTTTCTGCTTTGGGTGTTGGAGAACAGATGGGAGTGCCAACATGTGCATGTGTAGAGAAAAACATTTTTGATGGGCGGATTATGAGTTCATTTTTACAATGTTTAATTTGGGCCTGCAATTGGAAACATGAGCCTGAAGCTTGGGGAGTGGTCTGGGCTGGAGATACAGATTGGAGAGTCATCAGAAATTACTCAGGGAGCATATACAGAGTTTAGGGGATGTAGCATTGAGTCCAAGAAAACCTGGTATGGTGAATATGAAGACCAGATCCATGCGGAGTCATAATAGCCAAGGGAATAGAGAATGTCAAGAAAAAGGGAGTGGACAGCACTGGGGTGCAGTCCCTTAAGTCCAGTAAGGTAACTGAAAAGTGTTCGGTAGATTGGACAATTAGAAAACAGTTATTTCAGTGAGAGCTGTTTCTTCTTCATGATGGGGGATAGAAGCCAGATTATAGGAGTGAAGGAAGCCTGTGAAGAGAGAGAGATAATCGAAGATTACTCTTTGGAAAAATTAGGAGATGTGTAGGAAAGGGCTTGGGTTGTAGCTGATTTAATTTATTAGCCAATTAATATAGATTAATAACGTGTGCAAAGATTTTAGATTGTGAAACCTTGTTGAAGGATGCAAGGTCTAATTCTGAATACCTAGGTTGATGGAGAAGGGTACTTGTCATAGAATTTTACACCTATATGTAATATATGTATATAATATGTATAATTTAGTAAAAGCTTTAATTTTTGTTATTTTACAATTTGTGTAAAACTTGTTTAGTAATATGGCATGTATTTTATATTGATTATTGACTTTTTTAAAAATTACAAAAGAATTAGTATTTATTGGAATAAATCAATATAGAGATAAATAAAGAACAAGATAATTTAATCTCATTCCCCGAGGTAACCAGTGTTAACCTTTAATCCTCTTTGCCCTGTACTCATAAATATGTATGTTTTTTGACTCCAGAGGAAAGGTGATCCAGGTTATTCTGTTATTTCTTTTTATAGGACTTTTTCCATGCTAAACAGCTATTTGCTGCTTGTTTGGAGTTGGTAACAGAGTTCTCACCAAAACTTCGTCAGGTCATGCTGAATGAGATGCTGCTTTTGGATATTCATACACATGAAGCTGGGACAGGGCAGTCAGGAGAGAGACCGCCTTCTGATCTTATTAGTAGGGTGCGGGGATATCTGGAAATGAGGCTTCCCGGTAAGACTGTTGCATAAAGCTACCTTTCAGAAATTCAGTACTCATATAATTGTGGTGAAAAATCTAAATGAACATTTACTTCTTACCATCTGTAAAAAGTTATTTCTCTCCTAAAACATTCAGATGTGGGCTTCATTTGAGAACACTGGAGAAAATGTAGGAAACTTCATTTCCTAAGATTGCTATAATAAAGTACTACAAACTAGGCAATTTAAAACAAGAGAAATTCATTTTCTAACATTTCTGGAGACTAGATGTCTGAAATCACAGTGTCTGCAGAGCCATGCACCGTCTGGAGGTTCTAGGGGAGAATCCTTGTTCTTTTCCTAGCTTCAGGTGGCTTCCAGCAATCTTTGGCATTCCTTAACTTGTAGGTGCATCACTCCAGCCTTTGCCTCCTTTATGTGACATGCGTGTACGTGTGTGTTTCCTCTTGCAAGGCTCCAGTCATTGGATTTAGGGTCTGCCCTAAATCAGTATGACCTTATCTTAACGAAATAATCTGCAAAGACCCCATTTCTAAATCAGGTCACATTTTGAGGTTCGGTTCAGGTGAACATGAATTTTAAGGGGACACTACACTACAGAAACTGTATTGCAATTTGAAGATTCTCTGTTAAAAGAATCAAAATGTCCTTGAAGGTACAGGTTGAAGGTTTATTTCCCCATTACCATCAGAAAAAGCCCTCAAAATAATTTCCACTGGGTCAGGAACTCACTTGTGGTCACTTTGGGAACAGAGCTTTGTGTGTCCAATTCAAATGTAAATATCTTATGAAAAGTGGCTTATATAAATTATCTGTGTTACATGTAAATCTTGCTTAAAGTAGCTTCTTAATTTCACGTGTTTTAATAGAAGTACTTAGAGCAATTAAATCATATTGTACACATTTAATGTTGTAAAGAGTAAAATTGAAGTGTAAAGGAAGGTGCTAATAATGTGCCAAAACAGAAATAGCTGCTGGCCCTCTGGGGTCTTTTGAATGAGTTTGTTGTTACATTCTGATTTCTAGTAGAAATTACAACTTCTTAGCACTCTGTTGATTGAATATCTTTGAGCTTTAATGCATCAGTGCCCTTCAGTATCATAAGAAGACTTGATCTGATAATATGCTGGCACCAACTATTATAATTGACACATGCCACTGTGTATATGTGTTCTTTTTAAAGGTAGAAGGTTTTTTTTATACCTAGTTATTCTAAAATTAAAAGCAAAAAGAATTGAAAAACCCGAACATTTATTGAGTGCTAACTACATGTCAGATAATGTTTAAGAGCTTTAGATGCATAACTCATTTAGTCCTCACAGCAGCTCTGTGAAGTAGCTACTTACTTAATTATCCCCATTTTGTAAATCAAGAAACTGAGGTGCAGAGAGGATAAAGAATTTGGCCAAAGTCATGCAGTTAGAGACAACAGAGACGACTGTGATTTGAGTGCAACTTAAGCCTATGCTCTTACTCTGAAATGGCTGGAAATGTCTAAATAATTGTGGTCTATTTATACTACCTTTTTGGCATGTCAGTAGTTTAGGGTTCATATCACTTTTTTCTTTTCTTTTTTTTGTTTAAGTCTCATAGCTCTGCCCATAATTTGTTTAAATTCCTAGGTTATGAAGTTTTCAGCCATTTGACCCATAGTTTATGCTATAAATGGTATTTAAAATGAGAAGGAAAGGGTGTAATGTATTGTTAGGAGGAACAAGGAAATGATTTTTTCCCTACAGACACAGTTCCTTGTCTTTGACTTCGAGCCTCAATTACATACTGTTACCTGAGTTCAGCATAGATCTCTGGCTCTGATGCTCTTACAACTCTGCGCGCCAGTACCACTGAGAGAGGAGCTGTTGGTAGGATGGTGCCTCCATGGGTCAGAATTGGGGGAGCAGTGTAAAAAGGTGTCTTGGCCACCTTCTCCTTCCGTTTTGAAGGAAAAAAAATTATTCCCTGGTGATAATGGGCTAAGTTTGAATGAGTTAGATGCATGCCCTCTATGGAACACAGTGTTGACCTGGCTTTTCTATCAGGAATAAGTGATCTTAACTAACAACAGATCCCACCTTATAGTTAAAATAGAAATAAGAGCTACAGATTAATTATTCTAAAACCATGTCTTTTGGGAGAGAGCCCCCAAGTTTTAATACCTTTATTTTAAAAGGTAGCTTTCTGTTGAGACACATGTCCTTGTTAATGTTCCTTGGAGTTCAACAAAATAGAATGTTAGACCTACTCTGGCTGCCTGTTACTGCCTATGACTTGTACTTTTTGATAAGGAATAATTGTATTGCAGGTGCTTACAGGGAAGTTTACTCTCCAAAACACTGCCTCTCAGGCTGTATCAGTACTCCACTCTCTAGGCTCTGATTCATCTTTAAGAGCCATTGCCATATTACTGATGAGAAGTGCCTGGTAAATAAATGAAACCTTGGAGCCAATTGTTGTGTGGCCTTCCTTTGGTAAATTGTATAGAACTCAATGACATGCATGCATTTGGGATACTAATTTTACTTCTGTCTTCATTCCTTCAAGAAGATGATGCAGATAATGTATTTTTATTTCATTTTGATCTGTTCTTGGGCTGCTTTTGTCATACCAGATTTTTTTTATTAAGGTGAGACATAAATTAAGTAGGCACAAGCACAGTGTTTTTAGAAAGACTGAAAAATACAGCTACTTAAGTTTAGTAGCTCTTCCCATTTTAAGTCTTAACATTGTTATTTAGCATTCATGGGGGTTTCTTTTTTGCTGCTGTGCATTAAAGCCTAATTCCATACTTTGAGCTATAAAAATTCACAGCATATTTAATATTAAGGTATATTTAATTTTATTCAAAGGAAATAATGTTCAAAACAATTCTAATATTTTTATTTAAAATTGTTTCTGGTACAGTAAACATTTTTTGAAAGTGAATGACTTGTCTCATAGGAATATTTATTACATTTCAGTCAGAAAAAAATATTAAAAATGATATATTAACTCAGAATGTAGTTTTATTGTATGGTTTTAGCTGTTTCTGTCCTCTAAATGTACTAAAAGTTTATACCATGCCATTTTGTACTTGTTTCATTTGTGTGTTTATTCTCTGCTCATTTGAATTATAAATGTCCACAAGTAAGAGTGTTGGGCATCTAAGGTGTTCTTAGGTGGATACTTTTGTTGATTAATAGTAGGGACCATGGCAGTCTATTGTTGGGAAACTTTAAACTTTCTAGAGAAAAGCATAAAATGTTAGTATTTTTCTAATTTTCATCTGTAACTTGTTTTCAATATGTTTGAAATCTGAGCAAATTTTGCTTTGTTCTCATTTTAATGTTGTGATGGTAATTCCAGCTATTTTCTTCTTTGCTTTTTAGATATTCCTCTTCGTCAAGTTATTGCTGAGGAGTGTGTTGCTTTTATGTTAAACTGGAAGGAAAATGAATACCTTACACTGCAAGTTCCTGCATTTCTGCTTCAGAGCAACCCATATGTAAAGGTAATTTGTGTTTAAATAAAAGAATTATTAGAATGAAATAATTGTACCAATTTTTTGATCTATACTACAATCGGAACTTGTCCATTTTCTATGATTCACTGTAAGATGAGACAAATACTTGTTTGTAGTTAGAAGTATAGGTTTTGATAATTCAGGTACTTGAGTTTGCCCTTCCTAAATATTTTTTTCTAATACCCTATAGTTCATGAGAATGCAAGCAAAAATTATGTAGTTAACAGATAAAATTCTGGTATAATCCTAAGCTTGTGAGAGATGAGTTAGCTTTTGTTGCTGTAAATGATAAAATCAGACTCTAGTTTTAAGCTCTGGAATACACAGACATTACTGGTGTGAACTGACGGATCAGTCAGGGGTGCACTTCACCTTACCCTTTAGAGCCTATTTATTTCTTTGAATTTGATGTGCCTGATTCTTACTAGTATACATGTTCGTTGTCAGTAATTATACCCATGTGAAAGTTCAGTGAACTGATAGTATCTCCTTTCTTAATGATATTGTTCCTATGCAACTGAAAATGCTTCCGGGTGAAGAAAACATCAAAAATAGAGAGAGACTGGAGGTTGTCCCTAAAATTATATCTTTCATGTGTTAATATTATGTATACCCTAAATAGGTAGTGGGCTTTTCTCCCCTTTCTGGTCTTGTAGTTAAAACAAAACAAAACTTTTAGTAATGTAACATTTTTTTGCATACATTTGTTCCTTCAGGTTTCCTTATTCCTTTCTTATTGTTTGTATCACCTTTTGTTACTCTTCATCTACCCTCATCTCATGTTTAGTATATAGTCCCTTAATTGGATGGTTACCTGGGAACTCTTAAAAGACTGTATCAGTTTTTTACATTTGTCTTTGATTATTTGTTTCTTCCTCTTTATTTCGTGTATGTCCTTTTAAAAACTGAGCTCATTTCATTTCAACCCTTTGAAGACTTACTGATTTCTTTTGTTTTTTCCTCCTTTTTGTCTTCTTTACAATTGTTCATAAACATTTATGATCATACTTAAATCCTTCTTTTTGGAATTTCAGACATTGGATGATACCTGTTTTTCTGGTGAACTTCCTGTGACATGAGTTCCTAATATCTAGGGTACTTGTGGGTTTATGCCCATCAGTGTCCCCTTAGTCTTTAGTAAACGCGCAGATGAGAGAATCATTTTGTTCCAAGACCATAATTTCCACTTAGAACTGTAGCTTGTTGCTTAGTGTTAAGGCAGTACAGTTTCTTTCTTCACTTTCCTTAGCTGTGAATTCTGTGGAGCTGCGCCCCAGGAGAGATGGGTGCATGTTTGAAGGCCTACAATGTGGAAAGGCACAGGATATTGTGTTGTAGGTTTCCTAACCTTGGTCTAGGTTATCTCACTGCTTCCTGTAGTGCCCTCTGATCCAGCCCGAAAGGAGGAAGGATTTGTGATGACCTTACTGAAGAGTCCCTGAGGCAGCTCGTTGTCTCATCTGGGTTAGGGTTTTGTGTGTTCCCATTCCTAGGTGGCCCATTGCTCCCTTGTTAATGTCAAGAAAAAAGGAATCAGAGAAAGAAGTCTAAAGTAAGGGATTGTGTTTTGGAAATAATACAATTTGGAGTAGTTAATAAACTTTGAATTTGGTCTGTAGGAGAAAGTCTGGAAGGATATTAGGATTTTAAGAGTTATTATCTCTGGGTAGTGGAATATTAGCTGATTTTAATTTTATTTTCCATTCTGTTACTTATTTTCTTCATTTGAATATTGATTATATAATCACAAAAAAAAGAAATCTTAAGCATGTGACTAAAATATATCCTTTTGAAATAATACAGACCTGTCCAGTCTCCCCTTTGGATCGGGATGGGAAGCAGTGTAGTGCATTGGAAAGTACACAGGATGTATGGGCACCTGGATTAAAAAAGACTAGGAGGAGGAAGAGGGGCTGGTGGTAATAGCAGTAATAGTAGGGGATAAAGACCCAAGTGTTTAATATGGACTATATAACATTTTAAAGTGTGAGAGCTTCTCCTTCTCCAGTTTCCTCTCCTCTCCCCTGCTCCTTGTCATGCCAGCTTTGTGCCGGCACTGCCAGGAGTACTCGCAGGTCCCTATACACACCATGCTGTCTCATGTTTGTGCATTCATGCACGTGCTGTTTGTTGACTTAGCTGGATACCCTGCCTGTTTGTGTGGTTTCTTTGAAGCTTTCCTATATTCCTTTCTCCGCAACAAATAAATCACTTTCTCCTCTTGTTGCCTTTGTGCTCTTGTACTGGTCCTGCTACTGTTGTACTGTGGACGTATTTTGTTGTGCTTATACTGTATAATAAATTATTTGTTCACCTGTCTGTCTTCCCTCTAAAACAGTGATCTTCTTGAAAACAGTTAATTTTTGCATTCTCAGTGCTTTACTAGATGCTCAGGAATGTATGTGAAATTCAGTTGACTTGGGGTCTAAGACCTGAAAATTCTCATTTTTAATTAAGTAAATTTACTTAATGTAGTGACCTTCAACTAAGTATGTGATTCCTGATGACAGAAATGAATTTGAGACAAGGAGCTACAATAGCCTTGCATTGTACTGCAGTAAGTAACTGCATATATAGTGATCCTCGTCAGAGAAGAGACTGTGTTCAGTAAGCATGCAGGATGAAATGTTCTACTAGACCGTGGACCTCTGATATCCTTTATAGCATAGCCAGGGTTTTTACATAATTTTCACTAGGTTTAGGAAGCACCAGTATTCTTGTAAATTTTCTTAGGTATGATCATGGAGTTGTGTTATGTAGGAGACTGTCCTTGTCTTTAGAAGATACATATTGAAGTGTTTAGGAGTGAAATCTTGTGTCTGCAACTTACTTTAATTAATGAACAGTATGTGTAGATACATATAAAACAAATATGGCAGAATATTCAAAATAAGTCAAGTGTACGGGTATTTATTGAACTATTCTTTCAATTTTTTTGTGTTTGAAGTTTTTTATTACGAAAGAATTTGGGGGAAAAGCACCAATTTTCATCTTTGTTATAATACTGCCTCTTTCTTAAGCCACCTTAAGAAGCAATGGGACCCCATGATTAACATTTTCTAGGTCCAGTTAGGGAACTGGGGTTTCCTAATGGACTTGAGATTATCCTTGCCACCTCACCCTCTAAAAGAGCAACGATGTGTAAGATTTAATAGGAACAAAGGATAAAGGGGTCTCTCTTGCTTTGAAATTATAGAGGGAAAGAAATGCTGAATTTGGTATAAGTCTGATTTTTTTCTCTACATTTTGGGCCTTTCTACATCTTTGGGCCTTAAGGCTGCTTTAATTTGGATCACTCCTAAAAGGTTTTCAGGAATCTGTCCTTTAATTCTGCCTCCAGAGAAAAGTTGCTCTAAGTTTTGTTCTCTTACTCTGCCAACTTTAATATTTATGTTTTTTCCCTTATTTTTTCATTAAGAAAGAAAATTTTTTTTTTAAAGATTTTTTATTAGGGAAGGGGAATAGGACTTTTATTGGGGAACAGGATGTACTTCCAGGATTTTTTTCCAAGTCAAGTTTTTGTCCTTTCAATCATAATTGTGGAGGGTGCAGTTCAGCCCCAGGTCCAGTTGCCGCTGTTAGTTGCAGGGGACATAGCCCACCATCCCTTGCAGGAGTCGAACCGGTAACCTTGTGGTTGAGAGCCCACTGGCCCATGTGGGAATCGAACTGACAGCCTTCAGCGTTAGGGGCATGGAGCTCCAACCGCCTGAGCCACTGGGCTGGCCAAGAAAAATTTTTAAATGATTAAAGTGTGTGTGTGTATAACATTTAAGCGCTATGTAGATCTCATCTCTGGGCTTTTACCACAGTTAACGTTGTGGTGTATACATTTCATGACACTTTTTTTTTAAAGCAGGATCATACTGTGTACAATTGGCAACTTGAATTTTTTTTCCACTTACATACCTCTTTGTGTTCTATCAATTTGTTCTCATTAGATTTTAATTGTTTAGACATAATGAGGTTTGTAATTTGGTAAAACTAAAGAATTCACTTCCCTGATCAGATTCAAATATGTCAGTAGACAGTGAGCTCTAAATTCCTCAGTTGTTGGATAGAAGGCACAGCATAAAATGACTGTTCTTGGTATATTGGGCAATTATCCATCTTTCTTTAAGTGTGCCGTAATAGCAGAACTAACGTGTAACATTACAGATTATCTCTTACATATTTCCTGTTTGTTTTTCGTATTATAGCTTGGACAGCTTTTGGCAGCTACAATCAAAGAACTTCCAGGCCCTAAAGAAAGTAGACGGAGTGCTAAAGACCTTTGGGAAGTTGTTGTTCAGATCTGTAGTGTGTCCAGTCAACACAAACGGGGAAATGATGGCAGAGTTAGTTTAATAAAGCAGAGGGAATCTACATTAGGTATAATGTATCGGTATGTTTTGATCAGTTTATTTTTTGTTATTATAATTGTACTATTTCAAGAACATCTACCATTATTCTTATATACCATAAAGATGGATAATGTAAGAATTCTCTGGTGCTGATATCTGATGGTCTTGTCTAACATGACCACCTTCGGAAATACCTTCTTTTTATATGTTATGAGACTGTTAATCATATGATTAATATATATGGTTGGATAGTACTGAGGATGTCACATGTAATTAGAATAGGGAAAAATTTTTATTACATTAGCATGACAGTAGAATATTGTACTCTTTCATACATTCAGAACTGGAGAGTTAGGAATAAACCACCTATAATTTACATTCTTAGTTTTATTTTTAATTTCTGATATTAAATGTATATACAATTTTTTGTTTTTTTTGTAGGAATGAACTGCTTTCTTTTATCAAAAAATTACGGGTATGTTTTATTAAAAGTTGATCTAATTAATTGCTGTTGCTGATTTTTGTAGAATATGACTAAAAACTATTGAATGCTTAAGTGATGATTATTTAGGTGATCTATTAATGTGCTTTAGTGTTGAGGATGGGATAGTCTGAATGGAGAAATTTATTTTGCGTTATTCTAACCATGTTCTACTGAATGGAACAGGTATTTTTTAAATTGTAAAGAAGTCTTCATAATAGGGCTAGGTGTGTGAAGCCTAGCTTTAATTTTGTTTGATAGGATTAATGTCATGTTTATTTATTGGCCATGACCCAAATTCCATCCTTTATTACTTTAAGGAATAATAAATCAATTTTTTTGTTGTAGCTGGAAGTACTAGTTGGAAAGAGATCTATTTACTCAATTTCAAAAGTCATGTAAGGATTTGAGCATTATAAACCAGACCCTAAGAATGATAATTTTTGTGTAAGTTATATGCCGTAATTTCTTTCATGAAATTAGAAATACAGCTGATCTTTAGTGTGCTCTAAAGTAGATGTAAATTTCAAAAGGGTAAGAACTCTTTTGAAAGAAAATACTTGGTATCCCTGAGGTTGATGGGAGAAATATTTAAAAATATATATATATAATATTTAAGGATTCTGTGTTTTCTTTCCTATAGGAGCCATTGGTTTTGACTATTATTTTGTCACTCTTTGTGAAACTTCACAATGTTCGGGTCAGTATTTCATAACTTCATTAAAAAAAAAAATCTTTGCAATTTCCTTTTAAATCACACTTTTTTTTTTTTTTAAAGGAGGACATTGTGAATGATATTACAGCTGAACACATTTCTATTTGGCCATCCTCCATCCCCAAGTAAGTATTCTGGCTTACATTTTATTAAATTATTTATGTATTTAGAACCATTGAGAATGATGTAACCTTGAATAATTTAATTAAAAATCTACAATCTGTTAAGATTCTATAGCTAACTTTGTTTTTATTATAGTAATTCTCTTCCAAAAAATGTGGATAAGGCATAACTCTTAAGAGCTAAGGTTTACCAGCCTTAGTAGAACAGAAGATCTCTAGTCCTGATTACATGTCACAGGGTATAATTAAAAAATCAAGACTAACGAAAGAATGACTTTCTGTCAAGTTTCCAGCATCTTATCTCTTTTGCAAATACCTATTTGAAAATTATTTTTTGTAATTCTTTGTGGGTCTCTTCTAACACTGATTATCAGAGACTCCCAATCCCTTTTAGTTGCCTTTAATTAAGAAGCTCTTTAATTACTTCATGACATCTTCTCCTGTCTACAGCCATACCACCCTGAATGCGCCTGATCTCTGAAGCTAAGCAGGGTTGGGCCTGGTTACTACTTGGATGGGAGAAATCTTCATCCTTACTTTTATCACCTGAGACTCACAATAAGATGATGGGAATTTTTTTAGGGAAGAAGAAAGTGTACTTTTTCTGGAATAAGAAACCTTTTACATTTTCCTCTTCCCACACATAGCATTGATACTTCTCATTCAGGAGAATCCATGTCCATTTGTTTACTCACAGAAGTTACTTTTCTTTTTTTTAAAAGATTTTATTGGGGAAGGGGAACAGGACTTTATTGCGTAACAGTGTGTACTTCCAGGTCTTTTTCCAAGTCAAGTTGTTGTCCTTTCAATCTTACTTGTGGAGGGCGCAGTTCAGCTCCAGGTCCAGTTGCCGTTGTTAGTTGCAGGGGGCACAGCCCACCATCCCTTGCGGGAGTCGAATGGGCAACCTTGTGGTTGAGAGGATGCGCTCCAACCTACTGAGTCAGTGGCAGCTCTGCTCAGGGTACCGTGTTCAATATTAGTTGCAGGGGGCGGAGCCCCCCATCCCTTGTGGGAGTCGAGGAGTCAGTCGAACCAGCAACCTTGTGGTTGAGAACCCACTGGCACATGTGGGAATCCAACTGGCAGCCTTCAGCATTAGAAGCATGGAGCTCCAACCACCTGAGCCACCGGGCTGGCCCCAGAAGTTATTTTTCCTTCTCTCCCTCTCCCCTAGTTGTCTTAACTTTGTGCCTGAAGGGCAGGTCCTAGGCCTTTATTGCTTTTAGTGACATCTTTGAAGAAGAAAAGATTTCAGTAGGTAGGGGAACAGGCAATAGAATGAGAGTAATTTGCTTCCATCTCAGTCTTCGAGATTAGAAGCAGTTCTATATTTCATATAGGGATTGAATGGTCAAAAATGGGTGAGTGACCCTTCCCTCCACCTACTGAGGCTTTTTCCCCAAAGGAGCACCATGCTTCATGAAGCAAATGTGCACACTTCACAGCGGTTTTTTTTTGCTTTGTTTTGTTTTTTAAGATTTTTATTGGGGAAGGGGAACAGAACTTTATTGGGGAATAGTGTGTACTTCCAGGACTTTTTTCCAAGTCAAGTTGTTGTCCTTTCAGTCTTAGTTGTGGAGGGTGCCATTCAGCTTCAAGTTGTTCTTTCAGTCCTAGTTGTGGAGGGCGCAGCTCAGCTCCAGGTCCAGTTGCCGTTGCTAGTTGCAGGGGGCACAGCCCACCATTCCTTGCGGGAGTCGAACCTGCAACCTCGTGGTTGAGAGGATGCGCTCCAACCAACTGAGCCATCTGGGAGGCAGCTCAGCTCAAGGTGCTGTGTTCAATCTTAGTTGCAGGGGGCAGAGCCCACCATCCCTTGTGGGACTCGAGGAATTAAACTGGCAACCTTGTGGTTGAGAGCCCACTGGCCCAAGTGGGAATCGAACCGGCAGTCTTCAGAGTTAGGAGCATGGAGCTCTAACCGCCTGAGCCACCGGGCCGGCCCCACTTCACAGCTTTTTGACTGCAGATTTTTATATAACATTAGTTTATTAGATAGTTCAAGAATCAGATAGAGACCATTTTGCCTTTTTAGTTGGTGGTTGTAATACCTCTGTAGTGTTACTAAGTTGGTGCAAAGGTAATTGCAGTTTTTGGGGTTATTTTTAACCTTTTAAACAGCAATTACTTTTACACCAACCTAATACTTTGGCCTAATTTTAAGCTGTAAACTAATGATTGATTTTCAGTGTGTGTTTATTAAAATGAACAAAAAGAATGGTTTACTGTAGAGGTTCTGAGCCAGACTTGTAGGGTTTGAGTCCCAGCTACTCCAGTTATCAGGTATATGAGCTTGGATAAGTTGCTTTCTGTGCCAGTTTCCTCATCTGTAAAGTGGGTATATGAATAATACCTACCTCAGAATTGTGAGGATTAAGCAAGTTAATACATTTTCTAAACTAAATTTTTGGAATAAGGACTGGCACATACCGTGCTTCCCCAAAAATAAGACCTAGCCAGCCGATGAGCTGTAATGTGTCTTTTGGAGCAAAAATTATATGCAAGTCCCAGTATAGTATAATATAGTATAATATAGTATAATAAATATAATAAATATAATAAATATAATATAATATAATATAATATAATATAATATAATATAATATAATATAATATAATATAATATAATATAATAATAAATACTGGGTATAATATATAATATAATACCCGGTCTTACATAATATAATACCCAGGGATAAGACCGGGTCTTACATTAATTTTTGCTCCAAAACACATTACAGCTGATTGTCCGGCTAGGTCTTATTTTCGGGGAAACATGGAAGTAGGCTTAACTATTATGTTCATGGTAAAATTACTTGAATGTAATTCAAGAGAAAATAAAATATGACTAAACATTTGACCAGAAGAAGTATTTTCTTGGGCAAGAGGCTTTATTGACTCCAAGAATAGTGTGAGAATAGCATGGGTAAAGTATTACCAAAATTGATTGTATGTAGATAGAATTCTTAGACTTGATAGCATTTTTAAAATTTCTACAAAATCATAAACCAGATTAACTCATTTAGTTTTAAATAAATAATTGGGTCTTTGCTCATAATACCATAATTCCTTTCCCACTACCCTGTTTCCCCGAAAATAAGACGTAGCCGGACAATCAGCTGTAATGTGTCTTTTGGAGCAAAAATTAATGTAAGACCTGGTCTTACATAAGACGGTATTATATCATATTATATTAGACCAGGTATTATATTATACCTGGTATTCTATTCTAATATTATTATATTAGGTCTTATATAAGACCTGGTCTTTACTATGACTTTTATTATTTATTTTTGCTCCAAAAGACACATTAGAGCTGATTGTCCAGCTAGGTCTTATTTTTTGGGAAACACAATATACTTAGAGCAGTGATATTTGGTATAGTCTAACCCCTCAGGACAGAGGTATTTTGTCCAAGTTCATCTTGTAAATGATAGAGCCAGTACTTGAACCTCATGTGTGTCTGCATCCAGAGCCTGTGTTCTCTACCATTGTGCCTTACTCCAGGGAGTGGGAGCCATCAGCTGTGTAACTTGGGTGCTGGCCTGGCTTTTATCTTCCATTTCATCTTCTAATTCTGTATCTCAAGACTTCCAGGTTTAACCAGACTCAGAGCAGCTGGCCTGTTTCCCTACCCTTTTTTTGATTCTCTTACTGCTGTCAAATGCACTGAAGGCGTACCCTTGCCACATCCAGCTCCTAATCCCGTGATGGCCAGTGAAACTAACGAAGGGGAGCGAGTCACTCTTACAAGAAGCCACAGGCTGGATTTAAGGCCACATAGCAGTACTGTTAGTGTTTGAGCCCTTGTTGTTCTGTGTTTTTTTCTTTTTCTTTATTTTAATTAAAGTTTATTGAGGTGACAATTGTTAGTAAAGTTACATAGATTTCAGGTGTACAATTCTGTATTACATCATCTACAAATCCCATTGTGTGTTCATCACCCAGAGTCAGTTCTTCTTCCATCACCATATATTTGATCCCCTTTACCCTCATCTACCACCCTCCTCCCCCCTTACCCTCTGGTAACCACTAAACTGTTGTCTGTGTCTATGAGTTTTTGTTTCTCATTTGTTTGTCTTGTTCTTCTGTTGTTTCTGGTTTATATACCACATAATCAGTGAAATCATATGGTTCTCTGTTTTTTCTGTCTGACTTATTTTGCTTAGCATTATAATCTCAAGATCCATCCATGTTGTCACAAATGGTCCTACTTCATCTTTTCTTACCAGCGAATAATATTTCATTGTGTATATATATATTCCACAATTTCTTTATCCATTCATCGATCGAAGGACATTTTGGTTGTTTCCATGTCTTGGCCACCGTAAATAAAGCTGCAGTGAACATTGGAGCACTTGTATCTTTAGGGATAAATGTTTTCAGATTTTTTGGGTAGATACCCAGGAGAGGGATTGCTGGGTCATATGGCAATTCTATTCATAATTTTTTGAGGAACCTCCACACTGCCTTCCGTAACGGCTGCACCAGTCTGCATTCCCACCAACAGTGTATGAGGGTTCCTTTTTCTCTACAGCCTCTCCAACATTTGTTACTATTTGTCTTGTTGATGATAGCCATTCTAACTGGGGTGAGGTGATATCTCATTGTGGTTTTGATTTGCATTTCTCTGATGATTAGTGATGTTGAGCATTTTTTCATATGTCTATTTGCCATTTGTATGTCCTCTTTGGAGAAATGTCTCTCCAGGTCCTCTGCCCATTTTTCAATTGGGTTCTTTGTTTTTTGTTGTTGAGTTGCATGAGTTCTTGTATATTTTGGATATTAGTCCCTTATCGGAGGCACTGTTTGCAAAAATCTCCCATTCAGTTGGTTGCTTCTTTATTTTGTCGATGGTTTCTTTTGCTGTGCAGAAGCTTTTAAGTTTGATATAGTGCCATTCATTTATTTTAGCTTTTACTTCCATTGCCTTTGGAATCAAATTCATAAAATGCTATTTGAACCCAAGGTCCATAAGTTTAGTACCTGTGTTTTCTTCTATGCGGTTTATTGTTTCAGGTCTTATGCTTAAGTCTTTGATTCCTTTTGAATTAATTTTGGTACATGGTGACAGATAGCAGTCCAGTTTCATTCTTTTGCATGTGGCTTTCCAGTTCTCCCAGCACCATTTATTGAAGAGGCTGTCTCTTCTCCATTGTATGTTTTTTGTTTCTTTGTCAAAAATTATCTGTCCATATTTATGTGGTTTTATTTCTGAGTTCTCAGTTCTATTTCACTGGTCAGCTGGTGTCTGTTTTTCTGCGAATACCATGCTGTTTTGATTATTGTTGCCCTGTAGTACAAGCTAAAGTCAGGGATTGTGATACCTCCAGCATCACAAACAAGCTATTAAGATTGCTTTGGCTATTCGCGGTCTTTTGTGGTTCCAAACAAATCTGATGATTTTTTGTTCTATTTCTTTAAAAAATGCCATTGGGATTTTGATGGGGATTGCATTAAATCTGTGAGCCCTTGTTTTTTGTGGTTTCTTCTAGATAACGTAAAAATTAATTGGGGAAATTTTATGAGTTTGTTTCTTTAATTTTGTTACCTGTAAATTGTGCATAAAAAGCAGAGATAGGGGTTTATCCTACCACATTTATATACTTTATATTGTAAAATATCTAAAGATACTTTTTTAGAACGGTCTAGTCAACTTTTTTTGGCATTTTGGAAAAGAAAAAAAAGAGGAAACAAATCCGGTTGTTTTCAACCCCTTGTAAAAAGTTAGCTTATCACACTTTATCAGATGTAGTTTTGATAGTTTTTATATATTTAATCCTAGTAATGGTTAGCATTATATTTATGGTCACCTAAATTTTGGCTGTGTCTTTTTGTTTTTAATAAATATGTGTATGGAACTTGAAGTTCTCTTAAAATAGAGATTAATTTTCATTGTCTTTTCTTTAGCCTCCAGTCAGTTGACTTTGAAGCTGTCGCAATCACGGTAAAAGAGCTAGTTCAGTATGCCCTCAGCATAAATCCAAACAACCATTCCTGGTTAACAATTCAGGCAGACATTTATTTTGGTAAGTGAGATGTATGGTTGCTTTGTGTTTTGCTTTTGTAACACTTTTAGAATGGAAAATAAAATACATTACACATTTTATTACAGTACTTTATTAAACCTAAGTCTTTTTTTGGCATTATCTAACTCTTCTTCCTAAATAAAAGTAAGAGAGTAAAACTAATTATATGTATGCATTTTTCTCGGTAGAGCCTTTGGTTCCGATGCTTTTAATTTTATATTGACTACCATTTTTTTCTGTTTTGTTTGTTTTTAAATAGTGAATGTTCATTTAGTAAGTTGGTAAAACATTCTTAAGAAAAGGTTAAAGGTTAGCTCGCAGAATTGCTATTTAAAGATTCTGAAATCTGTCCAGGCACTCTTTTTTAAAAAAAAAATTTTAATTAAAATATAGCTAACATATAATACTACTTTCAGGTATACACAATAGTTATTCAACATTTATATACCCAAAGAAATGGTCACCATAAATCCAGCAACCATCTGACACCATTCTATGCTGTCACAATATTACTATGTTCCCTATGCTGTACCTTACATCCCCATGTGTCCAGGCACACTTGATAATTATTTTCATTCCTGGAAATACATTGATACTCTTCCCCCTATTTTCTGTGATAATTTCCAACTTGATTAGAATATTTCTGTTACTATAAAGATCAAATAAAATTTTTGACTGGTATCATTTCATGATCAGTTTTTAAGGAGTTTATTTTTTAAAAGAGAAAGTTCAAAATATAAGAGTAGAGAGAATGGTATAATGAACCCACCTGTATTTGCCACCCAGCTCTAACAGTAATTAATTCACGGCCAGTCTCATTTCATCTGTACCCTCACCTACATTAATCCTGCTGTCTCTCAGATTATTTTTGAAGCAGACAGTTGCCAGTTTTAATGCTCATTTTCACCCCAACCCCCAAAAGGATTTATTATTAAGTTCTTAATATCTATATTTAGAATAGATTTACTGATTATAAACTGCCTCAGAAAGTTAAGATACGTTTCTAGTGAACATTTGGAAAATACCTCCAAATACTAAATTCTGTACTAATACGTTTGTCAAGAAATCTGAGCTAAATTTTTGTGTAATCAGTTTTAGAAAGCAAAGAATCTATTATATTGCTTCTTCAAAGTGATTGAAAAAATAAAGGCAATTTTTTTTCAGTGTTGTCCTGGTTAAGTTTTATCCCTAGGTCTGTGATTTGAATCTACTTTTATCAACTCACAAATACCTAACTTCACAAAAGAGGCCCTGTCTTTTCTTTTTAATCGATAGATCCAATGGTAGGTAATTCTTTATCTCTGTTTTCTACTCCAGCAACAAATCAGTATTCGGCAGCTCTTCACTATTACCTCCAGGCTGGAGCTGTGTGTTCTGATTTCTTTAATAAGGCTGTACCCCCTGATGTTTACACAGACCAAGTAAGTTTTTGTTGGCTTTTTTTTTTGTCTTGTCTACCTTTAAATGTTCTTCCTGAGTCACTTTTGGGTGAGTGTGTTCATTTCCGTTTGTGATGGTAACTCTCAAAACTGATTGCTGGAGACTAGATCGCTCTCCATATTTCTAATGCCCACAGTCATTGCTGCTTTGATTTTCCAAAACACTTGAAACTCAGCCTGTCCAAAACTAATTTCAGCCCCTTGCCTTACCAGTCTCCCCTTCTGGTGACCACCTGTCCGCCCTGCAAAAAACCCCGTCACAATACCAGACACCTTTCTTTAACCATTTGAGTTGACTAAGCCCAAATACTGAGTGCCATCCTCTTTTCTTGACTGACCCGACCCTCCTATCAACATTCCAATCAGCCTTCAAGGTGTATTGACTCTCCCTCCTAAATCTTGAATTTTATTAATTTCTGTCGATATGCATTGCTCTTTCCTCTGGTTTAGACCACCAGTATCATAATTTAAAAGAAGTAGCATTTTTTTAAATACTTATGGCTTTTGAAATAAGATTTTAAATTTTTTAGTAACTATTTTTTTAGTTAATAAATTGTATTTATTAATTATTTAAAAAACAAATATATATTCTGCTATGGTTGGGAGTTTTGTAAAAATGCACAATCCGTGTGCATACTCAACCTCCCCCTGTAGACATCCCACATCAGAATATACATTTGCGACAGTTGATGTTAATTTTTTAAATAATTTATTAGTTTTTTAAATTAGTTTTTAGTTTTTTCAATAATCATTTTAAAAATAGAATTATTTTTATAGGTAATAAAAAGAATGATGAAGTGCTGTTCTTTGCTGAATTGCCACACACAGGTTAGTTTATCATATTATAATGATATATTTTCATGTGTATTAGAGTTTATAATAAACATAAAGCATTGCACTGGGAAGTAGCTTTTATTTTCCTTATAATTGTTTAAGTTTATGGTATTTAGAATTCGGCATATTGTTTTTTTCAGTAGTTTATAGAATTTTAACTAAAATGAAAGTGTGAGTTAGAAAACATTGATCTTTGAACCTTCCAAATGGAAAAGAAGCATGCTCAAGTATGTTTTTTTATGTATAAGAGTAGATATATACATTAGTTATTAGGGAAAATCAACACCACAGTGAGATACATACCACTTCACACTCACTAGGATGGCTGTAATTCAAAGACAGACAGTAACGTGTTGGTGAAGATGTAGAGAAATTGGAACCCTCATATGCTGGTAGGAATATAAAATGGGGCAACCATTTTGGAAAACAGTTTGGCAGTTCCTCAAAAAATTAAAAATAGAATTACCATATCACTCAGCAATTCTCCTAGGTATATAACCAAGATGATAGAAAACATATGTCCGTGAAAAATTTGTACATGAATGTTCACAGCAGCATTATTTATAATAGCCAAAAAGTAGAAACAACCCAACTGTTCATCAGCTGATGAATGGATAAACAAAATTTGGTATATACATACAATGAAATATTGTTCAGCCATCAAAAGCAGTGAAGTATTGATACATGCTGTGACAGGGATGAATCTTGCAAGTGTTATGTTGAGTGAAAAAAGCCAGATACGAGAGGCTATTATATGCTGCCATTCATATGAAATGTCCAGCATAGGCAAATCTGTGGAATCAGAATGGAGATTAGTGGTTTCCAGAGACTTGGGGGAGGAGAGTGACTGTCAACGGGTATGCAGTTTTGTGGGGGAGTACATGAGGGACAATAATGAAAGTATTTTGGAATTTGATAGTGATGATTGTACAACTTGGTGAATATACTGAAAACCACTGAATTTTGCACTCTAAAAGGATGAATTTTATGGTATGTGAATTATATTAAAAATTTTTAAATATTTAAAAAAGAAATCGGCATCATGATCTCCATAACTTGATCGCAGTGGATCTGTTTTCTGTGTTAAGCAGACTGGCAACCTAAATTTTTCCAAAATGAACTTCTCTGTGTTTGCCAGCTGTAAAAGGTTTAATCATGTGTTCTGTATGTCCTTGAATGTCATGACACTTGGTTGGCAGTTTTCCATTCCCTTCAGTTTTTCTGACCTGGCTTTTTGCCAAATAAAGCTCTGAAAATTTAGGATTTAGATCACCAATGAAGAAAAGGCAGACAGACACTTGTGTAAAAGTTTTTGCAATTAAATTTGAACAAAGTCCATCAATACAAGCTGATTCACACAGTGTGATCTGCAAAGCCTCTTGAGTGATATTTTCTTGATATAAGAAGCATTAAAAATTACCCCCCCCAAAAAAAAACCCAAGAGAGTCATAGTTGACACTAGTTACATGAAATCATTTTCAAATCTTTGTTTATGTAGGTGGCAATTTTATGTCAGTTCCTCAGAGAAATTGATTACAAAACAGCCTTTAAATCACTGCAGGAACAAAACAGGTATGAATGATTTTAAAATAAAATGAAGTTGAAATTTTTCTACTTAAGAAAGAGGAAGTAACCGAATTCTGTTTTTCAGTCATGATGCTATGGACTCCTACTATGACTACATATGGGATGTTACCATTTTGGAATACCTGACTTGTATCCTTTCATCAACATATGTGATATTAGTTTTATTTCTGTAAATTAAAGAAGTATTTAATATGATGTATTAAATAGTATCTAATAGTATCACATTTATTATTCTTAACTGATTTATTTAGATCTTCATCATAAAAGAGGAGAAACAGATAAAAGACAAATTGCAGTAAGTTATTTTATGCCTTTCTTCAATGATGTACTTAATTACCCTAATATTGAACCATTAAGATTTGGACCAATCAAAAAGATTTTGTGTGCCTAATTACTGCCAAAATTTGGTTATCAGTGTTTACTTTTTAAAAGATCCTATTTTGATCATAGAGCTTTTACATCTAGTCATCTAGTTTATTCCATATTGAAATGTTAGATCGTGTCATCTCTCTGCTCCAGACGTTTAAATGGTTTCCCACCTCACACAACGCTGAAGTCCATACAGTGCCTATAAGACCACATATGACCTGACTTCTAGCTGCCTATCTGACTCCCCCTTCCTAACTTCTGCTACACTAGTACTCCTACTCTTCCTCGAATACATCAAGAACATTCATCACCTTGAAGGACTTTTGAAATTTTCCTTTCCAGGAACATTCTTTAACTTCTCTCAGGTCTTTCCTCAAATATTACCTTCTTAGTAATCATCCTTTCCTGACCATATTATGAAATTGCAATGTCTTTCCCCCTTTTCCCTCTAATACTCTTATTCTCATTTCCCTATAAAAATTTTTCTCCATACCTACATCTGACATACTACGTATTTACTTATTTATTGGCTATTTCCCCATGAGGGTAGCGACTTGGTTTTGTCATAGCTGATACTTAGAATGGTGCTTGGCACATGATAGATGCTCGATAGTTACAGAATAGATGAATTGTTTATTGAAATTTGACTTATGAGCCAAAACATTACAGATTTTATGGCCATTTTTACTTGCCTAACATTTGCTGCATCAGTATCACCATAGATACTTTCTCTTCACTCATGTTTATAAAGGTATATGCTGTTTATTAAGTGTCTTTTAAAGCTTTGTACTTGGACCAAATTGTATAGCCATCAGTTAGAGGATAGTAGCATCTTCAAAAACAAAACAATAGAAAGGAATAAGAACATGAAGCTAGATCCACTTGATTTGAGGCTACTCATTCTCCCATATTTCCAATTTATCCAGGGCTGAAACGCAGTAGTGAAGATTTCCTAGTTCCATGATGCTATTTCCAAACCATCTCTCCTTGTATCATTTTTTAAGCCCTTTCTCCTACGAAGCTTTTACCTACCTCCTTACTCCCTTACTCAAGCAACTTCCTGGTTATTCCTCTACATGCATCAAAAGATCTGTGATCCATGTATCCAGCACCCCGAGTTTTATAAGTTCAATGTCATCCTTACCCTGCATCAGCCACTCAGTATCACAGCCATGTGTTACTGTCAGTCACAATTGTTCTAAGAATCTGTCTCTTATTTCTTGGCTTCCATGTTCCTTGTGATCAGTGTGATGTTCAAGTTCATGGCCAATTTTTCCCTAGACTCTCAGCCCTTCCCAGCTTCCCTTCCTTCCCTACTCACCAAGAGTACATCAAATACCACTCTGTGAACCTCAGAAATCTGATTCAGTCGGTCTGAGATGAGGCCCTAGAATCTAATTTTTAATTTCTTAGGTAGGTCTGTTAACAAACCAGATTTGGGAACCCCAGCTATTTATGATTGACTGTCAGAACTACTGTTTGATCAATATTTTCAGTTATCTTTGCGTTTTTGTCCTTCACTTCACCTAGAAAAGTCCTAACTGTGAATGAGTTCAAAAATCTTTTTTGATCTGAGGCAGTGAGTCCTGATCGGAAAAGGCCTACAACTATATAAACTGGTACCATCACCAAACCATGATTCCCAACTGTAGCTGACCCCTCATCTTTTGTTTTACCTACCAGTAGGTAAAATGTTCTTTTCAGGGGCTATTTGTAGACTTTCCTCCTGTTAAGCCCATCCTTTCTCCCATTTCCATTTTCAGTAACTTCCTTGCCTCTGTTTGGAATAGATCAGAAAAGACTGACCAGCTCCTATCCTAATAGAAGTTACAGTCTTGGGAATTGTGGCCCTGTGAGTGCCGGCTTCAAATTCCTGTTTCA